>NC_092717.1:140049861-140657713 GCF_047496885.1 Scyliorhinus torazame
CTAGTCACAGCTGCTCTCCCATCCCCCCAGGCCAAGTACCCGAGGAGCCTAGTGATAGTAGCCACGCTCCGGCCTAACCAAAATGTCCACCATGCCTCCCATGTGCAACAACCACAAGTTTGTTCCTTCAATAATGGATGCACCTTCAAAAGGTGGAGAAAGGACGAGGGGACGCTGCTAGTTAGGGACATGCACAAGGACGATACAGTAGCGACACTGGAAGTCACGGAGATGTTCCAGTTGCCAAGACGAAACGACCTGAGATACATTCAGGTCAAAAGCTTCCACCGCACGTGAGCGCAGAGGTGGCCAGAAGGAGGGCAGGCTACAGGCAAGTTAAAGATTTTATCTAAGAAGGTGAAATTTGGGCTGCTCTATCCAGCGCCGGCGAGTGTGGGTTACTCATGAGGGCCAGCACCATTATTTCGAGGAACCCGAGGAGGCGATGGACTTTGCAAAGAAGCACGGGCTGGTCCCGAGCTGAGGACTCTTGGACTCGTGTTGAGACTATTAATTCTTTCTCTCTTGTTTCTGAGAGATGCCTGCATGTTTTTTCATGCTTTTTTATCTTGGTTTTTATGTGTTTTTGTCTTTTTTCTCTTCATGTCTCTTTTTCACTTTTGTGTTTGAGTTTTGTTAGAAAAAGCGAATAGTTAGAATGGTTCGGATATGGGGGGTGTTTTTCGGGGACTTTTTGCGATCTTTTTCTGCATTCAGATAGGAATGGTTGGCAGTGCCTGCTATTTTGTTTTGTATGACTTAAATTGCACTATTGTTGGGGCTGTCTCAGTCTTGTTTAGAGTATTTGTTCAAGCAGGGCTGATTTGGGGCGCGGCCAGGGAACAATAGGTGGGAGACTTGCTGGCGCCGGGGTTGGGTGCCACCAGGCTAGCTGGGTGGGCTAGTCAACGGAAACCAGGTGGGGGGTGTTCATTTAGCCAGTTTATGTCAGGCGTTAGGTTATAGGGTGGTGTTGCTAGGGGAGGGGGGGGGGGGGAGTAGGTCTGCTGACGATGTTGGACATTGGGCATGGTAACAGTGAGGAGGTCAGGGGTGGAGGTGGCCAGGAGGCGGGCCAGAGGAAGCGCGACACATGGCTTGGGTGTTGGACAAAGAAAGGAGATGGCTGATCAGCAAAGAGGGGAGGCGAGATGCCACCCAACCAGGCTGATCACCTGGAATGTTAGAGGGCTAAACGGGCCAGTCAAGAGGGCGCGCGTGTTCGCGCAATTACGGATTTTGAAGGCGGACGTAGTCATGTTACAGGCGACTCATCTGAAAGTGGCTGACCAGGTCAGATTAAGGAAGGGCTGAGTTAGTTAGATCTTCCATTCGGGGCTCGACACTAAGACCAGGGGGGTTGCGATCTTGATCAACAAGCGGGTCCAATTTGAGGTGGAGGGCACAGTTGCGGACGGGGGTGGCAGATTTGTTATGGTTAGGGATAAGCTCGAGGGTGTGAGAGTAGTCCTGGTCAACGTATATGCCCCTAATTGGGATGACGTAGATTTAGTTAAGAGGTTGCTGGGGAACATCCCTGACTTGGACTTACGCAAACTGATCATGGGTGGGGACTTTAACACAGTTCTTGATTCTGGCCTGGACCGGTTGTGTTCAAAAACGGGTAGGGTGCCATCGATGGCAAAGGAACTGAGAGGGTTCATGAAGCAAATGGGGGGAGCTGACCCATGGAGATTTAGTCGGCCGTCGGCCAAGGAGTTTTTGTTCTATTCTCATGTCCACAAGGTGTATTCCCGAATCGATTTCTTTATCATGAACAGGGACTTGCTGACAAGGATGACGGGTGCAGAATATTCGGCAATTACCATCTCGGAACATGCTCCGCACTGGGTTGATTTGCAGATTTGCAAAGATAGCTTTCAGCGCACACAATGGGAGCTGGAAGTTGGGCTACTGGTGGATGAGGTGGTGTGTGAGAGGCTGAGGAAATGCATGCATAATTACCTGCAGGTAAATGATACTGGAGAAGTCTCAGCAGCGGTGCTCTGGGAGGCACTGAAGGCAGTGGTGAGAGGGGAGCTGATTTCAATCTGAGCCCATAGGGACAGGACAGACAGGGCAGAAACGGACCGACTGGTTAAGGAAATTTTGCGGATGGACAGGAGCTATGTGGAGTCCCCGAGGCCAGAGATAATTAGAAAACGACAGAGGCTGCAGACCGAGTTTGGAAAGTTGTCTACAGGGAAGGCCGTAGAGCAGCTTCGAAGGGCAAAGGGCACAATATACGAGCATGGGGAGAAGGCCAGCAGAATGCTTGCACAACAACTAAGAAAGAGAGAAGCGGCTAGAGAAATAGGAAAGGTAGTCGATGGGGAGGGAAACCTGGTGGGGGACCCGGTAGGACTGAACAAGGTGTTTAGGGACTTCAGTAGCAAGCTGTACACCTCGGAACCCCCCACGGGACCAGAGGGGATGAGGCGCTTTTTGGACGGACTGACCTTCCCAAGAGTAGGTAGGGGTTTGGTAGATGGTCTGGGGGCACCAATCAGGACCGATGAAGTACTGGGGGGCCTGAAGGTCATGCAGTCAGGTAAAGCCCCGGGGCCAGACGGATACCCGGTGGAGTTTTATATAAAGTTCTCCGAGACAGTGGAGCTGGTGCTAGTCAGGGTGTTCAACGAGGCAAGAAGCAGAGGGGTCTTGACCCCGACGATGTCGCAGGCCACTATCGCGCTTATACTGAAACGGGATAAAGACCCGGAGGCATGTGGGTCCTATAGGCCGATCGCGTTGATTAACGCAGACGCTAAGTTACTGGCCAAGATCTTGGCGCCTAGAATTGAGGACTGTGTACCGGACGTGATTGCGGAGGACCAAACCGGGTTCGTAAAGGGCAAGCAATCTAATGAGGCTGCTCAATGTGATTATGATGCCCCCGGAGAGCAGGGAGGCAGAGGTAGTGGTAGCAATGGATGCCGAAAAGGCTTTCGACCGGGTTGAGTGGGACTATTTATGGGAGGTGCTGGGACGTTTTGGGTTCGGGGTGAGAATCATTGACTGGGTTAGGCTGCTATATCAGGCCCCAGAGGCGAGTGCGAGGACAAACAGGACGAGATCTGACTATTTCAGACTGCACCGCGGCACTAGACAGGGATGCCCCCTCTCCCCACTGCTGTTTGCGCTGGCTATAGAGCCGCTGGCAATTGCTCTGAGAGCTTCAAGGGACTGGAAAGGGCTCGTCCATCCTGCTGTCATTGGCGGGGAGAGTGCAGGCGGTGAAGATGTCAATTCTTCCAAGATTCTTGTTCATATTTCAGTGTCTCCCCATCTTCATCCCACGGTCCTTCTTTAAGAGGCGCGATAAAATTATCCTGGGATTTGTTTGGGCGGGAAAGTCCCTCTGGGTGAGGAAGGCGATGCTTGAGAGGAACCGTAGCGAGGGGGGACTGGCATTGCCGAACCTCAGCAGCTACTACTGGGCAGCTAACATAGCCATTGGTAAAGAAATGGATGGTGGGTACAGGGTCGGTTTGGGAGCTGATGGAGGCTGCTTCGTGCAGAGGCACCAGTTTGACAGCCTTGGTTATGGTGCCTCTGCTGCTCCCGCCGGCACGATACTCCACCAGCCCTATAGTGGTGGCGGCTCTACGGATCTGCTGCCATTGGAGGAGGTATATAGGGGAAGTGAGAGCATCGGTTTGGTCCCCAATCTGCGGTAACCACCGATTTGCCCCGGAGAATATGGACGGTGGGTTCCAATTATGGCGGAGGGTGGGGATTGCGAGGATGGGCGATCGGTTCCTGGAAGGGAGCTTCCCGAGCATGAGGGTGTTGGAGGAGAAGTTCGGGCTGGCGAGACGGAATGATTTCAGGTACTTGCAGGTGCAGGATTTCGTACGCAGATTGGTACCGTCCTTCCCACGCCTCCCACCAAGGGGGAGCCAGGACAGGGTAGTTTCCAGAGAGGGGAGAGTCTCCGACATTTATAAAGAACTAATGGGAGCAGAGGAGGCACAGACCGAAGAACTGAAGCTTAAGTGGGAGGAGGAGCTCGGCCGGGGGGGGGGGGGGGGGAGAGAGAAAAATAGAGGACGGCATATGGGCAGACGCTTTGAGTAGAGTAAACACGACCGCAACATGCGCCAGGCTCAGTCTGATCCAGTTCAAGGTCGTACATCGGGCCGACATGACGGTGGCCCGGATGAGCAAATTCTTTGGGCTGGAGGACAAATGTGTGAGATGTGCCGGAGGACCAGCGAACCATGTACACATGTTCTGGGCGTGTCCTAAACTAAGGGGGTACTGGCAGGCATTCGCGGACGTCATGTCCCAGGTATTGAAAACTAGGGTGGCAATGAGTCCTGATGTGGCAATTTTTGGGGTTTCGGAGGACCCGGGAATCCAGGAGGAGAAAGAGGCCGACGTCTTGGCCTTTGCTTTCCTGGTAGCCCGGCGCCGAATACTGGTGGCATGGAGGGACTCAAAGCCCCCAAATTCTGAAGTATGACTTTTGGACATGGATGGCGCGCTTTCTCGGGCTGAAGAAAATTAAGTTCGCCTTGAGAGGATTGCTGTCAGGGGTCGCCCGGAGGTGGCAGCCATTCATTGACTTCTTCGCGGAGAATTAATCATCAGCAGGGAGAGGAGGGGTTAGGGTAGCATAGACTAGGGGGTTGCTTAGGCAGGTTCTTGCGAGAGGAGGGCCGATGCTTGCATTATGTCTTATTCGCTTTTTGTACACTACGGTATAATGTTACTGTTTCATATGCCAAAAATACCTCAATAAAATTGTTTATTTAAAAAAAAAAAAAGCTTCCGCTGCAAGGAAACACCGACATGCCCCCAGATACCGGGATACTCGTTAGTAGAAAAACTGCTGGACGCAGGCGACCTGGGGAATGGAAACTGTACGGACTTGTACCGTTGACTGTTGGAGGAGATATGGTCACCCCTGGACGAGACAAGGAAAAAATGGGAGCAGGAACAAGGCATAGGGATAGGGGGAGGACTCTGGATCGAAGCCCTGCACAGGGTGGACTTCACCTCCACGTGTGCATGGTTGAGCCTAATGCAGCAAAAGATGGTGCACAGAGAGCACCTAACGAGAACTCTAATGAGTGGGTTCTTTCTGGAGGTGGAGGACAAATATGAACAGTGCCAGGGAGGTCCGGCCAACCACACCCACATGTTCTGGGCTTGTCAATACTTGTCGGGTAGTAGACAATCTTCTTTGAGGCAATGTCTAGGGTTGTGGGAGTGAAGGTGGAGCTATGCCCCAAAATGACGGTCTTTGGGGTATCAGATCAGCCAGAACGCCTCATGGGGAGGGGGGTGGGGTCCTAGCCTTTGCCTTCCTGATCGCCTGCTGAGAATCCTGCTCAGCTACCGATCGTCAGCAGCACCCAAGGCTATAGACTGGCTGTCCGACCTGGCGGAATTTCTCAGACTGGAGAAAATAAAATTTGCCATCCGTGGGTCGGAAGAGGGCTTCCACAGGACATGGAAGTCGTTCACCAACTTTTTTCAAGACCTGTTCGTAGACAGCAATCAGTAGAGTAAAGGGGGGAGGGGGGAGGGGAGAAGAGACACAGATGAGCCATCAGGCAAAGAGGAAAAGGGGGGAGAAGGAAGTAGCGGAAAGGGAGCAAAGGAACGCAAAGAGAATGTGAGGGACGAGGGACAAAGCCGCAGTACACTGCTCAGAGGGCAAGCTAAAGCACAAACTAAACTAAATAAGACACTTGTAAATACGTGCTCTGCCATATTGGGGATTGTAACATATGCATGCCGGCTAAAAGGGGGTGATGGCCACAGTGGGAGGGAAGACACTTGCTTGTAAATATATGTGTTGATTTCAGTTTTTCTTTTCCTTTTTGGCGCAGTTTTGTAATTTATAACTTATGAACGGTTGAATATAAAATATGAAAATCCAATAAAAACATTAAAAAATAAATTGAACTTGCATATTATAAATGGATGAAATTGAAAAATAAACATTTATGGTCTTATGGTCTTATGCAAAGGTTTCCGTTAGAAGGTGACAAGAGCATTTCATCTGCAAACTTAAAAGAGACTGAAGACTCTCAGAATTTAAAAAAACCCTCAAAATAAACATTCCTGAACATTTTTCTAAGTGTGATTTAGAAAGTTATGAATTAGCAATAAGATTTGATTTAATTTGATTTGTCATATGTACCGATGAACAGTGAAAAGTATTTTTCTGCGGCCAAGGGAACGTACATAGTACGTAGATAGTAGACAAAAGAATAATCAACAGAGTACATTGACAAATGGTACATCGACAAACAGTGATTGGTTACAGTGCGGAACAAGGGGCCACACAAAGTAAATACATGAGCAAGAGCAGCATAGGACGTCGTGAATAATGTTCTTACAGGGAACAGATCAGTCCGAGGGGGTGTCATTGAGGATCTTGTAGCAGTGGGGAAGAAGCTGTTCTTATGTCTGGATGTGCGGGTCTTCAGACTTCTGTACCGTCTGCCTGATGGAAGGGTCTGGAAGAAGGCAATGCCTGGGTGGGAGGCGTCACTGATAATGCTGTCTGCCTTCCCAAGGCAGCGGGAGGTGCAGACAGAATCAATGTGAGGGTGGCAACTTGTGTGATGCGTTGGGCTGAGTTCACCACACTCTGCAGTTTCTTGCGATCTTGGACCGAGCAGTTGCCATACCAGACTGTGATGCAGCCGGATTCTATGGCACATCTGTAGAAGTTTGTGAGAGTCGATGCAGACATGCCAAATTTCTTTACCTTCCGTAGGAAGTAGAGACGTTGTTGGGCTTTCTTGACTGTTGCATCAACGTGAGTGGACCAGACTGTTGGTGATGGTGACCGCCAGGAACTTAAAGCTATCGACCATCTCCACTTCGGAGCCATCGATGCAGACAGGAGTATGTGTCGTGCTACGCTTCCTGAAGTCGATGATCAGTTCCTTGGTCTTTCCAACATTTCGAGAGGGGTTGTTTTCGGAACTCCATGCAACCAAGTGATTTATCTCCCTCCTGTAGCCTGATTCGGCATCGTTTGAGATACGGCTCACCAGTCGTACCATCCACAAACTTATAGATTGAGTTGGAATTAAATCTTGCCACACAGTCATGTGTGTATAGGGAGTACAGTAGAGGACTGAGCACGCATCCTTGTGGGGTTCCGGTGTTGAGGATTATTGTGGGGGAGGTGCTGTTGCCTATCCTGACAGATTGCGGTCTGTTGGTGAGGAAATCGAGGTTCCAGCTGCACACGGAAGGGTCAAGTCCAAGATTGCGGAGTTTGGTTATTAGTCTTATCGGGATAATGGTGTTGAAGGAGGAGCTGTAGTCGATGAACAGCTGTAGTCTTACATAGGTGTCCTTATTGTTGAGATGTTCGAGTGTTGATTGTAGAGCCAGGGATATAGCATCTGCTGTGGACCGGTTGCGGTGATAGGCAAACTGCAGTGGATCGAGACCGTCTGGGAGGCTGGCAGTGATCCGTCTCATGACTAGCCGCTCGAAAGCGTTCCATGATAACAGACGTCAGGGCCACCGGTCGGTAGTCGTTGAGGCAGGCTACCTTGTTCTTCTTTGGTACTGGTATTATGGTAGTCTTCTTGAAGGAGGTGGGGACCTCAGAGCAGAGGAGTGAGGTGTTGAAGATATCTGCGAATACACTCGCCAGCTGGTCTGCGCAGGCTCTGAGTATTCGCCCAGGGACTCTTGTCGGGGCCCGTCGCTTTCCGACCATGTTTTTGAGTGTTTTGTGATGGAAAACATAAACAACAATAACTTGCATTTATATAGTTAATTAAGTGAAGTGCCTTGAGGGGCATTGTCAAACAAAATGTGGCACTGAGCCACATAAGGAGGTAGTAGGACAGATGACTAAAAGTTTGGCTCAAGGGGCAAGTTTTAAGAAATGTCTTTAAGGAGGGAAGAGAAGTAGAAAAGTAGAGAGGTTCAGAGGGAAAGAATTCCAGATCTTAGGGCCTAGCCAGATGAAGACTTTGCTGTCAATGGTGCAGTGACTACAATTAAGCATGCACAAGAGAACAGAATTGGAAGAGCTCAGGGTTTATTGAGGCTGCAGGGGGCTTCAGATGCAGAGGGACATTGGTATGAGGGGATTTGAATGTAGGGACCAAAATTTTAAAAATGGAGACATTCCTGGAACAAGCATGGGGTAATGAGTTAATTGACTTTTTTGCAAGTTAGGAAACAGGCAGCTGAGTTTTGGATGAGTTTAAATTTACGCAAGGTGGAAGACTGGCCAAGAGTTCATTGGAAAAGTAAATTCTAGAGGTAACAAAGACACGGATGAGGATTTTATCAGCAGATCGGCTGAGGCTAGGGCAGAGTTCGGCGATATTACAGAAGTGAAAGTAGGCGGTCTTGGCGATGGAGTGAATATGCGGTCAGAAGCTCATCCTGGTGTCAATTACAACAGCAAGGTTGCAAGCAGACTGGGTTAGCTTTTCTCCAATTGCCAGGGAGGGAGATGAAGCTAATGGCTAGGGGTTGGTGCATGAGCCAGAAACAAAGACAATGGCTTTGGTCTTCCCAATATTTAGTTTGAGGAAATTTCTACTTACCAGTAGTGGATGTTGGACAAGCAGTCTGATAATGTAGAGGGGGTGGAGAGATAAAGAAAGAAAGGTGGTGGTGAGGTAGAATTGGATGTCATCAGCGTCACTGTAGAGACTGACACGATTATCAATTATGTTGACAAGGGCAACATGCAGATGAGAAATAGGTGTGGGTCAAGGATCGAACCTTGGGGACACCAGAGGTAACAGTGCAGGAGCGGGTGAGGAGCCATTGCAAGTAATTCTATGACTGGATAGGTAAAAATAGAACCAGACGAGGTCAGTCCCACCCAGCTGATAGAGATGAGGGATTGGAGGTGGATGGTGTGATCAACCACATCAAAGGCTGGAAATGGTTGAAAGGGAAGAGGAGGAATAATTTACCATGGCCATAGTCACAAAGGATGCAATTTGTGACTTTGTTAAGAGGAGTAGCAGCACAGAAGTAGAAAAGCACAAACACTATTCCAAAAGTTCAAAAAAATTTACAAAGAAATCTACATGGTCTGGAATTAGATGACCATTTAAAACATAAAAGTAAAACTGATTAGCAGAATTTTAACCCTATTTCAGATTATACTGCTCATATGCAAATTTGTTTTTAGCAAAACAAAGTCACTGCCCACGTACAAGCCTGCTTTAACTGAACTAGCTGAGTATAACCAGCTACAGCTGGATCAATTCTATAAAAAGCTGCACAAGGAACAAACACCACACTGCCTCTGCTTTCACCTCAAGGTTACGCATAGTCATGGTGCTGATGTCACATGAACAGCTTCACAAATCTATCCTGTGAATGGACTAAGTGCCTTTCAACCAGCCTGCTCCAAATCTATGGGATATGCTTATGAACAGTATCTGCCGAGACATGCATCAGGTAACGTCATATGTGAGCAAATAAACAGCACACATTATATTCCTGCCAGACCACACGATTTTCTCAGAACAAAGCAGGAAACAGCAAAACTGCCCACAGGAAAAACAAACCTGATGCACTATATCTTTTAACATATAAGTCTGCAAAGTTCATTTTATTGCCCAACTAAATGTTCTGCTAAAATTTCCAAAATCAAAAGGAAAATATGTAATACAATGTGATAGTATTATACAAACTACATCTGGCTCCTTGACATGTATTAAAAAGTTGTAACGTAGAGGATTCAATTCTTATATTACACAAGAGTGGCCGTATGATAGTTGGAGAGTATAATTTGAATTGCCAAGATGCTTTCGTGTCTGGGAACATACTCTTATGTATTTCTTATGACTTAAGAATAGTTAGAAATAAATTACTGGTTCCTTGTTAAGTAGAAAATCTTGATATTAGACGATGGTAAATTGAGTGAAAATTTGCAGACATGAAGCAATCCACCTAACAAAGTGAAGGCCAGATGCAAATGAAGTGGGTCTCTGAATGTTATTTTCTACTTTCATAACCTTTTAAAAAAAGTTAGAGTGCCCAATTATTTTTTTTCCAATTACGGGGCAATTTAGCGTGACCAATCCATATAAACAAGCACAGTTGTGGGTTGTGGGGGTGAAACCCACACAAATACGAGGTGAATGTGCAAACTCCACAGGGACAGTGACCCAGGGCCGGGATTGAACCCGGGTCCTCAGTGCTGTAGGCAGCAGTGCTAACCACTGCTGCACCTTCTACTTTCATAACTGACTGCAGCAATTTAACTCTCATTTCATGCGCACACAGGAGACAGTACATATTCCACTCCAGTATGACTCGCAACTTGGACTCAAAACATTTTTAACTCTGTTTCTCTCTCCACAGATGCTGCCAGACCATCTGAGATTTTACAGCACTTTCTGTTTTAATTTTAGATTAGCATCTGCAATGTTTTGCTTTTATGACAGCACATATTGTTCCTTGTCAGCAAATCAGTGCCCAACAATTTTCCTTTAGCATTTATACCGTCCTGAAATGGATGATTTCTAACAACTGTTTATCCTGTTTGAGCCAAATGAAGATCATGTAACTGCAGGAGGCAATCAACCAACCTTTTTCACATTCAAGCATGTCCAGACAAGCACAAATCACAACCCCATGTAGAATTTGACAGTGCATTTAGCAACTAAGCCATCTGTGTAGCTCCTCCATGTTTTATGAAAAATATAATAAATCTTTTCTGATTGTGATCTCAATGCTTGTGTGCTAAAAAAAAGTATTATTCTATGGTAGAATTTTAAGGATGGTGAGGCAGTGTCAGCGCTTAACTTGCAGCCAGATTCTCAAACTCCCATTGCCGTTTAACGCTCATTTGAGCGTTGATTGGCAGTGGGTGGGATGTCCGCCCACCCTTGGAAGGACGTACCGCCTGTGAGAGTTGTTAGCCAATCAGAACCTGGCCTGGCACAGCGCTGCAGTGGCCAGATGCGGTACTGCAGTGCTCTGCCTGGGACTAAGTTCGAGGACCTTCGAAAAGGTAAGTCTCGAGGGACCTAGGGATAGAAGGGTAGGGGGCACCCATGCAGATTGGAAAGGGGGGCGCGATTGCAACGACAAGGGGGTAGAAGGGAGTGGGTGGGGGGAGTGATCCCAGAACTACGATATCCAGGTGGGTGAGGGGGTGGGATGCTCTGAGGGGGCCTTCAAAGTAAGACCCTCCCTTCCCGCTCCAGATGGGGAAAAAGTGTAAATATCACTTTCCCATCCTACCTGCACAAACTCCCACCTTCTTAAAAATTGAGGCTGGATGCGATATCAGGTGAATGGGTGGGTTCCCCACCCGAGGTCCTGCCCGCCCAAGCATGAAAATGGGTCTGGGTTTGGGCAAGGGGGTTCCTAGGGGAAATTGCCCATTCAGTTTTATGCTTCCCCCGACTCAGAACCCGCCTTGGGGGGGGGGGGGGGGTGGAATTCTGCCTTGTGAATAGAGATAGTAACTATCTCAAATCACCTGAGATTATCTTTTTAAATACATAATAATCTCTTGGAAAAGAGTACAGCGGATAAAAGTTTTATTCCGTTTCATAGGGTGTAATAGTTTTTAAAAAGTCTGTGTGCATACATGTGTGGCGGCTGGTAGATGCTGGGAGATAGCTCCCCCGGGCTTCATGACTGCCATTGCCCTTGTGAGATCTACCCAGATCTCGCGAGGCATTGCGATCTCAATCTTGCCTACAATAAACGAGACCCAGTCTCGCACGGCAAAGTGGGTTTAGGAACCCACTTAACTGCTCTGATGACGGATCTAACTGCTTCCCAGCATCTATTGGCCTCCCCACCGAGACCCCAGCCAGGCGCTGATTAGTACTGGTCCACGCAAACATAGACCAGGAGGAATGGCACCTGCGGGGCTTTCCCAAATCATTGGAGGCCTCTGGGTGGTCAGGGACAAGGCAGGATGGCCCGCTGGCACTCCCCCGGCGCACGGACACCCTGGGACTGCTAAGGTGCGTGGGTGGCACTGCCAGGCTGGTAGGAGTACTGCCAGGGTGCCAGTGCCAAGGTTCACAGGCGGCACTGCCAAGGATCAGCCGAAGGGGGGGGGGTCATGCCCATGAAAGAAGGGATGAGGGCGGGTATGAAGGGGCCTCCAGGAGGTTGGGGGTGGGGCTCCTGGAAGGAGGGGGGGGGGTGCCGAAAGGGGTTGTGGGAAGACCTGAGACTTAAAAAGGAGGGGCCCTCGGCAACACCATGGCGGGGTTCTCGCTTGGATGGGGTGTAGTGTATGCCCATGGGTGTGGGGCTGACATTGCGGGGGAGAGGGGGGGCTCACAATCACTCAGAGATCGGGGCACCCTTTCAAAATGGTGGCCTGATCTCGGAGGGGCTGGTCTGGCCGGCGAGTTCAGCTCCCAGTAATGGAAGAATTCGAAGTGTGAGAGAAACTCCCCAGGGCCCGAAAAAGTGAGTAATTGTGGTTAGATGGCAGTGGGGAAACTCGCCGACAGAGCAACACATCTGAAATGACACGTAGAAGCTTTTCCGTTAGATCATGCCCAGAAATGTTCTTTTCTCCATCTATTTTATTTTCTTTACAAAATTTTCTGTTGATTTTTTATGTTAACAAACCTTCTTTTGAGAGAAATACAATACAAGTAGGAAAAGAGAGGAAACAGAAATAGATCCATATTGAGATCAATGCCCTCTTGGGAAAGAGAGGGTGGGGGGGGGTTTAAAAGTGATAGTAAAGGAAAAGGAGAGAAAACAAGGGTTGTGCTTAGTAGAATAAAGTGGAAAATGTAAAAGTAATGATGAAAGTGAGGGGCTCTGAAACATGAGGAGAGGAGGGAACAATTATAAATAAATAAGGAACTCTCCAGGAACCCAAAATACTGTAGCCACTGTTTGCAACTTGTCAACATTTACGTAACTTTCATCACTCTCACTCTATCAATTAGATTTTGTAGCCTTAGAGGAACACAAACCAACACTTCAGCAAACATTTTTTAAAAAAAATATGGTGTAATATTTGTTCTTATTAAAAATATTACTATCCTTATTAAATACTGTGATGTTCCATGAGCAGAAAAAGTGCAGATTTATAAATATCACTTGAATAAACCCACAGCTACAGGCCTGCTTCTTTCTATACGGAGAAGGATGAGATGTAATTACTAGCTCTTTTTCAATATCCACGTTATATTTGTGACCCAGATGTTCAGGTATGAGTGTTTTTTATATATAGTATCTAATACGATAAGAGAAAATCATATATACCACAGCATGGCAGAACAGAATATTTTGCACATCACAGCAAAATATTCTGAAGTGATCTTCAGGTGGGAGGACTTAAAAAGAAAAATAGGTCAATTGCACAAGGGTCAACTGATCAGTCTGACATAAAGTCAACACATTTACGCATTTGCAGACGAAAGTGAAACTAATTTCACTGTGTTTGATGACATTATTTCTATTGAGAGAAAGGATTGAAACCACAGAAGAAACCATAAGTACAATTTATTTAGGCCACTCACTAAGAGCAGAATATGTAACCTTCATTGGGTCCAGTCTGCAGATTCCTTATATTTTGTATAACAATGTGGAATTATATTATCATTAATAAAGCAGGGCATAAGAACCTATATAACTTAAAACTTCCTGTTTTGTTGCCGCAGACACTTGGGTACTTTCCCTAAGCACAAGAGCGTTTTAGGAGGTTATGCAATCTACATTAATTTGAAAAATTGCAATCTAATTTTAAGATTGCATAATCTGTGAATTTGCACATATGATAGAGTAACTGTGAAGTATAATTTTAAAAATATGCTTTTTCCTGTGTAGGATGTTTAAATTTGATCCTATTTATCAAAAAACATTGTTTTCGCTTTTCTTTACAATGAAGCTGCAACCACTATTAACATTAACACAGTGATCAAACCCAGAAGGTGAGAGACAGTCTGGTGGGGGCGGATGATTGAAGCGGAAAATATGTCAAACAGGTCCATAATGGGATAAGGTATAGACTGGAAAGTGTTTGAAAATGGCAATGAAAAGGTAAGAACGGCTGTGCTAAACTGAGGAGTGAGAATGTAGTTCAAGACTGCATTAGATATGGAAGCCTATTGAATAAAACAAATAAAGCTTGGAACCTGTAAAATGGCATTAGATGTCAGTACTACACCAAAACACCAAGGCAAGGCAATTATATTTGAATGAATAAACTAACCTGCAGCCAAGCACAGTGGTAAACAGCTGGCTTGTAATGCAGAACAAGGCCAGCAGCGCGGGTTCAATTCCTGTACCGGTCTCCCCGAATAGGCGCTGGAATGTGGCGACTAGGGGCTTTTCACAGTAACTTCATCGAAGCCTACTTGTGACAATAAGTGATTATTATTATTAAGATATACGGCTGCACGTTTGGCGAATGGCCCAAAATTTGGAGATTAACATGAATCAGTGTGAGATCATCCGTTTTGGCCAGAACGGTAAAGGAAATTTACTATCTAAATGGAGAGGAACTTCAGAGTGCTTCGGTGCAGAAGGATCTGGGTGTCCCCCTGCATGAATCACAGAAAACTAGTATAAAGGTACAGCAGGAATTAAAGAAGTCAAATGGAATTTTTGCATTTATAGCTAAAGGAATAAATTATGAAAGTAGGGAAGTGTTACTGCAACCGTACAAGGCATTGGTGAGGCCACACCTGCAGTATTGTGTATAGTTTTGGTCCCCTTATTTGAGGGATGTAGTTACATTAGAGGTAGTTTAGAGGAGGTTCTCTAGGTTGATTTCAAAGAGTTTGTCTTATGAAGAGTACAGTTTAGGCCTGTAATCTCATGTGTTTAGAAGAATGAGAGAAGATCTAATTGAGTTATATATGATGTTAAAGAGGATTGACAAAGTATACACAAAGCAGACCCCACCTCTTGTGGGGCAATCTAGAATGAGAGGTCACAGATTTCGGGGAATGAGTAGCAGATTTAAAACAGAGATGAAGAGAAATTACTTCTCCCAAAGGGTCTTGAATCTGTGGAATTCACTACCCTATAATGCAGTGAATGCCGGGACATTGAGTAAATTTAAAGAGGAGATAGACAAATTTTTAATTAGTGATGGGTTGAAGGATTATGGAGAACGGGCAGGTAGGTGGAGTCAAGGCTGAGATGAGATTAGCCATGATCGTATTCAATGATGGAGCAGGCTCGAGGGGCTCTGAATACAGTCTTATGTTCTTATTTGCTTCAAATCTACCGTGAAGTGATTTTGGATTTGTTTATTGTCACGTGTACCAAGGGTCAGTGAAAAGTATTTTTCTGCGAGAAGCTCAACAGATCATTAAGTACATGTAAAGAAAAGGAAATAAAAGAAAATACATAATAGGGCAACACAGGGTACACAATGTAATTTACATAACGCCGGCATCGGGTGAAGCATACAGGGGTGTAGTGTTAATCAGGTAAGTTCGTAAGAGGGACGTTTAGGAGTCTGGTAACAGCGGGGAAGAACTGTTTTTGAGTCTGTTCGTGCGTATTCTCAGACTTTTGTATCTCCTGCCCGATGGAAAAAGTATATGATAGATACAGCAAGTGATTTAATTAATATGGAGGCTTCACAATATTTATTGTTAAACTCTCTGAAAAGCAGAGTCATGGAAATTTTAGTACAATGGAAGGCCATTTGACCCATCATCTTTCTGTTAACTCTCCTATTGGCCTGTCGTAAATCCCCATTTTTCTTGCTTCATTTTTATTTTAATACTTTTCTTCAGTCATCAATTCCTTCTCTAAATGAAAACTGAAAGGAATGAATTCCTTCTTCAACCTGGTGATTGATTTGATATCATATTAATATCACAACTGGGCTCTGGGAGTTTTTGATAGAAGAGGGCTGGAAACCATGCTGTTGCAAATTAGCAAAAGTTTCCAGACTATTTACAGAGACAGACTTTATTTACAGAGACAGACTTTGGCAGGACTCCATTAGAACCTTCTTCCCTCAGGTTCCAGTTACATGTTTTTGACATCATCTGATATCACCAATGATGCACTTTAGCTATAGCATAATAGCTATTAACTCTTTATACTACAGCTCCCCACAGGTCTCTCATTCTACTCATTAATATAAACTATTTACACATCCTACTTCACCACCACCCCTCCACCCCACTGGTGCTTTGACGAGTCTCCGGATCGCATTTTTATTTCCTGTGGGAGAGGGTTAGGAGCACAATGTGGGAGCGGGTTAGGAGCACAATGTGGGAGCGGATTAGAAGCACAAAGCGCGAGTGGGTTAGGAACACAACGTGGGAGCGGGTTCAGAGCACAATGTGGGAGTGGGTTAGGAGTACAATGTGGGAATAGATGAGAAGCACAATACGGGAGCGGGTTAGGAGCACAATGTGAAGGAGCACAATGTGGGAGCGGATTAGGAGCACAATGTGGGAGTGGGTTTGGAGCACAATGTGGGGGCGGGTTAGGAGCACACTGTGGGAGTGGGTTAGGAGCACACTGCGGGAGCGGGTTAGGAGCACACTGCGGGAGTGGGTTAGGAGCACAATGTGGGAGCGGGTTAGGAGCGCACTGCGGGAGTGGGTTAGGAGCACAACGTGGGAGTGGGTTAGGAGTACAATGTGGGAACGGATGAGAAGCACAATACGGGAGCGGGGTTAGGAGCACAACGTGGGAGTGGGTTCGGAGCACAATGTGAAGGAGCACAATGTGGGAGCGGATTAGGAGCACACTGCGGGAGTGGGTTAGGAGCACAATGTGGGAACGGGTTAGGAGCACAATGCGGGCACGTGTTTGGAGCACAATGTGGGAGTGGATTAGGAGCACACTGCGGGAGCGGGTTAGGAGCACAATGTGGGAGCAGGTTAGGAGCACAATGTGGGAGCAGATTAGGAGCACAATGTGAAGGAGCACAATGTGGGAGCGGGTTAGGACACAAGTGGGAGCGGTTTCGGAGCACAATGCGGGAGTGGGTTCGGAGCACAATGAGGGAGCGGGTTCGGAGCACAATGAGGGAGCGGGTTAGGAGCACACTGCGGGAGTGGGTTAGGAGCACAATGTGGGAGCGGGTTAGGAGCACAATGCGGGCACATGTTCGGGGCACAATGTGGGAGTGGATTAGGAGCACACTGCGGGAGCGGGTTAGGAGCACAATGTGGGAGCAGATTATGAGCACATTGTGGAAGTGGGTTAGGAGCACAATGCGGGAGCAGGTTAGGAGCACAATGCGGGAGCAGGTTAGGAGCACAATGCGGGAGCAGATTAGGAGCACAATGTGAAGGAGCACAATGTGGGAGCGGGTTAGGACACAAGTGGGAGCGGGTTCGGAGCACAATGCGGGAGCGGGTTAGGAGCACAATGTGGGAGCGGGATAGGAGCATAATGCGGGAGTGGGTTCGGCGCACAATGAGGGAGCCGGTTAGGAGCACAATATGGGAGCGGATTAGGAGCACAATGCGGGAGCAGATTAGGAGCACAATGTGGGAGCAGATAGGAGCACAATGCGGCAGCAGATTAGGAGCACATTGTGGAAGTGGGTTAGGAGCACAATGTGGGAGCGGATTAGGAGAACAATGTGGGAGCAGATTAGGAGCACAATGTGGGAGCGGATTAGGAGAACAATGTGGGAGCGGATTACGAGCACATTGTTGGAGCGATTTAGGAGCACAATGTTCCTTTGAAAGGGCCAGTGATTCATCCAGTATGGTGGCCAGGTTGTTGTCTAGATCGTGGGTGTGTTCAATTTATTCTTGTAGGGGCTTGTCTATTGTTGGATACCAGAAAGTATCTGTTTTACTGGGGGACGCTGCAGTCAGTGTGCACCAGGTAGGAGCATGGATGAATGGACCAACTCCAGGCCAGTTCTCATCTCAAAACCAGACAAATTGTCCTAGTCAGTGTTGGTAAATCCTGTGCTTTTTGGCAATGGAAGGGCGGTGGATCGTGTACGTTTGGGAAGTCGAAGGCGAACGAGTTCCCGTACTCCTCCCATGTGGACAGGGTGTACTCTAGAATTGATTATTTTAGTGGTGGACAAGTTGCTGCTGGCGGGGGTCATTGACTCGGGGTGCTCGCTGATCGTGGTTTCTGACCACGCGCCGTACTGGGTAGACTTGAAGTAAACGGGGTGGGGCGCCCCCAGTGGAAGTTGGACGTAGGGCTGTTAGTGGCTGCAGAGGTGTGCGAGCGGGTCAGGGCTGCCATTCACGGGTACGTGGAACTGAATGATACGGGTGATTTTCGGCCACCATACTATGGGTGGCGCTCAAGGCAGTGGTTATGGGGGAGTTCATATTAATCCGGACGCATGGGAAAAAGGGGAATATGCAACGGTGACAAGGCTGGTGGACAAAATTCTGCGGATGGACAGGAGGTAACCGGAGGTCCCAGAGGCAGGATTGTTGAAGGAGAGTAGTGCAGTTGAGGAGGGCCAGAGGAGCAGTGTAGGAGTATTGGGAGAAGGCGAGTAGGATGTTGTCCCGCCAACTCAGGAAGCAGGAGGTGGTGAGGGAGTTTGGAAGGGCGAAGGACGGGAGGGGAGGGAGGGAATGCGGCGATTCCAAGATGGGTTGGAGTTCTCCAAGGCTGAGGAGGAACTGGTGGAGGGTCTGGTCAGGTTTTGCGTGTGGAGTGTAGATCAGGCTTTTCAGCCTAATAGCGTGTATTGGTTTGCACATTAATTATTTAAAAGCAAAAGTCTTAATTTTTATGGACTGGAGGAGGTGATGGCGGGCATGAGGCCGATGCAGGCAGGGAAGCCTCTGGGCCCGGATGGGTTTCCTGTTGAATTTCATAAGTTTGCTGGGGACCTGGGGCCCCTGCTGGTCAGGGCATAAAATGAGGCAAGAGATAGGGGGGATCCTCTTCCCTACATTATCGCAGGCGTCCATATCCCTAATATTAAAGAAGGATAAAGATCCGGAGCAGTGTGGATCCTATCCCCTAATATTGTCACGAAATGTGGACTCAGAATTGTTGGCAAAGATCTTGGCCTCGCGAATTGAGGACTGTATGCTGGGGGTGATAGGGGAAGACCAGACTGGGCTTGTAAAGGGGAGGCAACTGTCGGCGAACGTCAGATTACTGAATGTGACAATGATGCCCCGGAGGGACAGGATGTGGAGGTGGCAGTCGGAATGGATGAAGAGAAGGCATTCGATCGAGTGGAATGGGAGTACTTGTGGGAGGTGTTGGGACGGTTCGGGTTCAGGCAGGGCTTTGTAGGTTGGATCCGATTGTTGTATCGGGCGCTGGTAGTGAGCATACGGATGAATCGGGTGAGCTCGGGGTACTTCGGGCTACAACATGGGACAAGGCAGGGGTTCCCACTCGCCCCGTTGCTTTTTGTCTTGGAAGTACTGTAGCACGGTGGTTAGCACAGTTGCTTCACAGGTTCAATTCCTGGTTTGAGTAACTGTCTGTGTGGAGTCTGCACATTCTCCACGTGTCTGCGAGGGTTTCCTCAGAGTACTCCGGTTTCCTTCCACAAGTCCCAAAAAACGTACTGTTAGGTAATTTGGACATTCTGAATTCTCCCTCAGTGTACCCGAACTGGAGCTGGAGTGTGGCAACCAGGGAATTTTCACAATAACTTCATTGCAGTACCACTTTGAGGGCTCTATGTACCACTTTTAGTTGCGTCAGGCTGAGCCTTGCGCATGTGGAGGTGGAGTTGACCATATGCAGTGCCTCGCTCCAGAGTACCCACCCTATTTCAATCCCCAGGTCTTCCTCCCTTTTCTTTCCTGTCGGCCCTTTCTACCAGTCATTCATACATGTCGCTACTGGAGGGTGGCTATCACCACTGGGCTGCTGGAGTGCTTTTTGGGTGGGGATGGGAGTGCCGCCGTGGCGAGGGCCTGGAGGGAGTTCCCTTTGTAGTAGGCCTCCTCCGCACGCACCCACTCGGCTTCTGGCTCCTTGATCCATCCCCTTATTCGCTCGTTGTCGCCGCCCACTGGTAGAATTGTAGGGTTGGGAGGACCAGCCCCCCTCCCTGGATTTTGTTTTTTGTAGGACGTTCTTTGGGAACCCAGCATTCTTCCCACCCCCCCACATACGAACGCCACGATTAGTTTGTCTAGTGCTTTGAAAAAGGCCTTGGTATGTAGATCGGGATAGATCTAAGTAGGAAGAGATACCTGGGCATTACATTCCTTTTGATCGTCTGGACTCTCCTCGTGAGGGAGAGTGGAAGTGTGTTCCATCTTTGCAGGTCCTTTCTGACTTCCTCTGTCAGACTGGTGAGGTTCCATTTGTGGATCCGTTTCCAGTCATGGGCTATTTGGATCCCCAGGTAGCGGAATGTGTGTCGGGCTTGGTTAAACGGCAGACCCATTAGTGTCGCCCCACCCCCCCCCGCCTCCCCTCCCCCCTCGCCCCCCCTGAATAAAAATATTTTTAAAAAAAGAAAAAGCCTTAAGTGAGTCATTGCAGTGCACCTTGTATATAGTAAATACTGCTGGTAGAAGGAGTGAATATTTAATTTGGTGGGCGGGGTGCCATTGAAGCGAGATGCATTATCCAGGATGGTGTTGACCTTCTTGAGTATTTTTGAAGCCGTACACATCCAGGCAAGTGAAAAGACCGTAAGACAATAAGTCGTAAGAGCAGAAGTAGGCCATTCGGCCCATCGAGTCTGCTCCACCATTTAATGGGATCATGACTGATCGGATATGATAATCCTCAACTCCACTTTCCGGCCTTATTCCCATAACCCTTGATTTCCTTGCTGATTAAAAATCTGTCTCCCTCAGCCTTGAACATACTGAATAACCCAGCCTCTACAGCCTGCTGCGGTAAAGAATTCCACAGGTCCACTACCTCTGAGAGAATAGATTTTTCCTCATTGCTGTCTTAAATGGGCGACCCCTTATCTAAGCTTATGCTCTCTGGTGGAAGACCTTCCCACAAGGGGAAACAACCTCTCAGCATCTACCCTGTCAAACCCTGAGAGCATTCCATCCTCCACAGTGTCACCACTCCCTAGGTCTATAATCACCTTCAGCCCTACAACCCTGCAAGATATCTGTGCTCCTCCTTTTTTGGTAGTTGTCCATCCCTGATTTTAATCTCTCCTCAATTCGTGGCCATCCTTTCAGTTCCCTGAGCCCTAAAATGTCTCGCTTAGACCTCTCAACCTCGCTTTCCTCCTTTAAGACATTTCTTAAAATTTAACCAGGCTTTTGGTCATCTGACCAAATATTTTCATATATGGTTAGGCATCCTACGTTTTTTCATCATCTTCATATGGAGTTCCTGGGATATTTTATGACTATATAAATGCAAGTTGTTGTAGTGTGATGACCATGATATAGGAATGATGTGCAGATGGGAAGCATTATGGTCGTAACACTCTTGATCTTTACCTCGCAGGAAAAAAGAATACAATGCTGAGAGAGAAGGATTATACTGGGGGTGGAGTGAACTATGAATGGAATAATGGAATGGACATCGGCAGGCAGAGATGGGTGTCCAACAGAAAGAGAGTGAAAGTCAGATCCATGCCAGTGCCTTGGAGCAGCTTTCTCATTTGTCTAATCGTTTCCATTAAATCACAGTTGATGGGCTGTCAGGATGCCTCATAAAGCAGCTACTGAGAGGTGGAAGGTTGCCGAAGTTATATTTCTGTGCTCACAGGCCCAATGTCAGAGATGCAACAGTTGGCAACTATGGCGGATACAGTGATCTCGGAGGATGCATAAACCTCACTGGGGCCTCAAACATATCTATAATTGGTGGCACAAGGTCAACATCATGATATTTGTGACCAGATAATGGAGGCACCAGCAACTGTGAGCAGCCCACGGTGAAGGACGGGGGATAGCTCCAGCCACTTGGGCTTGGCCGGAGATGCTATGGTTGCATATAAAGCAGATGCTTGTGGAGCAGCAAAGGGAAATGTCTGGAGATGTGGCAAAGTTTCCTTTGGCAGAGAATGGAAGGGTTTATTCATGACATGAGCGCTGCAAAGTGTCAATCATATGAATACAAGCTTCTCTATTGAAAGGATGGCCAATCTCATGGGGAGTCATATACACCAGCCCGCTAAGTGGATGTGGGAATAGCGCACAGAACGCATGATATATTCTGGAGTACTGACTGGTCCACTGTAGCAATGGCATATGGATACATGGTTGGGCAGCCAGTTGCTCCCCCACTCCTGATGCACATGGACATGCAGGTGGGCAAAGAAAAGGCTGAGGTAGGCAGGGATGGTGTAGGTGGGGCAACTCCCTCTGCCTCTGGCCCTCGTGACCAAGACACTGTTTGCACAGATGCAGGTTGCACAGCCTGTGGAGTTGCCTGCTAGAATGGGCACCACCTGCATCTCAGTCACTGGGACCTATTTTCAAGCAGCCTTCCTTCAAATGTGCTTCAGCACAGGGGAGTTGTCCTGTAGAAGCTCGCATAAGAGGACAGAGAAATTCCAAAGCATCACTTTGGGGTTCACTGGATACCATTTAAAACAAATCTGTCAAATTCATGCACTTTACTGAATGAAGCAGCTTGTTTTTTTAAAATGTTTTTATTCTCCATTTTCACATTTTCTTCACATCCCATCAACAAACAGTAAATGGTAACAAACACAATGTCAATCCCCTTATCAACAACAACGATCCCATCCTCCCACCACCCCAAACAACAGCCCATCTGACAATATAAGCACCAAATAAAACAAACCCTCCCAAGGTGGGAAAAGAAAGGAAAAAAGAAAAAGGATTCAGGAATCGCCTTTGGTCACCATTGACATATACAGTCCACCCCCCAACCCACCCCCCTAATATTCAATGCCATCCAATCCCCGAAAGAGTACCGTGAATGACACCCATGAATTGTAGACCCCTCCCCCCCCAACTCCTCCCCTCCACTTGTAAAACTCCTCCCCCAAATCTCGGTTCCTTCCCCCCAACTTTTCACCCCAGCGAGACTCACCGAAACCTGTTCTACCAGGCTCCGATAACCGCAGCCCCTCCCCCCACCTCGCTCCCATTAACTGGGCGGCTTAAACCAGCCAGTGTGGAGGACCCCCCCCCCCCCCCCCCCCGCACACACCATCCCAAAATAAAAGTCCTTGGATTTGTAGGTCACCCTCAACTTAGCTGGATATACTATGCCGCACTGCACCTTGCTAATGTACAGTGCCTTCTTTATCCGGCGGAAGGCAGCCCGCGTCCTCGCCAGCTCCACTGTAAAGTCCTGGTATATACATATACCAGCTCCAGCCCACTGCATCTCCTGCTTCTGTTTTGCCCAGCACAGCACTTTCTCCTTCACGCTATTCTTACGGAAACACAGTTACTCTTGGCAGCTCACTCGCCTTTGGTATAGGCCTCCACGACCCATGAGCCCAATGCAGTTCATATCGGAAGGGATCGTCCCCCTCCCCCAATAGCTTCGCCAACATCGTGGCAAAATACTCTGTCGGCCTCGGGCCTTCCACCCCTTCGGGCAGACCCACAATCCTCAGATTGTGTCGCTTGGATCTGTTTTCCAGGTCTTCCATTTTGGCTCGCAGATCCTTGTTGGTCTCTATCACCCTCCGCAACTCCTTCCCCATCGAGGTAAGTTGATCACTGTGCTGCGATAATACCTCTTCCACTTCCTTCAGTGTCTCACCTTGCTTCCGCACCTCGGCCGCTGCGCTGGATACCACCGCCCTCGCCGGGGCAATCGCCTTCTCCACCAGCACTTTCAATACCGCCCCCATCTCCTTCTTCATCGCTTCCACGTGTTTTGTGAACTGTTTTTCAAGTTGCACAGCATTCACCTTGGTCATTTCTTCTGCTGTGAACGATGCGGCCTCCCCTGGTGCACCAGCCTCCGCTTTCCTTACAGTTCCTGCGCTGACTTTTTCACTCACCAGCGGACTTCCGTTAACACCCTTTTTCACGGTCGTTTTTCTCCCAAACTTGGACATTTCTCCTCCCTGTGCCTTCTTACAGCCTTTTCAGCCTCTGTTGGTCCCGGGACCGGGCGTTTAAACCCCAAAATTTCTACTCCCGAGCGGGAGCCCTCCAGTGTGCGGCTGCCTCCCGCCCACTGTCACCGCATAAAGCAGCTTGTGTTAACAGCTTGTTCAAAGTCCTGCTGCTTTTCTGGGATGACCTGTGTAAGAGATGCAAGTAGCCTGAACCAAAGTCTCAGCAGTGGAGAAGTACTGCATCAGGTGTAATGTGCATCAGAAAGATATATGTCTGTGTCATTCGCCCCTTGACAGTACCCACGTGTTGAAAGAGAGATCTGCCATCCTGAAAGGAAAAAACAGCAAAGAATGACCAAATGACTAATAAGGAGAGAAAAATTAGAGTAGGAGAGAAAGCTAGCTAGAAATATAAAGACAAATAGTAAGAGTTTTTATGAATATTTTAAAAAGAAAAGAGACAACAAAATGAGCATTGGTCCTGTAGAAAGTGACTCTGGGGAGTTACTAATAGAAAATAAGGAGATGGTAGATGAACTGAACCAATATTTTTGCATCAGTTTTCACTATAGAGGATACAAGTAATATCCCCAAAATAGCTGTAAATCAGGATTTGGAAGGGAGGGAGACAGAAAGGGGACAGGGAACTATAGGCGAGTTAGCATTACATCAGTCAGAGAGAAAATATTCAAAGCTATTATTATAGATGTTATAACAGGACACTTAGATAAATTCAAGGTAATCAGGCAAAATAAACATGGTTTTGTGAAAGGGAAAGCATGTTTGAACAATAAATTGAAGTAACAGGTGCTGTGGATAAAGGGAAACCAGTAGATGTGCTGTACTTAGATTTTAAGAAAGCATTTGATGAGGTGCCTCATCAAAGGTTATTTAAGAAAATAAAAGCTCATGGTGAGAGATTGCAGAGATCAGGGGCGGGATTCTTCACTCCCACGCCGAAGTGGCCGCGCTGTCGTGAACGCTGTCGAGGTTCACGACGGCGCGGAACAGCCCCGGTCCCGACCGATTCAGGCCCTGACAATGGGCCAGTATCAGGGCCGCGTCATCTACACGCGCCAGGCCCTGTCGCCCGTGTAAAAGCGGCGCCGCATAGATGACGCGGCCGGCGCCGCATAACGGACGTCACCCGCACATGCGTGGTTGCCGTCCTCTCTACGTCCGCCCCGCAAGAAGATGGGGGACGGATCTTGCGGGGCCGCGGAAGGAAGGAGGTCCTTCTTCAGAGAGGACGGCCCGACGATCGGTGGGCACCGATCGCGGGCCACCCCACATTCCAGGTGAAGCCCGGTGCAGGATCCCCCCTCGCCCCCCCACAGGCCGCCCCCACCAGCGTTCACGCACCGCCCACGACTGCAGCGACCAGGTGTGGACGGCGCCGGGGGGAACCCGCCGTTTTGGCCTGGCTGCTCGGCCCATTCGGGCCTCAGAATACGGGGGTGCCGGAGAATCGCCATTTTGCGAAACTCGACCGGGCCATTCCCGCCGCTTGGGAGAATCGCGGGAGGGCGTCAGACCGGCGTCCCCGGAAATGCGTTGGAGTGGAGAATCGCGCCCCAGATTTGTAGAGGGATCTGGGTGTCATCATGCATGAATTACAACATGTTAGTTTATATCTTTGAGTTTGCTGCAAAGGGAAAAGGTATGGAGGTGCCCACACTCTGGAGGAGTTAGGAAAGAATTGTCTTTATTGAATTGTATTGTTGGGATATTGAATGAGAACCCATAATAGATTTCAAAAGGAAAGTGGGGAAAAGGCAGGCGAAGAGGACTAACTGGCTACCTGCTGCAGCTGGCACAGACATGATAACTTAAATGACCTCTCTCTGTGCTTTCTATGACTAGGAGAAATAAACTAATTACTCTTGGAGATTTCAATTTTAGTTTTTCTAATCAAGTTTGCACTCTATCCAATTATTGTGGAGCAGCTATTGTTGCTAAGCCAAGGAGTCTGATGTTTGTTTTCACTTTCCTCAGAATGTTAAAATCAAGACGCTCATTGACTCTAATTCATTCTTCTTTAGGACTTTAAAAACACAAATCTACCTGCCTCATTTGTCACTTCTTCCTTCTGTATATCGGTTTTCAAAACCCACACTTGGCACCATCTCATTAATTCCATGTTTACCTTGGTTTGTCCAAAATACTTCAACCATGGCACCGTTCTACTTTATGAATTATAGCCCTTCTCCTAGGCTTATTAATTAAAAAAAGAGAAATAACGGCAGTTTGATTACAATATTTCAGTTGAAGGCTTACCTTGCGTTTTGTTGACCTACATTTGAAGGTAGAGGATGATCTGGTTGGTTGCTTCTAGTCAGTTGATTATGAAGAGCTTTTTTGATAGGAAGACAGTACACTCTCTGTATAACTACTTTCAGATTTTGCTTTGCCCATCCTGCTGCTCCCTGGCTTTCAATTACTTCAAGAAGTGAGTCACATATGCCGTTAGCCGAAAAGCAATGCTCCAAGTTTGACACCTTTATTTCTTTCTCCTGTGGGGTCAGTAATATATTTTCAGCATTCCCTGTAGTTGTTGTAGTATCCTGCTTTGGGAACAGATTAACATTTATTTAGGATTCAGGATTAAGATGTAAACATGTTAGTGGCAAAAGAGAATGCGAATGCAGCAAGGGAGCACTCCAGTTACACTAACCTGTCAATGAGCAACCTGAAAGAGAAGTCAGCCTCATGGCAAGCAGACCACTCTGCCAGAGTCCTGCCCATGAGCACCTACATTAAGCACTTGGAATTGAGTACACTTTGGTATGCTGCCTCACACATGGATGTCTAGAAAATGGGCTGACATGGTGCAAGCTGCTCCATGTAGATGCTTCCACAAAGCAGACACCCTTTATAAAGGCAACTGAGCCAATATTTTTGCATCGGTTTTCACTGTAGAGGATAGAAGTAATATCCCAAAAATAGCTGTAAATCAGGAATTGGAAGGGAGGGAGACAGAAAGGAGACAGGAAACTATAGGCGGGTTAGCATTAAGGAAATTGAGACTTGATGACAGGGATTTACCTGCATTCTGGGGAAGAAAACAGGCATTCATAAAACCAAAGTTTATGCCTTCCATATTTGGCTTACAATTAGGCAAGTATCAATGGAAATCGGACCATCACTACCAATAGTTTTTCCAGCCACCTCCACACTGTCACTTGAAAAACCTCTTTCATCGCTACATCCCTAAATTATTCATTTGACTCTGGCCTCTTTTCTTAACTCCCTCCTTTGACCCCATAACCGGTGGCAGCATACTTAGCTTGGAATTCTTTTTTCGAATAAGTACACCAAGAAATGTTTCAGCCTTTTCAAAGATGTATGAAGAGCAAAAAAGTGTGTTTGTAGGTAGTGGGAGAGGAAAGAGTAATGTTGGTCAGAGACTTTCTTTCCATGTCTAACAATACTTTTAACATGAATGTATTTGAGTTTTGGATGAGACATACTGTGCTCTCTTGCCTCTCTGTATGAATGTTGAGATATGTTTGTTGCAATATGAATCAGGAACTCAAAACAAGAGCACTTGAAATATATATTGTAGGTGAGGTAGCACATGCATCTCCACTGACTCCACACTTTAACTTGTGAGAAAAGGTACTCCATCTATCTAAATCAAAAGCCATGTTTAGTGTTGGAAGTAGCTGTGAAAATTGTCATATCAAACTGTAGCCACCTGGGTTGGCCACTTCCCAACGTAAAATGGAGGACGGCAAAGGCTGAAGGGAAATTCAGCCAACCCAGGCAAAAACTAGCAGGTGCAAGTTTATTGTGTATTAGACTCTGCAAAAACCCAGACAGCATCGATACAAGCAGCCATCTGCATAGTAATGTAGCAGCTATCTACATAGTAATGAGCGATCCCCGGGAACAATCAAAACATTTGAGGTAAACAAGGCCAAGCCAGACTCCTCGGCGCCAGCAGGAGCCAACACAAAAGAGGTTAACGGACACTTAAAGACCGCCCAACAATCAGGGAACAGCTCCAGTATTGGAGAAATCGAACCAAGCGATTGGAACGAAGTCCAATCACTTGAAACCAGGTACGGGGTCCGCCCCGAAGGGCGGGAAGCCCCGAGGGACTATAAAGTAAAGCCCCCCCCAAGTTCAAATCGTCCTTCTTGACAGGGTCACTCAGCAACTCGAACCAACCCTTGACAGTGACCTGTCCAGCTGCCTCCAAAGAACGCAAGTCTCAAGTCAACGCTCGCTACGAGATAGGCGCTCCTAGCTACCAGTCCATACCAGCTTTTGAATCCCGCAGACTCAGAACCCGAACAAAAGGCCATTTGTTCCCCTGACCTGGCTAAAGCTAAGTCTCGGCCTGTTAGTGATAGAAATAGCTTAGAAAGTAGAGTTTATGCATGAATAGCGATTTACTGTGTATAATAAATGTGCTTTGATTTGAATCTTACTAATTGGTGTATTGCGTTATTGATCATTACTCGAACTTGAACCTCGTGGCGGTATCATAAAGATACCTGGCGACTCTAGAGCAAAGGTTATAAAACAGAGCCAATTGAACCAACCAAAAGTTAGCAACAAAACCCACTTCCATCTATACCATGATGAAAGATTGGCCAGGTTGGCGTTGTGTCCTTTGACGGTTATGGGGAGATTTAATTGAGGTGTAAAAATTATGAGAAACCTAGATAGATGGCAAGAACATATTTCCCACAATAATGGGGTCATTAACCAGCAAGCATGGCTCTAAATTAATAAGAAAAATGATAAAAGTGGAGTTATGGGAAACCTTTTTCACCCAGAGAATGGTGTGGTTCTGGAATTCACGGTCTGAGAGGGAGAAACCCTCATCACAATAAGAAAATGACTGGAGCTGCACCATGTGTTGTAACCTGCAGGGTTTACAGACCAAAAGCTAAAAATTTTGATTAGGCTTAATCTCTCTTTTTCACCTGGCACAGGCATGGTTGGCCAAATGGTCTCCTTGTGCTGCAAAGTTTCTATGGCCTGAATTTTTCAGTAGTCAGGCAGGTACTCGGTGGGCCAGGAAGCAAACATGAAATGCGTTCCTGGCCACGGTCGACACCGGAGCGAAATTTCACGCTGGCTGGGCAATTAACAGTCATCCAGTGTGAAACGCGCTCTGTGAAAGGCTGAGCGTGCCGGGGAGGGCACAAAGAGGGGAGGCACCAAGAACTGGGAGAATGCGAGCTGGTGTTTCTAATGTGCTCCCTCATGGTGACAGCCTGTTAAGCTGTTTCAGGGAGCTTCTGACCCGTGAAAAATAAATAACGATGTTAAAGCCATACTACGAGTGTCTAAGCAGCACAATCATACAAAGACCTCAGTCCCGACACATTTGTTAATTTTATTTTAGCCCTGACAGTTAATCCCACCCTAGATCTAGTTGGGGCTAAAACATAAAGATCGACTGGAAAATCAGCCCATCTACAAACTGTAATATCAGATGGACTATGTAGAATTGCACTCAATTGGTCTCTCAATGGGCTAAATTGCCTGCCTGATTGTATGCAGGCACACTTCCAACAGTTGCCGCCTTCTCGCATGATTTCACATGCTTCCGGATCGGGCACACACCCGCCCAAGCAGCATAAAATTCTGGCCTATGTTTCTATATATTGGATAGAATTTTTATTTGTTTGGAGGGTGCCTCCTCGGTTTGTTGTAACTAAGCTAGTATCTAGTAAATTGGCTGAAGTTTGGAAAATATTAGAAACAAGATGATATAGTTAATCACACAAAGCAACAATTAAACTTTATGATCTGCCCTTCTTCCTTGCACTGTATGGATATTTGCTTTTATGGCCATTTATGGATTTAAGAGCTGAAGGAGGAAGGTTTAATGGGTAGCCATGTCTTGTCATTCATTGGAGAGTGAAGTGTTGGATTTGCACAGAATGAATGTGACCTGTGAGTGGAAAAATCTAGTGAAATTATTGAATTTCTCTCCATTTGAACAATAAAAGTAGAAGCTCCTTTCCAGTCAGCCAAATGAATCAAAGTTATTTCCTTGTAGGGCCTTCACTGTTATAATAAGCATGGTCTACAAAGTGCTCAAATATTCTGACAACTGGGAAAAATCTCAAATGACAACATTCTTTCAAGATATTTTGCAACATCAATATTACAATTGCAGATACATTCCCTCATGACCATACTCATTGCACAGTATCAAAATATCCACCTTCAATTTCCTTGATGGCTTGGAGAGTGCGATACCAAGGCACAAGGACCAGGAAGGATCCATGTTCAAACCCTGGCCTATGCTGAACTAACTGATCAAGGTTGGTGGAGGGTGTGGTTGATGATTGGTTTCGGCAATTCTTGCGGACGGTTAAGATATAATCTTGGGTTCCCATTCTCGCTCACTCTCCAACAAGCTCTATCTGAATGTGTAGATGTTGGGTGAGAATAGGACGAGGTATAGTTGTGATTAGTTTGCTGATACTTATTGTCAAAGTTTCCACATGAATAATGGATACTTGTAAACCACACATGTAATGGCATCCGTGGTGTCTTAATTCAGCAAGATCTCAACTTTTTCAGTGTAACAGAGAAAGAGAAAATTGGGGGGAGAAAATGAGGACCCAATCTGGAGGTTAGTTCATGTTCAGACCCATAGAAATGATACAGCACAGAAGGGGGCCATGCTGACCCAAAGACATCCAGGCACCCTTTCTAATCCCGTCTTCCTGCACACTGCCCATAGCCCTGCAGTTTACAGCACTTAAGGAGCATATCCAGATGCTTTTTGGAAGAGTTTAGGATCTCTGCCTCCACCACCGACTTAGGCAGCGAATTCCAGACACCTACCACCTTCTGCATAAAATTATTTTCCTCATGTCCCCTCTAATCCTTCTGCTACTTAGCTTGAATCTATGACTCTGGTTTTGAACGCTCTGCCAAGGGAAATAGGTTCCTCCTGTCAACTTTATCTCTACCCCTCACAATTTTGTATACCTCAATCATGTCACCCCTCAGCCGATTCTGTTTCAAGGAAAACAACTCCAACCTCTTCTCGCGGCTACAATTCTCAAGCCCTGGCAACATTCTAGTAAATATTCTCTCCATAGCAATTACATCCTTCCTGTAATGTGGTGACCAGAACTGCACATAATACTCCAGTTGAGCCACACTGTTGTCCATCATTATATCGCTACTTTGGTATTGTATACCTCAATGAAGCAGAGCAGTCCATATGCCTCCTTTGCAACCTTATCTACACCTGCACAGCTACCTTTAGGGACCTGTGCACTTGCATGCCAAGAGCTCTCATTTCATCTCCCCCTCTCAGTGTATTCCCATTTATTGTGTATTCCCTTTTCCTGTTTGATCTCGCTAAATGCAGTATCTCACAATATCAGAGTCGAACTCCATCTGCCACTTTCCAGCCCACTCCACCAACTCATCTCTATCATTTTGGAGCTTACAGCTAACCTCTACAACATCCACTACACAACCAATTTTTGTGTCGTCTGCAAATTTCCCAATTGTGCCCCCAACATTCAAATGCAAATCGCTAATATATAAAACAACAGGGGTCCCAGCACTGAACCCTTTGTTTTCTGTCACAAAGTCAACTTTGGATCCAATTCCAATTTGCCACATTACCCAGTATTCTTTTGTTGAAAAGCATGCAAGAAAGTAAAAGTTAATTAATTGAGGGGGAGCAATGTATGGAATGGTCATTAAAAGAATAAAGACCACCCAATAAGGAATCAAGCATTTCTTCTGCACACTTCTCACTGCACTAGAAATTAAGCAATTAGCATTAGCATCACGTAGAAAATAAGGAGCACTTGCAAGGTATTCTAGCCACCAGGACCAATGTGCAAAGTGAAATGCTTATCAAGCCTATAAAGTCCAAGCACTAATGTTTGATAAAGTATACAGGATGTTCACATAGCTGTTTTATGGTATGATAAAGATGGACACATGTTTCAAGGACACCCATGAAGCAGCCAGGGATCATGCCAGGTTAGAGACAGCAATACCTAACAAACCGATGTTTACTGACATGCTTGTCATATAAAACAACATGATCAGGAAATATTTAACATAGTCCACATAGCATATGGGCCACCTGTAGGCATCAGAAATAAAGTCAAAGTGCTGGAAACGCTCAGCATATCAGGCTATGGTGCTATCTACTGGCCATGTGCACCCGCGACTTGACCGGCAGACCCCGGGTGAAGACTCCCGCGGGCTTCCCGATAGCCACAAAGTCTCGCGGGATCTATCCAAGTACCACAAGGCGTCGGGACCAGGAACCCGTCCACAATGGGTAGAATCAAACCTTAATTCGCTTAATTAGGCCATAAACCTACTTAAGGCCTACTTACCCGGTATTTACCGGCCTCCTGGTATCTACCAGCCTCCGCAGGGAGACCGCAGCCGGGCGCCGTTCAGTACTGATCCACACATACGTAGACCAGGTGGAATAGTACCTGGAGGGATCTCCAAGCCATCGGAGGCTCTTTGGTGGCCAGGGATAGTGCAGGGTTGCCCCCTGCCCCACCCCTGGAACGTGGGCACCTTGGCACTGCCCAGCCGGAGGGAGCACTGCCAGGGTGCCAGTGCAAGGGTGCCCAGGTGGTACTGCCAAGGGTCAGGGTCTGGGGAGGGCCATGCCCATGAAAGGTCTAACATAGAGGGGAAATATACCGTTGATAGGAATCGACCATTTCCTGATAGATCTGATAGGTAATAGAAGGCTATTTAGTGTAAATATTAAGCCCCAGTTTTAATATCCATTTTAAATTGAGGATTTCAGCACTCATAACCTCAGGTCATGATAAAACACATAGCTTCAACAGGGACACAATAAGCCTGACACATGCATAAACTCATTGGAGATTAAAACAACATTTTTACTAAGCAAAGATGAAAAAGCTATTGTTCTAACAAACATATTTTCTACGACAGTTTGACATGAAGACATGAGCTGTACCAGTAATCTGATCAAGGACGAAGCAGGCACCATAGCAACATGAAGGCACTATTGTTCATAATGTGGATAAAGCAAAGTCAGCAGAAAACCAGTAGAAACTAGTCTTGATAATAGCACAGAATCGCATTCCATAACAGACACAAATATTCAAACATGAAACATTCAGAACTTATGTTGCACATTAAGGATTGACAGCTAACCGTCAAATCAAATACACTTGATTCTAACCCAAACCAATTAGGACGACATAGAGGTGTAGACAGATGGCTCAAGACAGATAAGATTTCCTATAAACGTGATGGTCCGTACGGCCATCTTTATTCCGGGATCATCCTATACTTTGACTTAACTATTCGCTATCTCTGTTTTCACTTTTCCACTCTAACTCTTGAAGTAAATGCAAGCTGTTTTGCCGTAAGCAAGAAACCATTTCTGTATTATTTTGAAAGTTAAATTGTGTACAAGTTGCTTCTCTTTAAGTCCATTTGCTAGCCGGACTTTATTGAGAATAGATTTTTAAGTTTCTCCTAATTGTAATCAAATAGAGGCAATAAAGATTCTAGTTTGCATCCGAGAAGTTTAACTCAAATTTCTACTGCGTTTTAGTGTCGCAAGACCTCACTAATTCCGCATGGTAGATCTCATCAATTTGGCGTAGTTGCTGAAATCCTCAATTTAAAATGGGTATTAAAACTGGGGCTTAATATTTACACTAAATAGCCTTCTTTTACTTATCAGATCTATCAGGAAATAGTCGATTCCTATCAACCGTAAATGGCAAAACTCTTAGGAATTTAGAAAGTCAGAGAGATCTGGGTGTGCAGGTCCACAGATCTTTGAAAGTGGCAACACAAGTGGACAAAGTGGTCAAGAAAGCATACGGAATGCTTGCCTTCACTGGACGGGGCATTTAGTATAAAAACTGGCAAGTCATGCTATAGTTGTATAGAATCTTGGTACAGCTGCACTTGGAATATTGCACACAATTCAGGTCACTACAATACCAGAAGGATGTGGAGGTCTTGGAGAGGATGCAGAGGAGGTTTACCAGGATGTTGCCTGGTCTGGAGGGGGCTAGCTATGCGGAGAGGCTGGATAGACTCGGACTGTTTTCATTAGAATGACGGAGGTTGAGGGGTGACCTGATAAGAGGTCTATAAGATTATGAGGGGCATGGATAGAGTGGGTGGGCAGACACTCTTTCCCAGGGTGGAGGGGTCAGTCACCAGGGGGCATAGGTTTAAGGTCCATCGGGCAAAGTTTAGAGGAGATGTGCTCAGCAGGTTTTTTTTACATAGAGGGTGGCGACTGCCTGGAACGCGCTGCCAAGGGAGTTTGTCGAAGCAGGTACATTAACGGCGTTCAAAAAGCATCTCGACAAATCCATGGATAGGATGGGTATAGAGGGATATGGCACTAGGAAGTTCTGAGGGTTTTTGCCAAGGGTGATATCATGACCGGTACAGGCTTGGAGGGCCTGTTCCTGTGCGGTATTGTTCTTTGAAAGGAGGGTGGAGGGGAGGTATGGAGGGTGGGCGGGTGCAGGGCAGGTAAGAAGGTGCCTCTGGAAGTTGGGGGAGGGAAACGGGTGGTGGTCTTGGAAGAGGGGGGTTGTAAGGATGTATGGGGGAGCCTGAAGAGGGGGGCCCTAGAGACCCCATAGCGGGGTGTCCTCACTCGGCGAGGGGGGGGGGGGGGGTAATGCCCGTGTGTGGGGGTGATATTGCCTTGGGTCTGCTGCCTCACAGCACTGAGGACCCGGGTTCAATCCCGGGCCCGGTCACTGTCCGTTTGCACATTCTCCCCGTGTCTGCGAAGGTCTCACCCCTCAACCCAAAAGATGTGCAGGGTAGGTGGATTGGCCATACCAAATTGCTCCTTAATTGGAACAAAAAATGAATTGGGTACTCTAAATTAAAAAAAGACATGGCCCATGGGTGGGGGTGACCCACAAGCTCACTTCGAGATCGGGGCACCCTTTCAAAATGACGGCCCGATCTCAGAGTTCAGCTCCCGAGTGATGAAAATAATTCTTTTTTTTTTAATACAAATATTTTATTGAGGAATTTATGGTTTTATAACAGTAACAGAAGAAACAGTGTACATACAAATATAAACATAGTGCAAAAGCTGTCTTCCTCCCTCACAGGTCCCACCTTTTCTAACACCCTACTCTAAACCCTAAACCCCAACACCCCCCCCCCCCCCATTGACGGTTAATTTTCCCCAAAGTCGACGACGAACGGCTGCCATCTCCGGACGAACCATAACAATGACCCTCTCAGGGCGAACTTGATTTTCTCCAGACAGAGAAAGCTAGCCATGTCAGTTAGCCAGGTCTCAGACTTCAGGGGCTTTGAGTCCCTCCAAGCTAATATTATCCGTCTCCGGGCTACCATGGAGGCAAAGGCCAGAACATCTGCCTCTTTCTCCTCCTGGATTCCCAGGTCTTCCGACACTCTGAAAATCGCCACCTCTGGACTCGGTGCGACCCTTATTTTTCACAGCTTGGACATGACCTCCGCAAACCCCTGCCAGAATCCCCTTAGCTTCGGGCATGCCCAGAACATATGGACATGGTCCGCTGGTCCTCCCACACACCTATCTTCTACCCCAAAGAACCTGCTCATCTGGGCCACTGTCATGTGAGCCCAGTGAACGACCTTAAACTGTATCAGGCTGAACCTGGCACATGTTGTGGACGCGTTGACTCTATTCAACGTGACCGCCCAGAGACCATCCTCTATCTCTCCTCCTAACTCCTCTTCCCATTTGTGTTTCAGCTCCTCGGTATGCATTTCCTCTGACCCCATGAGTTCCTTGTAAATGTCCGAAACCTTCCCTTTTCCCACCGAGATTCTGGAAACTACCCTGTCCTGTATCCCCCTTGGTGGTAGGAGCAGTAAGGTTGAGACCTGCCTGCGTAGGAAGTCCCGCGCATGCAGGTACCTAAACTCATTCTCTCCTGTCAATTCAAATTTCTCCTCTAACTCCCTCAGGCTGGGAAAGCTCCCTTCTATAAACAGATCTCCCATCCTCTCGATCCCTGCTCTCTGCCATCTCCGGAACCCTCCATCTACCTCCCCAGGGTAAACCGGTGATTATTGCAGATTGGAGACCAGGCCGATGCTCCCTCTGCTCCCACATGTTTTTTCCATTGCTCCCAGACCCGCCACCACCATGGGGCTGGTGGAGTACCGTGCCGGCGGCAACGGCAGAGGCGCCGTTACCAATGCCCCCAAACTAGTGTCGTTGCATGGTGCCGCATCTACTCGCTCCCACGCCGACCCCCCTGCACCACCCACGTCCTAATTATGGCTATATTCGCCGCCCAATAATAATTACTAAAGTTCGGCAGCGCCAGCGCGCCCTCCCCTCGACTGTGCTCCAGCATCCCCTTTTTTACTCGCGGGGTCTTACCCGTCCTTACAAAGCCAGAGATCACCTTATTGACCCGTTGAAAGAAGGACCGTGGAATAAAGATGGGGGGACACTGAAACACAAACAAGGATCTCGGGAGGACTATCAATTTCACTGTCTGTACCCTCTCAGCCATTGATAATGGGAACATGTCCCACCTTCGGAAATCTTCCTTCATTTGGTCTACTAGTCGGGCCAGATTTAACTTGTGTAGCCGTTCCCATTCCCGCACCACCTGGATGCCTAGGTACCAAAAGCTTCCCCCGATCACTAAACAGCAGCTCCCCCAATTGCCTCTCCTGCCCCCTTGCCTGGATCGCAAACATCTCACTTTTCCCCATGTTCAATTTGTAACCCGAAAACCGACCAAATTTCCCCAGAATTCCCTCATAATTTCATCCATCCCTTCTAGTGGGTCCTAAACACATAGGAGCAGATCGTCTGCGTATAGCGGGACTCTGTGTTCCACCCCTCCCTGGACCAGCCCCTTCCAGCCCCTTGAGGCTCTCAATGCAATTGCCAGCGGTTCCATGGCCAACGCAAACAGCAACGGAGAGGGGACATCCCTGCCTCGTCCCCCGGTGCAGCCTGAAATATCCCGATGTCAACCTGATCGTCTGTACACTTGCAACGGGAGCCTGATACAGCAGTATAACCCAATCGGTGAAACCCCGTCCAAATCCAAACCTCCCCAGTACCTCCCACAGATAAGCCCATTCCACCCGTTCAAATGCCTTCTCTGCGTCCATTGCGACCACTACCTCTACGTCCCTACCCTCTGGGGGCTTCATAATCACATTCAGCAACCTTCTTGCATTGGCCGGCAACTGCCTACCCTTATCGAATCCCATCTGGTCCTCACCAATCACATCCGGAACGCAGTCTTGAATCCTAGAGGACAAGATTTTGGACAACAATTTGGCATCTACATTTAGTAGGGAGATCGGCCTGTAGGACTCGCAAAGCTCTGGGTCCTTATCCCGCTTCAAGATCAGTGAGATTATGGCCTGTGACATCATCGGGGGAAGCACCCCTCTCTCCCTTGCCTCATTAAATGTCCTCATCAGCAGCGATCCCAGTATCCCAGAGAACTTTTTATAAAACTCCACTGGGTACCCATCCGGCCCCGGCTTTACCCGACTGCATGGCCTTCAGCCCTTCTGCTATTTCCTCCAACCCGATCAGGGCCCCCAGCCCTTCTACCAACCATTCATCCACCTTCAGGAACCACAGCCCCCCCTAAGAATTGCCTCAACCCTCCGGCCCAGCTGGGGGTTCCGACTCATACAGCCTGCTGTAAAACTCCTGAAATGCCGTATTAACTCCTGCTGAATCTCCGACCAGGATCCCATCCCTGTCCCTTACTTTCCTGATCTCCCTGGCTGCCTCCCTCTTTCTGAGCTGCTGCGAAAGCATTCTGCTGGCCTTCTCTCTATATTCATAAATCGCCCCCCTCGCCCTCCTCAGCTGCTCCACCGCCTTCCCTGTAGTTAACAAGTCAAACTCCGCCTGTAGCCACCGTCGTTCCATTAAAAGCCCTGCCTCTGGGGTCTCCGCATAACTCCTGTCGACCTGTAGCATTTCCCTTATCAGTTGGTCCGTCTCTACCCTGTATGCCTTCTCCCTGTGGGCCCGTATCGAGATCAGCTCCCCTCTAACCACCGTCTTCAGAGCCTCCCAAACTATTGCAGCCGAGACGTCCCGTGTCATTAACTTCCAGATAGTTCTGGATACATTTCCGCACCCGCCCACACACCTCATCCACTAAACATCCGACATCCAATCGTCAGTGCGGATGTTGGCCACCCTCCTTGCTCACCTGTAGGTCAACCCAGTGCGGGGCATGATCCGAGATCGTGATCGCTGAATACTCAAGTGTCCACAACCCCCGTCAATAAAGCCCTGTTCAAGATAAAAAAGTCATCCGGGAGTACACTTTATGCACGTGTGAGTAGAAGGAGAACTCCTTCACTCTCGGCCGCCCAAATCTCCATGAGTCCCCCCCCCATCTGCTCCATGAATTCCCTTAGCTCCTTTGCCATTGCTGGCACCCTGCCTGTCCTTCAGCTCGACCGGTCTAGCCCTGCGTCAATGACTGTGTTGAAGTCCCCCCCATGACCGACTTGTGCGAATCCAGGTCCGGGATCTTCCCCAACATCCTCCTTATGAACTCCACATCATCCCAATTTGACGCGTACACATTCACGAGCACCATCGGCAGTCCTTCCAGCTTCCCACTAACCATGATGTAACGGCCTCCCACATCCGCAACTCTTCTTCCCGCCTCGAATGACATTTGCTTGTTAATCAGGATCGCGACCCCTCTAGTCTTAAGAGTCCAGCCACGCGTGAAAAACCTGTCCGACCCATCCCTTCCTTAATCTGATCTGGTCAGTTACTCTAAGGTGCGTCTCCTGCAACATTGCCACGTCCGTTTTCAGTCCCCTCAAATGCGTGAGCACGCGTGCCCTCTTAACCGGCCCAAATTGCCCTCTTATGTTCCATGTGATCATCCTGGTTGGGGGGCTTCCGCCACCCCCATCCGCCGATCAGCCATCACCTTTCTTAGGCCAGTCTCCAGCTCGCACCCCTCGCATCTGCAGGCCCGCCCCCAGGCAGCCTCCGTCCCCAACCTCCCTTTTGTCCCCCAGCAACAGTCCCTCCCCCGTCAGCAGAACAGTCCACCCCCCCTCTGCCCCCCAGCAACAGCACCATGCAAACCACCCCCTTCAACAAGCATAACATCTGCTCACCCCCCACTGCGCTTCTGTGAGCTAGCCCGCCCAGCTAGCTTGGTGGCCCCAACCCATGGCGCCAGACACTTTCCGACCTATTGTTCCCTCCCTCAGACACACATATGCAAAGGCAAGCAATCCCAACCCAATTTCCCGAAAGAAACACAAAGAAAATCACAAAGAAGACCCAACATATAAAATTCACACCTCCATCCCCCATCAGTGCAAATGCAAACTTCAACTCACACTGCTCTGCGGCAGGCCCCAAATCAATACAGAAGGCATTACAGATAACGTCCAAAAACAAAAAACTTTTTAAACATGAATGTTGCAGCAAAGTTCAAACACCTCAGTCCGCTACCAGCCCTTTCCTTCTAGCGTAGTCCATCGCTTCCTCGGGCATCTCGAAGTAGAAATGTTGGTCTTCATAAGTGACCCAAAGACGAGCCGGATACAGCAGCCCAAACTTAACCTTCTTCTTGAAAAGTTGAACCCTGCTCTTCTGTTGGTCTCTCAACATCCCCATGTCCGACTCCACTGCTGTTTGGTGTTCCTCTTGCTCAGTCAGTGCCTTCTCGATTTTCTGGATTGCCCGATCTTGAGCATCTAGTCTAAGTTCCAGCCGCACAATCGATTCCTTACTCGGATCCAAGCATTCCTGTTTCTGCTTGGCGAAGCCCTCATGTATGAACTGCATCAGCTGCTCCGTCGACCGCTGGGTCATCGAGCCAGAACTCCGGTCGTCCGCCATGCTTTCTCCCGCTGCAGCCTCAGCCCCCAAGCCTTCTCTGTTCATCTATTTCATCCTTTGCGAGCATTCCTGGTCTGCCTCTCCATGCCCTGATGTAGGATTCCTCTTCACAATTGCATCCACCATCAATTTTCCGAATCAAATCCGACAACAAATCAGGGGGAAAGGTCCAAAGGTCCGACCCGAGCGGGAGCCCCCAAATGTGCGACCTACTCCTTCAGAGCCGCCACCGGAAGTCGATGAAAATAATTCTAATTTGGGCTAAACCAGTGAGAAACTCCTCAGGGCTCAAAAAAGTGACTCATTAGATAGCAGTTGGGAACTCACCTGCAGAGCCAGCAGGAAACTCCCAGCAAAACCCGCCACAATGACACTTAGAAACTTTTCTGTGAAATTGCACCCTGTATCTATGAGAGTAAATTAGGGTTGACATTTCAAGTTGGTCATCTTTCACTTTGGGTTCTGACAAACGGTCATCAGCCTGAAATTGACTTGGAAACTCTCACTCTAAGGAATTAGCCTAATACATCACCGCAATCCAATGTTTAAAGAGAACCAATTAAGATGTTAAAGTACATTGTATGCTGCTATATTGTATGCATAGTTCTCTGTATGGATCGGCGCTACCAATCACAATAGTGGAGGCTAAATGGTTCACAATGCTAAGGAAATGCACCTCAATAAGGCCAGGAAAATTATAATGATAAGGGTATAGGCTGAAGAATGGGAAAATTGTGCGCCTTGTGTGTAAATAAATATGGAATTAAGATGACCAAAATCCCACAATTTAAATATTCAGCTATAATATTTAATTTGTACAAATGTTTGGTTGAACTCTAAATGCACTGGACTCTCGTTCATCTTGAGAACTTAGTTTCAAATCCAGCCCAATAACAAAGGAAAGAATGGGGCTGGGCTGAGACCCAACTCAAACGATTAAACAAAAGTTTTATTTTTAAAATAAATTTAGAGTACCCAATTTTTGAATTTTTTTTTCCCAATTAAGGGGCAATTTAGCATGGCCAATCCACCTAACCCACACATCTTTGGGTTGTGGGGGTGAAACCCACGCAGACATGGGGAGAATGTGCAAACTCCACACAGAGTGATCCAGGGCCAGGATTCAAACCCAGGTCTATTTGTTATTGTTGATTTAAAGAGGCTGGCAGTCCTAACCCAGTTCCAAAGGACAAGAATCAAATATGGAACTACCCCAATTCAGTGCATAACAGGAAACTAGAAACCAGGGTCTAGAAAAAGGCTGTTGTGGAAAATGGTTATTGATCATGTTAGTCCAGTGATGGGTGTACACCGATGGTAGAAGGAACTTTCCTCTGCAACTGACTGGGTTATATTCATTCTGGGGTGCTTGGTGGCATCTGAAGCGTTTCATTTCCTGTCTCTTAATATCTTTTATCGTGATGAAGCAAAATTGCTAAAATGCATGAAGCTCACCTGATCAGCTGAATGATGCTTTTGTCTTGAACCAATAAGGTTAAATTTCACAGCTAAAGACATTGGAGCTTTCCTGAACACCATCGGTTTTCCTGGACAGCAATAATTAGTTTTTGTTACAGCAATCTTTTTTGAATGTATCTTCTGACTAAAGTACGTGCACAAAATAACAGGAATTTCTTCATCCTGGATATCAATTTTTTGCCTGCAAGAAACAAGTTTGAAAAATTATAGTATTAAATCAAACTGGTTTTATTACTTTGTCAATAAATGTACTGCTTAAAACGATGACATGAATCAAGCATCAATTCTGCCAGAGTTAATTATCGAACTATTAACATGTTGAAGAAGAAAATAACATTGGACAAAGAGAACCAAACTGTCAAGTCAGACATTTGAAAAAGAACCCTAAAAATGCTGTTATCCATGACAACAAATGTTATGAGGGTGTTCTGATGAAAAATGCAATTGCGTGCCACTCAGATGAGTTAGTGGAAATCTTGAAATATTAAGAAACAATAGCATATCATAAAGGGGGAGTTTAGATTCATTCTGGCTGGATGAACGATGATGGGTCTAAATTTTATAGTGAGCTTGCAATAGAAGGCTTCATCGCCCAAAAAATCCCTATGAGTGCCACAATTTGAACCACAGGCACTGTCTGGGAGATTTCAAACAAAGAGGAGACTCAGTTATTACTGGGACAGTTTTTCTCATCACTTGAAGCTAGAATTCCCCTCTGGCCCGTGAGTTGATGCTTGGACTATTTTGCACCACTCCAAGCCTAGGTTTTCCTTCCTTCAACACCTCAAAACACATTCCCTGCTTCTTACTCATTTTCACTAATTCCTTTCCCTTCCACTGCCTACCATTTCCCTTCCCCGTTCATTGCTACCATTTCCCTCAAAGGTTTGGCAGAGCTTCCAGACGGGATGTGCATCCTGGCAAGGAGAGTGGAGGAGTCTATCCAGGTCATGAGTCATGGAGTCTTATTTTCTTCTGAACACGTGGCATTCTCCATAAAGGTCTTAGCAACTTTCATGAAGAGAGCCCAGCAGCATAATCAGGGGATGTGGGGTATATGTGCAAACCTACAAGAATGTTGCATTGTCATTAATTTCAAGCAGGCAGTGCCAATGTGAGAGTGGATGAAGCACCTGGAGTTTCCACTAAATCCTCATTCATCTGAAGTAAGCAGGAAGGGCCAACTGAACTGGCTTTAGAAGTATTTAAATTCTTTAACTAGATTAGGTATTGGTCCCTCAGTTCTGCAGATTCCAACATTCTGCATGTTTCTGTAACAACATAATTGTAGTTAGGATTGCCATTTGTCAGTGTACCATATATATGCGAGAGAGGAAGGAATGGACAATACAAACACACTCACCAAATTCTTTTTAAATTAACAAGTCAATGTGAAAGATCAAGATGCAGTTTTCAGGACATCTCTAAAGTTGAAAAAGGTGAAAATGAGGTGGTGGATCAGGAAATGTTTCAAATGATGCTCTGCTTGGTTTAATAGTTTGAAGATCATAGGAGAAAGGAAAGACAGAGAGGGAAGGAAATCATGTTTTCTGGTCTTGGAAGAAAATGAATCTGATTAGGTGACTCGACAGTAAATCAGTGAGCCCACCTGGAGAAGGCAGAACAATTAGGAGATGTTTAAGGGGAGCAAGAAAGGAACATTTGAAGGGCCAATGACCATAATCATACCAATAAAAGAGGTGAGTAGGCAGAGGAAAGAGAAAGAAAATTGTACATATATTAAGTGCTTAGAAGTGAAAAATGGATCACGTGCCGGACATCAGACTAATAATGCCTGGACCAGCTCCTGTACAGGATATACGACTTGAATATTGCCATCATTATCAAATCATCGAAGTTCTGTAGCTGGACTTTACAGGAGGTGAAAATATTCCGACTGGTAATTTTACCAAAAAATTGTCATGAGTACAAAATGGAGGAGATTGTAGCAGACATGAAGCTGCATTGTATTATGTAAGTGATAAGATTCTCATTGGCCAATAAAGCCAAAGAAAAATCAATTTGTGAGGATTTACCCATATGACTGCAAGAAGCCTCAGTTGCTAAAGGTTTGCAATATGAACTTACCGCAGAATTTTGAGGAAAATAGTGGATAAGATTAAATGCTATTAAAATGTACATTATTGTGGTTGAGGTCGTCACTGATATGAATGAGGAATAGAGCAAGTGAGAGGGAAGAGTCCTGAGGAATCCCAAAGCTAACTGAGAACTTCTCAGTCACGCTTGAATTTCAGCATAGATTGCGCAATTCAACTAAAAAGCAATTGTTTTAAAATAAATTTAGAGTACACAATTATTTTTTTCCAATAAAGGGGCAATTTAGCGAGGCCAATATACCTAACCTGCACATCTTTGGGTTGTGGGGGTGAAGCCCAAGCAGACATGGGGAGAATGTGCAAACTCCACACGGACAGTGATCCAGGGTCGGGATTCAAACCCGGGTCCTCAGCGCCGCAGTCCCAGTGCTACCCACTGCGCCACATGCCGCCCCCTAAACAGCAATTATAATAAATTATGCAGTATCACATCCTGCCAAATACTTCAGAGATATCCAAGACAAATTATTTCCCAAAATTGTTCAAGAGGTGTTCGAAGGCAAACATCACCATGAGGGCACAATTTGCAGAGACAAATAACAAAGAACCTAGGTATCAGAAATTGAAGTTCAGAGGAAAGGTGAAGGAACTAGAGCTTGCTTTCTTGCAGAATGAACTTTGAAGTGATTGATTATACTACAAGACAGTCCAACCCCTACTTTATAGTATGTAGATGATTCAGAATTTAACCTGATAGCATATGATCAATTGACATTAAGACAATTGCAGAGTGCAGTAGATCTTTCATTTCTATTCTCTAAATTGAGATCTGTATTTTGCAATGTATTGTAATTATTTGCATGCTAAAATGATCATAATTGTACAATCCTTCTATTAAGATGAGTTGTTTTATTTGTATCGTCATCATAATTCTGCACCTACTGCCATGATGATTTTTCAATATACCAATTATCTATTACATGACCTGCCATATCTAAGTGTGACTGCTTCAGTGATTTGGAGGTCAAAGATACCAACAGAATTGTATGCAAGAAACTGACGTCAGAATAGCTCAACTCTACCGCATGCCATAATCTAGGCTGGCTTCAGTGTTCAACATTCCAGGAAACTTTATTTAGACTGAACCAAAACTTCATCTACTTCCTCAAATGACCCCGTGGCAGTTTTTAAGGAAGAGTAAGGAAGTTTTCTAAGTGTCCTGACCAATATTTATCCCTCAATCAATACGCCGGAAATAAATAACTAGTATTACAGTCTCTGGTTTTGTGCTACCACATCTACCTAAAGAAGGAAATCTTTAAAAAAAAAGACAAATACAGAAGATAATGTTACCACATGACTGCATTAACTAATAAAAGATTAAGTGAGAATGAAAAAGTAGCCCCGAAAAACAAAAAAAGTAGATCCTGAAAATCAAAATGCAGTCCTCGAAAAGAATAAATTAGCCCTGATTTGTAGTATTTCTTTATTTTAAAATCATACAAAAAATTCTATATGGTTTGTAGTGATCTTTCAATTTAAGTTGACTGAACGTTGTGCCATAACAACATTGCCAAAGGCAGCAGTACACCAGACTAATAAATGAGAATCTGAACTTGTACTTGGATTTTGATAAAGAAAAATTATGTGCAAAACTGATCAATGTTTGACCATCGTGTGGAGAACAACTAGCTGTTATTCCATTTATTTTTTAAAAATTTAGAGCACCCAATTTTTTTTTAAGGGGCAATTTAGCATGGCCAATCCAGCTACCCTGCACATTTTTTGGGTTGTGGGGGTGAGACCCACGCAGTTAAGGGGAGAAGGTGCAAACTCCACATAGACAGTGACCCAGGTCCGGGATCAAACCCGGGTCCTCAGAGCTGTGAGACAGCAGTGCTAACCACTGCACCACTGTGCTGCCCGTTATTCCATTTAATATACAAGAATCGTAGAACATATTTTTATGGAATACCTCCCCACTCTCAATTTTAATTGCTTTCAGATTCTCCCAACCAGGCTGTAATTTATCCAAAATAACTCCTGAATTGCTTTTCAGGAGTGGGACAATTTCCAGGACCAGAAACTAGTCCTGGGAGGAAACGGTCATTGGCCCCAGGTTTCACAGGGGCACCCCAGTAATTGGCATGGAGACCGGTTTGGTGGTCAATTAGTGGTCAGGGGAAGGAAATGGAAATGGGAATACTCAACTGCAGTGGATTTAAACAAACCATAGCAGCTTGCTTGAGTGCTGTTACTTCAGACTGTAAGAATAGGAAAGAATGGAATTCAAAAGAAAATTGTTCATGGGATGTAGGAGTTACTGGCTGAGCTAGCATTTATTGCCCATCCTTAATTGCCCTTGCACTGAGTGGCTTGCTAGGCCACTTCAGAGGGCATTTAAGAGTAAACCACATTGCTGTGGGTCTGGAGTCACATGTAGGTCTTCCCCTAAAGGGAGGAACCAGATGTGTGTGTTTTTTTTACAACAATCGACAATGTTGATCTTTTCTCTACACCTTGCTAGAACTGTAACATTATATTCTGCAGTCTCTCCTTCCTTCCCTATGTACGGTGTGCATTGTTTGTACAGCATGCAAGAAACAATACTTTTCACTGTATACTAATACATGTGACAATAATAAATCAAATCAAATCCATGTTTTCATGTTCTTTTTTTTAAGCTGAATTCAAATTTCACCATCTGCTGTGGTTGGATTTCAAACTAGGTCCCCAGAGAATACCCTGGGTCTCTGGATTACTAGTCCAGTGACAATACCACTACACCACTGCCACCCCCTAAAATTCAAGACCATCACAGAACAACCAGAGGCCTGGAACCCATTTGATTTTCTGATGCAGTTCTGGAGTTTTTCCTAGAGGTAGTGATGGAGACCAGGAAGATCCTCTTCCTAGGGGATGGCAGCAAAAGGCCACCCACCAAGACTAAGCAGGGTTCTGAAGCAATATGGTCTGCAGTTGAATTCGGTGTCAGAAGAAATGCAACAAATTGATACTTCTGGCAAGGTGAATGCAACCCCAACATTCTGGACAGCCAGCTGAGGAACCTCAGGGCACTCTGAACATAGGAGTTTAGAAACGTTCAGAGCTGCTGAGGACCTGTCATTAATGATACATGCAGCTTCTAAAGTTTGAAGCAGCTGGCATTGGTCACAGAGAACAGTGCCGTACCATGCTCTCCATTCTCCTGGCAGGAGAAACAGCCTTATAATGCCTGGGAGATGGTACAGACTGGTGGAGCGGGCCTTCAAGTGCTCACATCCACGGAGGACAGAGTGATAGAAATAGCTGGGATTGCAGGCCACAAGGAAGTGTGCCAGGGCAAGATGAATGCTTATGGTGGAGATGGTGATTACGGAGTGCAATGAACCCATTAATGGGAGCCTTGCATTCTATCCGGTCTGACAGTATACTGTGCACAGTCATATTGGGAAGCCTCAGCACTACAAACACTTCCTCTCACCAAGGATATCTCTCATCATCTATTCTGGTGTCTCCTGTAGTTTCAGACATCAATCATAGAATCATTGAATCCCTAAAGAGCAGAAGGAGGCCATTCAGCCCATCCAGTCTGCACTGACTCTCTGAAAGAGCACCACATGTAGGCCCACTCCCGCCCTTTATTCCCGTAACCCAACCTAATCTGCACATCTTTGAACACTAATGGGCAATTTAGCATGGCCATTCCACCTAACCTGCACAACTTTGGACTGTGGGAGGAAACCAGAGCACCTGGAGAAAATCCACAGAGACACGGGGAAAATGTGCAAACTCCAAACATGCAGTAACCCACGGTCGGAATCGAACAAGGATCCCTGCTAACCACTGTGCCAGCCAAGGAGACCATCAAGTCAAGAGACCATTTCCCTCACCATTACCATTCCAAGAGCAGCAGTGAATCTCCAAAAAGGTGCACCATCTATCAGCTCAGATACAGTCATCTCAGTGCATTACACTGAGTATACATAGATACATAGAAGATAGGAGCAGGAAAAGGCCTCATCTGCAAACTTTGGTGTGTTACATTTTGCTCCCTCATCCAAATTATTAATATATATTGTGAATAGCTGGGGTCCAAGCACCAATTCCTGTGGTACCCCACTAGTTACAGCCTGCCAATTTGAAAAGGACCTAGAACAACATGTCATATTTTAGGCTAAGGGTTGCAGATTTAAAACAGAGATGAGGATAAGTTATTTCTCTCAAAGGGTCGTGAATCAGAGGGCGGTGGGTGCTGGGACATGGAGTACATTTAAGGAGATAGACAGATTTTTAATTGGTAATGTGTTGAAGGGTTATAGAGAGTGGGCAGGGAAGTGTAGTTGAGACCGAGATCTGATCAGTCACGATCGTATTGAAGCTCGAGGGGCTGAACTGCCTACTCGTGCTCCTCGTTGTTCTTATATTCTTGTATATTGTATATATATATATATATATATATATATATATATATAAATTCAATACAGAGTGCCGGAGGAAGGGCATCTAAAGTGATTCCTATATTTAAAAAGCGAGATAGAAAATTTACAGAGAACTATAGGCCAGTTAGCTTAACATTGGTGGTAGGCAAGATAATGGAATTCATACTCAACGATGCCAAATAAAATCTAGTAATGGAAACAATAGTTTCAGTAGTCAACATGGATTTCAAAAGGAAGGTCACGCTTCTCCAAATCTATTGAATTTTTAAAAGAAAGGGTAAATAGGATAAATTTAGTAATGGTAATATATTGATTTCCAAAAACTTCTGAATAGATATTGCACAATAAACTCATGATTAAGGTCAAACATGTGGCATTAGGGGACGGAATTGCAGAATTGATCACAAATACATAATAAATCCAATAGAGAACTCAGGATAAATTTCTACGTCCAGTGTGGTTAGAATGTGGAACTCACGACCGCAAGTAGTTGAAACAAATATACTAGATGTGTTCAAGGGAAAGCTAGATTAACACATGAGGGAGAACAGAAAGACACATAAATGGAGTAAAATGGAGTAGTGTAGTTTGAGGATTATCTGAAGCATTAACACTGGCAAGTACTTTGTGGGCTGAGTGATCTAATACTGTGCTGTAAATATTATGAAGGAGGTTTTGTGGTGCAGTGGATAGTGTCGCTGCCTCTGAGCCAGAGTTCTGGGTTCAACACTCAAGAAGCTTGATGCCATCCAGGACATAGCAGCCGACTTGATTGCTCCTCCTTCCATAAACATTTAAACCGTCCGCCACCGATGAATATTGGCAGCCGTGTATACCATCTACAAGATGCACTGCAGGAACTCACCAAGGTTCCTTAGGCAGCACCTTCCAAACCCATGACCACTACCATCCAGAAGGACAAGAGCAGGAGTTACCTGGTCATTCACCAACCTGACTTGGAAATATATCGCCGTTCTTTCACTGTTGTTGAGGCAAAATCCAGCAACTCCCTCCTTAACAGCATAATGGGTGTACCTACACCTCAGGGACTGCAGCAGTTCAAGAAAGGAACTTACCACTAGGCAGCTAGGGATGGGCAATAAATGTTGGCCTAACCAGTGACGTCCACATCCTGTCAATTAATTTTTTAAAAATCCAACTGCAGGACATGATGGCCAAGGTGGCAAACATACTGCGTATGATTCTCAGGCCTTGTTACGCTCTCGCTCAAGTGAAACAGGGCCGGTGAATAGCGGGAGAGGCCAAAAACAAGAACCGTGAGGCGCCAAACAGTTTGCGATGCAAACAGCCGGCTCCTTTAGGTGAAATCGGGATCTCGTCGTAGCATGGTGAGAAACCAATTATCACCACTTAAGCCCCATTTCCATACAAGTAATGAGAGTCACCCCATATCCAACGCTTCCGGTCATTCATCTACATCCCAGCAAGTGGTCACGCTGGCAGTGATTAATACTCCTTTTTAAACATGTGAACCTGGTGGAAGGGCATCTGTGGGGGGCTGAGGAGGCAAAGAGCCGGGGGCGCTGGGTTTGCTGCCCCTGTGCTCAGCGGGGGGTGGAGGACCCTCCGCAGGGGTGGGCCACCATGAGAGAGTGAGTGGGAGGCATTGGGAGGCCAAATGGGGGGGGGGGTAATAGCTCGCGGCAACACCATGCCAACCCCTGGATCATGTGTACCCGTTCCGGGGGTAACCCTTCTCCTTGCCCGTCTGCCCCAATAACCGCCCATACGCACGCCGGCTGCCGAGGCCTCTGGAATTGGCAATCGTGGTTAAGTGAGCACTTCACACAACCCAAGTGGATTCCTGTGTGTGGGCTGGCCATGTAGCATGTGGCCGTCATTGCCAACAATGGTAGAAGCCAACATCCGAACACCCAGGGGATGGAACACAGCTCCGGGGAATGTCCACGGCCGGAGGGTGGGTGAGTGTCACAGGGTGGGTACCATCACCCGGCCCAGGTGATATTACGAGCTGGAGTGCTGGGTACAGAGTCTGGGGTCCATTGAGTGGGGGCCTGCTGCGGCCAAGTGTGCGTGGGCAGGGCGTTCCGGGTGGAATCATTGAGGAAATGGAGGGTCCTGGCCTGGGAGCCATCGCTGTCAGTCGAACAACCTCTCACAATTCCTTCCAGGTATTTAACGCTATGGCAGGGATATTGGCCGCAGAAGTTGCCCTAGTGGTGCTGCTGCTAGGCCGGGCAGCCAGATGTCGGAGACGGCGGCAGCAGCAGCGTTTCCAGATGCTCGAGGTGGCAGCCCATGTGCCGGACACCGCCCAACACCCTGAGCACCTGGCTGCCCATCAGGCCAGGGAGGAACCCAGAAGGGGAGTCCCGCGACGGCCAAGGTGTACAGGCGTCACTGGTCCTTTGAGCAGATGGCCAACAGCACATGCTGCAGGAGGCTCCGCTTCAACAAGGATGGTGCGACACCTGTGTCAGGTCCTCTTGGACATGGCACCACATGAAGGAGGACACCTGTTCCCTGTGGACGTCAAGGTCAGCGCAGTCCTGAACTTTTACGCCTCAACTGTGTGGCATCTTGCAGGTCACAGCCCACAGGTGCATCCGACAATTCACGGATGCCTTCTATGCCCGGGCGGAAAATAACATCGTCTTTGACATAGACCAAGTCTAACAAGATGCCCAGGCAGCAGATTTCTCCACCATCACCGGGATGCCCCAGGTCCAGGGGGTCACAGATGCCACGCATGCTGCCCTGTGCTCACTGGACCATCTGGGGTTGCCCTATGTTAACCAAAAGGGGTTCCACTCCCTCAACATACAGCTCTTGTGCGAATACCAGATGAAGATAATGCACATGTGTGCATGCTTCCTGGGGAGTGTGCACGACAGCTGCATCCTGGGGCTGTTGTTCATCTCCGGCTTCTTCGAGGATCACCGCAGGATGGGCGGCATGCTTTTGGGGGGATAGGGGATATCCGCTGAGGGCTGACTGATGACGCCAGTACGAGGCCACTGACCGATGCAGAGAATAGGTGCAACAAAGCCAATGTGGCCACCAGGGCTGTGATTGAGCGGTGCATCGGACTGCTCAAGATGTGGACCCGAAGCCTCCGGTGGTGCTCGAAGGGTCGCCCGCTTTGTGGCGGTCTGCTGTGTCCTTCACAACCTTGCACAGCAGCGGGGCGACGAGCTGGAGTTTGCTGATGAGGAACATGTGGCTACCTCCAAGGAGAAGGAGGAGGACGAGGATGATGAGGCGGCGCAGGGACTGGAGGATGAGGCCGGGGAGGAACCTGAGGCCCAGCCAGAGGCTGCGGGACAGGTGGTAGAAGCGAGGGTCTGGCAAGCACGGAGGGCCAGGGAGGCCCTCATAATCTCCTGATTCACTTACGACGTGGCCTTGTCCGTCACCTCCCACTCCCATTTCTCACCCTCCCAGGGTACGTGTCACGTCACTCCAAGGTGCTGGGATTGTGTCGGTACCGTCAGTGGGTCACTGTTGAAGGCAGGGGGATGATGATCCCCTACATCCCGTTCCCCCCAACCCCGGTACCCTCAGTGATCCACAACGCACTTGGCTTTCCTAGCTCTACTACTACATCTAGATGTCTGCCGAGGATGCACATCAGAGCTGGGGGCAGCCAGCTGTTTACCTCGTCCCGTGGTCTTCGATATCCCTGGCGGGCATCCTCAGGGGCCGGAGAGCCCCGGCACATTTGTCGGCTGCACATGCACAGCAGTGCGCCCTGTCCAGTGTGCTGGCTGCGAGACGCGGCCTCATCAGAGGGGTGGAACCCGCGGGAGCAGATGGCCACTATCCATACTCCATGGGACGGGTCTGGGTTGGCACTCAACGACCCTGTTAATGTAAGTCTACTTGTGACACTAATAAAGATTATGAAAGCAGTGTGGTGCTCATCAGATTGTGCCCACGAAGCCTGACCATTAACATTTCCCACCGAGGTGTGTGTATCTGCGCTGTGGAGAGCGGCGATGATAGCTGTGCCGTGACTATTATGGTGGCATTTCCAAGGTGGTCTCCTGGGAGGTTGGAGAGGGTGCCTCCTGGGATGGGCTGACCCCGTCGGCTGGAAGATCTGCGGGAGAACGCACATGTGGTCAGTGGGAGGGATGGGTCAGTCAGTAAGGCAATAACAACTCATGTTTGACAGGTCGCCCGGTGGGGTTCGATGGTTCCTCACCTCTGCGGCGTCCGTCAGCCTCCGTGTTGGTGACTGCTCCGTCCTTGGCCACCCCAGTCACCTCCAGGGCCCACTCCTCGAAGTTGGTGAGGATTCTTAGGTCTGGCACACCAGACCCAGTCTGGGCCCACTCCTGGCGATTATGGGAGAGCTTTTCCTGAGGAGACACAGAGAGGGCATTGTTAGACACACATGTGATTCAGTGGTGGGAGGGGGGTATGCAGGGAGAGTTGGGGAGGGGTTCAAGGGGGAGGGGGGTACAAGGAAGGTTCAGGGTCGCATCAAGCGTTGGGGGGGGTGAATGCTCCTGTGGGGGCGGACAGGTCTCTGGGGGGGCTTGGTGTCTACTCACCCGTGCTGCCCAGTGTGGGTCATTGACCTTCTTCCTGCACTGGAGGCCAGTTCTCCTGGTCACACTCCCAATGCTCACAGCTCCCACCACCCCATTCCAGGCAGCACTGGCTGTCCTATGGCTAGTCCTCCTGGACCCTCGGTGGAACAAGACATCCCTCCTGGCCTCCACAACATCTAGGAGCCTCCCTAGGTCAGTGTCTCGAATCGTGGGCTGGTCTCCTTGGCGCCATTGTTGCAAGCTGACTGGGATTGTCTGAGCAATTGCTGTTCGACCTTTTTAGCGGGGGGCTGGCGAGTGCAGTGCCGGCCAATCGCCTGCCTTCATTTGCAGCGAGAAGCACGTGAGGCCTTGTTAAGTGGACCAATTAACGTTGAATAGTGTTGCCGGCCTCGCTGGCTGGGTGCCAGGAAGTTCGCGGCAATTTCCGCTTGCTACAACACTTAGAAACCTTTCCAGAGAATCGCGCCCACGGGGTTGTAAATCCTTCCAACATAGGCCAATCACAGGCAGTAACAGTTGGAGAGATTCCTAACCAGTCCTGTGATGGAAAACAATTAGAGCCTCTGACAGCTCGATCTCCAGGACTACAACATGCATGTATAATGTGATCACAATAACTCAGACTCCTCAGGGGGCTGATTGACTCATTTGGATGGCCAGCCGGCATGGATCAGACTGGTGCCTACCTCCTTCTCGTATCCATGGTAAATGTCATGACGCTGTGGGTCAGACCTGCCTTTGGGCAGAGAACTCAAGAAGACGAAATACTATGTAATAAGGAGAAACTGTAGCAGAGATAAAACGGTAATGAAAAGTGAAAAATAAAAATAATGTGTGTCATGTATATGCGTGAATCAAGCATAATAGGCAAAAATTTATAAATCTTTTCTTCAATTACGGCATCAATTGTCACTTTGAATTTTATTTTTCAATAAACTTTAGTGCCACGTCAAATATTCTGCACAAAGCTTTGCAGACTACCCACAGATTTATCTGCTCTGTACAAAGTGCACAGCAAAACATAATAAATGTAATAAAACACACATCTATAAATTCTGGAAACACTTGTTATGTACAGGTCCGTCAGCCAATAAATATACCGTGGGGAAGCAGTGGCGTAGTGGTATTGTCATTGGACTAGTAATCCAGAGACTTAGGGGCGGCATGGTGGTGCAGTGGTTAGCACTGCTGCCTCACGGCACCGAGGCCCCAGGTTTGATCCCGGTTCCGGGCCACTGTCTATGTGGAGTTTGCACATTCTCCCCATGTCTGGGTGGGTGTCACCCCTACAACCCAAGGCCGTGCAGGGTAAGTGGATTGGCCATGCTAAGTTGTCACTTAATTGGAAAAAAAAGAATTGGGTATTCTAAATTTATACAAAAAAAATGTAATCCAGAGAAGTATGGTGATGCTCTGGGGACCTGGGTTCAAATCCCACCATGGCAGATGGTGAAATTTGAGTTCAATAAAAGTCTGGAATTTTAAAAGTCTAATGATGACCATTGTCGATTGTCATAAAAACTCATCTGATTCACTAATGTCCTTTAGGGAAGGAAATCTGCCGTCTTTACCTATTTGTGACTCCAGACCCACAGCAATGCGCTCGTTTCTTAAATGTGCTCCGGGATAGGCAATAAATGCTGTTCAAACCACGCCTACATCCCATGAACGAATTAAAAACAAGGCAAAGGTAGACAGGCCAATTCAATCTCTATGACCTAGTTAGCCAACCTCAGGTCAGCAGCAACAGATTATTCCAGCTAATGTGAATGCTATGAAAAGTACACAGTAGGAAGACTTCACCTGATGAAGGAGCAGTGCTCTGAAAGCTTGTGATTTCAAATAAACCTGTTGTACTTTAACCTGGTATGTGAGACTTCTTACTGTACCCACCCCAGTCCAATGCCAGCTTCTCCACAATGTGAAAAGGGGGGCAGGAAACATACTATCAGGAGGCAAAAATAGAGAAAGGCAAACATTCAGGTGACTTGAGTTTAAGGACCTCTACTAGAAAATGTGCATTTGGATTTGTTGAGATAGAATCAAACAGTGGCAAGAACAGTCAAATTGCAGGTTGGCACTGCATTTAGACACAGATAAATAATAGCAGAAAGGGCAAAATCCTAGAGGACTGTAAATAAATGCACTATGTCTATGTGTGGATTTACAGGATTTCAGCTGGAACTATGTAAAGGCATTATAATTCACTTCAGCCTCCTTTGTAAGGGAATTAAAATTTGGATACAGTTTCTACCTCTCATTGCTACCGAGGGACGGACCATTGCTGCACCTATATGCATGAATAATCAAGAGGGGAAATATCAAGTTCTGCCGTAGAGTTGAAGAAAATGCATGGGTTTAGTGACTTGTATCCAGTTAAACTCTAGAATATTAAACAAAATTGTCAATGCCTTTTGAGGCAAAAAGGTTTATTGGAAATGTGTGCTGACAATAAATGTACTGAAATATCAATTATAACATATAAATTAAAAATGACTTTAGCTAAGTTTTCTACTCCAAAAATTTGAATGGAAATCACAAAAGTGCTCAACTTAACTCTGCTATAAGACATGCTGTGGTCTGGCTTCAAGATTAATCACGTCATTTGCAACCACAAAGTATATATAAAGCAATGTGGAAAGGTCAGATGCAGACACTGATATATTTTTGCGTCTATGAACATCGAAGACCTTGTTACATAAATTCTGTCATGCCATCTGCCAAAGTTATTTACGCTTTCAGTTTTATCTCTTCCCCATCAATTATTTCCATTTTAACACCAGTATGGTCAAAATATCACCAATATTATCACTAATTTGGCTTAAACCATCAGTGACAAAAAATGCAAAGTGTCACGTTCATTTCAGATTTAGGTGTTAAGTGCACATTCAAACATAATTAACACATAATAGTTTTCATACAAAACACCTTCAAAAGGAAACAATCTACTATCATAAAATACCATGTGATTCCTTTAAGTTGTAAATATCTTTATGCATGCACGTTTTAAAAATTAATTTACGGCATGAGGATGTCGCTGGCTAGGCCAGCATTTATTGTCCATCTTTAGATGCCCATGGGAAGGTGGTGATGAGTTGTCTTCTTGAACCGCTGCAGTCCCTGAAGTGTAGGAACACCCAAAGTGCTGTTTGGGAGGGAATTCCAGGATTTAGACCCATCGACAGTGAAGGAACAGCAATATATTTCCAAGTCAGGATGGTGAGTGATTTGGAGGGAAACCTCCAGTGGATGGTATCCCCAGGTATCTGCTGCCCTTGTCTTAGATGTTAGTGGTCGTGGGTTTGCAAGGTGTTGCCCAAGGAACATTGTCGAATTCCTGCAGTGCATCTTGTAGATGTTAGACATTGCTACCATGATTCAACGATGGTGGAGGAATTGAATGTTTGTGGAAGGAGTAGCAATCAAGTGGGCTGCTTTGACCTGGATGGTTTCTGGAGTAGTGTTGTAGCATCCAGGCAAGTGGAGAGTATTTCATCACACTCCTGACTTTTTAAAACATTCATTTACTGGATGTGGGAGTTGCTGGCTAGGCCATCATTTATCACCCACCCCTAGTTGCCCTTCAGAAGGTGGTGGTGAACTGCCTTCTTAAACCACTGCAGTCCTGGGGTGGAGGCACACCCACATAACTATAATTCCACCATTTTGACCCAGCGACAATGAAGGAAGGCAAGTGACTGGGAGGGTAACCTCCAGTTGGTGGTGTTCCTTGTAGATGGTGAACAGACTTTAAGGAGTCAGGAGATTAATTACACACCACAGGATTCCGAGCCTTTGACCTGCTCTTGTAGCTACAGTATTTATATGGCTCGTCCAGTTCAGTTTCTGGTCAATTGTAACCCCCCAGGAAGTTGTAAATGCATATATGTAAATGTAAATGTATTTATGTAAGATTATTAAACATAGCTAGTTTTTAGAAACAATAGTTTGAGACAAAATTAATAGCCACGTGGACTATTGTGGAATAATTAAGAAAAGTCAGCATGGGTTTGATAAAGGAACCATGTTTAACTAACTGCTTTAGTTTTTTGATGAGGTAACTGAGAGGGTAATGAATGTAGTTGATGTGGTGTACATGGACTTACAAAAGGCAGTTGATAAAAGTGCCGCATAACAGGGTTGTAAGCAAAGTTAGAGGAATAGAAGGGACAATAGAAGAATGGATACAAAATTGATTGAATGACAGGAAACAGAATAGTGGAAAACCGTTGTTTTTCAAACAGGATGAAGGTATACAATGGGGCTCCCCAGCAGTCAGTGTTGCCAATGGCCTCGGCTTGGGTCTACCAAGGCACTATTTCAACATTTGCAGAAAAAAAAATCTCAAAATTTGCAGAAAAAAACAATTTAAAAAAGGAAAAGGGCCCAATATAGGCCAACAAGTTGCCTCAAAGTTCGAGAGTTCTCAGCCCCCCACCAGTCCTTTTCTTTTAGCAAAATCCAGCGCATCTTAGGGCGACTCAAAATAATGAGTTATTCAAAGGCGAGCCGGATACAGCAGTCCAAGCTTCACCTGCTTCTTGAAGAAGATTGACTTAACTTGGTTGAAGCCTGCCCTTTACCTAGCCACCTCCACACTCAGGTTCTGGTACACCCGCAGGATACTGTTGTCCCATTTACAGCTCCGCGTTCGCTTGGCCCACTGAAGAATATATTCCTTGTCCAGGAACATGTGGAATCGCGGCTTCCTTGCAAGCGCTCTATACGCCCTGTCCACCTACAAGGGTCGGGAGAATGCCCCCTCCCCCAGCAGCTTTTCAAACATACCGGCTACGTATGCCCTGGCATCTGCTCCCTCAGCCCCCTCCGGGAGCCCGACAATTCTTATATTCTGCCGGCGGGACCTATTCTCTAGGTCCTCCACCTTCTCCAGAAGCCTTTTCTACTGGTTCCGCAGCATCCCCACCTCCAGCTCCACCGCTTTTTGATGCTCCTCCTGCTCAGCCAGCGCCTTCTCAACCCTCTGGATCGCCTGATCCTGGGCGTACAATCTGTGCTCCAGCCGATCAATCGATTCTTTAATCGGGTCCAGACAGTCCCATTTCTGCTTGGCAAAGCCGTCCTGGATGAACTACATCAACTGCGCTGTTGATCGCTGGGCCGACACACCAGGGGTCCGGTCCTCGGCCATGCTGTCTCCTGCTGAAGCTTCAGCACAGCTCTTGCCTATATTTCTGTTTCTGCCTTTTCGTGCACTTCTGGTTCTTTTCTCCATACACCGATGCGTGGAAATTGTGCCCAATTGCCTCAGCCTACGAATTCACTGTTTAAAACCGGGAAAAGGTCAGGGGGAAAGGTCCGAAAGTCCGACCAGAGCGGGAGCCACCAAATGTGCGATTTACTCCTTCATAGCCGCCACCAGATGTCTATTTCAACATTTGCAAATTACACAAAACTTGGAAGTATTGTGAACTGTGAGGAGGATAGTGATAAACTTCAAGAGGACATAAATAGACAAGTGGAATGTGATTACCTTTCAGAGAAAGAGCAAGGGGTGACAATGTAAAATAAAGGGTACAATTCTAAAGGGTGAGAAGGAAATGTATTGTAAGAGTGTTGCCTGTTGATTCCTTTATTTTCCATTTCTTTATTTTTGCTGCTATCATTTTGATCCATGGATGCTTATGGGCATAAAACTTTAAATCAAGCGGGGAAGAAAGGATCTCAAAAGTTACAAAAGAGAACACTGCGCTAACGTTTGAACTGCAGAACTCTGACTTTTCGGCACCTCAGTGATCGGTGGGACTCGGTTCAATTGGTTGGCTGGTAGCGAGTGAATTGGAAAAAAGGAAGTATTATCTGGTAACAGAAAGTGATTAGATCCTGCCTGAGTGGAATGATTTTCAGAGAGCCTGGGAAAGCACAGTTGGAGTCTTGGACATTCATAGGAAAGAAACTGTTCTCTCTATCCCTCGTGTATTCTCCAGAAACAGAATCTAAATGAATCTAAAGTGAAAACCTCAAACTGAAAGCCTAGATTGAAGAAAGGTGTGCTAGAAACAACCATCTGAAACAAAGACTCTTTTTACTTTCACTGTTTCAGTACCTTGGTGCACTGACAAAGCCTATTCGGGTCAGCATTACCACAATGACCTATTAATAAATGTATTGAGGGATAGCTTCTGGGCACTGTTCTCTTAATTTTGGTAATAAGGCTCCAAGTTCAGCTAGATGGCGTTGAAATGTCACCATTCCAGTCCTCTATCCCACTGCAAATTAGCACCTTCAGGACAGGAAGGGAGAAAAATAAAAGTGAACTGCGAAAAGAAGTGTATTTATTTAAATACAACAATAAAATGGAGGTCACAACCAGAATAACGGAAAGGCACGGTAGCACAATGATTAGTACTGCTGCCTCACAGCGCCAGGGACCTGGGTTCATTTCTGGCCTTGGGTGACTGTGTGGAGTTTGCACATTCTCCCCGTGTCTGCGTAGGTTTCCTCCCACAGTCCAAAGATGTGCAGGTTAGGTGGATTGGCTATGATCAAGGTTGTGGGAATAGGGCGGGGGAGTGGGCCTAGGTATGCTCTTTTGGATGGTATGTGCAGACTTGATGGGCTGAATGGTCACCTTCTGCACTATCGGGATTCTATGGATTAGGCAATTTCTACAGACTTTCTATTAACTGTACGAAAATATATTCCAGCCAAAATATTTTGCAAAATAGACATCCGTACTAAAATTACCTAATGCCTCAACGTGACTTGGCATCTACGATTGTTTGATAACCAATCCTATGAAGCATCATGGAATATTTTATTGCTGCTATATAAATTGAAGTAGTTTTTGTTGAAGTAATTAAATTGTTAAATGTATTCAGGCTTTGTGATGAAAACCAACTGACTTCACTTGTACTGGATGCACTCAATGACCTTCCTGGTTTTTCCCCTTTCATTCCCTTGCCTGGCTCTGCAGAGTAAAATACTGGAAATCAGTCCCAGTTATAGATCCACCCTAAGTGTTTTAATTGTCTCAATGCCAAAATGTAATACAAATAGGCTCACCACAAAATGCAGACATGAATCCACTCTTGCAGCAAGAAGTCAGTTGTCTTGTCATTCCACTATCAGAAAATACTATGATTATAGGAAGCCTCACCTGAACCCTTATTTAATGCCATCTCATTTGAATACAAGCAGTATTGTTCAATTAAAATGAAAAAAAAAATCTAAAATACAACTGTGAACAACGACCACAGTTTATTATTCCAATAGGAAACTCTGAAGAGAAACAAAGTGAGAAAGGTTTTGTGCTTTTGGGAAAAACAGTAAATACTAAAATTAATTGTTTCATTGTACAGGTTTACATCCTTTTTGATATCAAGTTCTGCACCTATAAAACTCAAGTCTCCTTGAAGGTGACTCTTTTCTCAGCCAGAGTCACATCTAATCCTTCTGAACATTAGAGATCAGCCCCATTATTCCCTTTTGCACCTCTGCTAGCTGTTCCCATTTCGTTGCAGTAACCAGCACTGTATACAGCCTAACTAAAGGACTCTTAACTCGGGAGAATGTAAAATTACCATAGAATCTGATTTCAAATAATTTGGGAATAATTTGTCCTGCCGAGCACAAGGGATATTTGTGGTTGTTGGAGGTCAATCATTCAGCCCCCAAGGCATAATTGCAGGAGATCCTTAGGGTAGTCCAAGGCCCAACCATCTTCAGCTGCTTCATCAATGACCTTCCCTCCAGAGGTATGGTTGTTTGCTGTTGATTTAGCATATTTCGTGACTCCTTAGAGATATGCAGCAAGACCTGGACAACATTAAGGCTTGGGCTGATATGCAGCAAGAAGGATTTGTATGACCAGCCTGTCTGCCACCTACAAGGCATGAGCCAGGATGAGTTGAAATATTCTTTTTTTAAATTCTTTCAAGCAATGTGGGCAAAGCTGGCAATGCCTGCACTTGTTGCCTATCTCTAATTAACCTCAGGAAGGTAGGGGTAAACCAGCTTCTTGAACTTTGCCGTCCATGTGGTGTAGATACACCCACAGTGCTGTCAGGAAGAGAGTTCCAGCAATTTGATCCAGTGACAGGGTAGTAACAGCAATATAATTCAAAGTCAATATGATGTGTTATTTGGAGAACTTGCAGGTGGTGGTTTACCCATGCGTCTGCTCTCCACATCCTCCTAGGTGGCACTGTCTGTGCGGAGTCTGCACGTTTCCCCAGTGTCTGCATGGGTTTCCTCTAGGTGCTCCGGTTTCCTCCCACAAGTCCCAAAAGACCTGTTAGGTAATTTGGACACTCTGAATTCTCTGTGTACCCGAATAGGCGCCAGAATGTGGCAACTAGGGACTTTTCGCAGTAACTTCATTGCAGTGTTAATGTAAGCCTACTTGTGACAATAAAGATTATTATTATTAAAGATTGTAAGTTTGGAAGGTGCTATTGAAAGAGATTTGGTGAATTGCTCCTGTGCATATTGTATATGGCACATATTGCTGCCGCTGTGCATCACTGGTGGAGAGAGTGAATGTTTAAGTTGGAGGATGGTGGTGCCAATCAAGCAGGCTACTTAAGTGATGGATGATGTCAAGTTTCTTGAGTTGTCGGAGCTCATCTAGCCAAGTGAAGAGTATCCAATCACACTCCTGATTGGATGGTAGACAAGCTTTGGATAGTCTGGGGGTGAGTTATTCACCACAGAATTGCCAGCTTCTGACCTCTTGTAGCCACAGTATTTATATGGCTGGGCCATGTCAGCTTCTGGTCAATGGTAATACCCTCAAATGTTGATGGGGGTATCAGTGTTGGCAATGCCATTAAAATGTCAATGGGGGGGCTTTTGGTTTATGTTATTGGGGTATTGGAAGGTGAAGGGGGGGGGGGGTTGTTTTCGTTGTTGTTTTGTTTCATGTTAAAAATGTTAAAAACTGAATAAAATATATATTTTTTAAAAGTCATGGGGAGTTAAGTTTCTTGTCAATGGCAACCAGCTTGTAGATGGTATTAGATTGATGCACATACAATCACACTCCACTTCACTCAACAACCACACTTTCAGTTTGTTTCTTTTTATGACCCTCTAGATACTGATAGTGACGTAATGTCATTAATCTCAAGGGGAGATGGAGGGAAGCTAAGTGATAAAGCAGCTGAAGATGTTTGGGTCTAGGACACTGCCTTAAGGAAATCTTCTTTCTTCTTTGGCAGTCCCTCAGGGTCGAGGATGACTTGCTTTCACTCGAGGGAGGAGGGTTCTGCGGACACTGAATAGACAAATGTTGGAGCCGTGGACTCTGTCACAGGTGGGGCAGGTGGTGACCAATGAGGTGGGTAGGAAGCTCTGGATTCTGTGTGCTCTTTCTGCTGCTTATGCTTGGCCTCCACGTGCTCCACTCAGCGTTGCTCACAGATGCTTCCCCTCCAGTTTGTGCATTCTAGGGCAAGCAATTCTGACGTGTTGGTGGATGTTGCATTTATTCATGGAGGAGAGTGTCCTTGTAGCCTTTCCTCTGCTCTCCTATTGATCGCTTGCCATTGCAGAGCTCGGAGTAGAGCACTTGTTTGAGGAGTTTGTGTCGGGCATGCAGACAATGAGATCCATCCATTGCAGCTGGTCAAGCGTGACCAGTGCCTCGATACTTGGGGATAATGACCTGGCAGAGGACACCCACCTTGGCACGCCTATCCTCTCAGTGGATCTGCAGGATATTGCAGAGGCAATATTGGTGATATCGCTCCAAGGATTTGAGGCGCCTTCTGTACATTGTCTATGTTTCTGATGCATACAGAGGGGCGGGGACCATGGGTGCTTTGTAGACCATGAGCTTGGTGCTGGGTTTGAGGTCTTGGCTTTCGAACACTGTTCCTCGGGTGTCAGAAGGCTGCGCTGGCGCATTGGAGCTGATGAAATGAAATGAAAATCGCTTATTGTCATGAGTAGGCTTCAATGAAAAGCCCCTGGTCGCCACATTCCGGCGCCTGTTCGTGGAGGCTGGCCTGCCTTGGTCTGCTTTAAAAGCCAGCGATTTAGCCCAGTGAGCTAAACCTGCCCCTGGATTTCATCATCGTCATCTGCTTGCACCAAGAGGAGGCTCATAAAAAATGGGAAATAATCCACGTTGCGCAGGAGCTCACCGTGGATCTTGATGGTTGGGGCCAGTGCTGTGTGGCAGGATCCAGCTGGTAGAGAACCTTTGTTTTGCGGATGTTTAGTCTGAGGCCCATTCTCTCCTATACCTTGGTGAATGTGCTGATGATGGTTTGTAGTTTGGCTTCTGAGTGTACAAGGCATCATCTGTGTACTGTAGCTCAATGACAAAAGTTGGGTTGGTCTTGGTTCTGGACTGGAGGCGTCGGAGCTTGAACAGTTCCCTGTTTGTCCTATATGTTAGCTCCACTCCGATGGAGAGATTCATGGTAATGGGGTGGAGTGTTGCAGTGAGGAAAACGGAGAAGAGCATTGGTGAAATGAGGCAGCACTGCTTGACCCTAGTTTGTACGTGTATTGGATCTATGGTGTCTCCATTGGTGAGGATCACGGCTTCCATTCTATCATAGAGCAGGTGGAAAACGGTGACGAATTTCTGTGGGCAGCGAATGTGAGGGAGATGTTGCACAATTCCTCATCGTTGACAGAATCGAAAGCCTTTGCAAGATTGAAGAAGCCCATATGCAGGGATTGGTGCTGCTCCCTGCACTTTTCCTGGATTTGTCACGTGAAAACCATGTCCATTGAGCGGCTTGATGAGTGGAAGCCGCATTGAGACTCAGGGAGGAACTCTTCAGACACTAGGAGGAGGTGGTTGAAGAGGATTCTCGCAATTACCTTTGCCGTGGCGGAGTAAGGAAATCCCTCTTTAATTTTCACAGTTGGACCTGACTCCTAGTTTCCAGGCTATGGTGGTGGTACGACATTTGGGTCTGTTGGTGTTGGGTTTGTCCGTAAGGGTCCAGGCCTTTCAGGTCCCAAAATTCATTTGGGTGGAAGATACCTGTGCATGGGATCTTTTAATGTGGGGTGGTCACTGCACACCAACCACCACACGGTCCCAGCGGAACAAGGTCTTGGTCCAATGGCACGGAAATCCGAGACGACTGGAGACCAGGCTCTGCTGCAGGACAGGGACTAACAAACAATCATCGTCCACCAGTCACCTGCATGTCAGTCAGTGTCATCATTTTTGAAGTGTGATGTCACTCTCTGGGCACAACTGGCATTGGTAATCTATTATCTCGCCGCTCCTTCAGCACTCCCCCCCCCTCCTCCCATTGCTCCTTCTGGGCCTTTTGTGAGTCCCGTGCTGCCTGGCCTTGCTCAGATCTGGTCCACAGTGCTCTTGCTGCTCCCTCAGCACTCCCGCTCCTCCTTCTGGGCCTCGTGCTATCCGGTCTCGCCTGAGCCGGGTCTTTGGTGCTCCCGCTCCTCCTTCTGGACCTTTTGTAGGCCCTGTGCTGCCTGACCTCTCCCAGGTTGGTTCCTTGGTGCTCTCACCGCTCCCACCCCTCTCACTGCTCCTATAGGGCCTTTTGTATGCCTCATGCTGTCTGGCATCACTCAGGTTAGGTCCTCGATGCTCTCGCTGTTCCCGTGGCACTTTCCACACACTGAGCAGCTGAGTGATCTCTTACGCCAGTGAGTACAGTGACCGTCAAGCTGCTGCTGCTCTTCAACACCCCGACAGCCCCCCTCTCGTGCCTCTTGACGTCTTTGGGCCTCTTGATGTCTTAGCGCTCTTTTTCCTGTGTCTCTGCCACTCTCCCATCCTTTTTTATCCTGTGTCTCTCCACTCTCCCACCCTCTTTTATCCTGTATCTCTACCGATCTTCTCATGCTCTTTTATCCTGTCTTTCTGTCGGTCTCTTTTATCATGTGACTCTGCCACTCTCCCTGCATTCCTTTATCCTGAGGAAATACTACAGTAATGTCTTGGAACTGAGATGGTTGGCATCCAACAACCATAACCATCTTCCTTTGTGCTCGTTATGGCTCCAACCAGTGGAGAGTTTCCTTTTGCTCTCATTGATTTCAGTTTTGCTGGGGCTCCTTGATGCCACACGTGAGCAAATGCTGCCTTTAGGTCAAGAGCAGTCACTCTCACCTTACTTCGAGTTCAGCTCTTTCCCGTACCAGCCTCCCCGAACAGGCGCCGGAATGTAGCGACTAGGGGCTTTTCACAGTAACTTCATTTGAAGCCTACTTGTGACAATAAGCAATTTTCATTTCATTTTCATTTCATTTCATGTCAGGAGCCGAGTGGCCCAAGAGGAACCCATACTGAGCAATAATGAGCAGGTTATTGCTGTGCAAGAGCCACTTGATAGCTTTGTTGGCAACATTTTCCATCACTTTGCTGATAATCAAGTGTAGACTGATGGGCCATAATTGTCCGGATTGGATTTGTCCTGCTTTTTGCAGACAGGACATATCTGGACAATTTTCCACATCGTTGGGTATATGTCAATGCTGTAACTATACTGTAATAGTTTGGTGAGGAATGTGACTTGTATTAAGCCCCAATGGTAACTCCTAGCAGGTCTTGACTTCTTCAATTCAAGTTTGTGTCCAACAATCATTTCTCCAACAACCTCAACAGTGCCACCTGTATCCCCTTTATGTTTGGTTCAGTCTATTAAAAATCAGTGCAGTCTATTAAACAATTAAAACCCCAAATCCAACTCAAGTACTAGGGAACATTAACTCTTTCCTAACAACTTGTTCTGCAGCACATCCTTCAGTGCTATTGCCTGGTTGTTGTCAGGACCCATAGCCTTTGAAGTATCCAATGCCTTCAGCCGTTTCTTGATTGATTCACTTGCCTGGACTTGCATCATCAACACTCAAGAAGCTCAAAAACATCCAGGACAATGCTTGATAGGCATCCAATCTGCGACCTGAAACATTCACTTTTACCACAGTGTGTACAAGCTACTAGGTACACTGCAACAGCTCTCCCAGGCTCTTTTGACTGCAACTTTCAAACCAGTGACTTCTTTTTTTTTTTAAATAAATATTTTATTGAAAATTTTTGGTCAACCAACACAGTACATTGTGCATCCTTTACACAATATTGTAACAACACAAATAACAATGACCTATTTTATAAACAAAAATGAATAAATAATAAATAACAAAAATGAAAACTAACCCTAATTGGCAACTGCCTTATCACAAGTAACACTCTCCAAAAATATAATTTAACAGTCCAATATATAATTATCTGTAGCAACGAGCTATACATATTATACAGTATATATTAACAACCCTGAGAGTCCTTCTGGTTCCTCCTCCCCCCGCCCTCCCCCCTCTCCCCCCCCCCCCCCGATCCTGGGCTGCTGCTGCTGCCTTCTTTTTTCCATTCCATCTATCTTTCTGCGAGGTATTCGACGAACGGTTGCCACCGCCTGGTGAACCCTTGAGCCGACCCCCTTAGAACGAACTTAATCCGCTCAAGTTTTATAAACCCTGCCATGTCATTTATCCAGGTCTCCACCCCCGGGGGCTTGGCTTCTTTCCACATTAACAATATCCTGCGCCGGGCTACTAGGGACGCAAAGGCCAAAACATCGGCCTCTCTCGCCTCCTGCACTCCCGGCTCTTGTGCAACCCCAAATATAGCCAACCCCCAGCTTGGTTCGACCCAGACGCCCACTACTTTTGAAAGCACCTTTGTCACCCCCATCCAAAACCTCTGTAGTGCCGGGCATGACCAAAACATATGGGTATGATTCGCTGGGCTTCTCGAGCACCTCGCACACCTATCCTCCACCCCAAAAAATTTACTGAGCCATGCTCCAGTCATATGCGCCCTGTGTAATACCTTAAACTGAATCAGGCTTAGCCTGGCACACGAGGACGACGAGTTTACCCTGCTTAGGGCATCTGCCCACAGCCCCTCCTCGATCTCCTCCCCCAGCTCTTCTTCCCATTTCCCTTTTAGTTCATCTGCCATAGTCTCCCCTTCGTCCCTCATTTCCCTATATATATCTGACACCTTACCATCCCCCACCCATGTCTTCGAGATCACTCTGTCCTGCACCTCTTGTGTCGGGAGCTGCGGGAATTCCCTCACCTGTTGCCTCGCAAAAGCCCTCAGTTGCATATACCTGAATGCATTCCCTTGGGGCAACCCATATTTCTCGGTCAGCGCTCCCAGACTCGCGAACTTCCCATCCACAAACAGATCTTTCAGTTGCGTTATTCCTGCTCTTTGCCACATTCCATATCCCCCATCCATTCCCCCCGGGGCAAACCTATGGTTGTTTCTTATCGGGGACCCCCCCCAAGGCTCCAGTCTTTCCCCTGTGCCGTCTCCACTGTCCCCAAATCTTCAGTGTAGCCACCACCACCGGGCTTGTGGTGTAGTTCCTCGGTGAGAACGGCAATGGGGCTGTCACCATAGCCTGTAGGCTAGTCCCCCTACAGGACGCCCTCTCTAATCTCTTCCACGCCGCTCCCTCCTCCTCTCCCATCCACTTACTCACCATTGAAATATTAGCGGCCCAATAATACTCACTTAGGCTCGGTAGTGCCAGCACCCCCCTATCCCTGCTACGCTGTAAGAATCCCTTCCTCACTCTCGGGGTCTTCCCGGCCCACACAAAACCCATGATGCTCTTTTCAATCCTTTTAAAAAAAGCCTTCGTGATCACCACCGGGAGGCACTGAAACACAAAGAGGAATCTCGGGAGGACCACCATCTTAACCGCCTGCACCCTCCCTGCCAGTGACAGGGATACCATATCCCATCTCTTGAAATCCTCCTCCATTTGTTCCACCAACCGCGTTAAATTTAACCTATGCAATGTGCCCCAATTCTTGGCTATCTGGATCCCCAGGTAACGAAAGTCCCTTGTTACCTTCCTCAACGGTAGGTCCTCTATTTCTCTACTCTGCTCCCCTGGATGCACCACAAACAACTCACTTTTCCCCATGTTCAATTTATACCCTGAAAAATCCCCAAACTCCCCAAGTATCCGCATTATTTCTGGCATCCCCTCCGCCGGGTCTGCCACGTATAGTAGCAAATCGTCCGCATACAAAGATACCCGGTGTTCTTCTCCTCCTCTAAGTACTCCCCTCCACTTCTTGGAACCCCTCAACGCTATCGCCAGGGGCTCAATCGCCAGTGCAAACAATAATGGGGACAGAGGGCATCCCTGCCTTGTCCCTCTATGGAGCCGAAAATATGCAGATCCCCGTCCATTCGTGACCACGCTCGCCATCGATGCCCTATACAACAGCTGCACCCATCTAACATACCCCTCTCCAAAACCAAATCTCCTCAACACCTCCCACAAATAATCCCACTCCACTCTATCAAATGCTTTCTCGGCATCCATCGCCACTACTATCTCCGTTTCCCCCTCTGGTGGGGCCATCATCATTACCCCTAACAGCCTCCGTATATTCGTGTTCAGCTGTCTCCCCTTCACAAACCCAGTTTGGTCCTCGTGGACCACCCCCGGGACACATTCCTCTATTCTCATTGCCATTACCTTGGCCAGGATCTTGGCATCTACATTTAGGAGGGAAATAGGTCTATAGGACCCGCATTGTAGCGGGTCCTTTTCCTTCTTTAAGAGAAGCGATATCGTTGCTTCAGACATAGTCGGGGGCAGTTGTCCCCTTTCCTTTGCCTCATTAAAGATCCTCGTCAATACCGGGGCGAGCAAGTCCACATATTTTCTATAGAATTCGACTGGGAATCCATCCGGTCCCGGGGCCTTTCCCGCCTGCATGCTCCTAATTCCTTTCACCACTTCTTCTACCTCGATCTGTGCTCCCAGTCCCACCCTTTCCTGCTCTTCCACCTTGGGAAATTCCAGCCGATCCAAAAAGCCCATCATTCTCTCCCTCCCATCCGGGGGTTGAGCTTCATATAATTTTTTATAAAATGTCTTGAACACTCCATTCACTCTCTCCGCTCCCCGCTCCATCTCTCCTGCCTCATCCCTCACTCCCCCTATTTCCCTCGCTGCTCCCCTTTTCCTCAATTGGTGTGCCAGCAACCTGCTCGCCTTCTCCCCATATTCGTACTGTACACCCTGTGCCTTCCTCCATTGTGCCTCTGCAGTGCCTGTAGTCAGCAAGTCAAATTCTACATGTAGCCTTTGCCTTTCGCTGTACAGTCCCTCCTCCGGTGCTTCCGCATATTGTCTGTCCACCCTCAAAAGTTCTTGCAGCAACCGCTCCCGTTCCTTACTCTCCTGCTTCCCTTTATGTGCCCTTATTGATATCAGCTCCCCTCTAACCACCGCCTTCAACGCCTCCCATACCACTCCCACCTGGACCTCCCCATTATCATTGAGTTCCAAGTACTTTTCAATGCACCCCCTCACCCTTAGACACACCCCTTCATCTGCCATTAGTCCCATGTCCATTCTCCAGGGTGGGCGCCCTCCTGTTTCCTCCCCTATCTCTAAGTCCACCCAGTGTGGAGCGTGATCCGAAATGGCTATAGCCGTATACTCCGTTCCCCTCACCTTCGGGATCAACGCCCTTCCCAGCACAAAAAAGTCTATTCGCGAGTAGACTTTATGGACATAGGAGAAAAACGAGAACTCCTTACTCCTAGGTCTGCTAAATCTCCACGGGTCTACACCTCCCATCTGCTCCATAAAATCTTTAAGTACCTTGGCTGCTGCCGGCCTCCTTCCAGTCCTGGACTTCGACCTATCCAGCCCTGGTTCCAACACCGTTTTAAAATCTCCCCCCATTATCAGCTTTCCCATCTCTAGGTCCGGGATGCGTCCTAGCATCCGCCTCATAAAATTGGCATCATCCCAGTTCGGGGCATATACGTTTACCAAAACCACCGTCTCCCCCTGTAGTTTGCCACTCACCATCACGTATCTGCCCCCGTTATCCGCCACTATAGTCTTTGCCTCGAACATTACCCGCTTCCCCACTAATATAGCCACCCCCCTGTTTTTCGCATCTAGCCCCGAATGGAACACCTGCCCCACCCATCCTTTGCGTAGCCTAACCTGATCTATCAGTTTCAGGTGCGTTTTCTGTAACATAACCACATCTGCCTTAAGTTTCTTAAGGTGTGCGAGTACCCGTGCCCTCTTTATCGGCCCGTTCAGCCCTCTCACGTTCCACGTGATCAGCCGGGTTGGGAGGCTTCCTACCCCCCCCCCCCCCCCCCCTTGTCGATTAGCCATCACCGTTTTCCAGCTCCTCACCCGGTTCCCACGCAGCTGTATCTCCCCCAGGCGGTGCCCCCCCCCGTCCATCCCCTCCCATACCAGCTCCCCCTTTCCCCAGCAGCAGCAACCCAGTAATTCCCCCCCTCCCACCCCCGCTAGCGTAATTACTCCCCCCATGTTGCTCCCAGAAGTCAGCAAACTCTGGCCGACCTCGGCTTCCCCCCCGTGACCTTGGCTCGCACCGTGCGACGCCCCCTCCTTCCTGCTTCTCTATTCCTGCCATGATTATCATAGCGCGGGAACCAAGCCCGCGCTTCTCCCTTGGCCCCGCCCCCAATGGCCAACACCCCATCTCCTCCACCTCCCCTCCTCCCCCCATCACCACCTGTGGAAGAGAGAAAAGTTACCACATCGCAGGATTAGTACATAAAACTCCTCTTTCCCCCCTTTCTAACCCCCCTCTTTGCCCCCCACATTCGCCCCACCACTTTGTTCAAACGTTCTTTTTAATAACCCGCTCATTCCAGTTTTTCTTCCACAATAAAAGTCCACGCTTCATCCGCCGTCTCAAAGTAGTGGTGCCTCCCTCGATATGTGACCCACAGTCTTGCCGGTTGCAGCATTCCAAATTTTATCTTCTTTTTATGAAGCACCGCCTTGGCCCGATTAAAGCTCGCCCTCCTTCTCGCCACCTCCGCACTCCAGTCTTGATAAACACGGATCACCGCGTTCTCCCATTTACTGCTCCGAGTTTTCTTTGCCCATCTAAGGACCATTTCTCTATCCTTAAAACGGAGGAATCTCACCACTATGGCTCTGGGAATTTCTCCTGCTCTCGGCCCTCGCGCCATCACTCGGTATGCTCCCTCCACCTCCAACGGACCCGCCGGGGCCTCCGCTCCCATTAACGAGTGCAGCATCGTGCTCACATATGCCCCGACGTCCACTCCCTCCACACCTTCAGGAAGACCAAGAATCCTCAGGTTGTTCCTCCTTGCGTTGTTCTCCAGTGCCTCCAACCTTTCCACACATCGTTTCTGATGTGCCTCATGCGTCTCCGTCTTCACCACCAGGCCCTGTATGTCGTCCTCATTCTCGGCTGCCTTTGCCTTCACGACCCGAAGCTCCCGCTCCTGGGTCTTTTGTTCCTCCTTTAGCCCTTCGATCGCCTGTAGTATCGGGGCCAACAGCTCTTTCTTCATTTCCTTTTAAACCAGTGACTTCTAAACCTAGAACAACAAGGGCAGCAGACACATGGGAACACCACCATTACCTGCACATTCTCCAAACCACACAACATCCTGATTTTGATCTGTATTACTTCAATGACACACGAGAAACATCCTGAAACTCCTTTTTTAACAGCACCGTGGGTGTACCTCCACCTGAATTCATGGTGACAGTTTACTACCACATTCTCAAAAGCAAGTAGGATGCTAGTTGTCATAACTTGGGGTTAAGCAGGTCATGGGACACTAAAGCAGCTCATGGGACACAAATGAAACCTTACGCAGGTCATGGGACACTTATGAGACTAGACTATAGGGTGGGACGCCCCTTCTACATCCTGCATAAAACAGGAGGGCCAAGAACCGTGAGCTGCCTCCTGTAGTAGAATAACCACTTTGCACTCTTGTTCTATTACATAAGTGTGGCGACTGGGGTATTTTTACAGTAACTTCATTGCAGTGTTAATGTAAGTCTACTTGTGACAATAAAGATTATTATTAAGCGCTTTTCCTTTGACTCAACCAGTTTAGCTCAGTGTGGACTCTTTTCTGGACCTTATAAACTAGTGATGCTCACATCCCAACAACAAATACAAAGAAAAGAACCTGATTTATTTTGTTCATTGGAACCTTCCACTACTTGGACATATTGAACAATGAGAGTGCTTACATCTCGAGGTTTCTTTCAATTTGACTCATGTCATTATCTCCTATCCTGCATTTCAATATGCAGAACAGTGTGTTTGCTGACACTGAACTTCATCAGCTCAAACTTCATCAAGCTCCCTTCTCAAGATAATATCCAGTTTTTCTATCCACTCTTTTCCCACCCTAATTGGATCAACTGCTATAGGGTTGCACGGTGGCACAGTGGCGGGCGGCACAGTGGTTAGCACTGCTTCCTCACAGCTCTAGGGTCCTGGGTTCAATTCTGGCCTTAGGTGACTGTGTGGAGTTTGCACTTTCTCCCTCTGTCTGTGAGGATTTCCTCCAGGTGCTCTGGTTTCCTCCCACAGTCCAAAGATGTGCAGGTTAGGTGGATTGGCCATGCTAAATTGCCCCTTAGTGTCCAAAGATTTAGGTGGGGTTACTCGGTTACAGGGATAGGGTGGTGGCGTGGACTTAAATATGGTGCTCTTTCCAAAGACCGATGCAGACTCAATGGCCTCTTTCTGCTCTGTAAATTCTATGATTTGCAGAATCTTTACAGTGCAGAAGGAAACCATTCAGCACACTAAGTCTACAATAGCTCTCTGAAAGAGTATTCTAACTAGTCTCACTCCCTGCCTTGTCCCTATAGCCTTACATTCTTTCTTTTCAGATAGCAATCCAATTCTTCTTTGAATGCCTTGATCGAACCTGCCCCCACCATCCTTTCAGGAACTTTGTCCCAAACTTCATCCACCCGTTGGGTGGAAAAAGGCTTTCCTCGCATCACTTTTAGTTCTTTTGCTAATTATTTTGAATCTGTGCACTCCAGATTTTGATGCTCTATTGGGTGGGAGGTTTCTCACTACTTACTCAGTCCACACCCCTCAGGATCTTGAACACCTCTATCATGTCTCTACTCAGTCTTTTCTTCCAAGAAAACAGTCCCAACATCCCCAACCTACCTCATAACTAGAGTTTTTTTATCCCTGGAATCATTCTCGTGAATCTCCTCTGTACTGTCTCCAATGCCTTCCTATCCATTTAATCAGGGTCCATACTGCCATTTTAACCTGTGGCGTCTTCGCTAGGCAAAACGTGGGGGGAACGGTAGCCATGGCCAGAAGACACAGAGTAAGGTAAGCTTTTAAATATTTTCTTTCAGTGTTTCACTGAGTCGGAGTGGTCCACAGGGCCCTCCAAGAAAACCTCCAGATTAACATGTGTCCTCCCCCAACTAGGATTCCCTTGCAATGGGAACAAACCATATATACCAGCTTCCCCCCTGGTGGAATACTGTTGCACAATATCAACGGGCATGCAACTGCTTCCCACCAACTTCCCAACCATTTTGGTAGGGAAACCAGCAAGCATCTCACTGTTGAGGTCTGGCTGTTTAAATTTGTCAAGCCTGCCTGCTGTCGCTCCCACCTGAGTATGCCCCTCATTTTACCACCTTTGTTTTCAGTAGTTCAAGCTGAACACTTGGTGTTAACTGTAAGTTTAATTACATTACACTGGAACTGAGAAATGGGTTATTTTTTCCAGTGTACACATGAACAAGATACAGTTTTCAACTTGGTGGATTTAAAAAAAAATTAATTTACGTGATTTTAGGATGTTAGCCTCGCTGGTTAGGCAGCATTTACACAAGTTTATCTTCTTGTGGTCCATTTGAAGATCAGAGAACACAACCCAGGGACTATTTTATTAATATTATCTAATTTATTTATTTTTAAAAAATCTTTTTATTGGCATTTTCCAAACTTATAAACAGTTATATACATTGTTAGCCGCATTAATTTATTGTATTGTACAGAAAGGGTTGTCTTGTCCTTCCCTTAATTTACCCTATGTACATTCTGCCGCCCTCTGGCTCGGCTTGTGGTCCCTCCCGCCACCCGTTCCCCCCTCTCTTTTCTTCCCCCATCAACTTCGGCTGTATTTCCCCTGTGACTATGTGGTTGGGGGGTTGCCCCCACCCTCGTTGTTCCCTTTTGTGTCTTTCCTGCCTTTTCTCTTCTTCCCCCACCCCTCCCTCCCCCCAGGTTGTGCATTCCTATGGTTCTCCCTCTAATTATTTTATCAATATGATCTTTGAAATGGAGGTCCATTTATGAAGATGCAGTGTTTTTTTTAAAGAGTCAAAGGGATTGTGTGATGTGAAGTGCCATTCAAAGTAGCAATTGACTTGAGGTTAAACTAGACCATTCACAGCCTTTGCGTTATATTTGACCTCAAGGACAGCTTCTGATCACATATCTACTCCATCACCAAGACTACCAACTTCCATCTCCATAACCTTATTCCACTACTCCCTGGCTTCAACTCATTTGATGTAACCCTTATTCATGCCTTTATTACTTCTGAACTCAACTATTCCAATGTTCCCCTTGCCGGTATCCAACCTTCCACACTATAGAAACTTGAGCTCATCCAAAGGTCTGCTGCCCATATCCTATCACTTATCATCCCTGGGCTCACTGACATACCTTGGATCCAGTCCAACAATGCTCTAATTTTAAAATGTTCATCCATTTTCAGAAATCTCATATTCTTCACTCCAATACTGACAGCCGCACATCTTCAGCTGCCTAGATTCTAAACTGTGAAATTTCTTCCCTAAATCTCTCAACATCTGTCTCTCTCTTTCCTGAAGATGCTCTTTAAAACCTACCTCTTTATCAAGCTTTTGATCATCTGTCCTGATATCTCCTTGTGGATTGGTTTTAAATACTGTTGATACCATCCCTATGAATGACCAAGGGCTGTTTAACCATATTAAGGGCTCTGTATGAATGCAAGTTGTTGTTGTAGAATACACCCACTTTCTCTGGTGACCAACCACGACCATGACTGTCAGCAAGCACGGAAACTGGTCCTTTTCCCACCATCTCAACCAAAGAAAGAACATGGACAAAGTGGAGCTTGCAAAAGAAGACAAGAAAAGAGAGAATATTGTACATATCCAAAATGTATCTGATCATTTCATATTTCTGAGCAATAACTGATAGCATTATCAATGGTATATGTGATTTTTATTTTTGCTCTCTCCACCACGGTCACAGGAAAAGCTTCTGCTCAGCAACAGCATTTGCAAATACTGAAAGCGACAGGAAAGTGGAATGCGTTCAATGTATCTGGAGCATAAATAAGCAGATGGAAAACTTAAGAACATTTTGTGCAAATGGAGGATATACCCAATTAAATTCTCGGGGCATTTTAGTAGGTTTATTGGCAGAAGTACTGAGAGTCAGTTTTTTTCTTTAATAATGGAAGACACAGAATAAAGGTCACCATTAAGACAATGTAACATTGCTGACTCTGAATATACATAGCCCCTGAAGAAACCAAGAGAGGTTAAAAATAAAAAATGATGAGTGTATAAGTTCCGCAGCTTCTTAGAAAATGATCTTTCCTTTTCTTGGACTTGGGCTCAAATCTAGCGCAGAACAATGATGACAGCAGAGAGCCGCTGTGCATTGTAAAGTGCTGAGAGACATTATTTTTTATAGTCACAGTGCAGGTCTTTGTGGTATGAATTCACAGTAAAAAAACTGTACTATCAGCGCTAAATTGGTAGTTAAACATGAAAAAAGCCACAAGGTGACTGATATAAGAAATGGAAATGTCATATCCGTTCCAACATGGTGCTGTACTTTGGTCGAGATTATTAGGCCAACATGCCGGGAGCTTTATTTTGCAATTAACCCATTTGACTCAGGAGTGCTTGATGCTGACCTCAAGTGCAAAACCCAAGTTCCAACACACCAACTTGACAGGCAGTCAAACTTAATGCAACAAAGCAATATGCTTTAACAACTTTATTTTGGTTATGGGCTCATGATCTGAAGACTTTTGGAACGTGAAATGGGCACAGTTCTATGGTACTAGGAGAGAAGACTTGGAAAAAAAAAAGACCTCAAAAAATTGTTCACAGCAGTTTTCAGTTGGCCTAAACTGGGTTACATGTCCCCAAGCCCAATATGCAAAACACAAATTACCTCACACCAAGAACACATCCTGTCATAAAAGTCTGCTGATCGAAGCAGCTCTTGGTCTGTTTTTAGCATTTACAAATGCCCACCAAGTGACTGCAATAAACAAACATATCTCTCTCAAACACATAGGATGTGATATAACGGGACAAGTTCGAAGTGCGGTAGCGAGCCAAGTCTCCCGCGAGCTTCTGACTGCTATCGAACTTAGTCATTTTTTGGGAAGCAGTGAGTTCCACTCTGGGCAAGCCCACACTTATAATTATTTTCAGCAATGGGAAGCTGAGCTCGCTGGCCAGACCTGCTCCTCAGAGATCTGGCCACCATTTTGGAAAGGTACCCCCGATCTCTGAGTGACCTTGAGGGTTCACCACATCTCCCATCCAGTGTCACCCCCCCACACATATGGGTGTTATGAGCCGCCCCCCCCCCCCCCCTCCCCCCAGGCGTCATCCCGCACCCACTTCCGGCATCCCCCTTTCCGGAACCCCCCCCATGCCCGGCCTACAAATCCCACCCTTCATACTCCCCCTTATCCCTCCTCTCACAGGCATTGAACCCCTCAGGCCTGGTCCCTTGGCAGTGCCACCTTTGTACCCAGGCGTCCTGGCTCTGACACCCTTTGTGCTTCTACCAGCCTGCCAGTAGCAGTGCCAAGATGTCAGCTGAACAGTGCCACAAGGAGTCTGGGTGCCAGGTGCCACCCTGCCCTATCCCGGACCACCCAGGAGCCTCCAACAGCCGTGGTGAACCCCAGCTGCTGAACCTCCTGGTCCTTGTTTGTGTAGACCAGTACTAATCGTCGCTCGCGGGACCTCTAGCTGGCGAGCACATTCGATCCCAGGAGGCCTTTAGATTAGGCGACCATCTAATTAATGAGTTGGAAATTGGCCTTAATCGGTGATTGTTGTTTTCTCGCCACACCTAGGTGAGTTCCGTAATCCATCAACAGGAGCGAGCCAGCTTGATCGCAAACTGCTTGGCGCAACGCGAGGTTCCCAATTTAGGTCGCTCCCACAATCAAACCGGCTCACACAATTCACGCCAAGAGTGATGAGATGTTAAATCGCACCCACAGTTTTTTTTTTTTTGTTTTTTTTTAATCACACTACCTAATCTCATTCACCAAACCTTTGAATCAAAACATTCAAGTTTTAACAAATACTGCGATTATCAGGATCAGATTGGGCTGTGGCCTACAATTTTAAACAATCTCACTACTTCTCTCTTTTAGATTGTCTACTTGTCATAAAGTTACTTGATTAATTTTCTTTGTGCACGGCAGTCACGACACAGTCATGGTACAATCCATGAATTAATCTGAAAACCCCAAAAATTAGCCCAGCTTTGATAAGCTAGACTTAAAAGGGTACTTTCTCACATGAGAAACAACTGAGGCAAACCTTTTGTTGTGGGGACATTGAAAGCCAGAGGATGACCACCATTTTGACATCATGCATAAATGATTAATAATGTATTTTAAATCTTATATGCATTTGTAAACAAAGAACATTTTGAAATGAAAACAGTGAGCCATCTTAAAAGTTTGGTGGTCTTTTATTAATTTGAATAATGTGGCAAAATAACCAATAGATTTTTGTCAATCTGAAAGTAATCAATTTGTGCTGAATTCAGCAAGAAAACACATTATTGGCCTGGATCTGGTGGTCAATGAAGTGATGGCATTTGCTGACCCAGAAGAAAATCGGTATACAGCAATAGTGCTGTCACCAACAGGTTAAGCAGCCAATCACACTGAAGAATTCACACAGACTGCACTGATCATTCTTCACCACTGAATAATCTTACTGAGAGCAAAGTAAAGATTGAGACATTCATATGCAATTAAGGTCAAATCTAATATGGAATAAACTTCACCAAAAATCACTGGTAAATTAAATAAATGTGGAATTGCAATAATTTAAGCATAAAATCATTTTCACAGGGCCAGAGTGATACAAACAAACAAAGAACAAAGAAATGTACAGCACAGGAACAGGCCCTTCGGCCCTCCAAGCCCGTGCCGACCATACTGCCCGACTAAACTACAATCTTCTACACTTCCTGGGTCCGTATCCTTCTATTCCCATCCTATTCATATATTTGTCAAGATGCCCCTTAAATGTCACTATCGGCCCTGCTTCCACCACCTCCTCCGGTAGTGAGTTCCAGGCACCCACTACCCTCTGCGTAAAAAACTTGCCTCGTACATCTACTCTAAACTTTTCCCCTCTCACCTTAAACCTATGCCCCCTAGTAATTGACCCCTCTACCCTGGGGAAAAGCCTCTGACTATCCACTCTGTCTATGCCCCTCATAATTTTGTATACCTCTATCAGGTCGCCCCTCAACCTCCTTCGTTCCAGTGAGAACAAACCGAGTTTATTCAATCGCTCCTCATAGCTTATGCCCTCCATACCAGGCAACATTCTGGTAAATCTCTTCTGCACCCTCTCTAAAGCCTCCACATCCTTCTGGTAGTGTGGCGACCAGAATTGAACACTATACTCCAAGTGTGGCCTAACTAAGGTTCTATACAGCTGCAACATGACTTGCCAATTCTTATACTCAATGCCCCGGCCAATGAAGGCAAGCATGCCGTATGCCTTCTTGACTACCTTCTCCACCTGTGTAGCCCCTTTCAGTGATCTGTGGACCTGTACTCCTAGATCTCTTTGACTTTCAATACTCTTGAGGGTTCTACCATTCACTGTATAAATTGATTGATTGCCCAGCAGAAATTATGATTTAGTGCTCGGTTAAAAATCCAGTTACAGCTCAATCAACATGGCAAGATTTTGTCATGGGTTTCTGCAGTATGTTTAGTGCACAAAGCGGAAGTTCACATTAATCAAGAAATTTCTAATGATTTTCATTTTTGTAGAGTTCAACGCAGCAGCCAGTGGAGGGGCAGGGAATAAGTGGCAGCAACTTTTGGGTTACCATGTTTAACTGCAGATGCATGAAGACCATAAGTTGCTGTCAGTTTTTCAGTTGTAAAGATTGCAAAAATTGAGTGCAGTCACCATGTAGGGTAATTAACTCAAACTTAAAACACCTTTATCATTTAATGCAGCAAGAGGCTGGGATATCACCATTAGGAGTAACAGGGCTTATTTTAATTTCTGCATTTGTGTTAACATTACTGCTGATAGCAAGGCTTAAATATAAACTAAAAACAGAAAATTCTGGAAATGTTTAACAGGTCAGATAGCAACTGTGGAGAGAGACAGTTGACCTTTCAGGTCAAGATTTCCTTTTATCAGAACTGGGGATCAGAACTCAGAAATGCTGTAAAATACAAAGATGTATTTCATCAGTATGAAGTGAAAAAAAAATCAACATGAAAGCCGTTTGGAATTCTACGATCAAAAAATAAATGGCAACACAATGGCCAAGCTTTACTGTTTCTCCATTACCTAACTCATGATTTTCCACCCATTAAGGCTGACAGGCAGACAATCATAAGCTAGGAAGTGCAGAAATGGAAATCCCCAACCGATGTCCAGCATATTACATTTATTCTTCACCCATTTTCTAGTTTTTAAAAGCATAGTGCACCACTTGTATTAAAAAATTAGACAGCGATGCATGATTCAGAACTGGTAAACAGAAATTGAAAAACAAAATCAAAGCTTCAAAATTCACTGAAACAAGGACCTAAACCACAGAGCTGTAAAGAGGTCTTTCCTTCATATAATGTGCTTCATACATGGGTCTATTGAAGACTACAAGAGGAAAGAAAAAAAACCTCTTAGAAGACAAAGACAAAAAGCTATACAGAAAAATGTCTGTAGGGAAAAAGAGCACACAGGCAAGCAATGAGGGAAAGCTGTATCTCTTGGATATTGTTAACTTTTCCATAGAATTCATATTTCAATTATCAGTTTCTGCTGAATTACATTTGCATGAAAATGGTTTTTAACAGTCACCAGTATTGATAGGATAATACCTATTAATTTTGTCATGGTACTTTGGGAGCTGTCATTGTTCCAAGGAGAAAGTTCATCTACAGAATCATACAAATAACAGCACATAATAAGGAAACTAGTCAGACCCATGCATTCATACCAGTACTAATATTTCAAGTAAAGCTGTCTACTCTCATTGTACCTTCATGCTCTTTTCCTGTAGCTTTCTACACTATTCTCCTTAAAAATCCCGAAGCCAATTCCCCTTTAACTAATGTCGTCATGTTAGCCTGATTAACTTCTGAATAGAATTTTTCAATAATTTGCAAGAAAAGCAAATCACTTTGAACTCTATTCTTCACTTTCTGCTGATAATTACAAGTCTTCTTAATGGATCAACTAGATTTGATAGGCAGATTGATGTAAAAACCTGTAGGAGAGGGCAAGGCTGAAGCCAATCTGCAAGGTAACTTTGGCTAAGGTGTCCAAAGCTCAGCATTGATTCAGCTTCCTGTGCACAGTTAATATATCACAACGCCCTCACAGTAACCTGCTTATTTTTTAAGGATAAATGTTACTCTTTCACAATTAATCAATCTGTTATGAACATACCAATAAGGAGAAGACGTAGGCCACGCGTGCAGCCTCTGAAGCCTGCTCTGCCATTTAATAAGATCATAACTCATCTGATAGCAACCTTAAATCTGCACCCCATCTACCACCGATAACCTATCAGTGGCTAATGTGGCTAGTCCAGTTCAGTTTTTGATCAACGGTAACCCCCAGGATGTTGATTGTGGGGAATTCAGCAATAGTAATGCCATTGAATGTCAAGGGGCGATGGTTAGATCCTCTCTTGTAGGAGATGGTCATTGTCTGGCACCCGTGTGGCGAGAATGTAACTTGCCACTTGTTAGTCCAAGCCTCGATATTGTCCTGGTCTTGCTGCATTTGGACATGGACTGCTTCATTATCTGAGGAGTCACTAATGGGGCTTAACATTGTGCAGTCATCTGCAAACATCCCCACTTCTGACCTTATAATGGAAGGCAGGTCATTGATGAAGCAGCTGAAGATGGTTGGGCCTAAGACAGTACCCTGAAGAACTCCTGCAGTGATGTCCTGGAGCGGAGATGATTGACCTCCAACCACCACAACCATCTTCCTTTGTGCCAGGTATGAATCCAATCAGCGGAAGTTTTCTTCCTGATTCCCATTAACTCCAGTTTAGCTCGGGCTCCTTGATGCCATACTCGGTCAAATGCTGCATTGATGTCAAGAGCAGTCACTCTCACCTCGCCTCTGGTATTCAGTTCTTTTGTCCATGTTTGAACCAAGGCTGTAATGAGGTCAGGAGTTGAATGACCCTGGCGGAACCCAAATTGAGCGTCTATGAGCAGGTTTATGTCGAGTAAATGGCGCTTTACAGCACTGTTGATGACCCCTTGCATCACTTTACTGATGATGGAGTAGACTGATTGTGCGGTAATTGGCTGGGTTGGATTTGTCATGTTTCTTGTGTACAGGACACACCTGGACAATTTTCCACATTGCCGGGTAGATGCCAGTGTTGTATCTGTACTGGAACAGCTTGGCTAGGGGTGTGGCAAGTTCGGGAGCACGAGTTTTCATTACTATTGCCGGAATATTATCAGGACCCTATAGTCTTTGCAGTATCCAGTGCCTTCAGCTGTTTCTTGATATCACGTGGAGCGAATCGTGAATCTGTGATGCTGGGCACCTCTGGAGGAGACCGAGATGGATCATCCACTTGGCATTTCTGGCTGAAGATCGTTGCGAATGCCTCAGCCTTGTCTTTTGCCTATATTAATTAATAATGTTTACAGTAATAAAAGGCTTACATTAACACCGCAACAAAGTTACTGTGAAAAGCCCCGAGTCGTCACTTTTCGGCATCTGTTCGGGTACACGGAGGGAGAATTAAAAATGTCCAAATAACCTAACGGCACGTCTTTCGGGACTTGTGGGGGGAAACCGGAGCACCCGGAGAAAACCCACACAGACACAGGGAGAAAGTGCAGACTCTGCACAGACAGTGCTGGGCTCCTCCATCATTGCAGATGGGGATATTTGTGGAGCTTCCTCCTTATGTGAGTTGTTTAATAGTCTACCACTATTCACGGCTGGATGTAGCAGGACTGCAGAGCTTAGGTCTGATGTGTTGGTTGTGGAATCGCTTAGCTTTGTCTATTACTTGCTGCTTATGCTGTGTGGCACACAAGTAGTCCTGTGTTGTAGCTTCACCATGTTGACACCTCATTTTTCAGTATGTTTTATGTTGCTCATGGTATGCTCTCCTGCACTCTTCATTGAACCAGGGTTGATCCCCTGACCTGATGGTAATGGTAGAATGGGGGATATGCCAGGCCAGGAGGTTGCATTGTGGTTGAATATAATTCTGCTGCTGTTGATGGCCCACAGCGCCTCATGGATGCCCAGTCTCGAGTTGCTAAATCTGTTTGAAGTCTATCCCATTTAGCACGGTGGTAGTGCCAAGTATGACTCCAACCAGCAGAGTGTTTTTGCCCTGATTCCCATTGACTCTAGTTTTGCCAAGGCTCCTTGACACTATACTCCGACAAATGCTGACTTGATGACAAGGGCAGTCACCCTCACCTCACCTCTGAAATTCAGCTTGTTGTCCATGTTTGAACAAAGATTGTTAACAAGGTCAGGAGCTGAGTGGCCCTGGCGGAACCCAAACTGAGCATCCGCAAGCAGGTTACTGCTGAGTAAGTGCCTCCTGATAGTACAGTCGATGACTCCTTCCATCAGTTTTCTTTTGATCGATAGGAGACTAATTGGCTGGATTGGATTTGTCCTGTCTTTTGTGTCCATGTTATATCTGGGCTATTTTCCACACTGGCGGGTAGATGCCAGTGTAGCTGCACTGGAACAACTGGCTAGGTACGCGGCAAGTTCTGGTGCACAAATCTTCAGGACTATTGCCGGGATATTGCCAGGACCATAGCCTTTTCAGTATCCAGAGCCTTTAGATATTTCTTGACATCTTTTTGGAGTGAATTGAATTGACTAAAGACTGACATCTTTGATGCTGAGGACCTCCGGAGGAGGCCATGATGAATCATCCACTCATTTGTTGCGAATGTTTCAGCCTTATCATTTGCACAGATGTGCTGGGCTCCTCCATCATTGAGGATGGGGACACGTGTGAAGCCTCCTCCTCCAGTAAGTGGTTTAATTGTCCACCACCATTCACAACTGGATGTGGCAGGACTGCAGAGCTGACATCTAATCTGTTGTGGGATTGCTTAGCCTCGGCCTATCACTTGCTGCTTATGCTTTTTGGCACGCAAGCTTCACTAGGTTGACACTTTATTTTTAGGTATGCCTGGTATTGGTCCTGACATGCCCTCCTGCACACCTCATTGAACCAGGGTTGACTTCCTGGCTTAGTGGTAATGGTAGAGTGGAGGGATATGCCAGGCCTTGAGGTTACAGATTGTTCTTGAATGCTATTCTGCTGCTGCTGATGACCCACAGCGCCTTATAGATGCCAGTCTTGATCTGTTTAAAGTCTATCCCATTTAGCATGGTGGTAGTGCCACACAACACAATGGAGGGTATTCTAAATATTGTAGTGAATGTAGGATTTTCAGCTGTATTGTATTATAAATATTTGGTGAAGGGTTAAAAGCCTGGGTTAGAGTGTGTTTGACTGTTGCAGCCATGTTTTAAAAGAAACGCTCGTTTGAAAGGCAAGAATATTTTAAGAGCCAGAGGCAAAATTAACCATTGAAAAAAGCTTGGGCTAATGCAATTTTGTTTTGATTAAGGGGATTTGCTGGGGGATTAATTTGTTTTCAGCTTGGTGAGATGATGTCATTGTGGGGTGGAGCTATGGCATCAGGCTTTTTGAGGAAGCTCAGTTCTGATCTGGCTGCAGCTGTGTGCACAGTGAAACAGTTCTGCTCTCACTGTAAGTCAGTTAAAAGAGATTAACTGTATTTAAATCAGTGCAGATTTGTCGGAGGACAAGGGGGGGAGCTGCAACAAGGCAGTTGAAACAACTTTTCATAGAATCCCTACAGTGCAGGATGAAGCCATTCAGCCCATTCTGTCTGCATCGATCCTCTGAAAGAGCACTCAGCCCAGGCCCAATCCCTGGTCCATCCCTGTAATCCCACCTAATATTTGCACATTAAGGGGCAATTTAGTATGGTTAATCCACCTAACCTGCACATCTTTGGACTGTGGCAGGAAACTGGAGCACCCGGAGGAAAACCATGCAGATACGCCGAGGAAGTGCAAACTCCACACCGACAGTCACCCGAGGCAGGAACTGAAAACCGGTCCCTGGTGCTGTGATGCAGCAGTGCTAACTACCATGCCACCAGGTATGAAGACATACAGGCAGAGTTTCTGCATGGGTCTGACTGGAGTTAGATCTTTTCTGTGAAGCAGTGTCAAGAGATCTCTTGCTCAAAGAACATCTCTGTAAAGCAAGTATTCCTCTGTGTCATTGGTATTTAAAGTGGATTGAGAGCTGAAATGGTTCACTTCTGGTTTAAGTGGGAATAAAGATAGCAATCAAGAGTATTCACTTTATTGTGTAGTATTGTTTAAGGGGTAACTGTAAGCTATTTTCGGGTGTGATGTTTAAAATTTTAATACTATGTTGGCAATGATGTTTTGATTTAAAATACCACAACCCTGGGCGGGTCGGAGAATCGCCTTGGGGGGGGGGGCAACGATTCATGCGGTCATCGGAGTATCGGTGCCATTGGCACCAGCGCTGGTCGGGGGCCGCTCGACGCAGCCCCCCCCTGGCGATTCTCCCCGCGCGATGGGCCGAGTGCCGGCCGAGTCCCGCCGGCACCGTTCTCGTATGGTCCTACCCGGCAGGACCACGGCATTCATGCTGGTGGGCCTGGTGTGGGGGAGGGGGGCTCGACCCGGGGGGGGGGCCTCCATGGTGGCATGGCCTGCGATTGAGGCCTACCGATCGGTGGATGGTCTTATCCTGGTGGGGGCCTATGTTCCTCCCTCCTCCCCTGTTGCTCGCCGCCATGTTGCGTCGGAGCTGGCGCGGAGAAGGCAACCCACATGCATGCGCGGACCCACGGCGCCCGTTCTGACACCCGTATCGGCAGCTGGAGCAGTGTGAGGCTCTCTAGTGCAGTGCTGGCCCACTGTGCGGCACAAGATCGCTGATCCTAGGGGCCTGTTGACGCTGTCGTAAAACGCCCCGGTGTTTACAATGGCGTCAACACTTAGCCCCAGAATCGGAGAATCCTGTCCCCTATTTCTTTGTTCAATCACTCCTGGAGTGAAGTATCCTTTCCTCACAGTCTTATAAAATTAAAATTAAATATTGGGGTTTCTGTCCAGTATCCTAGCCACTGTGGAGTCTGGTCTGGGATCATAATAATATGAAGACGGGACTTGGTCTCCACTAGGACTATTCGGTGGTCACTCCTACCGACACTATCTGCAGCAGGCACTTTGGTGAGGACGAGGTAAAGTATGTTTTTCCCTCTTGTGAGTTACCTCACCATTTGCTGCAGTCCCAGTGCAGCAGCAATGTCCTTTAGGACCCAGCCAGCTCAGTCTGTGGTGGTGCTACCGAGCCACTCGTGGTGATGGTCACTGAAGTCCCCAATTCAGAGTATATTCCGCACCCTTGCCACCCCCAGTGCTTCCTCAAAGTGGTGTTCAATGTGGAGGAGTACTAATTCATCAGATGAGGGTGCCGGTATGTGGTATAGATGGCACGGTAGCACAGTGGTTAGCACTGTTGCTTCACAGCGCCAGGGACCCGGATTCGATTCCCGGTTTGGGTCACTGTCTGTATAGAGTCTGCACGTTCTCCCTGTGCCTGTTTGGGTTTCCTCCCACTAGTCCCGAGAGACGTATTGTTAGGTGAATTGGACATTCTAAATTCTTCCTCAGTGTATCCAAACAGGCGCCGGAGTGTGCCGACTAGGAGGTTTTCACAGTAACTTCATTGCAGTGTTTATGTAAGCCTACTTGTGACACTAATAAAGATTATTATAATCAGCAGGAGGTTTCCATGCACGTTTGCCCTGGTGCCAAGAGACTTCATGGGGTCGAATTGCTGTTGAGGACTCCCAGGGCAACTTCCTCCTGACCCTATACCACGGTGAGACAGGACATACCCAGGAATAGTGATGGCGGTGTCTGGGACATTATGTGTAAGGTATGATTCCATGAGTATGACTGTCATATGCATTGTGGTTCATTTCTGTGTAAGTTTTCTGCAATTGGATGTTGGCAGGGAAAATATGCGATTTTTTGTTGTAATTGACCGATGGAAATACTTCTTCTCTACATTAGCAAATTCCAATTCTCTTTCCGCACCTAATGGTGCACTCAGGCAGTAATTCCCAGAACAGGTTATTAGTCTGTCGTCAGAAGCTTACAGCTTGAGGGGCGCCACTCCACATCAAGTGTGGCTGACCAGGAGCCTCTCCCATTCTTACTACCAGCCATTGGCATGTTGGGAGGATTTGCAGGTTGATACACCCAACCTGTTCGATCGCGTTATGAATGCACTTTCCTTTGCCATCAAGTCCTGGGGTGGGACTCAAACCCGAAACTTCTGGATCTGAGGCAAGGACACTACCCACTATGCCACAAGATCTCCCTATTTTAGCAAAACCCCAGGTTAATACTGTTCGAGTGAAAGGACACCCCGCTTCTTTAGTCGATCCTCATTACTAAAGCCTCATATCGCTTCAGTCATATTAGTGAACTTGGAGCATATAATTTAGGAGCAGAAGTAGGCCATTTGGCCCATTGAGCCTGCTCTGGCATTCAATAAGATCATGACTGATCTGATATGATAATCCTCAACTCCACTTTCCCTAATAACCCTCAATTCCCTCACCAATTAAAAATCTGTCTATCTCAGCCATGGACATACTTAACAGCCCAGCCTCTACAGCCCTCTGCGGTAAAGAATTCCATAAAATCACTACCCTCTGAGAGAATAATTTCCTTGTCATCTCGGTTTTAAATGGGCAACCCCTTACTCTGAGATTATGCCGTCTGGTCCTTGACTCTCCCACAAGGGAAAACATCTTCTTTTATATCCTCTCCATATCAAATGCATCTTTTCTACAGTAGGTCATCCAAGACTAAATACAATAACTAGCCTCGCCACTAATTTTTACAAGTTTACTTTTACCTCTTTGCTTTTGTATTGTTTATCCTATTTATAAAATCTAGACCCTGGCTGCTTTTGCTTTAAAATTTATCCTCCTTGTCAAGATTTTCACGATACAATTTAGTTAGCTTTACAATTTAGTGTATATTTGTTTTTGCTATTCCTGCCAAATTGTAAACTTTATATTTCTCAGTATTAAATTCTGCCTCTCGGTCCAATCTATTATCCATTCAAAATCCTCCAGAAGTTGCTTGCAGTCCTCTTCAGCGCCAGCAAAATGGCTCATTTACTAGAAAATTGGGTTGTGTGACCCACATCCAATTCTAGATCACACCTATACACAGGGAAGAATAATGATCCTTAGACTGTCACCCACTTTAAAAATCATTCAGAGCTACTTTGTCTTCTGGAGTTTAAACAATATTCCATGCGTGCTGCACATTTCTTAAACACGATATGCTTTAATTTCATCAATAAATCTCTTGCATAATCTCTTATTAAATTCCTTTTGAAAATCCATATTCACAACATGAATGGCATTTCCTAAATCAATATGCCACATTATTGCACTCTATAAATATGGCAAGCATGACTTCCTGTTTACAAATTTGTAATGGCTAACTTTAACTAGGCTATGTCACCCTGGGTGCCAATGGGAAATTTGGAGGTTTAGTTTCCACTCTGCACAGTTCTTAACCTGAGCCATATTAGCCAGGGAGTTACTAGGTACAGGCTGCAGTGCCTCCCTGCAAAAGAATGGGAAACATGGACAGAAATATTCTGGCTGAACAGGATCTGTTGTTGACCAAAGTAAACATCACTGATAATCTTTACGCTGACAGGCGCCAGAATGTGGCTACTAGGGGCTTTTCACAGTAACTTCTTTGCAGTATTAATGCAAGTCTAGTTGTGACAATAAAGATTATTATTATTAGAGAAAACTGCATACCCTGAAGAGCAGAACTCAAGGCAATAATTTCAAAAATATTATTCCAACTGAAGACCAGCAGATATTTTGGAAATCATTGATAAAAGACAGGACAGCCAGAATGCAGACTGCAGCCTAATCTACTGAATGCAGTCTTTTTTAAAGCCAACTTAGTGTTAAAATACCATGTGTTCAGCTTAAGGTTAAGAAAGAATTGAGTTTATTTTAGTTCCACATTTTTTCAAAAATAGGTTGATGAAATTAGTGTCACGGGACTTCCGATGATGGGCATGGAGTGAACGGTCGCACATTTAGCAGCTCTCGCCTCTAGTGGTCTTTTAACGGCTTTTAAGCTGGATTTTTGCGGGAATTTCTCAACATAAGTTGATAAAAGTGAGAGGAGAAGGAGGCGACCCCCGATTTATGTAACCGTGCACAAAAAGTAGTTGGAAAAGAAGAAATCAAAAGATGGATGGAATCAAAACTCAGAAAGCAGTGGGTTCAATGGCAACGAGGCAAAGTTCGGCCGCTTATGCCCAATGGACGATGGACCAGTTGGTCGAATAGTTGGATGGGAAGTTCGCCCGGCATCGCAAGGAGTGTGCCGAGGACCCTCGACCGGGTTGAGGAGAAAGTGAAGACACAGGGACAGGAGATTCAAAAGCTGCAGGAGCAGGCGAGGGAACTAGAGGAGGAAAGCACAGCGATGGCAATGTAAATTGGTATTCTACAGGAGCGGCAGAAGCGGCTGTTGGAGAAAGTGGAAGACCTGGAGAATCATTCTCGCAGGTAAAATATCTGGATCGTCGGTCTGCCAGAGTGAAAGGAAGGATCAGATGTCGGTGTGTATGGAGGGGGGGGGGGGGGGGGGGGGGGGGGGGGGGGTGGAGATGCTGGAGCAGGTGATGGGGGAAGGTTCGTTCCCCAAGTCGTTGGAGGTGGATCGGGCCCATAGGGCTCTTATGTGCAAGCCCCAGGGTCTTGAGCCCCCAAGGGCGACTGTGGTACGGCTGCATCGGTGTTATGAAGTGGGCTAGGCAGATGAAACGGTGCACCTGGGAAGAGTCAGAGATCCGGGTGCATCAGGATTGGGGAGCAGAGCTTGCAAAGACGAGGGCGAGTTTTAATAAAGTCAAGGCGGCCTTGTATGCGAAAGACATAAAATTTGGACTGCTCTACCCGGCCCGTCTCTGGGTGACCTGCGAGAACCAGGAGCTACACTTTGTCTCTCTGGAAGAGGTGGAGGTCTTTATGAAGGACAATAACTTGGTGGATGCATAAGGACTTTAAAACCTAAACTGTGGTGGACTGAGTTTTTTATAAGAAAGGGGGGGGGAGAAGTTTTGTGCGGTTCTCTCTTTGTCTGGAAAATTCTCAACCTTTCAATTCTGTAATTTAAGTTGCGACTTTCAAGAGGAGAAGGGTTTTTTCTGCTTGATTTGATTTTGATTTGTTGTTGTATGTACCGAATTGTAGTGAAAATTTTGTGTTGCGATGTTTTTTCTCTTCTGTTGGAAAAAGGATGATTGAGTTTCTGCATGCATAATTTTTTCCTACCCGGTTTGATTTTTCTTCTATTGTTTTAGTTCTGTTTGAAGATGATGGGATAGATAAGATACTGTTAAGGGAGGGGGGTGGGGTGGGCCTCTGTGCCTGGGCCTTGGGGGATTGTTTGTTTGCTTTCTGTGTTTGATGTTATTGTATTGAGAACTTATGTTAAGGCGGGGGGGACGGGGGGGTGGGGGTCGGGGACGAGGAGGAGGAGATCCAGCAGGTGGTAGAATCAAAGGCGCCGGGGGCAATAGCTGCTAGGCTAGCTGGATAGCTAGTTAACGGGAGCAAAGTGTGTGTGTGTGGGGGGGGGGGGGAAGCTGAGGAGAGATGGGGAAGGGGGTGGGGGGGGGGAAGAGGAGGGTGGGATGGAGCTGCTGACGAGTCGGGGACCTCTGGGGGATTGGGGATGGAGAGCAGAGAGCGGTAGCTGCCGAGGAGCGGACCAAGGGGAGGTGTGGGGCATGGGCTCAGGGCTGGCCTAGGAAAGGATATGGCTGATCGACAGGGGGGGGGGGGGGGGGGGGGCGAGAGCCCCCCCGACCAGACTGGTTACGTGGAATGTTCGTGGACTGAACACGGTCAAAAGGGCCCGTGTGTTCGCACATCTGAGACTGTTAAAAGCGGATGTGGCCATGCTACACTTGAAGCTGGGAACCAATTTAGATTGAAGAAGAGATGGGTCGGACAGGTGTTCCATTCGGGACTGGACTGTAAAACAAGGGGGGTGGCCATCCTGATTAACAAGAGGGTGGAATTTGAGGTGGGGAGGATAGAGGCAGACCCGGGGTTAGATTTATTATGGCCAGTGGGAAGCTGGAGGGAATGGCAGTGGTGCTGGTAAATATATACTCCCCAAGCTGGGATAATGTCGCGTTTGTTAGGAATGTGCTGCGAAAGATCCCTGACCTGGATTATGCGGGGGGGGGGGGGGGGGGGCTGACTTCAACACAGTCCTGGATCCGAAACTGCACCGGTTGGGTTCTAGGTCAGGGAAAGTATCAGCAATGGCGAAGGAATTGCGGGGGTTCATGGAGCGCATGGTAAGGTTTGATCCGTGGAGATTTGGGAGGCCAAGGAGCAAGGAATATTAATTTTATTCCCATGTGCACAAGGTATACTCCAAGATAGATTTCTTTGTACTGGATAAAACACTGTTAGCGGGGGTGGAGGACACCGAGTACTCAGCAATTGTGGTGTCAGACCACACACCACATTGGGTAGACCTACGGGCAAGCACGGGAAAGTCTCAGCGCCCACAGTGGGAATTAGATGGCAGGCTGTTAGCGGACAATAAGATTTGTGAGCGAGTGAAGGAGGCCAGACGGGGGTCATAAAAAACAATGATACTGGAGAACTGCGGCTGGAGTGGTTTGGGAGGCACTGAAGGCAGTTATCAGAGGGGAATTTATTTCAATTCGAGCCCATAGGGAGAAAACTGAGTGGGCAGAGCTGGACAGATTGGTAGGAGAAATCTTACAGGTGGACAGAAGGTATGCGGAGTCTCTGAATGAGGAGCTCCTGAATGAGGAGCTCCTGAAGGAGCGTCAGAGACTCCAAATGAAATTTGGGCCCCTTTCCACAGGTAAGGTGGAGGAACAGCTGAGGCAGGCAAAAGGGGCAATGTATGAATATGGGGAGAAAACTAGCAGGATGATGGCACATCAGCTGAGGAAGCAGCAGGCGGCGAGAGAAATAGGGAAAATAAAGGATATGAGAGGGAAGGCAGTGATAGACCTGGGGCGGTTAATGACGTGTTCCGTGAATTTTATAGTCGATTAGAGTCAGAACCTCCAGCCGGGGATGAGGGTATGAATCAATTCCTGGAGAGGCTAGAGTTCCCGAAGGTAGATGAGGAGCTAGTGAAAGACCTGGGGGGCCCAATTTGACTCGGGAAGGTGATAGGTGGGCTGGGGGCCATGCAATCGAGTAAGGCCACGGGACCCGAGGGATTCCCAGTGGAATTTTATAAAATGTTCTCTGGGTTACTGGGGCCGCCCCTGGTTAAGGCTTTTAACGAGTCATGGGAGCTGGCAGTGCTCCCCCCAACGCTAACACATGTATCAATTTCTCTCATCCTGAAGCGAGATGAGGACTGAACTGTGGATCGTACAAGCCAATTTCACTTTTGAATGTTGATGCTAAATTGCTGGCAAAGATCTTGGCCACTCGAATAGTGGATTGCATCCCGGAGGTAATCGGGGAAGATCAGACAGGATTCATGAACAGTAAGAAGTTTTACAACACCAGGTTAAAATCCAACAGGTTTGTTTCGATATCACTAGCTTTCGGAGCGCTGCTCCTTCCTCAGGTGAATGAAGAGGTATGCTCCAGAAACATATATATAGACAGATTCAAAGACGCCAGACAATGCTTGGAATGTGAGCATTAGCAGGTGATTAAATCTTTACAGATCCAGAGATGGGGTAACCCCAGGTTAAAGAGGTGTGAATTGTGTCAAGCCAGGACAGTTGGTAGGATTTTGCAGGCCAGATGGTGGGGGATGAATGTAATGCGACATGAATCCCAGGTCCCGGTTGAGGCCGCACTCATGTGTGCGGAACTTGGCTATAAGCTTCTGCTCGGCGATTCTGCGTTGTTGCGCGACCTAAAGGCCGCCTTGGAGAACGCTTACCCGGAGATCAGAGGCTGAATGCCCTTGACTGCTGAAGTGTTCCCCGACTGGAAGGGAACATTCCTGCCTGGTGATTGTCGCACGATGTCCGTTCATTCGTTGTCGCAGCGTCTGCATGGTCTCGCCAATGTACCACGCTTCGGGACATCCTTTCCTGCAGCGTATGAGGTAGACAACATTGGCCGAGTCGCACGAGTATGTACCGCGTACCTGGTGGGTGGTGTTCTCACGTGTCATGGTGGTATCCATGTCGATGATCTGTCACGTCTTGCAGAGATTGCCATGGCAGGGTTGTGTGGTGTCGTGGTCACTGTTCTGAAGGCTGGGTAGTTTGCTGCAAACAATGGTTTGTTTGAGGTCGCGCGGTTGTTTGAAGGCAAGTAGTGGGGGTGTGGGGATGACCTTGGCAAGATGTTCATCTTCATCGATGACGTGTTGAAGGCTGTGAAGAAGATGTCGTAGTTTCTCCGCTCCGGGAAAGTACTGGACGACGAAGGGTATTCTGTCGGTTGTGTCCCATGTTTGTTTTCTGAGGAGGTCGGTGCGGTTTTTTGCTGTGGCGCGTTGGAACTGTCGATCGATGAGTCGAGCGCCATATCCCGTTCGTACGAGGACATCTTTCAACGTCTGTAGATGTCTGTTACGCTCCTCCTCATCTGAGCAGATCCTGTGTATACGGACAGCTTGTCCATAGGAGATGGCTCCTTTAATGTGTTTAGGGTGGAAGCTGGAGAAGTGGAGCATCGTGAGGTTATCCGTGGGTTTGCGGTAAAGCGAAGTGCTGAGGTGACCATCCTTGATGGAGACAAGTGTGTCCAAGAATGCAACTGATTTGAGAGTAGTCCATGGTGAGTCTGATGGAACTTATTGATGTCATCGTGTAGTCGTTTCAGTGATTCTTCGCCGTGGGTCCAATGGGGATTTATGAAGGGCAGGCACCTGACGTCCAATAATGTTATAATGATTCCAGGCGGGTTTCGGTACCTCCAGGTACGGAATTTTGTCCGGAGGCAGGTTCCTGGCTGTCCTCGCCTCCCCCTGAGGGGGTTACAAGATATGGTGATGTCAAAAACAGAGGTTGGAGAGGGGATGGTCTCGGAGATATACAAGCTGCTGATGGAGTGGGAAGGAGCCCCCTTTAGGGAGGTGAAGAGGAAGTGGGAAGAGGAGCTGGGTGGGGAGATAGAATTCGAGCTGTGGGAAAAATCCCTGACGAGAGTCAATTCATCGTCGTCTTGTGCCAGACTTAGCTTGATCCAGTTCAAGGTGGACCAAGGTGGTCCACAGGGCCCACATGACGGTAGCCCGGATGAGCAGATTCTTTGAGAGGTGGAGGACAGATGTGGGTGGTGTGGGGGTAGCCCGGCGAACAATGTACATATGTTTTGGGCATGTCCGAAATTGAGGGGATTCTGGCAGGTATTTGCAGACGTTATGTCAGAGGTCCTGGAAGGAAGGCAGGGTAACTCCGAGTCCAGAATTGGCAATATTTGGGGTATTGGAAGATCCAGGGGCCAAGGGGGGGAAGGAGGCCGATGTCCCTGGTGGCCCGGAGACAGATTTTGCTGGGATGGAGGGACTCGGAGACCCCAAAGTCAGGAGTGTGGGTCAGCGATATGGCAGGGTTTCTCAGTCAGGAGAAAATTTAATTCGCTTTGAAAGGATCAATTCAAGGGTTCACCCAGAGATGGCAGCCGTTCATAGACTACTTCAAGGAAAATTGAACGTCAGCAGTAAGGGGGGATCGGGGGGGGGGGGGGTAGGAAAATAGGAGGCATGGCAATGTTACAACGGGACAGAGAACTTGTTTACGGGCAGCTAGTGAATAGAGCGGGGGAGTAGGGAGTGTTCTGTAGGTTGTTGTTTTTTTGTTCTTTCTTTGCGTGTGTCGGCCTGCGCGGTTGTTTAAGAGATATTAATGTGTTAAACTGTGAAAATTACAAATTAAAGAGAAATTAGTGTCACAAATTTGAAACTTTAATCTCATTCTTTTTTAAAAATTCATTAATGGGATGTGGACGTCGCTGGTTAGGCCAGTATTTAATGCCCATCCCTAGTTGCCCTTCAGAAGTTCATGGTGAGCAGCGTTCTTAAACCGCTACAGTCCTGGAGGTGTAGGAATACCTACACTGCTGTTTGGGAGGGAGTTCCAGGACTTTGCCCCAGCGTCAGTGAAGGAACGGTGATATATTTCCAAGTCAGGATTGGGGTGACTTAGAGGAACCTCCAGGTGGTGGGGCTCCCAGGTATCATTGGCTCTCGTCCTTCTAGCTGGTAGTGGTCGTGGGTTTGGAAGGTACTACCTCAGCAACCGTGGTATGTTACTGCAATGCATCTTGTAGATGGTACACATGGTTGCCACTGTTTGTCGGTGGTGGAGGGTTTGAATGTTTGTTGAAGTGGTAGTAATCAAGTTGGATGCTTTGTCATCGATTGCATCAAGCTTCTTGAGTGTTGTTCGAGTTGCACTCAGGGGAGAGTATTCCATTACACTCCTCTCTTGTGCCTTATAGATGGTGGATAGGCTTTTTTTTTGGGGGGGGGGGGGGCTGTCAGGAGGTGTGTTACCACATTAGGATTTCTAGCCTTTGACCTGCCCTGGTAGCCACAGTATTAATATGGCTAGTCCAGTTCAGTTTCTGGTAACACCCAGGATGTTGACTGTCGGGATTCAGTGATGGTAATGCCATTGAATGTCAAAGGGCGATGGTTAAATCCTCTCTTGTAGGAAATGGTCATTGCATGGCACTTGTGTGGCGCAAATGTAATTTGCCATTATCAGCCCAAGCCTGGATATTGTCCAATTCTTGCTGCATTAGGACACAAACTGCTGCATTATCTGAGGAGTTGCAAATGATTCTGAACATTGTCTAATAATCTGCGAACATCCCCACTTCTGACCTTATGATGGAAGGAAGATCTTTGATGAAGCAGCTGAAGATGGTTGGACCTAGGACACTACCCTGAGGAACACCTGCAGTGATGTCCTGGAGCTGGGGTGATTGACCTCCAACTACCACAACAATCTTCCTTTGTGCCAGGTATGATTCCAACCAGCGTAGAGTTTTCCCCGATTCCCATTGACTCCAGTTTAGCTAGGGCTCCTTGATTCCATACTCGATCAAATGCGGCCTTCACCTATCACTTTGTTGCTGCTCATTGGCTTCCCATATGACAACACCTTAATTTTCAAATCCTCATTCTTGTTTTCTAATCATTCCCTGGCCTCACCCCTCTAGAATTAAGTGGGGATAGTTTAAAAATAAGGGGTCTTTCATTTAGGACAGAGATGATGACAAATTCATTCTCTCAGAGGGTTGTTGATCTTCGGAATTTACTGCCCCGGAGAAGTGGAGGGTGGATGATTGAATATATTTAAAGCTGTGTTAGACAGATTTTTGATCTACAAGGGAGTCAAAGACTATGAGGGAGCAGGCAGGAAAGCGGAGTGCAGCCAATTTCTTATTGAATGGTGGAGCAGGCTCAGGGGGGTTAAATGGTTTATTCAGCTCCAATGTCTTATTTTATTTAGGTGAAGTTATTGACTTTGATAGTAAGAATAGAAAACCAGAATACTTTCGAAAATGTGTGAAACTTCAGTTATTGCAATTGGACTGGAAGACAAGAATAAGGAAGTCTTGCTACTATGATATAGAGCATTAATGACCACTCTGGAGTATAGTAAAAAGTTTTGATCTCCATATTCAAGAAAGATCTATTTGTCTTGGAGGCAGAGTACAGTGAATATTTACTCGAGTGCCTCTTGAGATGAGAGGCTGAGTAAATTGGGCCTATACTCTCTGAAGAATAAGAAATCATTTGTTTTGAAACATAAAAGTTTCTGAAGGAGCGCGACGAAGTAGATACTCACAAGGACGGTCAAGGTACACAGGGTAGCAGGTGAATTCCCAAGATGTCAGGAAAAGTTAATGATGGGATAACAAATGAGAAAAAAGTCACCACCCTACTTGGAAGTGACAGAACAAGGTTGGCACATGGATCAGGCCCAGCTCTTGGTGTATACACTGACATCACAGCACCAGCATCTGTCCCAAGCCGGGAAGGAGAAAAGTGTCATGGCCATGAAGACCAAGAGAATATGTGCATAAAACATCCACATAACAGTCCTTTGAGGGAAATGCCAAAAGCTGGCAGCCCCATCACTTCCAAACTGTTAATCTGGGACACTTCTGTTTTTCATTTTTTTAAACCACTTACCTTTTTATCCATTGTTTTTTTTAATCCACTGTTTTTTATCCACTGTTTTTTTTTTAAAGTGTTTTTGCCCGGAAATATATTTCTGGCCTTAGCAATGTTGCTAAGTGTGTATTCACATTTATAAATGTAATGTAGTTGTAAAGCAATTTTATTTTTCAATGGATTTAAACCTGTGTGGTTCACATTGCATCCAAATGATTTGGGAGTGTTATGGGCCAGTGCTTAGAAACTCCAAAGTGTATTATGAAGCTCATCTGACCTATAACTTTTATGTAGAATTTGGCTAGGATGAGCACAAGAGCCTTCACTTCAGGTGTGATTCATCAGACTTCCTAGGTGCTTTTATCAAAACAAAGTTTATTATAAGAATGTAGTTAACAAATATAAAAGTTATCAAGAATTTGTTATCAATTACAATGAAAAAACACAACAGCTTCAGTAATCTATGTATACAACTCTTAATGAATCCCCCTTAGTAGCTGTTCCAATTCAATACAAAATCCAATGAACCAAAATCCCTTTCAAGGGCGTGGCCCAGCACATAGTAATCTCACTTGAATGGGACTGGTCCTTTCCCTGAGATCCAGCCTCCAATCAGCAGATTCAAAACTCCTTCCGGAAAACAACTTTAAAGTTATCAAGGCAGTTTGCCACACCCAATCTGCTTTCAACTCACTGGAACAGCTTTATAATAAAAACAGAGAAAACAGGGAAACACTGCTTTCTTCTGCAATCCAAACCAACAAACCGAAACTGAAACCCAAACACTAAACCTCCTCTCACCTGACAGCCACAGCTCAGCTCCACCCACAAATGACATCACTGACGTCGTGCTACAAGCGATGTGGTAAGTCCAAACCTTTCTTAAAGGGACACTCACATGACAGGAGCAAGACTCTCTCCCACAGAATACCTTGTCACGCTTTGCCCTGGTGTCAGATCAGCTTTGGGCCATGTCTTGCACTGTACCTGGTGTCAGAATTGCCTCATGCTGACTCTAGTTTGCAGTGTGAATGTAACTTACGTTTGGGGGGGGGAAGACTGAAGAGCAAATGGCTCCTGGGTCCTGATGAGGCATTTAAATAAGTGGATATCAGAATATATGAATAACAAAGACAGGAGTGTGTTATAACAAGTTTGACATTAGTTCATTTTATGATGCGGAGCAGTAGCAGAGTGGTCACCTTACTCAGCTGGTAATTCAGAGACCTGAATTAATGATCAGGAGACAGGAATTCCCTTCCCATCAGGAAACTTAAAAACTCAATTAATTAAATAAACGGTATTGGTGTTTAAAACACATCTGATGCACTAATGATGTCTAGTTGAAGAAATTATCCTCAGCTGGTCTGGCCGAAGTGTGATTACAAACACAAAATGTTGTTTACTCTTAACTGTGAACTGAAATGGTTGAGCAAGACACTCAGTTGTATGGTGGTGTAGTAGTAATGCCATTGGACTAGTAAACTAGCATCCTAGGCAGCTGGTGGAATTAAATTTCAATTCATAAATCTGGAATATAAAGCTAGTCTCAGTAATGGTTACCATTACAGCTATCATTGATTGTTGTAAATACCCATCTGGTTCATTGATGTGAAGGAAAGGAAAGCTGTCATCCTTGCCTGATCTGGCCTATATGTGACTCCAGACCCACAGCAATGTGGTTGACTCTGAAGTGCTGAGCAAGCCACTTATTTCAAGAGCAAATAGGGTTCGGCAACAAATGCTGGCCTTGCCAGCAAGGCCCACACACCATGAAAGAATTGTTAAAAATTCAAGAGAGCGGCACGGTACAACAGTGGTTAGCACTGTTCCTTCACAGCGCCAGGGACTCGAGTTTGATTCCCAGCTTGGGTCACTGTCTGTGCGAGTCTGCACATTCTCCCCTTGTCTGCGTGAATTTTCTCCGGGTGCTCCAGTTTCCTCCCACAGTCCAAAAATGTGCAGATTAGGTGGATTGGCCATGATAAATTGCCCTTAGTGCCCAAAAGGTTAGGTGGGGTTACTGGGTTACGGGGATAGGGTGGAGGCATGGGCTTAAGCAGGGAGCTCTAGCCAAGGGCCAGTGCAGACGCGATGGGCCGAATGGCACTGTAAATTCAATGATTCTATAAGGTGGTCCACCACCAGCTTCTGAACAACAACTTGGGATGGACAATAGGACATGACATTATAGCATCGACACATGATTAGTTTAGTACTTTAATCTGATTAGTCCTTGGCTTGAGATTTATTCAGAGTCCTACCATTTTGATATGTGCTGTCTTATCTATCTAAAGAAACAAATTCAACACAAATACAGCAGGTACTATGTAACTGCATCACCTCATAATGGAGTCAATGAGTATGAATATAAAGGAGTTGCTAAAAATCAAAAAGTAGCGCGTTAGAAAATCTCAAGAACCCTTGAAAAAAATTATTTTGCTCCCTGACTCGAGAGGTTATTTCCCTTGGATGGGGAATTTAGAACAGAGTTTGGGCATGCAGCCTCAGGATAAGGGATTGATCATGTAAGAGTGAGAAAAAGGGAACTTTCGTCACTCAGATGGTTGTGAATCTTTGGAATGTTTCACTCCAGAGGATCATGGATACTCCATCATCGGGCGTAACCAAGTCAGCAGGGAACGCGCACCAAAGGCCGTACTCAGCCCCATTTTCTGCACTGAGGAGCTCCCCTCGCTGGAACTCCTCTGTGCAGTGAAAGATCCTGGCATCCCGATTTCCCAAAGTGACCCCTCAACTCCCAACTCACTATAAGCGGGTCTTTGGGCCCTCCGGCCCCCTCCACACCCATGCAGTGCATCCCCCGGCCATTTCACTATCGCGTGAAAAATGCCAGCTTGGTACACTGGCAGTGCTCCTGTCAGCTGCCAGTGCCACCTGGGCACCTTGGCAGAGCCAGGCTGGCACCCAGGTGGCACTGCCTGGATTCCCAGGTGGCACCAGCAGTGCCAGGGTGCCACTCTGCCCAGAGGGAATGCACCCAAGGGCCTCCAATCCTCTGGAAGACCCCATTCCATCTGGTCTCCATTTCTGGCACCCAGCATTGAACGGCGCTCGCCCAAAGTCTCCAAGGTCTCCAATACTAGCTGTCTCGCTCTAATATGCAGATGTCAAAAGTGACCCCGCCCACAATGGGCAGCCTTCACATCATGACGTCTCGCGAGATCGCATTAAATAGCATGAGGCAAAATGTGACGGATAGATCCCAGGAGCGTGTTCTCTCGTAAGAGCGTGTTCTCTCGTCATGTACTGGCCACGTTGCGCCGCGATGCTGCTTTTCAGGCGTAGCGTGGCTGGTAACTGTGCCCATTTAAATTTAGCATGCTAATAGTCATATTTGTTCATTGTTAAATAATCAAAAAATACTTAATTCTGACATTAAAAAGTTAAATATATTCTGTTTAAACTAAAGATTGAGTTCAATAAAGAAAAGGAAAACGTTCCATGGCATTTTTTTTTTTTAAATGGGCTTCAATCCATTCAACTTTCCTTTACTGGAAGTTCAAGCTCCACAAGGCAGCCTCATTGACGAGTTGATGAATTCCCTTGGCTTTGGTGCAACAAAGCAATCTCTAAGGAACAAATTGTGAGCTATATTAACTTTTAACCCATATTTGCAACAACAAATGAACATGAGATCTATGAATATAATTTTAAAAATGTGACAACAGTCATAAAAATCATTCACATTAAGAACATTTGTTTACTGTTAGCAAATAATGACAATACAGCTGCTTCCACTTGGCTGCTATTTTTTAAAAAATGGAAATGGGATTTTTTTTCCCTGTTTGCTGTAAGCCACCTGACCATTGCCAGGAACTGGAATGCAAAACATTCCCCGGAGTGAGTACTGACGTCAGCAGCACATTCCAAAATTGGTAGTCACTGCTGTCTGGAAATTCCAACTACAGCACTTGCACTCTTCAGCCAAAGCAACCCAGCCTACTATCAGGCAGAATCCTATCAGGCAGAATCCAACAGCCTGATCTTTCAAATTCAAGGCAGTAAAGTCTGCAGTGAGTCTAATTAACCGTCTTCAAAATATTTGTTTCATTGGAACAATACCTTAAATCACTGATTCAAGGCTTAAATTATTTTTTATAGTTCAATTTAGTAGGTTAAATTATTTTTTTCCTTTCAACTTTCTTCCCCTCCACTTAACATGTTGACTCCTCACCCAGGTATAGTCCTGCAGGAGCCACGAGGTTCCCCCACTTCACTCATGTGGGAACCTGGAGTGAGCTTTAAGAATGATTATTCCATCTAGGGAGGACATCACAAGCAAACTGATCCCGAATCATCACCTAATGTGCATGCGCATTGACAGCAGACCTAATGGAAAGTCATTGAAATCCTCTGCAATTTTTCCCTCCCAGACATGATGAGGGGCTGCAACAAATGGTATCAGCCCCACCAGTGGTAGAGCTGATGTCAGCAAACTCAGCAGAGATCAAGCCTGGAGAGGTTTTGTTACAATTTTGCAATATGCCTTAACCTACAGAGCCATTGGGGAGTCCGATTAAATTGATTATTCAACCAATATATTTGCTCTTGATTATGGAAATTAACCAAAACAATTTTCAAATAAACTTCAAGCTACAAGATTTGTTTTGTGAAAAGGTTAATTAATTTTAAAGGTCAAAATAATGACTTTGCTGGAATCTTACAAAATTAAGGATCTTGATACAGTATCAAATGGTGTTCAGATAATATGCATCCAGCATTAATATAATTACTGTGATGGAAGAAATGTTGTATTCTTTAAAACTTATTTAAAGGGTAAAGAGAGTCGAAGTGAATTACTTTCTGCTGTCCTCCATCTATGGTTGAAAATCAAGATGTCGGAGATCCACTAATTTTGCAGTCTTCAGTCAAAAAGAATATAGTGTCAGTGGAACAGGTCCAACAAATATTTATAGGGATAATACCAGAACTAAGAGGTTGTACCTATCAGGAAAGACTGAACAGAATGGTGCACATTTCTCTAGCAAAATGGCTAGTAGAGGTCATCTGATTATCTATGCTCTTCTGTTTCATATTTTGAAGGGGAAAGACATGGAGAAGATGTTTCACTGATGATGGAGATTCCAAAACTAGGATTCACAGAGAATAAACCAGAACAGGGTCACCAACCTGAAACGTTGGATGTGATTTAATGGAAAGGAAAAAGTCTTGTTTTGGGCACATTTAGCTGGGTGCTCCCCGGCACTTGCAGGACTGAGAATGACCCCGCTATTAAACGGGACTCTGCTTCATTTGTGGGCCTCGATGAGGAATGTCCATCTGAGGTCGCCCTTAGGCTAATTTCCTGCACTCACAAGCTCAGCTCGCCAGTGCAGGAAGAAATCGGCAAATTATTAAATGGTGCCCCGATCTTTGGGCCCCATACCGCCCTAATGCCCCAACTTACCAATTAGGGGGTCTTTGAGTCCCTGCATCCCACCTCAAATGGGCAGGGCACCCCCAGGACCCGATCCCTGGCATGGGCAAGCTGCCACCTGGCACCCTGTCACCACCAACCTAGCATTCTGCCACTGCCACTTGGGCATTGAAATTGACAGAGTGGCACCTGGATGGCACTGCCAGGGCACCAGGTTGGCAGTGCCATGGTGCCCTGGTGGCATTGGGAGATCCAGGTACCATTCTGCCCAGAGCCCGAACACCTGGGTCCCAAATTGCCTGGGAGAACTCCCGCTCAGGTGCCGCTACGCCTGGTCCACGTTTGTGGAAACCAGTGCTAAATAGCGCCCGCTCAGGGTCTCTGAGGTGAGGCCTTTAGGTCCCACGCCTTGGGTATCTCTGGCACAGACATATTCAAGTGAGACTACCTACTCACTTGAATATGCAAATCTGGATCATGCCCATTGATCCAGATCACAACGCGTCACAAGATCTCTCGCGAGGCGTGACAAGTGTCGTAAATCTCGCAACAGGTGTCTTGCAAGATTTTACGGCCCCATCGTGTACCGAATCGGGCATGATGAGGCCAGTAAATCACACCTAGGTTAACTTGGCTTCTATTGGGGGGGGGGCTCCGTAGGTATAATCTGTGATGATATGTATATAGGCAAGTTAATGAAGGGTTAATTATTACATCTCTGTGTAATTCAAACACTACAGGGCACCACCATTTCTCTGTATATAAATCAGACCTCCGGGAATGCTGGGTAGTGTTAGTGAAGGAGACAGCATAGGAGAAGAAACCAAAAAGAAAATGCAGGAAAGTCTAGCAGGTCTGGCAGTAACTGTAGGGAGAGAAAAGAGCTAACGTTTCGAGTCCCTTTGTCAAAGCTGAATGGATTGGAGTGAGTTAACACGAGGATATTATGAGTGATTATTAGATTATTGATTACTGCGAGGCAGATTCCATATTGCTTTATTAACTATAGCTCAGTAGCGTGTGCAAATTTCATTTAATTAATCGTATACAATAAATTAGTTTTATTTCAATCTAATGAGTGGTGGATTCTTTGTCATCAACTCAACGGACCATTCAGGAACAAAAGACAAAGAACATGACATATTACCACCAAGGGCAATATAACACAATCTTACTAGCTTGGTGGGAATGATGAAGGCAGACTTGACAAGGTGGGATGGTCTTCCTCTGTCGCTGGCAGGTCGGGTGCAGGTGATTAAAATATATGTGTTGTTTTGTTTATATTTCAGTGTCTGCCGATCTTTTTACCAAAGACGTTTTTCAAGGAGGTGGAGAAGTTGATTACCTCGTTTATTTGGGAGGGGGAGAAGGTGGCTACGATCAGGAATGTACTTCTCCAGAGATGAGGCAGGCAAGGGGGGGGGGGGGGCTCCAGTATTGATTGTAGTATTACTGGGGCGGCGAATGCTGAAAAGGTGAGGAGTCCCAGTGGGTCAGAATGGAGGAAATGAAATGAAAGTCTGTGCAGGGGTTCGGAGCTGAAGGCGTTGGCAACAGCGCCGCTCCCGATGACCCCAGGTAAATATTCTTGGGAGTCCAGTGGTGGTGGCAACACTAATGATTTGGAGGCAGTTGAGACAGCACTTTAAGTTGTGGGCGGGGTCAAGAGAGATGCCGATTAGGGGGAACCACAGGGGGGGCAAGGGAAGTGGGCTGGGAGGTTTCGGAGATGAAAGGAGAGGGGAGTTAGGGTATTAAAGGACCTGTTCCTGAGAGGTCGTTTTGCGAGGCTGGCGGAGTTGGGGGAGAAATATGGATTGAGGCAAGGGGAAGTATTTAGATACCTGCAGCTCGGCGATTTTGCCAGAAAGGAGGTTCAGAGCTTCCCAATAGTGCAGGCCTCCACATTGTTGGAAGAGGTATTGACGACAGGGGGAGCGGAGAAGGGGGTGGTGTCGGATATTTATAGGAAGATTTTGGGGGAAGACAAGGTCTCCTTGGAAGGAATTAAAGCTAAGTGGGAGGAAGAGTTGGGAGAGATTCTGGTAAATAGTCTGTGTGTGAGGTGCTCCAGAGGGTAAACGCCTCAACCTCGTGCTCAAGGTTGGGGCTCATACAGTTGAAGGTTGTGTATAGGGTGCATCTCACGAGGGCGAGGATGAACCAACTCTTTGAGGAGGTGGAGGATGTATACAAGCGCTGTGGAAGGAGACCCGCTAACCATGTTCACATGTTTTGGTCCTGCCCTAAGCTGGAGGGGTATTGGAGGGAAGTTTTTAAGGTCATCTCGGGGGTGGTACATGTGAGTTTCGAACCAGACCCCTAGAAGCCATTTCTGTGGTGTCAGACCAGCCCGGGCTGCAGGCTGGTGCGGGGACAGATGTTTTAGCCATCGCCTCGTTGATAGCCCGGAGGCGGGTCCTGCTGGGGTGGAGGTCAGCTTCTCCGTCCTGGGGACCTGATGGAATTTTTGACGCTCGAGAAGGTGAAGTTTGAGCTGAGGGGGAGGATGGAAGTGTTTCACAATTCATGGGCATTGTTTATCTTGCACTTTCAAGAACTGGATGCCATCGAACATTAGGGGGGCTGACTATTTGGGGGGGGGGGGGTTGGGTATATTGTTCACTGTGCATGGGATGCCCGCTGATTCTCTTTTGGTCTTTATGGTTTTGTTGTATTTGGAATGTAAGGGTGATGTTTGGGTTTGTATGTTGAAGGGGATGCTGGTTGGGGGATTGATATTGTATTTGTTATTGTTGGTTATATTTTGTTTGTTGTGTATTTGATGAAAATGTGGAATAGGAGGAGAATTACTTTTTAAAAAATTATTATTATTATTATTTTTTTTTTTTTTTTAAACTCGACTTTGTTTTCCATAGATCAGTCATTTTCAAACTCAGGGTCACGACCCATGGGTAGGTCATGGACGGTTGTCAGGAGGGTCGCGGGGCCATTGGTCGAAGCGTTTCCGATAGCGGTAAGAAGTGCTCAACTGCTGTGACCAGCTTTTAAAAATGTTGCCCGCGACCAGACTTCAGAATGCTGGCCGTCCCGCGCATACGTGCATCCTCAGTGGGCTAGACAGCTGGTTTGTAATGCAGAACAAGGCCAGCAGCGCGGGTTCAATTCCCATACCAGCTTATCCGAACAGGCGGAATGTGGCGACTCAGGGCTTTTCACAATAACCTCATACTTGTGACAATAAAAGATTATTATTATTTTTCCTATGATGAGCGATTGAACAAATTGGGTCTTTTCTCTCTGGCGTTTCAAAAAAGGAGAAGCGATTTCATTGAAACTTACAGGATTCTGAAGGAACTAAAATTAAAATACTGTGGATGCCGGAATCGGAGACAAAAACAGAGAATGCTGGGAAAACTCAGCACCTGTGGAGAGAGAACATTGAGTTATCTTTTCGAGTCCATATGACTCTTCTTCAAAGCAGATTCTGAAGGGACTTGATAGGATAGACACTTAGAGATTGTTTTCATTGATTGGGGAATCTAAAACAAGGTGGCACAGGACTGAGATGCAAAGAAATTACTTCTGGAACTCTCTGCCCCCAAGGATTGTGCATGCTCCATTGTTGAATACAATTAAGGCTGGGATAATCAGGCTTTAGGTCTCTCCGGGAATCAAGGGATATGGGGAATGGGGCAGGAAAGTGGAGTTAAAGCCTCAGATCAGCCATGGTCATATTTGAATGGTGGAGCAGGTTCAATGGGCCATATGGTCTACTCCTGCTCCTATTTCTTATGTTCTTGAGACAACCAGTCAGCCTCAATCAAAGCTTTAAATCCTCTCCGTCAATACTCGGTTCTCCAACTAGGGTTTCTTGAAAAGCCTGCTCCCCTGTTGCCTCAGCATTTGTGACGCCTATTTTTTTTTTTTATAACTCCTTCACTAAACTTACCACCTCTCATTCTGTTCTTAAACACCTTCACAACTAATCATTTGGTCACTGCTCCTAATATTCACTCCATTTATTTTTCTCTTTGGGATATTTTATACATTAAATGCAAATTATATGTTTTTTTCTGCTTAAAGCTGGCAAGGAAGCATCTAACTATGGTATTCTTGGTACATAACTAATCAAAATACAATTCACTAATTTCTACCAGCAAATACATGTCGTTACTGCAAGTTGACACTTGGACCATCATTGGTACCAAATTTGTGTGGATAGCCACTACATTCCTTTTTCTTGCTCAATCTTGTCAGCTATACTGATAAAACACAACAGGTTTATTGTGAAACAGATAAAAGATAACAACCTGAAAAGATACATTCCAAGTGAAGGGAACATGAATAGAAGGTTGTTTGTATGTATATAATGTAATTTAGACACTGGCTCGGTATATATTTCTCTCTCTTCTAGTCATCCAGAGAAATTGCGTAGAGGGAACATGCTGTGCCATTACGAGATAATCAGTCAGTTCAATCTTCAAGAAGAATGACTGCCAGAATCATTGGTGGACTCTCCCATCTTAACCCGTCATGATGGAATGAATGGTATTTCCGAAGCTTATGTCTGGACAAGCTTAATTGAAAGGCTCCTTTTTGGCTCAAATTATATTATATAAAACTAAGCACTGCTTTATATTCACAACTTACTAGATGAAATGAAGACCCCAAAGTAGAATACAAGCAGCATTAATTGGCCCTTACATTACCAACAGTGGCAGAACATACATACATAGAACATACAGTGCAGAAGGAAGCCATTCGGCCCATCGAGTCTGCACCGACCCACTTAAGCCCTCACTTCCACCCTATCCCCGTAACCCAATAACCCCTCCTAACCAGAGATCCTTAGTTTTTAAAAAATCAACTTATAATGATCTGAAATAAACTGTAATAGAGGCTCCTTGTTTGCTCGAGTAAAAACTGAACTATTTAATGATTTGAACCGAGCGAAGTAAAAAGTAGTCATGCAGGAATTTAGGGCCAACATATTGAATCGGACATTGTGAATAAGATGGGGGGCTGTACTTTAGTAATGTCATTGAGGTATCAGGAATACATTTATTAATAGGAAAGGTAGCAGCGGCAACCCAGGGGGGAGGGGGGGGGGGGGGGGGGGGAGAGGACTCATTTGGGCCTTCAGGGGTTTTTATGTGTGTGTTTATATATTAGTTATTTATATTAGATCTTACGAAGTTACTATTTGTTACTATTTCTGTTGTTTCTTATTTTGTTGTTGGCAGTTGCCGTTAGTTAGCATATTATTTATTTCAAAAACAATCAATGTATATATTATTACAAAGTTGTAAAATGGGAAATTTTTGTTTTTGTTTGATCGAAAAACTTTAATAAAATATATATTTTTTTAAAAAGGAATACATTTATTACAGTAATATTGATACTTTGCATTAAAAAGACGACTTCTGCATTGCTTTGTCTCCATTTTTCCACTAGATCCTGTTCTATTTGAAAATGAAACAAACTAAATTTTGCAATTTTTACAGGTGTTTTCCTAGATATCTCATTTTGTTAAAATGAAATTTCACATCTGTGTGCTCGTCCTATCTTTAAAATCTTTGTTCTTTACAAAACATTTTGCTGTCATACTTTCATGTCAAATTTACTTTTACTAATTGCTGTTCATTTGAAATCAAAAGCCCCAACATAAACCTTTGATTCTGACAATTAGGTGACAATACAGTGGCCCAGAAGTTCAAAGCGCGAAATGTTCTCCATGTCTCCAATATAGTGAGCAGGAAACACACATTCATTGTGAGCCACAAGTGTACCACTTGCCATACTGATGTGGGCAACAGAAAAAATACATCCAGGGACAATGCCAGAAGAAGGCACTAGCCGCTCTGCAGATTCAAATAAGGGACCTGATGCCTGTTTGTAGCTCCCACTAGCCTTGAACATAGCCAGCTGAATTCAGGAAAACCGCTCTGCACAAAGCCCAAAAGAAGGTTTACTATTTAAAAAAATAATATTTTTATTCAAGGCTTTTTTCATATATGTCATGATATTCAGGTGAACATCACAGCACATGCATACACACATAATGATGGATAGATCAACGGACCAATCAACACACAAAACACGACAGCCAATCACAGACAAGAGCATACACAGTACAAAGCAGGGAACACGACACTTCCTGGGCACTCGAGCAGGAGAGGGCTCAGGGCACAGACCTCATTGCCAGCCACTCAGAGGTTCACCATGTGCTGTATACCAGAGTTTAATATGTTAATAGTTCATTGAAATAAAACTGTGTTGTACCATTCGCAACCGTGTTGGTTCGTCTGTGTATCAGAGTACCCAACACTTCATGGTACCAGGAGTGATTTGACACCTACCCACAAATCTGCCATCCTGCGCCATGGACACCGTCAACACACCGCAGCAAGTCGCTGGGAAGCTCGGCGTAAATTGGAAGCTGTTCAAGCAGCGCTTCCAGCTCTTTCTGGAAGCCAACGAAAGAGAGAGCACCTCGGACACCAGAAAGATCGCCATCCTCCTCACCACCGCAGGGCAGCACGCCATCCATGTCTACAACTCCCTGGTGTTCGCGGAAGGCGAGGACAAATCCAAATACAAGACGGTCCTTCTCAAGCTCAACCAACACTTCAACATCGAGGTCAACGAAAGCTTCGAGAGATATGTCTTCCAGCAGCGCCTGCAAGGTAAGGGTGAGCTCTTTCAGTCATTCCTTACCCATCTTCGCATCCTCGCGCAGTCCTGCGGTTACGACACCACCTCAGACTCCCTGATTCGGGACCAGATCATTTTTGGGGTCGCCTCGGGCACCCTACGCCAGCAGCTTTTAAAAATAAAAGGCCTCACCTTAGCCTCCGCAATCGAAGCCTGTGTCCTGCACGAAAACGCGACTAGCCGTTATGCACAATTTCAGGCGACCGAATCGGCGCGGCGGGGGTCCTACCCGGCCGGATCGGCGAGCCAGGTGCACCACGCGGCCGAACGGGTCCAGGCGATCGAGTTCCTCCCGGCCCGCACAACGTTGGCCATTTTGCGTGCTTTTCGGGGCCTCCCGCGCGCCAAAACCTATGGCAACACTGAGGGACATGATGCGCAGGCGCACCCGATGCAAAACCGAACTGCGCATGCGCAGTGGCGCAGCGAACGTCATGACGTCACGACGTGCGGCAGCTGTGGAGCTGCACATTTAAAGCGGCAATGTCCCGCAAGAACCCGACAATGCCTACGCTGTGGCAAGGTGGGCCACTACGCTGCTTACTGTCGAGTAGCTCAACCTGTCAATCTTCCACAACCTCGCAGGGACGTGCGGACCATTCAGCCTCCCCATTACGGATCTTGCCCAGACGACATCCAGACCGATGACACAGATGACCGAGACGCCTTCCGTGTTGCGGTCATTGATGGGAACCGAGTTAACACGATCAAGCCGGGTGATGAATGGTGTGCCACCCTGACGGTCAACCGATCGCCAATAACTTTCACCTGGACACTGGCGCCTCTGCCAACCTCATAGCATGGTCAGCCTTCTACACCATGAAGGTCAGACCACCAATTCGGCCGTTCCGGTGCAGGATGGTCAACTACAACGGGAACGTTATCCCGGCTATGGGGTCCTGCCAGCTCCAGGTGACACACAACACACATACGGCCACACTCTCATTCGAGATAGCCGGCTCATCGAAGGACTCCCTGAGAGCCGCACAGGCATGCAAGGCTCTCCACCTCGTGCAACGAGTCCACTCTCTCTCTCCAGACGGAACGTCTGACTTCCCGGATGCAGAGTTTAACGCACAGCTCCAATTGCTCCTCGCCCATAACCAGGAGGCATTCGAGGGCATGGGAATACTGCCATACACCTATAGAATTTGGCTCAAACCAGACGCCACCCCGGTCATTCACACACCTCGCAGGGTCCCTGTGCCACTCAAAGACCCCCTCAAGCAGCAGCTGCAGGATCTCCAGGACCAAGGGGTCCTATCCAGGGTCACGGAGCCCACGCCATGGGTCAGCTCCATGGTGTGTGTCAAGAAGCCCTCCGACGAGCTCCGGATCTGTACTAATCCGAAAGACCTCAATAACAATATTATGAGGAAACATTACCCCATACCCAAACGGGAAGAGATCACGAGTGAAATGGCCCAGGCAAAAATATTTACCAAACTGGATGCCTCTAAAGGCTTTTGGCAGATCCAACTGGATCCGTCCAGCCGAAAGCTGTGCACTTTCAACACCCCTTTCGGCAGGTTCTGCTACAACCGAATGCCATTTGGCATCATCTCGACGTCCGAGGTCTTTCATGGGATCATGGAGCAGATGATGGAAGGCATCGAAGGGATGCGCGTCTACGTGGACAACGTCATCATCTGGTCCACCACACCACAGGAGCACATCTACCGTCTCCAACGCGTCTTTGCCCGCATACGTGAAAACGGCCTGCGCCTCAACCGAGCCAAGTGTTCTTTCGGCCAAACCGAGCTGAGGTTCCTGGGGGACCACATTTCCTGGTCAGGGGTCCGTCCGGATGCAGTCAAGGTGAGCACCATCACAGCCATGCCGCAGCCGGCAGACAAGAAAACAGTACTATGCTTCCTAGGCATGGTCAACTTCCTGGGGAAGTTCATTCCCCACCTTGCCTCCCACACGACAGCTCTGCGCCACCTCGTCAAAAAGTCCACGGAGTTCCAGTGGCAGCACACACACCAGCAGGAATGGGAGGAGCTCAAACTCAAGCTCACCACTGCACCGGTACTGGCGTTTTTCGACACGTCTCGTGCCACTAAAATCTCGACTGATGCCAGCCAGTCCGGCATTGGGGCAGTGCTCCTGCAGCGGGATGACACTGCGTCATGGGCCCCGGTTCCCTATGCCTCGCGGGCCATGACGCCCACAGAGCAGCGCTACGCGCAGATCGAAAAGGAGTGCCTGGGCTTGCTAACCAGTTTAGACAAGTTCCATGATTGTGTATATGGTCTTCCCCGGTTCACTGTTGAAACTGACCACCGCCCCCTGGTCAGCATCATAAATAAGGACCTGAACGAGATGACCCCTCGCCTCCAGCGCATCCTGCTTGAACTCAGGAGGTATGACTTCCAACTGGTCTACAGCCCAGGGAAGGACCTTATCATTGCGGATGCCCTATCGAGAGCAGTGAGCACGCCACCAGATTCAGAGGGGTTCGTATGTCAGGTCGAGGCGCAGGTGGCCTTCACATCGGCAAATCTGCCAGCTGACGACTCCAGTCTGGCCCGTATTCGGCGAGAGACTGCGGCCGACCCCCTTCTACAACGTGTGATGCGCCACATGACAGGAGGGTGGCTCAAAGGGCAGTGCCCGCAGTTCTACAATGTCCAAGACGACTTGGCCGTCATTGATGGTGTCCTTCTGAAGCTGGACCGGATTGTGATTCCGCACAGCATGCACAAGCTGGTTCTCGACCAACTACACAAAGGCTACCGGGGGGTCGAGAAGTGCAGAAGGCGGGCTCGAGAGGCGGTATACTGGCCGGGCATCAGTGATGATATTGCCAATATGGTGCTCAACTGCCCAACCTGCCAAAGGTTTCAGCCGGCCAACGCTTCTGCCCCATGAGCTGGTGACGTCCCCCTGGGCGAAGGTGGGTGTGGACCTCTTTCACGCGCTCGGCAGGGACTATGTCATCGTCGTTGACTACTTCTCCAATTACCCAGAAGTCATACGCCTGCACGATTTGACGTTGTCGGCCGTCATAAGGGCCTGCAAAGACACCTTCGCTCGCCACAGCATTCCGATGACGGTCATGTCGGACAATGGGCCATGTTTCGCCAGCCAGGAATGGTCATCGTTTGTTGCCTCGTATGGCTTCACACACGTGACATCTAGCCCTCTGCACCCCCAGTCCAACGGAAAGGCGGAGAAGGGCGTTCACATTGTCAAGCGGCTCCTCTGTAAGGCTGCTGCTGCTGGATCGGATTTCTGCTTCGCCCTGCTGGCCTATCGCTCGGCCCCACCAGCCACTGGTCTCTCACCAGCCCAGCTGTTGATGGGTCGCGCCCTCAGGACTACTGTGCCTTCCATTCTGGCACCCACAATCGACCATGCTCCGGTACTGCACAGGATCAACTGCAGCGCGGTCGCCAGAAGAGGTCATATGACACACGGGCAACTGATCTTCCCGCCCTGGCCCCTGGAGACGAAGTCCGCATCCACCTACCAGAAGGTGGCTGGTCAGCACCTGCCGAAGTTCTCCGACGCGTGGCTCCCCGCTCGTTCCTGGTTCGCATGCCTGATGGATCCGTTCGTAGGCGCAATCACCGGGCTCTTCGCCTGCTTCCACGCTCGCTACGAGACCTTACACCGACACTCCTGTTGTTCCTGATTTCGACTTCGTGGAGCTGCCTGCTACCATGCCCCTTCCGTCGTGGCCCGTGGCCAGGCCCGTTCCTCAGCCGGTGGTTCCAGACCTACCCTTGAGGCGGTCAACCCGAATTCGTCGCCCACCTACTAGACTGGACTTATGAGACTGTTTATACATTGAACGCATGCAACCACTTTGTTAATGTGTTTATGTTCTTACTGTTAGAGGAATTTGTTTTATCGTTCAACATTTCCCCGTTCTTTGTTATGGTACAACCTCGTTGTTATGTCACACCCGACATCGCCCCTTGTATATAGTTAAGCCCCATGTACATGCTGTAAATATTGCACACACACATTTAGCTACACTCAGTGCACATCTCTATTTATAAACACGTAGGCACATAATCCTGTAAAAAAAGGGGGGATGTCATGATATTCAGGTGAACATCACAGCACATACATACACACATAATGAGGGATAGATCAACGGACCAATCAACACACAAAACACAACAGCCAATCACGGACAAGAGCATACACAGTACAAAGCAGGGAACACGACACTTCCTGGGCACTCGAGCAGGCGAGGGCTCAGGGCACAGACCTCATTGCCAGCCACTCAGAGGTTCACCATGTGCTGAATACCAGAGTTTAATATGTTAATAGTTCATTGAAATAAAACTGCGTCGTACCATTCGCAACCGTGTTGGTTCGTCTGTGTATCAGAGTACCCAACACTTCATAAGCCCAAAAGGTTTACTATTTTTAAAAATAATATTTTTATTCAAGGCTTTTTTCATATATACATGAAAATGTCAGAAGACCAAAACATCAACATAAACAGAAACCACAAATCTCCCAGCTCTCCCGATACCAACATCCCACCACATCCTGCCCTCCTCATTTTACCCCCTTATCACCCCAGACCACCCCCACCCCCCCACCCCCAACCCCCTCTGACACCTCAAACCACCTTGAAGAAATCAATGAACGTCTTCCACCTCCAGGTGAACCCCTCCTCCAACCCCACGAATTCTGCCAGGTCACTCACCAACACTGAGTCTGCAGCTCCGAGTCCCACCAACACAACAAAATCTGTCTCCAGGCTATCAGGGGGGCAAAAGTCAACACATCGGCCTCTCTCCCCACCTTCCAACACACCGAATATCGCAACCTCTAGACTAGGGGCCACTCCCACACCCAGAATCTCAGACATAACATCCGGGAATCCCTGCCAGAACCCCTTCAGCTGTGGACATGCCTAAAACGTGGACATGATTCGCGGGCACCTCTGCACACACCTATCCTCCACCCCTGCAAAGAACCGGCTCATCCTCGCAACCAACATGTGGCCCTATGCACCACCTTAAACTGGATGAGGCTTAACCTCGCACATGACGAGGACGTGTTCACCCTCCCGCAAGATCTCTTTCCACGTCCAGGCCCACACCACCACTCCCAACTCCTCCTCCCATTTGCGTTTAATCTCCCCTCTGGAGCACCCTCCCTTTCCATCAATTCACTATAGATATCCAACACCCTCCCCTCCCTATATTATCCTCCGACAGCAACTTGTCCTGCAACACCAGAGGAGGCACACCGGGATGGACGGCACCTCCACTCCTCACAAAATCTTTCGGCTGCAGGTACCTAAAACCATTCCCCTTTGGCAACTATTACTCCTCCAGTCCTGCAAACTTGCCTCTATGAACAAGTCCCTAAAGTACTCTATTCCCACCTGCTGCCACCCCTGGAACTTTGCATGCTGCTCTGCCGGCACAAACCTACGACACCCATAACAACATGCCCTCCAACCCAAAATGCTGCCTACACTGGCTCTATACCCGCAATGTCAAAACCACCACTGGGCTCACGGAGTACCTGGCCAGTGAGAACAGAAGGGGTGCCAACAACAAAGAACAAAGAAAAGTACAGCACAGGAACACGCCCTTCGGCCTCCAAGCCTGCGCCAACCATGCTGCCCGTCTAAACTAAAATCATCTACACTTCCGGGGTCCGTATCCCTCTATTCCCAACCTATTCGTGTATTTATTAAGATGCCCCTTAAACATCACTATCGTCCTTGCTTCCACCACATCCTCCGGCATCGAGTCCCAGGCACCCACTACCCTCTGAGTAAAATACTTGCCTCGTACAACCCCTCTAAACCTTGCCCCTCGCACCTTAAACCTATGCCCCCTAGTAATTGACCCCTCTACCCTGGGAAAAAGCCTCTGACTATCCACTCTGTCTATACCCCTCATAATTTTGTAGACCTCTATCAGGTCGCCCCTCAACCTCCATCGTTCCAGTGAGAACAAACCAAGTTTATTCAACCTCTCCTCATAACTAATGCCCTCTATACCAGGCAACATCCTAGTAAATCTCTTCTGCACCCGTTCTAAAGCCTCCACATCCTTCTGGTAGTGTGGTAACAGTGCCCTCAAACTCATCCCCCTACACTATGCCACCTCCATCGGCCCCACACCGACCCCTCCTTCACTGCCCATTTCCTCACCATTGTGATGTTCGTCACCAACTATAAGTAATCAAACTCAGCAACACCAGCACCCCTCCACCTCACCCCTTCTTCCAGAACACCTGGCTCACCCGCAGGGCCTTCCCCACCCACACAAACCCCCAAATTATCCTGTTCACCTTCCTGAAAAAGAACTTGGGAACAAAGATGGAGAGGTTTTGGAACACGAGAAGAACCTCCGCAGCACCATCATTTTAATAGTCTGCACCCACCTAGTCAATGACAGCGGCAACACATCCTACCTCTTGAAATCTGCCTTCATTCCACCAGTTGTGCCAAGTTCAGTTTGTGTAGCTGTGCCCAACACCACCCTATCTGGATTCCTAGATACCGAAAACTCGCCCCCACCACCCGGAACAGCAACTCCCTTAACCTTCTCTCTGTCCTCTAGCATTGATCGGGAATATCTCGCTCTTCTCCATGTTCAATTTGTACACCAAAAAATGGCCAAATTCGCTCAAGATCTCCATGATCCTCTCAATGCTGCCACCTGGTCAGAGATGTACTCACAGTAACTTCATTGAAGCCTACTTGTGACAATAAGTGATTATTATTATTATGTACAACATATCGTCCAGATATAGCAAAACTCTGTGCTCTGCACCCCCCCCACCCCGCTCAATCCCTTTCCAACCCCTTGACGCCCCAAGCGCCATTGCCAACGGCTCTATTGCCAAGGCGAAAATCAATGGGAAGAGCAGGCCTCATCCCTCGATGCAACCCAAAGCACCCCAAACTCACCCTGTTCACCCGAAAGCTCGCCATCAGCGCCCTATACAATAGCCGAACCCAGGCACAAACAACTGGACAAACCCGAACCAATTCAATACCTCCAATAAATACACCCACTCTGTCTGATCAAAGGCCTTCTCAGCATCCATTGCCTCTATTATGTCTACCCCCTCAATCTCCATCGTTCCAGTGAGAACAAACCAAGTATATTCAACCTCTCCTCATAACTAATGCCCTCCATACCAGGCAACATCCCAGTAAATCTCTTCTGCACCCGCTCTAAAGCCTCCACATCCTTCTGGTAGTGTGGCATCTTACTAATATTGAGCAACCTGCTCACATTCGGCAACAACTGCCCCCTTCACAAATCCCATCTGGCCCTCCCCTCACTGTCCACCCCCCTCCCAACCACTAACAAAGAGAAACAAAAAATTACACCCACCATCTTCATTCCCGTTTTAACCTGCCCCAATCCACCCACCCAATATGCCCACAATGAACCCAGAACTGCTCTCTAAAGTTCAATGTCCTCACACTCCTCCCAGTCCACGGTCTCTCATAACGTCCATCGCCTCCTCCGGCGAGTCAAAATAGCCAATTGCTGCTTTTGATGCATCACCAACAAGCGGGCAGGGACAGAACCCCGAACATCACCCCCTTCTTGTAGAGGGCGGCCTTTATCCAATTATATTCGGCCCTCCGCTTGGCCAGCTCTGCACCCATGCCCTGGTAAATCCGCAGCTCTTTCCCTTCCCAGGTGCATTTCTTGGTCTGCCTCACCCACATCAAGATCTTCTCTTTATCCAGGAATCGATGTAGCCTCACTACCATCGCTCTCGCAGCTCCCCCACCTGTGGCCTCCTCCTCAGCGCCCTGTGCGCCCAATCCATTTTGAGGGGCTGGTCAAAGGTCCCCTACCCATCAACTTCTCCAACATGCTCGCCACAAACTTGGTAGCCTCAGCACATTCAATGCCTTCGGGCATCCCAACGAGCCTCAAATTCTGCCTCCTGGAGCAGTTCTCATGATCCTCCAGCTTATCTCCCAGCCTCTTCTGGCTGCTCATCACTATCCCTATCTCCACCTCCAGCGAGGTCAGCCGATCCTCATACTCCATCACTGACTGCTCCACCTTCTGGATCGCCAGGCCCTGAGCCTCCGGTCTCTGTTCCACCCGCTCAATCGCCACCCTAGGCAGCTCCACCACTATGGCTAAATACTCTAAGGCCTCTTTTCTCTGCTACTGGAATTTGCCATGTAGGATTTCCACCAGCTGCTCCACTGACCACTGGGTGGGCAGCGCTGCCCCCTTGCTCTCTGCCATCTTCACCTGTGTCACACCATGAAACTTTTCCTGCTCCAACTGCTCTCTCTTCCCCGTCGCACTCCTCATCCACTGCTCCATACACGAATCCCACCAGAGGTGTATTACCTTCCCTGGGCACTCATACACCTTTTGCCCTCAAACACCCAAACACCACACAATTCGGGTAGGCAAGGACAAAAAAAATCTACTTCGAGCGGGAGCCACCTAATGTGCGACCACTCACTCCATGACCGCCACCGGAAGTCCCGAAAGTTTACATTTTCTAACCACTGTAAGAACAGGTGAGATAATTAGTGACTTTGTTTTCGATAACATTTAAATCTCATCAATTTGCTGTGAATCAACCTTTTCAAATTTAGCTCCATTCTATACATCTTGTTTTGTCTTCTATCTAGACTTCAAAGAATGTGACAAGTCAGAAATTAGTATATGAACAAAAGGTATGTATTAATAATGAGGTCAACAAGTTAAATTTTTCAGAGGGGTAAAAAGAGCTTGCAAATGAAAATTCAACCAACTCCTAAAGCTTGAACCAAAATCCTATAATAAAAATGATACATAATAAAAATGAATGTTGCATGGCATTACTTCTTTTTGTATACAAGAATATATCCTACCCATGAAAAATCTATAATGGATCTGTTAGCAATTACACCCATGTAATGTTGCAAAAATATTGCTTCTAGCAGACACTTTGGTAATGTCACATATTTGCTGTGGCACAATGTTGTAATATCAGAATGTCATAATTTTAGGACAATGGGGATATATACCTGGGGAAGAAGGGAAGTTCAGGGTACAGCTTGACTTATTTATGGGGGAGGGCTAAATTGTTTTGTGTGTACAGAACCTTTTAGCGTGTAGGAAGGTATCTTTCATTTTGTGCATGGGCTTGGATTCTTGCACAAGGGTATATTTGGATTTACTATCTATCAGGCCTCGCATGGCCCGTTCACTGGTTTGGACACATGGGGTTGGATTTTACTTTTTTGACTGGCTGAAGGAGACTGAGCCGGACGCATGTGGCCCATTGTTTCTTCATGCCAAATAAAGCATGCCTCAGCCAATTAGTGGCTGTCCAGCAGGAAAGTGGCCAATTAACTCCGGGAAGGATAAGTTCCACATTTGGGCAGCACGGTAGCATTGTGGACAGCACAATTGCTTCACAGCTCCAGGGTCCCAGGTTCGATTCCGGCTTGGGTCACTGTCTGTGCGGAGTCTGCACATCCTCCCAGTGTGTGCGTGGGTTTCCTCCGGGTGCTCCGGTTTCCTCCCACAGTCCAAAGATGTGCAGGTTAGGTGGATTGGTCATGATAAATTGCCCTTAGTGTTGGGTGGGGTTACTGGGTTATGGGGGTAGGGTGGAGATGTTGACCTTGGGTAGGGTGCTCTTTCCAAGAGCCGGTGCAGACTCGATGGGCCGAATGGCCTCCTTCTGCACTGTAAATTCTATGATTAAATCCAATCAGGCCTTTAAAGACGGATGTCTGGCAAAAGGTGGGTGAGTCCGTAACTCTCAGTCACAGCCACTCATTTAAAGCATCCTGGAACAGATTGATGGCAGCTGCAAAGGAAATCTTGATTTGGAAGAGAAAATAGATAAAGGACAGTTAAATACATTAAACCACTGGAGCAGCAACACGGATAATAGTATGTGACGCCGACACAACTGAAGCTGCAGCAGGTGAGAGCATTTTATTTCCATTTTGGTAACTTTATGCCAGCAGTATCTCATTCAGGACCCTTGCCAGGGAGGAAAGGACATCTGAGCACACCTGTTCCATTTTCCTTCTGAATAAAAAGTGCTCTGAAAAAGTTTAATTCTACCCTTTAACTCTTTTGGTCCGTTCAGAGGAATCTCAACTGTGCAGTTTGAAGCACTCTCACATTCTCAGCTGCTACAAAAAATGGAGGTCAAGCAAATGGAGACACCCAGAACAAGTATGGGCCCATGGTTCAATGAGGATTCCTTGTGACTCCTCCTCGAGGCTGTGAATGATTGGCAGAGGTGCTCATGCTAAGCAATGGAAAGAAACCTCTCTGCAAGACCAAAGTAGCCTGGGTGGAGGTTGCAAAGGAGATCAGCAGCTTTGGAGCCATCCAAAGGACTTGGTTATAGTGTCTTAAGAGGCTGAATGTGTCGTACGATTGGCCAGTGTGTCAGGTGTGGGATTGGCAAATGTCTGGGCCAAGTGCAGTCAGTGGTCAGAAGCAGACATATCACACTGCATGGCACTGGAGATTCTGAAATGTGTTTGCGAAGATCATTGCGAAGTGTTGACTGCAGACAATGGACATGTTGGGCACACAAATGAATGTATGAGATTCATTGCAATGTCCCTCTTTCTTTGCAGGCAAAGAGGGCATCCAATGACCGCGGGAGGGCAAGAATGGAAGAAAAGTGCCAAACCTTGCCATTTTTAGTCATGTGGAGGAGCAAATACTGCAGTTGGCAATCAATTAATGGTGTAGGATCATTGACCATGGGAAGGTTGGAGCTCAATCCTGGCATGGTGAGATTCCATGAGCTCATAGTTCTCTCCTGGAAAGTCTGTGCTGAATGGGAATGGGGGTAAAGGGATGTGGAGGGAACATTGACATTGTGACTTTGGCGACTTGCAGCATTTGGGGAGCAATGGGTGTGTCAATCTTAAAGGGGCTGAGGTTTAAACCCTGATTACCATTTTCCAATGGCGAGAGTGTTTGTATGTAAGGTGTGTATGTATCAGTGAAGTCAAATGATGATGGTGCCTTTCTTAATCTGTGATTCTTGCTACCACACGTGAAACCTCAGCAGCTGCAGCTACTAGCCTGAGGGACCAGAGGACAACGGTGCCTCAGATGATGCTCTGTCAGATCCTTACGCAGTACAGCACAGTACCACAGCACCAGCACAGATACATGCCCCATAGTGGGTATAAGCAAGTCGACAGAAAAGGATCCACACTGGTGCAAGCGCATCACAGTAGACAGTAGTCAGAGCAACTATCAGAGACTGAGATGGTGCAGGCCTCTAGCACTCTGGAACTGTCTAAATGTTGAGCTCCAGGCTGCTGACAAACCTCTGTTGTTGATCGTAAGGAGCCAGTTGCTGGATGTACAGGACAGGGTATATGAAGATGTGGCAGAGTTTTTATCCAGGTTGTGTGCACTGGCATAGACAATGGAGTCCATCCAGGTCATGAGCGATGCAATCTCTCGCTGTTCAGAATGGGTGGATTCCTTCATTGAGAAACTGGTGACTGTCATGGAGGACCAACCCCAGAAGCTCGCTGATGGGATACAGGGTATGCACTCTGGCCTGTATGCCATCATTTTGTATCTGAGTTCCAGTGCCAAGAGCCAAGGTGAGAGCAGGAATCCCATCCAAGAAAGGTTCATCCTGGATCCTTTAAGGGAAGCAGTGAGGACAAAATGACACTCATGGTAGGGGATATGCAGCTGCTGTCGCTATCAGAGGCACCTCGTATTGTGCTCCTGATGGGGGCAGGTTCTCCTGTGCCCGTCTGACAATGATACCAGAGTGCCTTGAAGTGCCACCATGCAGAAGACGACACACTGGGGTTATCAGAGCTTCTGGTGTTCAGAGGACGGCCGCTAAAGTCAACCCAGGCAAAAGTACATGAGGGTTAGCAGCCTGTCGCCAGTACAGCAAGTAGCGAGAGGGCGAACAGAATACTCTAGTTACCCATGAAGGGTTTAAGAGAACAGATTAGTCACGCATGGGTTTAGAAGCGGGAATTGTGCAGATTTTGTATTTACAAAAGTATTGCTTACATTATGTATTAAATGTTTATTGTGTGTTCTTGCTACTCTGGCTTCATTTGTGTTTTATCTATGCGTTGTTCTGATGTTGATTGAGTTACACCTATCAAGGGAATCTGTGCTCATGTAGGTCCCTCTGAACGGCCTCATTTGGTGTTTCAGCACTGGCACATGGCCAGCCTGCCCTGGCATTGATGCATGGGAGATACAAAGAGGGGAGTATAGCAAAGATGTTATTATCGAGCGAATTACACATTGTTAGTTAAATTTTCGCATATTAAGAGATTCCCGAGTCTCTTTGGCATCCAAAGCCTTCTGTGAACCAGTTACTGCAGTTGGTTGGCATAGCTCACCCTGTTATACGTTTAGCTGCTGTAGTATAAAGAGTCAAAGGTTCTGCTGCTTTTCCACAAAACATCTTTAATTTCCTTCAACAGACTTTGTACAAAACTCCAAAATCACATCACCTGACACAAGGGCCACCTGAAGCCCCTTTACATAGCAGTGTCAATTATTGGATGCTTAACATAAATGAGACAACTAATTGGAATGTCTCTTAACCCATCACTTAACAGTCTCCCCTTCCTTGGAGGAAAAAAATTAGGTGAAACAAAGTTACAAGAAACTCAAAAGCACACATGCAATTTCCCCCCTTCTTTTTTTTTTTTAATTTTTGGAAGAAGAAAAAAAACAGTCATAGAACAGTTTGGGTTAACAATATCCAAAATTTTCTGTGAACTAGCCCCTCTTTTTGTAAAACAGTGTCAATTGATAGCAAAAATTAAATGGGTTGACAGTAGCTATCTCCCCTCTGTCCAACATCTGCTTCAAACTTGCGATGTCTACCCTTAACCTTTTTTCATTGACACTTTTTGTAGAGTGCACATTTTCCCATAGGGATTTATTGTCAATGTGACATTCAATAGGTATATTTCCCAAATCCCCTAATCCCAAAATTTCTTGTCAATATCTGAGATATATAAAAGGCCATATCCACCGCCTCTACAAGGCTTAACGTCTCAGCAGCCAAAGTGCTTTTGACCACTCTCCTTATTTTCTTCGTTTCCCACACAAGAGGGCAACATTTACTATTGTTCCCCAAAAGGAAAATTATAAAACCTCCTGCGCTTGAAACCCCATCACATAAATTTGCATAGGACGCATCACTATAAACTGAGTTTCAAGTGCCTACGGTCACCTAAAACCGGGAACCTCAAAACACACTCCTGCATTTTTAGTTTGGCCAACGCTTTATTTGCTCTTATTATGTCTTCCACTTTGGGATCATTCATTTTTGTAGTCAACTCTAAGACATCAAAACTCACGTCCGGTCTAGTCTGTCTACCTAACCAATTCAGTTGCCCAATTAAACTTCGCAGTTGCTCTTTTTCCATCTTTGAAACCATTGAGTCTTTTTGTGAAACCCGGCCACGACTAATTGCTATTGGGCTGATGCTTTCCAAATAATATTGCTGACATAAAGTTGCCCCTAACTTAGTCCGTCTGATTTCTAGTCCAATATATTTAAATGCACCGGAAGCCTGACTTCCAACCCTGAATTCTTTCCTCAAACCAGAGATTACAATAGCTTCAAAATCACTAGTTCCACCCCACAAAAAATCATCGACATGCAACTTAAAGATGCCTGAAAGATTTCCTTTATACTGCCAGTAAAACATTGCCGGATCGGCTTTCAACTGGCAACAGCCCAACTTTAACAAAACTGATCTTACCGAAAAATACCAGACTCTAGATGCATCATTCAATCCATATACACATTTGTTCAACGTCCAGAGTACCCCTTCTGTGTTAGCTGCCTCTTTCGGAGGACGGAGAAAAATGTCTCTTTGGAGCTGATGCCCCTGCAAAAAGGCAGCTTTTGTATCTATAGATTTGCATTCCCATGCCTTTGTGACTAACAGAGCCAAGAAGATCTTTAAAATAACCTTTCCTGTCGTAGGTGAATCTACCCTTAAATCCTGATCTTCTAAGTTCTCTTCAAATCTCCTTGCCACAAGCCTGGCCTTTGCCTTATAAGTTCCATCCGGAAGAACCTTTTCCGTGCAAATCCATCTGTGGGATAGAGCTCTGTGTACCCTATCCAGTACTTCCGTGTATACCCCAAATTCACTCCAACTATGCAGTTCTTGCTGTTTGGCATCTTTGCTAACTTTTTCATCTAATTTATTGGAAGTCACCAAAATCTCACATGCATGTGGACTTCGACTCCTATTAGTATTCGTAGTCTTACTCATGTTCCGAGATCTTGATAAACTACGTCCCCTCTCCCGCCTGGTATCTCGTTCTGTACTGCTTGATCATTCCCTTCTGCTGTGGGATGTCCTTTCGATAGTTCTCGAACTTTTCCTGCGGGCCTGTTCACTATCCGATGTACCATCAGAACCGGCACTGCGTTTCTGTGCCCTCCATTTTTGAACTTTGTTTTCCCAATCCATTGTCTTGACTCCCTCCCCTGAATGCTGTACATTCAACCAATGTTTATACTTTCCAGTGGCCTTCCCTGCTGTACTAATAACAGTTGCATCCTTCCATTGACTAGACCCTTCAGGCAAGTATGTCACTTTTGTACCAACTTTTGGCATTCGCCCTTTTGGGAAAATGGCCTGTTCTAATTCATCAGAAGTGTTGTGTTCCTTTACAGAAACCCTGTCTATATCAGTTAACTGGTCCTCATAGTTCTGCAACACGTGCGTACCAGATGACTCTGGTTCCTCGTCATGTCTGTCTAAATTTGAAAATTTGTAATCTGTACCCATTATCCTTGACGAATGTACCCTAACAGTTTGATTGCCATGTTGCAAAATACTTGTTTTGCCATCTATGCCTATGATCTTCCCTGGGCCTTTCCATTCATTAGAATTGTCTCTCTTATAGTATACCATGTCTTCTTGCTTAAAAATGGCATCTGATGGCCGTACATTATGTCTTAAAGCTCTGCAAATGTTTTCAGAGACTTCTGCTTCCAGAAAGGCTTTTCTACTGCTATGTAGTGCATTTAAATGCTCAGCAATAGCAGAGCTAATTGTAGTCCCTTCCTAAGCTGGAGGCTGGTCATTTCAGATGGACGGAATTTTAGGGTTTCTACCAAACACTAATTGATAGGGACTATAGCCCCCAACCATCTGCAATGAATTCTTTGCATGTACCGCCCATGCTAAAGCCGATTTTAACTTGCAGTTTGGTCTATCCGCCAAAATTTACCAGAGCATGTCATCTATTACCGCGTTGTTTCTTTCACACACACCATTACTAAATGGGCTTTCCGCAACCGTATTCATAACTGTGATCTTCACATTTTCACACATATTCCTAAACTCATCATTAGCAAATTCTCCCCCATTGTCCGTAAGGAATTTTGCCGGTGGGCCCATTCCTGTCCCTACCCATTTTTCCACGATTTGATCCAGAATTACGCTCTTTTCTTTACTTCGTACAATCGTTGATTGACTAAATCTGGTTGCTAAATCTACAAAATGCAAAATAAATATATTATTGGCTTTATCCCAGATCTTAAAGTCCATGGCCCCAATGTCGTTAAAATCCTTGGCCAAAGGTAAGGTTACTATCGGTCGTGCTGGTGTCCTTCTGTACTTCCTACAAACTTCACAGCGGTCACTAACCTGTTCTATCAGTTTAGTATAGTCGTCATCCCTTACCCCTGCATCCTTTAATAAATTTTTCAGCCTCCGAGGAGACGGATGTGCAAATTGCCTATGCAGTTTTAATACCACAAGCTTATCAGCTAATGTCCCATTTTCAACTGCCATTAACACATCCTTAACCACTCTACTTGAAGTATTATTTGTCAGTAATGGAATACAATAGTATCCCGACTGTGTAAATTGTAAGTCCACCGTCTTTCCAAAAACTGTTGCCTTATACTGTTTCATATCCAGTTTCATGTGTGCTTTCTTCATCGACGGTCTGCTCAGAAGCAATGGTACCTCACTTGATACAACATCCGTGCTAATGAAATGATTCACTCCGGCAATATTGCAAGGGATCACCACTCTTTTCAGCGACTTCAGAGTATTATCATCCCCAAACCTGAAACTTGGGAACTTTCAAATTCCTTAACCTTGTTACGATTTTCAGCATTCAAAGAGTCCAGGTAACATTTTAACCAGTCAATTACACACACAGTAGATGTGCAGCCACTGTCCAATACAGCACAATTGAACGATTCTGCAACCAACACCCTTATGACCGGCGTAAAACTGCTTGTTAATAGGACAATGCCTTCTTTCTGGTCACTATCTTTTCCCTCTTCTGACTCGTCCGTGTCATGTGTCGCTTCAAACACACTATCATAACGAGTTGGACAGCTGAAAGCATAATGGTATTGAGAGTCACATCGAAAACATCGATTTATCATGCCCCGTGCATTTCTAGGGTTCATCTTCCTATTGTAGGATCTAACTGGGTTTCTGTCTTCATAATTTCCGGGTCACGATCTCCTTCTATAGTCTTGGAACCTGTTTGTAGCTGCATGATTTCGCAATCCTGTTAGTAGTGTATCTTCTATATTCTGCTTTATTGCAGGCTGACTTATTTGGGTCATCAGAGCCATCGGAATCGAATGTTTCCCCAGAAACTTTTTTAAAGCTTCTGTCATCTGATCGAATAAGGTATCCTTATCCGCAAACTGAACTCCTGTCAAAACCAGGAGCCTTTCTATGTTGCTCATTCTAGCACAGTTAAGTAATTTAAAGGCCAACACAGACTGTGGAAATTCTAGGTTGTGTTTCTGAAGCCTTTTATATAGTCTGCCAAATTCCATTATATAGTCTTCCATGGAGAATTCCTCTATTTCCCAGAACATATCAAAATCCGACCATGCTTCATACGCACTTAACAAGTCATCCTTTTTATAAATCTTATCCAGGGGCAGCACGGTAGCATTGTAGATAGCACAATTGCTTCACAGCTCCAGGGTCCCAGGTTCGATTCCGGCTTGGGTCACTGTCTGTGCGGAGTCTGCACATCCTCCCCGTGTGTGCGTGGGTTTCCTCCGGGTGCTCGGGTTTCCTCCCACATTCCAAAGATGTGCAGGTCAGGTGGATTGGCCATGATAAATTGCCCTTCGTGTCCAAAATTGCCCTTAGTGTTGGGTGGGGTTACTGGGTTATGGGGATAGGGTGGAGGTGTTGACCTTGGGTAGGGTGCTCTTTCCAAGAGCCGGTACAGACTCGATGGGCCGAATGGCCCCTTCTGCACTGTAAATTCTATGAAGAAATGTCACATAATAGAGTCTCCAGACCTTCTTCTGAGTCTAACTCTTCCAATTCCAGCTCAGAAAACACTTTGCTTCGGATTTTACTGTCATAAGGTAAAGGAAGAGCCAATGCCATTCCTTGTTTTCTCTTTCCCAAGGCAGTTACCTTAGTCCACATGACTACTGCACTTCTCCATTGATCGTACAATCCCCTTTCTGAAAATAAGGGGGGGGCAGTCATATCCAGCCATCTTTAACCTCGGTTCAACCATATTTTTTTTTTCTCACTCACTCCTTGGTTTGGTCTGGAAAAGTTGTATCTTTCAACCCTTCACACTTGCACAGCAACCGTCCTCTGCTACCATTTGTTAGATGTTTAGCTGCTGTAGTATAAAAAGTCAAAGGTTCTGCTGCTTTTCCACAAAACACCTTTAATTTCCTTCAACAGGCTTTGCACAAAACTCGAACATCACATCACCTGACACAAGGGCCACCTGAAGCCCCTTTACATATCAGTGTCAATTATTGGATGCTTAACATAAATGAGACAACTAATTGCAATGTCTCTTAACCCATTACTTAACACACCCTCGGCAACATTGATGCAGATGGGGTTGTGGACAATACTTTGTGAAAAATAGAGTGGGCCACATAAAATCTGAATTAATTCCCTTGTAAAGCTGAATTGCTTGTTAATTAGTTTTTTTAAAAATGATGGGCTGATTTAGGTACCTGTGCATCTTCTGTACTATCCCAGACTGGTGTGCTGGCGACCATATGTCAACACCCTGAATTTTTAGTCAGAGCAGAACAACCATAGAATTTTTTTTTTAAATCTTCTTATTCACCTCATTTTCAACATTTTCATCAATAAACAACCAAAGAAAAAACAAACAAAAACAAATACAGTAACAATCCTCCACACACAAAGCAGATCAAAACATCCACCCGTACATTCCAGGTAAAAAAAAACACAAATTAACAATCAATCCGTTAACAGTGTAACCAAAGACAAAAATACCACCCCCCACCCCCTCAATTCTCGGAAGTGCACAATAAACATCCCCCATGAATTGTGAGACCCTTCCTTCATCCGCTTCAGTTGAGACTTCACCTTCCCGAGAGTCAAAGAAATTCAAGTAGAGCCCCTCCGCCATGCCGTGTCACTGGATGGAGAAGCTAATCTCTACTCCAACAGGACCCACCTCCTGGCAATCAGCGAGGCAAAGGCTAGCATCTGCCCCCGCACCTGCCTGCCGCCTGACCCCCCGAAAAATGCTTCTAGAGACCCTGGTTCCAAGTTCACGAGCACTACCCCCGAGATGACCCTGAAAAACCTCCGTCCAACAAACCCCCTCACATTCCACGTAACTATCCTAAACGGGGGGTCTCTCACCAGCGCCGCCATCCCCATTCCATCCACCATCTCCAGGGCCTGCCCACTGGGCTTAGCTCACCCCGACCCATTGTTACCATTAAGCCCCTCCCCCCCCCCTCCTATCCACTTTCTCTTGAAAACACCTCACCCCAAACTTTTCACACCTCCTCGGTCCAACGAAACCGCAGCCCCTCCCCCCACCACACTCCCATTCACTGGCCAGCTTGAGCCCAGGCTTCACTCCCCTCCAATCCGCGCAGCCCCGTCCACCCCCCCCTCTCCCCCCCCACCCCCCCAGAGTCCCAGGAAAACAAAGAAATCTCCTTCAACACACAACCCCAGTGTAAACACACAAACCCCAAAGGACCATCATTGTAAAACAAAATCCCAACTCTTACCTTCTCCAAATAGGCAACTTCAACTCATTGTAGCACATATAACAACATGCAGTAAAAAATAAAGCGTCATACACTCCTCCACCCACCCCCCCTCAGTCTAATACCAATCCTCAGTCCCATTTCTCACTTCTGCCCCAGTCCTTCTGACCTTCATAAACCCCTCCGCCGCATCCACCGTCTTGAAATAAGTCTTTGGAGTTGTAGGTCACCCTCAACTTAAATGGGTACACTATGCCGAACCACACACTGCTGTTACACAGTGCCTTCTTCACTCGACCGAAGGCCGCCCGCCTCCTCACTAACTCCATAGTAAAGTCCTGGTATATACATTTGCCAACTCCAGCCCACTGCACCTCCCGTTTCTGGTTTGCCCAACTCAGGGCCTTCTCCTTCACGCGGTACCTACGGAAACAAATTGTCACTGTTCTTGGCGGCTCATTCGCCTTTGGTTTAGGCCTCCATTCCCTATGAGCCCGATCCAGTTCGTACCGAGAGGGATCTTCCCCCTCCCCCAACAGTTCCACCAACATCTTGGCAAAATACTCCATCTGCCTTGGGCCCTTCACCCCTTCGGGCAGGCCCATGGTCCTCAGATTTTGCTGCCTAGATCTATTTTCCAGGTCCTTCACTTTGTCTCGCAGACCCTTGTTGGCCTCCACCACCCTCTGCAGCTTCTTACCCATCGAGGTGAGTTGATCACTGTGTTGCGACAAGGCCTCTTCCACTCCCTTCAGTTTCTCACTCTGCTTCCGCACCTTGGCCGATGTCCTCGACACCGCCGCCTCCACCGGGGCAATCGCCTCCTCCACCAGCACCTTCAATGCTGCCATCATCTCCTTCTTCATCACCTCCATGTGTTTTGCTAACTGTTTTTCAAGTTCCACAACCATCACATCGGGCATCTTTTCTGTCGTGAACAGTGCAGCCCCAGCCAGCGATCCAGCATCCGCCATCCTTCCAGTTGCCGAGCCGACCCTTCCACTCAACTGTGAGCCTTCATTCGCCCCCTTCTTCACGGCAGCTTTCCTTTGGGTATTGGACATCTTTCTTCCTTATGTCTTCCTGCACTTATTTCACCAAAAATTACCCCTGGACCGGGCATTAAATTCTAAAAAAATCAAGCCTTGTGCAGGAGCCATCCAACATGCGACCTCTTACATGCCGCCACCGGAAGTCCAGAATCATAGAATTTACAGTGCAGAAAGAGGCCATTCAGCCCATTGGATCTGCACCGGCCCTTGGAAAGAGCATCCTATTTAGGCCCACGCCTCCACCCTACCCCCTTAGCCCAGTAACTCCATCCTATCCCCTTAATTGAATAACTCCACCAAACTTTTTGGACATGCATTTTAGCATGGCCAATCCACCTAACCTGCACATCTTTGGACTGTGGGAGGAAAGGGGAGCACCCGGAGGAAACCCAAGCAGACATGGGGAGAAAGTGCAAACTCCACACAGACAGTCACCCGAGGTTTGAATTGAACATGCACCCCATTTGGCAACATAAAATCCAGGCCCTGTATCCTGCTCTTAGCTCCTGAAAAAGTGCCTTCCAGCAATGCAGGAGGTGCAAATGAGGTTTGTCGTAGTTGATAGAAATGTATCCTAAAATGAGTGCACTTGCTCTCATCTTCCTCTTGATGAAAAAAAAATTCATTGCAGCCAGATCTAGGTGACTGCATGGTATCCTACATGTAACTTGCACTTGAGTTTCTAATGGCGAGTGGCCTTCAGACTCGGTTTAAGCCACCTCCTGTTGCATGAGCTCTAACTTTTATGCATCAAGAGATGTACCTTCCCTCATATTTTTTAAACAATTACTTTTCTATTACCACTACAAATATCCCTTTAACAGAAAGTTGTAGATTCATGATAAGTTTTTACTTTCCAACCACTATGCTGGAGACCAAGTACCCATATATGTGAGTTGACAAGTGAAATTATGGAAAGGCATCATCAACATAACAAATTTGGCCAAGGCAGCCTACTGAGTTGCAGCAGCAAACGTAAGACAATTTCAGTCACAACTGAACAGCTGAGCAGTTTTTTTTTTGTTTTCGGAGCTTTACCATCAATGTGCTGCACTGTGAAAAAATAACCATAATTTGTTAGCACTGCTGCCTCACGGTGCTGAGGTACCAGGTTCCATCCCGGCCCTGGGTCACTGACCGTGTGGAGTTTGCACATTCTCCCCGTGCCTGCGTGGGTCTCACCCCACAACCCAAAATGATGTGCAGAATAGGTGGATTGGCCACTCTAAATTGCCCCTTAATTGGAAAAAAAAATTGGATACTCTAAATTTTTTTTTTTTTTAAATAATAATTTGTGGCAAAAATATGTTTTCCTGTAACCAATATGCACTGAAAGGAATTATATGTGCATAAAATTGTGACATCTAAGCAACACAGGAATACACCAGGGCAGTGCAATCTACAGAGCAATATTTCAACAAAACCTTGACAAATCCCTTATCTAGGTACAGAGTAACTCACAGCACAGCAGTTCATGACTATGACACTTTCATCCATTGACATCCATTATTTAGTTGCAGGGCATTTTTATTTCAAAACAACCCTTATTTGATCCTTAACATTATTATCAGATGCAAATTATGATAAGATTTATTATTTCAACTTAATAATTTGTTCAAGAAACAAATGCACTGACTTGTATTTGTGGAAGGATATATAACACTCACCATGGTGGATAGATGTGAACAGTATCTCCTGCACAGATCCCTAGATAAGATGCTGTTTCTCTTGTGAATAAAACCTTCAGTGGGATTTTACTGGTGCCTTCATAATTTTCAACAGCCTGATCTGTGGAGGTTTTCATCAACGGCTGACACAAAGCTACGAACATTGAACATTCTTCATGCAATTCCAAAATTTTCACCATCAAAATGTCAGCTTTCCCACCTGTAATCAAGAGAGACAGACAGAAATACTCTTATTATCCTGTTTTTAGGAATTTACTTTTTTTTGAAAATATTTTTATTGAAGATTTCATTTCACAAAACACAAAATTATCAAATCCACACAAACAAAATACCATTTACAAACCCCTACCATTGAGGAGAAAAACAAAAACCAACCATAAACCCATCCCTCTCCCCGACCCACTGACTGTGAGGAATTCCTGAAGATAAAAGGCAAAGGTCGCCACCACCGGCCGGCCGGCCCAAGCGCAGGACTCACCCAAGACAGCCACTAGGCTCCTGTACGAGACACTTAAAAGCCCTTAGACCCAATCATATCTCCACCCCACACCCCTCCTCTCCATTATCGTGAAAAAAGCTTTCCAGAAAAACAACTCCCTCCTCTCCCCACCCCCACCCCCCCCCCCCCCCCCCCCCCCCCAACCAACCAAACAAACAAATAAGCGAGGCTCCCTGAACCTTGTTCAAGCAGGTCTAACAAGCCGCATCCCCTCCTCCCACCTCATGACTGTTCACTAGCTGAAACTTTACAGCTAGCAAAGGTAACCCCCCACCAAGGGTGTATGCACAAAGAACAAAGATAAGCGATGCCACCCAGCCCATACCTGCTATGGATGAGTAATCAAAGCCCAACACACTTACAATACTTAAAATTCCCCCAGGGGGCCATATATTCCTCATTCTGTTGCCCTGATCACCACCCTCCGAAAACCGTAGCCCCCTCAATCCCAAACGTATCACAGATACAGACTATGACCCCTCCCAAACCACCCCCTCCTAACTGTCCCCATTAAATTCCCAATCGAATCCATTCAATCAAATCCAAGTCAATGCTCCTTGACAAAAGTCTCCGCCTTCTCTGACGTATTGAAAAAAATGATCTTTTGACCGAAAAGTCACTCTCAACCTCGCCGGTAACGCCACTTCAAATTTGACTCCACTCCTGCATAGCGCTGAATTTGCCTTATTAAAAGCCGCATGCCGCTTCACCAACTACGCTCCAACATCCTGGTATATCCTGATGATGTTTCCTTCCCACCTCAAGTCCCGATTCATTTTGGCCCATTGCAGAACACGCTCCTTGTCCTAGAAGCTGTGGAATCTAATAATCGCCGCCCGCACCGACTCAATCACCCGAGGCTTCCACCGGAGTATTTGGTGGGGCCAATCCAACTCTGGAGGGGATAATCGTCCGTCCCCATCCCCCAAAAGCTTGGCAAACATCTCAATCGGCTTCAGGCCCACCACCCCCTCTGGCAATCCCACGATTCTGAGGTTCCGTCTCCTCAACCAGTTCTCCACGTTATCCAACTTTGCCCTCAGAATCTTGTTCCTCTCCTCGACTAGCAACATCTCAGCTTCCAACGAGGGGATCGCTCCCCATGCCATGACAGGGCTGCCTCCATACCCCTACTCCTTCACGGTCTCCGAGGTCTTTTCCAGTTTCTCCTGAACAAGCCCAAGTACCTCCTCAATTGACCACTTAAGGGTTTCCTTCATCACCCTGAATCTCGAAATGCTTCGCAATCTGTTTTTCAAACTCCTGCGCCATTACCTCAGTCAGCGTTTCCACCGTGCTACGAGCAACCACACCCAAGGCCAGATCCACTGCCTTCCCTCCTGCTGAGCTTTGCGGGTTTTCTGGTTTCGTCGAAGGATTGTCCCCTACAATCTTTTTGCCACCAACCTTCTTCATAGATTTCAACATATTTTTGGCGACAAATTCCTTATCCCATATGATGGGCCAGTTTTAGTAATCAAAATCCCCAGGAACCAGGTTAAACAGTCCAAAAAACAAAAACCACAGCGGGAGCTACCTTATGTGCAACCTTCTCCCACCAGTTGCCACCGGAAGTCCTTGTTTTCACTTTGCATGCATATTTTATCCCCCTCTTTATCTGCCTGGCCTGGTGCTTCTACTGCAGGAGTCGTTACACAAACTGTTCTTAGGCTGTCACCAATGCTTCCATGCAGCCATTTGTCTGGAGGGACCAGGAACTGCTATCTGTAATAAGTGATTTATTTTTCCTCACTTTGAAACTCAGATATAAACAGAACAGTACATGTTCAGTACCTGTTAAGCCAGTGAGATCACAGTTGATCTATGACCTAATTTCAGATGCCTGCCTTTGCCCCAGATTCCACAATACCTTTGATTAATTTCTGTTAACCAATTTCAGATTTAAAATTAACAATTGACCCTGTATCACCAGCTATTTTTACAACAGAGTACCAAACCTCTATCACTCTTTGAAGGTAGAAATGATTCCTACCGTCACTTCCGAAAGGTCTAGGACAGCCTAAGAACAGTTTGTGTAACGACTCCTGCAGTAGAAGCACCAGGCCAGGCAGATAAAGAAGGGGATAAAATATGCATGCAAAGTGAAAACCAGGACTTCCGGTGGCAACTGGTGGGAGAAGGTTGCACATAAGGTAGCTCCCACTGTGGTTTTTGTTTTTTGGACTTTTTAACCTGGTTCCTGGGGTCCGGTTGCGGCTATGCCTAGGTTGATCGCACGGTTGGCAGCTCCCGCCGACAACGGACTTTAAGGCCCTTGTACAGACCTCCAGCAACACTTGGACGACGATTCCCGGTGTGGGAAGGAAGCAATGAGGGTCCCCCAGCGCTCTATGGAGTGGACCAGGAGTGGGGCGATCAAAAGAGCAGCTTTGGAGAAGAGAGGAGAACGGGCACGAAAAAGCAGGATGGCGACCGGCGGGGATCAGGCAGCGTGGGCCCAGTGGTCACGGGAGCAGCAGGAGTTTCATAGAAGCTGCACAGGTCGCTCCGACCCAAGCCCAAAGCCGGGGACCAGCCCAGAGCAATTATTGCGAAGCTGCACCAAGACCGGGAGAGAATCCTAAAGTGGGCCCGGCGAACGAAACAGAGCACGTGGGAAGGGAAGACCATAAGGGTGTATCAGGACATTGGGGTGGATCTGGCCAAAAAAAGGGCTGAATTCAACAAAAAGGGCTGAAATCCGAACTGCACAAAAGCAAGGTAAAATTTGGGATGCTATTCCTGACCAAACTCTGGATAACATTTGAGGGGAAAGAGCTGTATTTTAACACCCCAGCGGCAGCTGATGAGTTTGTTAGAGTGAACAAGCTGGGGGAGGAGCACACGCAAACGCAATGAAAGACATGGGGATGGAAAAGGAAGGGAAAACCAGAACAAAGAGCGGAGGACAGACCGCAAACAAGGACAATGGATTCATGAACTGTGCACATGTGTGTTATGCCTTGCGCGGGAATGTGCTGTCTTGACTCAGAGCTTGTCTCCTCTCAATGCAATGGAGGGAGGGAAATGAGGGTGAGGAAAGCAAACAGGAGGGCGAGACAAGGGCCAGGAGGAGAAAGGTTAAACCGGGCCAGAACTGGGCAAATACTGGGAGGAGGGCCACCGTACTAGCAAGCAGGGCCAGCACGGGAGGGCAGGAAGGAAGGAGGACCGCGGTGCCCCTCTCAGGGGAGGGGGAGCGTCTGGCACAAGGAGGGGAGGGGGGGGGGGGCAGAAGGGGAGGGGAAACGCAGGGGGGGACAAAGGGACAGGGGCAAGGGGAGGGGAAGAGGAGTCTGGGGGAGAACACAGAACAAAAGAGAAGCAAAGTGAAGGGTGAGATAGTGAAGCAGTACAGACATAGGACTCGGCGGGCATGGAGCAGGGTGAGGAACCAAGAGGGCGCTGCAAACAGCCACTCGAGAGGGCATCAGGGAGACCCCGGAGCGCAGGGGTGCATCCATGTGGCATACACACAGCTGGTGGCCACATTGGGTGCCCCCTGGGCAAAGGGAAACCCCTGAGTGCTGGGGCCCGACCTCATGGTGAGAGCGGTGACCCTGGCCATTTTGGATGGCCCCCTATCAAAGGGAAACCCCGGAGTGCAGGGACGCATCCACCAGGTAAGTATGGGTGATCCCACAGGACCTGGAGGTCAGAAACCCCTCACCAGGATTGTTACCTGGAATGTAAGGGGACTCAACGGCCCAGTGAAAAGATCCAGAGTGTTCGCCCACCTGTGAAGCCTAAAAGCAGACATAATCTACCTACAAGAGACGCACCTGAGGGAGAAGGACTGACTGCTGGGAAGGAAGGGCTGGGTGGGACAGTCGTACCACTCACGCCACGGGACGAGGGCTAGCAATTAATTAGCAAAAGGACGAGGTTTACGGGAACCAAGACAGTTACGGTCCCAGGGGCAAGGTACGTCATGGTCTGTGATGTCCTGGAAGGGGCACCTGTCGTACTGGTAAATGTGTTCGCTCCCAACTGGGACAACTCAGAATTCATAAAGAAGACCATGGCAGAAATCCCCGACCTTGACACACACTGACTGATTATGGGGGGCGACTTTAACTGCGTGCTGGACCCACTGACCGACCAATCAAACCCCAGAACGGGGAAAACGTCTGGCATGGCTAGGGAGCTAGGAGCCTTCATGGAACAGATGGGGGCGGTGGACCCATGAAGTTTCCTGCACTTGGGAGAAAAGGAGTTCTCGTTCTTTTCGCAGGTGCACAAGGTATACACCTGTATCGACTTCTTTGCAGTGGGGAAAACGCTGCTTCCAGGGATCATGGGAACGGACTACTCCGCGATCGTTATCTCCGACCACGCTCCACATTATATGGATATGAGGTTGGAGACAGGCCGGGCCCAGCTTCCCACATGGAGGCTGGACAGGGACCTCCTGGCCGACAAGGCTTTCTGCCAAAACATATCGCAGGCCATAGGCGATTACGTTAGTAACAACCAAAACGGAGAGGTCTCACCCTCCACGTTTTTGGAGGCACTGAAGGCCGTGATCAGAGAAGAGATCATAGCCTACAAGACAAGTAGAGATAGGGAAGAGAGGGTAGCCAGGCAACAGCTAGTGGACTCCATTCTGGAAGTCGATAGAAAGTACTCCGAGGCACCGACCATAGAGCTGTTGGCGGAGAGGGAAAAGCTGCAAATGGACTTTAACCTGCTATCCACTAGGAAAGCAGTGTACCAACTCCGCCGGACACGGGGGACCTTCTACGAACACGGAGCCAAGGCTGGCCGCATAATGGCTCATCAGCTGAGAAAGCAGGCAGCCACGAGGGAAATAGCGCAGGTTAAGGATAGCAAAGGCAGACTGGTAACAAAGCCAAAGGAGGTCAATCGGGCATTCGAGAACTTCTACCGGAGATGGTACACCTCCGAGCCCCCCGACGAGGATGCAGGAATAAAACAGTCCGAGACGGACTGGAACTGCCAGTGGTGGGGGAAGACAGACGGGGGGAGCTGGAAGCACCAATAGACTTGGGAGAAATCATGGAGAGCATCAGCTCCATGCAGGCGGGGAAGGCACCGGGACTCGACGGGATCCCAGCGAACGTCGACAAAAAATTTTGCACCAGTCCTGGCCCCACACCTAAGGGACATGTTCACGGACTCACTGGCAGGGGCCACCCTGCCCCCAACGCTAGCGCAGGCTACAATCTCACTAATACCCAAAAAAGATAAAGACCTGACGAAATGTGGATCATACAGACCCATTTCACAGCTGAACGTGGATGCGATAATACTCACAAAGGTCCTGGCCAAAAGGCTGGAGGGCTGCGTACCAGAGGTGGTCGCAGAGGATCAATTGGGCTTTGTCAAGGGTAGGCAGCTCACAGCTCACATCAGGCGGCTGCTGAACGTAATAATGACCCCCCGGGGAGAGAACACCAGAGGTGATCGTCTCCCTGGACTCAGAAAAGGCCTTTGACAGAGTTGAATGGAGCTACCTCCTCGCGGTACTGGAACGGTTTAGGCTAGGAGCGGAATTCACCGCCTGGGTGAGGCTCCTGTACAACACTCCCAAAGCGAGTGGCCGAACTAACGCCACCAGCTCTGAATACTTCCAACTAGAGAGAGGAACAAGATAGGGCTCCCTGTCCCCACTCTTGTTCGCGCTCGCGATCGAACCCCTGGTGATAGCCCTGCAGGACGCAAAAAGCTGGAAGGGAATCCGGAGAGGAGACAGAGAGCACAGAGTCTCACTCTATGCAGATGACCTGCCCCTCTATGTCTCGAAGCCACAGGAGGGACTGAAGGCAATACTGCCAATACTGAAAGAATTTGTAACTTACTCGGGCTACAAACGTAACGTGGGTAAAAGCAAGACATTCCCAGTGAACCCAAAAGGGGAAGGGACAGAGCTGAAGGGGCTCCCGTTCAAAACGGCCCAGAACAGATTCCGTTGCCTGGGGATCCAAATAGCCAGAGACTGGACACAGATCCTCAAGTGACCAGCCTGGTGGAGGAAGTAAGAAATGACCTTCAACGGTGAAGCTCACTCCCACTCTCCCTGGTGGGAAGAGTGCAGACGATCCAGATGAACGTACTGCCACGGTTCCTCTTCCTGTTTAGATCCATCCCGATCTTCATCCCCAAGGCCTTTTTCCAATCATGGCGAATCATGGCGTGGGGGGGGGCAAGAACCTGAGAATTCCCAAACCAACACTGCAAAGAGGGAAAGTCAGAGCGGGCCTGGCTCTACCGAACCTACAATACTACCACTGGGCAGCAACAGCAGAAAAAGTGAGGGGATGGGTACTAGAACCCGACACAGATTGGGTAAAAATGGAGGAGGCATCCTGTAAAGGAACAACCCCAGGGCCCTGGCCACAGCAGCACTCCATCCTCCTCAACAAGGTACACAACGAGTCCAGTTGGAGCGGCGACGCTGAGAATGTGGACCCAGTCGAGACAGCATTTCGGGATAATCAAAATGTCCCTTATGGCCCCCATCTGCGGCAATCAAAGATTCCCCCCAGCCATGCTAGATACCACCTTCAAAAGATGGAGGTGGGCCGGGGGCACACTGACGGTCGGGGACGTCTACGTAGGGCGCAGACTGGCTTTTGTGAGGGCCACGGAGAATCCAGCACGAGTTGAAGGATAGAAATTAATAACATTTATTTACAATAACATATATTTACAACAGCAGCAGCAACTCCCTTGCTACTCACTCCTCTCTAGCTGGTTCCAAACTGGCCAGATTTATTTATGCAGGGAATCTGCTAATGATTTCTCCGCCCCCCCCTCTTTGGGGAAGCTCATACTCCCAAAGGATTGTGGGATTGCCATTAGTCCCCAGCCAGTGGTAAGCAGGCAGGTTAGAACTTCCCTCCCCCCCAAAGTCCAAGGAATCCACCGAAGATCCTGGCGAAGGAAGGCGTCGGACTTGTTTTGCCGCAGGCCGGACACCATTTGTACGAGGCGATGTATCTGGCGGCGTGTAACGAGACGGAGAATGACGCTTTCGTGATGAACAACGTAATGGGTGTATATCTCCTCCTGTGCAAGGCTAAGCCTAATGCAGCTCACAATGGTGCACAGAGCGCACCTGACCAGAATCCGAATGAGCAGGTCCTTCCTGGTGGAGGACAAATGTGAACGGTGCCAGAGGGGCCCGGCCAACCACATCCCACATGTTTTGGGCTTGCCCCAAGCTTGCTGGGTTCTGGGCAGCCTTCTCTGAGGCAATGTCCAAGATTGTGGGGGTGAGGGTGAAGCCATGCCCAATAGTGGCAATCTTCGGGGTATCGGAGCAGCCAGAGCTACACATGGGGAAGGGGGCCAACGCCCTTGCTTTCGCTTCCCTAATCACACGCCGGAGAATCCTGCTTGGCTGGCGATCGGCAGCACCACCCAAAGCAACTGACTGGCTCGCTGACCTCTCGGAATTTCTCCACCTGGAGAAGATTAAGTACTCCATCCGAGGGTCAGAGTAAGGCTTCCTGGATACTTGGGGCAGTTCGTCGGCCGGGGGAGGGGGGGGGGGGGAATGGGGAAACCACATGAGAAGGAGGAGGGTGCTGAAACAAATACAAGGGGGGGGGGGGAGAGGAGGAGGAGGGGGGGGGGGGGGGAAGAGAGGAGGAGGAGGAGGGGGGGGGGGGGGGAAGAGAGAGAGGAGGAGGGGGGGGGATATCATAGACCGATCCAGAGGGCAGGAAAATGTACATACAGTCAGTCAAATGAAGGACAAAACAAACCTCTCTGTAAAATAAAGCAAATTAGCGCGGGCAAGAAAAATGTAATGTATATATGTAACTTTATAAATATGAGAAAAGCCAATAAAAAGATTTTCACAAAAAAAACGATGATGTTTCACATGACCTGGAGGTCTAGAGCAAGGGGTCACGATCTCAGGTTACGGGACAGACCATTGGGGATAGGATATTCAGGAAGGACAGGGAGCGAGGAAAAGGTGGAGGGGTGGCTCTGACATGGTGGCATCTAATTAATGATGGTATTAGCACTGGGATGACATACGTTCAGTAAACCAGGATGTCAAAGCGGTTTGGGTAGGGATGAGAAATGGAAAAGACAAATCACTTGTGGGAATTGTGTACAGGGTCCCTAAAAGTAACTGCATGTTAGACCACTTGCCAACCAATCAGTACTCTTTTCTCTTAAATTTGCTGATTTCCCTTGTATTGTTTTCGTGTGAATGACCTGATGAGTCCCTTTTTTCAAAAATACTCAAGTTCTGTACTACTAAACGACTATTTGTATGCCTGAGAAATAATATTCTGAAAATAAAACGTAGTTTTACACTGTCATAACAAGCAGACTTCAATTAACAAATCCAACAAAAGGGCTGCGCGGTGGCGCAGTGGTTAGCACTGCTGCCTCATGGCACTGAGGACCCGGGTTCGAGCCCGGCCCGGGTCACTGTCCGTGTGGAGTTTGCACATTTTCCTTAACTAAGTCCTTGTTAACATTTTTTCAAATCTTCATTTAAGTTTGTAAACTGCAGTTATAAATTAAATTGCAAAAGAGAAATAACATGGCAGGAAGTTAAAGTCAAATGAAGTCTCATTGTAACAGGCTGTTTTTAATACATCCATAGCAAGTTATTGTGGCTTTTCACACCACTAAGATATAATCAGTTTTTTTTGCAAACAATGTCCATCTGTAACTTCTCTAGGGTCAACGTTTCTGTCTAACTGCAGGGCGTGTCTCATTTTCTGATAACCACATACCACTCTGCATTGCTCTCGTGACTTGTAGGTCCACATAAACCATACCAAGATAGCTTTAATATGCGATGCATTGTGTTGTAATTGCTAGTATAGAATGATCTCAGACAAGAGTGCATATTTCACATACACAAAATATTTTAAAGGAAATATCTAGCTGACATTTCTTTTAAGCTATGTTATCTGATGCTTAAAAACTGTGAGACAATATATCCTATCTAGAAGAGAAAGGAGGTATCAACACTAGATATTGTAACTACTGCTGTTATTGCTTAATACCAATTCACCAAAGATAATTTTGGTATTCAAATTAACTGATGACTTCACCTAGTCACAATTAAAAGCTCTATTTGTAATCTTCCCAATCTACTCAGATTCATAGTTTAAAAAAAACAACACTCCAAGGAGCCAAGAAAAATGAAAATAGAAAATGTTGGAAATACTCAACAGGTCAGGCAGAGTTAACATTTCAGGTCTGTAACCCTTAATCAGGAACCTAAATTCCCTAGATTCTGCAAAGGATCCAAGGGATTGGAAAATCACAAATGTAACACATTTATTCAAGAAAGGAGGGAGACAGAAAACAGGAAACTTTTGGGCCAGTTACTCCAACATCTGTCATTGGGAAAATGCTGAAAGCTGTTATGAAGGAAGTAGTAACAGGACATTTAGAGGGTCATAGTAAAACCAAGTTGACCATATTGCTTGGTTGTATGAAAGGGATATTACATTTGACAAATTTGAGAAGAGTTCTTTGAGGGTACAACAAGCTTTATGGATAAAGGAGAACCAGTAGTTACAGTGTACTGGATTTCTAAAAAGCATTTGATAATGCTACTTTTATTAGACAAGATGCAATGATGTTGGAGTAACAGATGCGCATGGACAGAGTACTGACTAACTAGGAAATAGGATGGTGGGATAAATAAGTTATCAGCAAGCCCGCAAACAGATTTCAGGGAGTTAGGAAGGAAATTTAAAAACAGGACCTTAAGAGCAGTAATCTCAGGATTACTCCCAGTCCCACGTGCTAGTGAGAATAGGAGGATTGGTCGATTAAATACATGGCTGGAGAAATGGTGCAGGGCAGGCATTGTCAAACTCAGGGGCGCGACCCGCGGGTGGGTCGCGGGCGGGTGTCGGGAGGGTCGCGGAGCCGTCCGTCGCGGCGCTCCCGATCACGCAAATCTGCGCGCAACAGCCGGCTGTTAATAACGCCGGCTGCAAGCAGCCTTCAAGATGGCCACAAACATGTAAAAACAAATGCGGCCGCACTGCGTATGCGTGCCAGATCATCGGCGTGCATGCGCAAAACTATGCGCATGCGCGCCGATGATTGGGCACGCATGCACAATGCAGCCGCATTTGTTTTTTTTTAAATGCCCGCAGCTTTTTGTTTTACAAGTTCGGGGTGGTTTTATTAATTTTATTCATTTTTTTTCTCTCATTTTTTTTTACAAGTTCGGGGGGGTTTTATTTCATAAAACTTTATAGGAAAAAAATGCAGGACTTTGGGCAGATGGAGACTCCATACTTTCCGGCACCAGAAGGCTTCACACCTTCACCCAACAGATTCCATTGGAGGAGTGTGTACGAGGGCCAAAGGGATCCAAAATCATTTCCTCCATTTTTGTCAGCAGCAAACAAGGTAAGAGAAAATGGTGAGTCGCGCAGGTCAGCCGATGTGGGTCGCGAAGGTCGGCCGGCGTGGCTCGCGAAGGTCGGCCAGGTTGTGTCCCGAAGGTTGGCGGTAAAAATGGGTCCCCGGAAAAAAAGTTTGAAGAATACTGGTGTAGGGCATCATATTTCTGAGGCATTGAGACCAGTTCTGGGGCAGATAGGGGACCTGTACCAGATGGAAGGGTTGCATTTTAACAGGACTGGCATGGAAATATTCTCGGGGAGAATTGCTAGTGCTGTTGGGGTGGGTTTAAACTAACTGGTCAGGGGGGTGAAAACTTGAAGGGTGGCCCAAATTGTAAGGAAGTAATGTTGGTAACAGGTAGTAATGGGGATAGAAGGCAGGAGAAACAAATCAAAGCACGAGTATGTGGCAAATGAGGAATGGTTTCAAAAAAGGCACGCTACTGAATGCAAACAGCATTTGTAACAAGGTAGATGATCGAGAATCATTGAATCGTCAGTGCAGAATGAGCCCATCAAGTCTGCACCGGCCCTCAGAAAGAGCACCCTACGTAGGCTCATTCCCCTGCCCTACCCCTGTAAACTCACATAACCTGTATATCCCTGCACACTAAGGTCAATTTTAGTATGGTCAACCCACCTAATCGGCACATCTTTGGACTGTGGGAGGAAACCGGAGCACCTGGAGGAAACCACCCAAGTCATGTGTACTCTGTGCACCACTTGAAACTGAATCAAGCTCATCCTCATGCAGAAGATTGAGTTCACCCTCCGCATCACCTCACTCCAGAGTCCCCAACCTATTTCCCTCCCGAACTCATCCTCCCACATATGCTTTATCCTCACCAACTATGCCTCGTCCTGCTCCCCCAACCACCCGTATATGTCCCCAATCCTACCCTCCCCCAAATCATCAGGGAGCAGCAGTTGCTCCAACAAAGTACTCCGATAACCTGGAGTCTGCCACTCCTTCCGTGCAAAATTCCACATCTGCATATACCTAAACTCACTGCCCTTCGGCAGCCCAAACCTCTCCCGCAGCTCATCCAGCCCCACAAAACTCCCCTCAAAGGACATATCCCTATCCCGCTACAGCCCTGAACTTTCCACTTCCCATCATACATCCCCCCCGCCCGGCTTAAACCTGTGGTTCCCACACAGTGGCGTCAGCACCAACATGTTATCCAACTTAAAATGCCTCCTCAACTGGTTCCATATCCTGATAGTCGACTGCACCACCGAATTCCCTGTACACTTCCCCAGGGATAACGGCAATGGGGCCGTCACCTAGGCCCTCAGCCTAGAACCCCTGCAGGACTCCTCCTCCAACCTAATCCACCCTCCCGCCACACCTTCTCCACAGTTGCAGCCCAGTAATAATACATAAGGTTCGGGAGCACCAAATACCCCCCTGCACCCCCACCCCCCCCCCCCCCCCCCCCCCCCCACCCCGCGCCTCATTCCCGTGCAGACAAAATACCCTGAACTCGTCTCGTTCGTACGCACGCTTAGAACCGGGGCCACATACAAAAGAAGCACCCACGCCACAGACTTCGGTCCAAACCCAAATCTAATTTTGAACAGGCGCCTTCACTCTACCCAGTCAAAGGCCTTCTCCGCATCCATGGATACAATAATCGCCAGTGCCCGTGTCACCGACGGAGTCATAACTACAGCCTCTTAATGTTGCTGGAGAGCTGCCTACCCTTCACAAAACTTGTTTGGTCCTCTGAGACCACCTCTGGCACACACCCCTCCAACCGACACAGCAACACCATCGCCAGTACTTTCACATCCATGTTCAACAAAGAAATGGGCCTGTAGAACCCACGCTCCATTGGGTCCTCCCCTTCTTCGGGGAAATTGACGCCCGAGACAATGTTGTTGGCAACTCACCCCTCTCCACCGCCTCCCTAAACATCCCAACAGGTGGGGGGACATCAGTCACAAACTGCTTGTAAAACCTGCCTTAATCCATCCAGTCCCGGGGCCTTCCCCGACTGCATTCCCCTGATACTATCCATCACCTCCCTCAGCCTCAATGGCTCCTCCAATGCCTGTCTCTTCCTCCCCTCTAGCTCTGGGAACTCCAGTCCATCCAGAAACCACTCCATATCCCCCACCTCTTCCCCGGCTCAGCCTTATACAACTTCTCATAGTATCCCCTGAACATCTCATTTAACTTTTCCGACTCCGATACCAATCCTTCCTCTCCGCCCTTACCTGCAAAATATCCCGACACGCTGCCTGATGCTGCAATTGGTGGGGCAGCATACGACTCGCCTTCTCTCCATACTCATACTGAACCCCCCATGCCCTCTGCAGCTTCCCCACCACCTTGCCCGTCGTTAACCTGTCAAACTGTTCCTGCAACCTCTTCCTCTCCATAGCAACTCCCTTGTGGGGGCTGCTGAATATCTCCTATCCACCTCGACTATCTAATAGCCGTGGTGTTCCTCCCTCTTCCTTCTATCAGAATGAGCCTTAAACAAAATAATCTCACCTCAGACCACCACCTTCAAAGCTTCCCAGACTGTGGCCGCCGACATCTCCCCATTCTGATTAAGCTCCACATAGTTCCTAATCACCACTCGCACTTTCTCACAAAATGCCTTGTCCGCCAGAAGTCCCAAATCCAACCTCCACCCTGGCCTCTAGATGCCCTCTTGCTCCTTATATCTGAATAAAAGGCTTTGGGATTTTCCTTAACCCGGTTTGCTAAAGATATTTCATGACCCCTTTTAGCCCTCTTGATTCCTTGTTTCAGATTGGTCCTACATTCCCGATATTCTTCCAAAGCTTTGTCTATCTTCAGTCGCCTAGACCTTATGTATGCTTCCTTTTTCCTCTTAGCTAGTCTCACAATTTCACCTGTCATCCATGGTTCCCTAATCTTGCCATTTCTAGCCCTCATTTTCACAGGGACATGTCTGTCTTGCACTCTAATCAACCTCTCTTTAAAAGCCTCCCATATATCAAATGTGGATTTACCTTCAAACAGCTGCTCCCAATCCACATTCCCCAGCTCCTGCCGAATTTTGGTACAGTTGGCCTTCCCCCAATTTAGTACTCTTCCTTTAGGACCACTCTTGTCTTTGTCCATGAGTATTCTAAAACTTACGGAATTGTGATCACTATTCTCAAAGTAATCCCCGACTGAAACTTCAACCACCTGGCCAGGCTCATTCCCCAACACCAGGTCCAGTATGGCCCCTTCCTGAGTTGGACTATTTACATACTGCTCTAGAAAACCCTCCTGGATGCTCCTTACAAATTCTGCTCCATCTAGACCTCTGACGCAGTGTATCCCAGTCAATGTTGGGAAAATTAAAATCTCCTATCACCAGCACCCTGTTGCTCTTACATCTTTCCATAATCTGTTTACATATTTGTACCTCTATCTCACGCTCGCTGTTGGGAGGTCTGTAGTACAGCCCCAACATTGTTACCACACCGTTCCTATTTCTGAGCTCTGCCTATATCGCCTCACTGCTCAAGTCCTCCATAGTGCCCTCCTTCAGCACAGTTGTGATATCCTCTCTGACCAGTAATGCAACTCCTCCACCCCTTTTACCTCCCTTTCTATCCCTCCTGAAGCATCAATATCCTGGGATATTTAGTTGCCAATCATGCCCTTCCCTCAACCAAGTCTCAGTAATAGCAATATCATACTCCCAGGTACTAATCCAAGCCCTCAGTTCATCTGCCTTACCTACTACACTTCTTGCATTAAAACAAATGCACCTCAGACCACCAGTCCCTTTGCGTTCATCATCTGCTCCCTGCATACTCTTCCCCTTAGTCACGCTGACTTCATGATCGAGTTCCTTACAGGCTTTAGTTACTACCTCCTTACTGTCCACTAACCTCCTCATTTGGTTCCCATCGCCCTACCACATAAGTTTCAACCCTCCCCAACAGCAATAGCAAAAGCACCCCCAAGGACATTGGTTCCAGTCCGGCCCAGGTGTAGACCGTCCAATTTGTAGTAGTCCCACCTCCCCAAGAACCGGTCCCAAAGTCCCAAAAATCTGAACCCATCCCTCCTGCACCATCTCTCAAGCCACGCATTCATCCTGCCTATTCTTTCATTTCTACTCTGACTACCACGTGGTACTGGTAGCAATCCTGAGATTACTACCTCTGAGGTCCGACTTTTTAACTTGGCTCCTAACTCCCTAAATTCTGCTTGTAGGACCTCATCCCGTTTTTTACCTATATCGTCGGTGCCTATATGCACCACGACAACTGGCTGTTCACCCTCCCCCTTCAGAATGTTCTGCAGCCGATCTGAGACATCCCTGACCCGTGCACCTGGGAGGCAACATACCATTTGGGAGTCTCGCTTTCGACCACAGAACCGCCTATCTACTCCCCTTACAATTGAATCCCCTATGACTACAGCCCTTCCACTCTTTTTCCCGCCCTTCTGTACAGCAGAGCCAGCCACGGTGCCATGAACCTGGCTACTGCTGCCTTCCCCTGGTGAGCAATCTCCCCCAACAGTATCCAAAACGGTATACCTGTTTTGGAGGGAGATAACCGTAGGGGACACTTGCACTGCCTTCCTGCTTTTTCTCTGCCTTTTGGTCACCCATTCCCTTTCTCCCTCAGCAATCCTAATCTGTGGTGTGACCAATTCGCTAAACGTGCTATCCACGACCTCCTCAGCATCGCAGACGCTCCAAAGCGAGTCCATCCGCAGCTCCAGAGCAGTCATGCGGTCTAACAAGAGCTGCAGCTGGACACACTTCCCGCACGTGAAGGAGCCAGGGACATCAGCCACGTTCCTGAGCACCCACATTGAGCAAGAGGAGCATAACACGGGTCTGAGATCTCCTGCCATTTTTAATCTTAAGCTTAACTTAGTCCAACTACAATATCAAATAATAGATAAATGAAAAAGGAAAAAAAAAGAAAAATTGTTACCAATCACACGATAAAAAAAAATAGAAATAGAAAAACCCTACCTTATCAACACACCTCAGGGAAAAGAAAAAGTACTTACCAGTCACCAGCCAATCACTGACCTGCTGGCTGTGACGTCACGGTTCAACTTCTTTCTACTTTTACCTGCCCTCGAGTCTCCCTCTTGATCTTTGCTCGGCTGGAATCCTTACAGTGATTTTTTTTGGGTTAGAGAAGGAGGTAGGGAGGGCAACACTAAAGAAGTGTTTGGGGTTTAACTGTCACTTTACAACAGCTCCTCCACAAACCACCTTCTGGATACAGTGACCGCAATGCACTGATGCAAATTTTCCCCGCAACAGCCAATCAGCGTCTCCGCTCTGCTGGATGCTTGCCTTCACTTGAACACGAAGGGTGTCTTGCTCAGGTACACCTTCTGGATAGTGACCGCAATGCACGGATGCAAATTTTCCCCATCAACAGCCAATCAGCGGCTCCGCTGGATACTTGCCTTCACTTGAACACGGAGGGTGTCTTGCTCAGGTACACCTTCTGGATACAGTGACAGCAATGCACTGATACAAATGTTCCCCACAACAGCCAATCAGCGGCTCCTATCCATGTATCTGTATAGCTTTCCTATCCATGTATCTGTATAGAATCATAGAATCTAAGTTTTATTACTTTTTGAAAATTATATGGACTCAAGAGGATGTCTGCTCCTCCAGCTTCCACAACACTTCTGATGGTCACTGTAGGCCAAAGTCAGGCCCCCTTTAATTGCCTGCAAGGCAGGTGCCTGAAATCTGCTCATTCAATTGGGTGAGGTACGACAGATGCCGGCATACAGGTAAGAAAAATGGCGGTCCATTGCAGGCAGTCAGGAGAATTCATAATGGGGAATAGAGAAGTTTGTGGAAAAGTTGTGCGTCTGTTTTCAATAAGGAAGATACAGGAAATCACCCAGATCTAGAGATCCAAGGGGCTAGGGAGAATGCCGAGTTGACGGAAATTAGGATAAGTAAGATGGTTGCATTAAAGAGATTAATGGGACTGAAAGTTGATTAGACTCTGGGATCTGATGTCATGCATCTCAGAATATTGAAAGAGGTTGCTACAGAGAAAGTGGATGCATTGGTGGGCATCTTCCAAGATTCTGGGATGATTCCTGAAGATTGGAAGGTAGCAAATGTCATCCCAATATTTAAGGGAGGGAGACAGAAAACAGGCAACTGCAGACGGATTAACCTTACATCAGTGGTAGGGAAAATGCTGGAATCTATCATAAAGGATATGATAAATACACACTTGGACAATCAGATTTTGCATGGTAAGCATGGATTTATAAATGGGAAGTCATGTTTGACAAACTTGTTGGAGAATTTTGAAGATGTTACTAACAATATTGATAAATCTCCCTGGAGGCGGAGCTGTCCCGCCAGCAAGCGACTGGCTTTCTCCCTGTACTCGTGCACCACATCCTTCCCCCGCCTCCCATGGCGTACCGCTTTCCCTGTAGGTAACAGGTTAAACTGCATCTGCAGTTCCTTTCTACTAGCCAAAAGTTCCAGAGTGGGATCTTCTACATACTTCCCATCCACTTCCAGAATCTTTGTCGACCAACCTCTGCTACTCCTCTCTTGCCTCCCTATCCAGCTTCATCTCAAATGAGATGATTGTGCCCCTTATCACCGCCTTCAATGCCTACCATCTCACCGATACCAAGACCTCCCCATTTTTATTGAACTCCATAGAATCATCAACCACCTTTGTCATCCTCATACAAAAACTCAGATCCACGAGCAAAGGGTCTCCTATTTAAGGCGTAGATGAGGAGGAATTTCTTGTCTGAGAGGATTGTTAATCTTTGGAATTCTCTACCTCAGAGGGCAGTGGAGGCTGGGATACAAAATATATTAAAGGCTGAGTTTTTTTTTCTTTTTTTTTTAAATTTAGAGTACCCAATACATTTTTTTCCAATTAAGGGGCAATTTAGCGTGGCCAATCCACCTACCATGCACATTTTTGTGTTGTGGGGGCGAAACCCACGCACACACGGGGAGAATGTGCAAACTCCACACGGACAGTGACCGAGAGCCGGGAGCGAACGTGGGACCTCGGCGCTGTGAGACATCAGTGCTGATCACTGCGCCATCGTGCTGCCCATTCAGGGCTGAGTTTGACAAATTTTTGATCTACAAGTAAGTCAAGGGTTATGGGGGCAGGCAAGAAAATGGAGTTAAGGGCATAATCAGATCAGGTATGATCTTATTGAATGACAGAGTAGGCACAAATGGCTACTTCTGTTCCTACTACTTATGTGTTTGTTATGCTCTGAAAACCTGAGGGCCATTCCCATAAAGTAGATGTTCTACTTACCTGCATTCTGCTTGACTGGCTTCAAAACAAAAAGACTGGAATTCATTGTTAAGGTCCTTGGCCAGACCTCAGGACATGGGGGGGAATTTAATATGCTTACAAAGTGACTGAAGCAACAAGAAACAAAAATAAACTTTATTATATAAGTTCTGAAAGATAAAACAATTTACAATATTATCTAATATATCATACATTCAGAAGTATGGGGTACATGTGAATTAACAAATGAACTGTGGTCAGACACACCACTCCGTACAATAGAAGACAGATATGACCAAAACAGATTCCATGGATTTCTCAACCATCCACCAAGACACTTGTCACATTGTGAGTCAACCAATATCACTTTAACTTTATTGCTCTCACGAGGGTTTCAATCTCCACATCTGAAGATCTTGCCTTGGAATTCTCTTCGCTAGTCGCTCCCACTCCGACATCTTCGACAATGACAAACCTCACAGTCTTTCAATGTTGTCATCTGCGATGCCTTTCCCTGGATCTCCATGCACTTTCCTTTCCATGCACAATCTCAGATCTTCAGTTGCGCCAACCAGAACACCATGGCTCTAAAGAGGGTTCCACCTTTGCCCCAACAGTCCGCAGCACGGAGGCACCAGCCTTCAGCTGCCTTCTCAGATCTTCAGGGCCCCTCCCGTGCCCATTTTGCTTAAAGTCTGCTTCCTGCGACTCTTTCTTAAATTCAAAACATTATTCAGCTCCTTTCTTTAACTTCACTTACGGGATATAATTCTGTCCCCTGGCTTTTATCCGCTGTCTGGAACTGCTTTTTGGGATCTTTCCCTGAACCCTCCCGGATTTGGAATCTTCTTCCTGTCCCACTCCAGTGTCCTGCACCCTGGGACACCCTGGGATGGTGTTCAGTCTGAGGACATCTTATCTGCTTTTTCATGCTGCCCCTCTCTTTCTTCTCAGCATTGGGGCAGCCCTCATCCAAAACAACACAAAACCACTAAACTGCGCGTGTGCGACCATTTCCTAGCACATGCACAAGAGGTCTGTGGTGCTTCGGGAACCAGAGTTACGAACCTTTGAACTAAAAGAAAGTAAGCATAGATTTCTTAATAATTTCTTTTGGGAGTAACTATGACTCTCTTAAGATTTCTTAGTTTGGTTACTGTAGCTGTGGGAATCTTTCATTATCTTTCCCACAGTTTGCCGGGCATCGGCATCACTTTGGACATTGCGTGGTGTCAGTTAAAGCGGCTGCATGAGAATTCAAGTTGAGAGATAACATGCATTTTCTAGCTCGTCACATTCCCTTGATGCCTCCACCTAATAGGTCTGTATCTGATAGCATCGGACAAGAGGGGACGTATGTCAAGAGCTGTGGTCACCTTGTCTAAGTCACAGTGAATCGTGCCTGACCAGGGTCCTGCGGGCACGATGCCCACCACATGCTGGCTTTGATGTGGTGGATCGGAAAACGACTGGCCGAAAACAACCAAACAAACCTGTAAGCCTGAAGCTGTCAATTGTCCAATAAAAAAAAATTTGAAGAATTTTTTCCGACTTTGGGTAGTCAGCGAGCATTCATAGAACATAGAACAGTACAGCACAGTACAGGCCATTCAGCCCACGATGTTGTGCCGACCATTTATCCTAATCTAAGATCAACCTAACCTACACCCCTTCAATTTACTGCTGTCCATGTGCTTGTCTAAGAGTCGCTTAAATGTCTCTGACTTCACCACCTCTGCTGGCAGTGCATTCCACGCACCCACCACTCTCCGTGTAAAGTACCTACCTCTGACATCTCCCCTATACTTTCCTCCAATTATGAACCCTCATGACAGCCATTTCCACGCTGGGGAAAAGTCTCTGGCTATCCATGCCTCTCATCACCTTGTACACTTCTATCAAGTCACCTCTCTGCCTTCTTCGCTCCAGTGAGAAAAGCCCTAGCTCCCTCAACCTTTCTTCATAAGACATGCCCTCTAGTCCAGGCAGCATCCTGGTAAATCTCCTCTGTACCCTCTCCAAAGCAAACACATCTTTCCTATAATGAGGCAACCAGAACTGGTCACAATATTCCAAGTGTGGTCTAACCAAAGCTGCAGCAAAACCTCACGGCTCTTAAACTCAATCCCTCTGTTAATGGAAGCCAACACACTATACGCCTTCTTAACTACCCTATCAACCTGGGTGGCAACTTTGAGGGATCTATGTACGTGGACCCCAAGATCGCTCTGTTCCTCCACACTTCCAAGAATCCTGCCTGTAGCCCTGTATTCAGCATTCAAATTCAACCTTCCAAAATGAATCACTTCACATTTATCAAGGTTGAATTCCATCTGCCACTTCTCAGCCCAGCTCTGCATCCTGTCAATGTCTTGCTGTAACCTGCAACACCCTCAACGCTATCTACAACCCCCCCAACCTTTGTGTCATCGGCAAACTTACTAACCCACCCTTCCACTTCCTCATCCAAGTCATTTATAAAAATCACAAAGAGCAGAGGTCCCAGAACAGATCCTTGAGGGACACCACTGGTCACCGACCTCCAGGCGGAATACTTTCCATCCACTACCACTCACTGTCTTCTTTCGGCCAGCCAATTCTGTATCCAGACAGCCAAATTTCCCTGTATCCCAGCAGTATGATCCGGGGATCCATTCGAGGCCACAGGATGCCAGAGACGAGGACAAGGAGAGGTTTGAGGGAACCAAGACACTTTCTTAGACAACTGTCTATCTTAGCTCTATTGCGTTGGATAAAGACTGACAGGTGAGCGGCCTCCTCCCAAGATGTGTGAGTAGGGTATCTCTGTGTAGCTTCGAATGTTGTTTGTTCCTGTTGTTCTGTTACTCAAGTTCTGTTGTATGTTTAACTATTAAAGCACCACGATCAAATGATGACTATAACAGATAAATGGTTCCGTACAATCGAGAAATAACTAGCCTGAACAGGCTCCATTCTTGGTTCTTCGTCAGAATGATGATATGCGGTAAGGCAGCTGAAGCTTCAGTTTAACATTTCACCTGAAAGATGACACTTCCATAGTGCAGCACTGGAGTGTCAGACTTCATTCGCAAAAGTGGGACTTGAACCCACAACCTTTTGACTCAGAGGCAAAAGTGCTAAACCTAACCACAGTTGACATACTCCACAGTTGGAGTATTGTGAGCAGTTTTGGGCCCCATATCTAAGGAAGGATGTGCTTGCCTTGGAAAGGGTTCAAAGGAGGTTCACAAGAATGACCCCTGGAATGAAGAGCTTGTCGTATGAGGAACGGTTGAGGACTCTGGGTCTGTACTCGTTGGAGTTTAGAAAGATATGGGGGGATCTTATTGAAACTTACAGGATACTGCGAGGCCTGGATAGAGAGGACATGGAGAGGAAAAACTAGAAGCAGAGGACACAACCTCAGGCTAAAGGGACATAGATTATCATAGAATTTACAGTGCAGAAGGAGGCCATTCGGCCCATCGAGTCTGCACCCTACCCAAGGTTAACACCTCCACCCTATCCCCATAACCCAGTAACCCCACCCAACACTAAGGGCAATTTTGGACACTAACGGCAATTTATCATGGCCAACCCACCTAACCTGCACATCTTTGGACTGTGGGAGGAAACCGGAGCACCCGGAGGAAACCGACGCACACACGGGGAGGATGTGCAGACTCCACACAGACGGTGACCCAAGCCAGAATCGAACCTGGGACCCTGGAGCTGTGAAGCAATTGTGATATCCACACTGCTACTGTGCTGCCCATAAAGGGGACGATCCTTTAAAACAGAGATGAGGAGGAATTTCTTCAGTCAGAGGGTGGTGAATTTGTGGAACTCTTTGCCGCAGAAGGCTGTGGAGGTCAAATCACTGAGTGTCTTTAAGACAGAGATAGATAGGTTTTTGATTAATAAGGGGATCAGAGGTTATGGGGAGAAGGCAGGAGAATGGGGATGAGAAAAATATCAGCCATGATTGAATGGCGGAGCAGACTCGAGGGGCCGAATGCCCTAATTCTGCTCCTATGTCTTATGGACATCTATAGCTAAACTCAGGCTTTAAATTATCTTCAACATCACATATATCTTCACTTTTAAAGATTCTATGCCATTTCACATGTAACCTTGAGACACTGCTTTTAATGTCTTGTGAACCTGAACCCACAAATCTCTTGACTCTTCCAAACAGTCCAAACTTCACTGTGTCAATTTATAATTATTACTTTTATATTTTTCTCTTACAGCTTTCTTGCAAGAGGGAATAGGAGAAAGGCTGGACAGGGAGGGTGTAGGAAAGCAGTCTGCAATCTATGTTGAACTTTATGATAGGAATTTGCACCTTTTACTGCAACTGAATGGAAAAGATAGATATGAGCAAACTTCAACTAAAACTACTATTTATATTTATACAGCACCTTTAATGTAATTAAACAGCCCACGGCACTTCATAGAACCAAGCCACATAAGAAAATATTAAGTTAGATGATCAAAAAGCTTGGTTAAAGAGTTACATTTTAAGGAATGACAGAAAAAAAAGTAGAGAAGTTGGGAGGGAATTCTAGGGCTCAGAAAAGGTAACTGGTTCCAATGATGGAGAAATTATAATTTGGAATACATTAAAGGAGTAAAGGAGCTCAAATATTTCAGAGAATTTGAAGTAATTACAGAGATGGGAAGGGATTTCAAAACAAGAATAAGAATTTTAAAATCAAGATGCTGCTTGACTGGTAGCCAATGTAGGTCTGCGAGCACAAACATGATAAGGGAACGGAACTTGGTGCAACTTCAGACACAGGTAGCAGTTTTGGACGTACTCAACTTTACAGAAGGTAGAATATGGAAAACCGATTCAGCACGCTCTGGAATAGTTGAGTCTAGGGATAAGAAAGGCATGGATGACGTTTCAGCAATAGGTGAGCCAAGACAGGAGAGAAATCAGGTTATGTTACGGAAGTGAAAAGTAAGTGATCTCAGTGATGGCACAAGTATGAAGTCGGAAGCATATCTCAGGATCAAATATGACAGCGAGGTTGTGAACAGATTGGCTCAATCCCAGATTGTTGGAGGGAGAGGGATGGAGTGAGTAGTGAGGGAAAATAATTTAGACCGGGATCTTCCCAAAATTTAATTCGGGGAAACCTCTGCTCATCCATGTCAGAAAAGCAGTTGGATAATTTAGCAACAGTGGAGGAGTTGAGGGAGGTGGAGCTGCTGTGGTGAGGTTTGGTGCCATCAGTGTGCATATGAAAACAAATACCTTGCCTTCAGATAATGTCACCAAGGGGCAACATGTAAAAGAGAAATAACAGGAGGTCCAGAATAGATCCATAGGGCCCCAGAGATAACGATGTGGGAGCAGGAAGAGAAGTTATTGCAAGTGCTTCTGTGACAATTATTAGATAGATAAGAATGGAACCAAGTGATGGCAGTCCTGGAAAAACTTGGAATGGATTTGGAAGGTGATATCACGTTAAAGGGCTTTGGAGAGGAAAGAGAGGTTGGAGATTGGACAGCAGATTGCAAGGACGGAGGGGGCATGGGATATTTGAGGAGAAAAATGATGATGGCAGATGTAAACGAGAGTCAAATACCGAAAGAGAAAGAACCATTTACATTGTTGGCTAACATGGGGCCTGGTGAGGAGGTTGGTGATCAGCAGTTTAGCGGAAACATGAGCTAGGGAACAGGGAGTGGGTCTCATGAACAATATGAGCACAAAGAGGGCATATGGGGAGATAGGAGAGAGACTAGAGAAAGGTGCAAATTCAAAGATAGGCGTCAGGAATCTTCATATTCCGGGATGATCCTTGAATAGTGAGCAATTTTAGCAGAGAAAAGTAGGACTCTATGGCATTTAAAGTGGTCCAGGCAGATCTGGCGATAGTTGACTAAACCTGCTGTTGAACGTCATATCCTTCCAGATTTTAAGGGAGCATAGATTTTTTAAAATAAATTTAAAGTACCCAATTTTCTTTTTCCAATTAAGAGGCAATTTAACGTGACCAATCCACCTAACCTGCACATCTTTGGGTTGTGGGGGTGAGAGCCATACAGAAAGGGAGCATAGATGAGCACCATACCCAGGGTGGGGTGGGTGAGCGATGTTAGGTTGAAAGGGAGTAATGGTTTTATTGGGGACTTGGACATAAAAGGCGGAGGTGAGGGCACAGTTGAGTAAATCAATAGCTGCAGATATTAAACAATTGATCTTGCATCAGTTGCTGTTTTGGAAGGTAGTTCCAAACTTCTACCATCATTAGTGTGAAGAAGTGTTTCCTAATTTCACTCCTGAAAGGTCTGGCTCCAATTTTTAGATCATGCCCCCTAGTTATACACTCCCCAATCTGCAAAAATAGTTTCCCCCTATCTATTCCCCTTGCATGATCTTATCAAAGGGCAGAGCAGGCCTGAGGAACCAAATGGCCTAACTCCTGCTCCATATGTTTACATGTATGTGTGCGTGTGCATGAATCAGTACTGGGGTGTCAGCATGTGCAACTTTGAATCCAGCCAGCAGCAGCATCCCTATAAAGCCATTTTCAAGGATATCCCTACCTCGCTCTCTAATTGTGGAAGTTAGCAAGTCAGCAAAGACCACAGCTACAAAGAAAACAGGGAAGCTTCTCCGCCAAAGTGCACAACACCAGAACCTCAAAGCCGATTATTTGCTGACTGAAGTCAGCGCTACTGGAATTTCGAAACCAAGTATTCACCTGCTGAAGTTAGAATTACTAGAATCTCAAATATAACTGGCACTCAACCATCTACTCCTCACGAGTCAAGGACTGTTTCATATACCTTTTTTTAAAAATTACTTACTTTGGACTCAACTTCTAATCAATATGAATGTATATGCATGTGTTTTATCCCAAGAAAGCCTGTCTAAATTGGCTCCTTTGTAAATGTAAGTATTGGGACTGGAAAATGTATCCGTGACAGGGAATTATCCTTTTTAGATTAATCTTGTTGTGAACAGCAGAGATGGTTCAATAAAGGAAGGGAGACAGTTCATGCCTCCTCACCCAGGGCATAACAATTTGGGGGCATCCCAGTCAGACGGTAACAAATTGAGGTATCTCGCCTGGGTTAACAAATTTGGGGAACCTCATTTGGGGACCGGTCATAACACTGCATCTTCCAAAATAATCGTACTTTCTTCATCAACATTATTAAACATAAGTAACACATCCCCTTGGGTGAAGAAAATTGAACACCTGATGCCAGAGTTATTATTAGTCGAGGGAGGGTAGGAAGGTTAAAATTAGGTTGCAACTGGCATGAACAGTCCACGAAGATCAGCAAATGCAGTCGTGCCTACTTCAGTTGGCAACTTTTCAGAGGTCAGCAAAGTGGTCTGCTTTGCAGCAAGTACATTCCTAATTGCACCATGACAAGACAAAAAGGTAGTTTCTACCAATGCCTCTAATTTACAATTCCCACAAGTAATCAAATTTGTTGGACTATGTTACTCTGTACATGGAAGAGCAGAGCTCTTTGCACATACCAGGAAAGTTGGAACATCAAGACCATCTGAGTTACAAAAGGAAAGAAAAGGTTGCAGTTAAATAATGCTTTCAATCTCTCAGGACTTCCCAAGACACCCCACAGGAATTAAGTATTTTGAGTGCAGCTGCAGTTATTTGGTGGACAAAACAAAAAGAGAAAAGGAATAAACTCATGGCCTGGATGGAATGCAGAACCATGGCATAATACTAAAACAAGATAGAAGCACCCATAGAACATACAGTGCAGAAGGAGGCCATTCGGCCCATCGAGTCTGCACCGACCCACTTAAGCCCTCACTTCCACCCTATCCCCGTAACCCAATAACCCCTCCTAACCGTTTGGTCACTAAGGGCAATTTATCATGGCCAATCCACCTAACCTGCACATCATTGGACTGTGGGAGGAAACCGGAGCACCTGGAGGAAACCATGCAGACACGGGAGAACGTGCAGACTCCGCACAGACAGTGACCCAGCGGGGAATTGAACCTGGGACTCTGGCGCTGTGAAGCCACAGTGCTATCCACTTGTGCTACCGTGCTGCCCCGCCTTAGAGATTTAGAAAGGACTCTTGTACCAGGTTTACCATTTTCCTAGTACATACCACTTTGGTTGCTGTAACCATGGGCTTACAAAACCAGGTTCAGTCTATATCTGAAGAGACAAAATGCATTAACCTGCAGTAGTTTCAGTTACATGGAAAAAGAAATGTCAAAATAGCTTCTGCACGTTCTCTGAACTACTGCACCTATGATGTTAAATACAGAATTTGTCAAAACAACAGAACAAAGGATTTCACATATTGCAAGATGCTAATCTTGAGATAAATCCTTTCACAAAGTATACATATATCTTTTACGGCAACCTTTTTTAAAAAACCTCTCCTTCAAAAACTGTGCAACCAGGCTTGTGCTAAAATGGTTTAAATGTCAAACTAGCTTAAAAAGTATCACGTATTTAATAATATCACCTCTTCTAGTGAAAATGTCAATTTTCGTTGTTATAATTAGAGACAATATAGCTTATATGTGAAATAAAATATTTTCTCTATAGATTTTACATGTAATATTTCATACAGAATGCACCCATCTTCCAGATTTCATAGAATCAAGAGTGCCAAAGAGGCTCTTTGGCCCATCGAGTCTGTACCGACAAGCGAAAAAAACACTTGACCTACTTGCCTAATCCTATTGGCTAGCACTTGGCCTCTCGCCTTGAATGCTATGAAGTACCAAGTGCTCATCCAGGTACTTTTTAAAGGCAACCTGCCTCTACCATCGACACAGGCAGTGCATTCCAGACTGCCACCACCCTCTGGGTAAAACTGTTTTTCCTCACATCACCTCTAAACCTCCTGCCGCTCACCTTGAACCTGTGCCTCCCCCTTATGACTGACCCTTCAATTAAGGAGAACATTTCCAGAAACTCACCATTGATCATAATCATTAGTGTCAGGTGTTTTACAGTAGGTTAGAGACCGCAGTCGTAGATCTTCAGTATGCAGATGACGTTCATGTGTGATGTCACTCAGAAACTGAGCTACATGTCATCGGCGACATCGTCTCTGAAGTATACTAGAAAATGGGCCTTTCACCAAGCACCCAGAAAACTAGCTCCGACTATCTCAGTGAAAACTGAGACCAAAAAAGTCTGTATTATTGCACCAACTCACTACTCCATTTTCCTTGCTGCACAATTGCACCTCACTACTGCAAATTACCCACAAATTACCCACAAGCAGAGATATTTTAAAGACCAGAAGGAAAACTGTTAAACCTATGCCACTTCACTCTAAACCCAAAAAACACTGATTTAAAAGAGCAATACTTCACTCGTTGAATGAAAGGTACAAAAAAAGTAGTAAATAATGTAAAATTGTTCAGATGGTCAGAGGAAAATTGGGGAAAAAGCACTGAATGCCTACAGATGTCGGTCTAAAGTAAAGACCGGAGCACAAATGTTGATCTTAAGTCTGTTTCAGAGGGCTGCAGAGCACACAGAGCAGTTTGGATTAAGCTTGGTAGCCCTAGTTCAGGGATACCATATGATGCATTGGATAAGAAAAATCTCCAGGAGAACAAAACCATGAATTGTGCCATGCCAACAACCAGAAATATTGATTGATTGAATGCTTAATAACAATTTTCCTTGCTGCAATTTTTGGGCAGCACGGTAGCACTGTGGATAGCACAATTGCTTCACAGCTCCAGGGTCCCAGGTTCGATTCTGGCTTGGGTCACTGTCTGTGCGGAGTCTGCACATCCTCCCCGTGTGTGCGTGGGTTTCCTCCGGGTGCTCCGGTTTCCTCCCACAGTCTAAAGATGTGCAGGTTAGGTGGATTGGCCATGATAAATTGCCCTTAGTGTCCAAAATTGCCCTTGGTGTTGGGTGGGGTTACTGGGTTATGGGGATGGGGTGGAGGTGTTGACCTTGGGTAGGGTGCTCTTTCCAAGAGCCGGTGCAGACTTGATGGGCCGAATGGCCTCCTGCTGCACTGTAAATTCTATGATAATTAATTTTAAATAACAATTGTTTGAGTCTATAAACTTCTGGGCTGAGTAATAATATTTGCTATTTCAAAGAAATTGATAGTGTAGCATGGAACTAAAGTAAATTCAGTAAGCAGATTATTATAAGTGAAGTAATTGCATAATGTTGCAAGGACAGAATACAGACGAGGTCCAGCTGTCAAATGATAGGGGATAAAGTCTGTATATGAGAACTGTTGAGGAACAGAAGGGTTCTATCAAAATGAAGGAAATGAAAACATTTTCTTTCAGGTAGAACTTTTCATTTTTTCCAATAAGTCTAAATTCCACAGCCTGACCATACCTATTTCTTTTAAGAACTATTCAAACTTTAGTTACCATTTGGTTCGGAAGCATTCATACCTTGAAGAAGTTCAAATATAATCAGTTCTCAGATCCTGTTAATGCTGCTCTGAGGTTGGCAAAATTTGTTTAGCTGCACCTACCAATTTCCCCTGCTGCCCGATGAGGAAGTACCGAGTCTCCACTCAGCATCCATCACCTTACAGTGATAGAGAGGAGACTTATCGGAGTGAGGACACAAAACCTCTACCTGGCCACTCAAGTACTATATTTTGCTGTACCACCTAAAGATTTGTGTTATTTTAAAATTATTTTCTTGTTAAATACCGATCACAGAGTCCAAATCAAAAGGGATGATCATGAAGTTCCATCAAAAGTCACTTATTTTTTCCAACTATTCCAAAACAGATGATTACCATCTTGCAATTGACATGATGATAAGTCAGCTAAAAATCACTGGTTCATGAAGCACACAAAATGTATCATCATGGACACAACGCTAATTTATTGCTCTTGTTGGGCGGGGGTGGTTGATGAGGAAAAGAGACTGTTACGGGCATAAATATTAAACAGAGTACAAATTGTATCTTTGGATATTTATCCATAATGTTTGTGCCATAAGCTCTTCAAAGTTAATTTAAGTTGTTACCATGCAAGTCAAGACCTGACAAAAATGTGCTGGCAAGTTGCACATTTTGTTCTGAAAGTAGAAAAATACAAACTATACTGGAACAAGTAACAGTGAAATGCTGCAAGCTATCGGGCAGTGAAGTACAGACCAGAATTTTGCTGACAACTGAGAATAACTTTGTCATCCTCTTTTCAATGAGGTGCATGCACGACCTCTATATATAACTTCTGTAAACGGAATTTTCCCACAGTACTAATACCAATGTGTAGTAAATCATATTATTTCATAATTACAGAATTTATTTATTTTAAATTTTTAATTATTTTTTTTAAGTACCCAATTATTTTTTTCCAATTAAGGGGCAATTTAGCGTGGCCAATACACCTATCCTGCACATCTTTGGGTTGGGGGGGAGAATGTGCAAACACCATTCGCAGCAGTACAGAAGAGAAACATCTCACTATTTCTGAAAAAATACACATTTGTTTGAACAAGACCATGGTCTCAGCATATTCTTAAAGATTCTGTCTGCTGTGTTATCATATTATTTTTCTCACTTTCAGAAACAATTCGATTTGTCCCAGTGTTATTTTGCTGCACGCTACATTTCTCAGTTTCTGGCTACCTTCTTTGCTTTTTCCTATATGATGCACCACCTACAGTTGAGAACAGGCGATCAGGTGAGATTGTAATATAATAAACTTTTTGTCGGTTTACATTAACACTGCAATGAAGTTACTGTGAAAAGCCCCGAGTCGCCACATTCCGACGCCTGTTCGGGTACACAGAGGGAGAATTCAGAATATCCAAAATATCTAACAAGTCTTTCAGGACTTCTGGGAGGAAACCGGAGCACTCAGAGGAAACCCACACAGACACAGGGAGAACGTGCAGACTCCACACAGACAGTGACCAAAGCCGGGAATCGAACCTGGGAGGCTGGAGCTGTGAATCAACAATGCTAACCACTGTGCTACCGTGCCGCTCCGTGTGATTCTTCCACCATTCCTTGGAGAGAAATGACAGACCATCATGAGTGCCTCTCCACAGCAACATGGGCACAGGCAAATGCTCCACTTCTGAACATTGTGTGCTGCTGTTTTAACATGCAATGCCACTTTGTCATCATCAACTCAGTTCAAAGCAAGTGCTTAATTACCACATTCAGAAAGGAAAATGATCACAAAAATAATTTAAATTAATTAATGACTTTTATTAACTTGGCTTTAAAATTACATTTTCCTTCAACCCAGTTCCAAAAACAATCTTCAACCATCACGCTCTGCCTTCTACCACAAAGTCAATTTTGGATCTAGTTTGCCAAATTGCTTTGCATCCTATGGGCTCTTACCTTCTTCATCGGTCTCCCCTGTGGCACCTTGTCAAAAGCCTTACTAAAGTCTATGTAGACTACATCAACATCACCATCCTCATCGACACACCTCGTCACCTCCTCAAAAAATATTCTTATATTTGGAGAGGTGCCAGAGGACTGGAGGACAGCTAGTATCCCATCCTTCACTATCACAGGAATATGTTGGCCCGGAACGCTCTCTAAGAACATAAGAACTAGGAGCAGGGGTAGGCCATCTGGCCCCTCGAGCCTGCTCCGCCATTCAATGAGATCATGGCTGATCTTTTGTGGACTCAGCTCCACTTTCCGGCCCGAACACCATAACCCTTAATCCCTTTATTCTTCAAAAAACTATCTATCTTTATCTTAAAAACATTTAATGAAGGAGCCTCTACTGCTTCACTGGGCAAGGAATTCCATAGATTCACAACCCTTTGGGTGAAGAAGTTCCTCCTAAACTCAGTCCTAAATCTACTTCCCCTTATTTTGAGGCTATACCCCCTAGTTCTGCTTTCACCCGCCAGTGGAAACAACCTGCCCGCATCTATCCTATCTATTCCCTTCATAATCTTATATGTTTCTATAAGATCCCCCCTCATCCTTCTAAATTCCAACGAGTACAGTCCCAGTCTACTCGTAATCCAACCCCTTCAGCTCTGGGATTAACCTAGTGAATCTCCTCTGCACACCCTCCAGTGCCAGTACGTCCTTTCTCAAGTAAGGAGACCAAAACTGAACACAATACTCCAGGTGTGGCCTCACTAACACCTTATACAATTGCAGCATAACCTCCCTAGTCTTAAACTCCATCCCTCTAGCAATGAAGGACAAAATTCCATTTGCCTTCTTAATCACCCGTTGCACCTGAAAACCAACTTTCTGCGACTCATGCACGAGCACACCCAGGTCTCTCTGCACAGCAGAATGTTTTAATATTTTATCATTTAAATAATAATCCCTTTTGCCGTTATTCTTACCAAAATGGATAACCTCACATTTGTCAACATTGTATTCCATCTGCCAGACCCTAACCCATTCACTTAGCCTGTCCAAATCCCTCTGCAGACTTCCAGTATCCTCTGCACTTTTTGCTTTACCACTTATCTTAGTGTCGTCTGCAAACTTGGACACATTGCCCTTGGTCCCCAACTCCAAATCATCTATGTAAATTGTGAACAGTTGTGGGCCCAACACTGATCCCTGAGGGACACCACTAGCTACTGATTGCCAACCAGAGAAACACCCATTAATCCCCACTCTTTGCTTTCTATTAATTAACCAATCCCCTATCCATGCTCCTACTTTCCCCTTAATGCCATGCATCTTTATCTTATGCAACAACCTTTTGTGTGGCACCTTGTCAAAGGCTTTCTGGAAATCCAGATATACCACATCCATTGGCTCCCCGTTATCTACCGCACTGTTAATGTCCTCAAAAAATTCCACTAAATTAGTTAGGCACGACCTGCCCTTTATGAACCCATGCTGCGTCTGTCCAATGGGACAATTTCCATCCAGATGCCTCGCTATTTCTTCCTTGATGATAGATTCCAGCATCTTCCCTACTACCGAAGTTAAGCTCACTGGCCTATAATTATCCGCTTTCTGCCCACCTCCTTTTTTAAACAGTGGTGTCACGTTTGCTAATTTCCAATCCGCCGGGACCACCCCAGAGTCTAGTGAATTTTGGTAAATTATCACTAGTGCATTTGCAATTTCCCTAGCCATCTCTTTTAGCACTCTGGGATGCATTCCATCAGGGCCAGGAGACTTGTCTACCTTTAGCCCCATTAGCTTGCCCATCACTACCTCCTTGGTGATATCAATCCTCTCGAGGTCCTCACCTGTCATAGCCTCATTTCCATCAGTCACTGGCATGTTATTTGTGTCTTCCACTGTGAAGACCGACCCAAAAAACCTGTTCGGTTCCTCAGCCATTTCCTCATCTCCCATTATTAAATCTCCCTTCTCATCCTCTAAAGGACCAATATTTACCTTAGCCACTCTTTTTTGTTTTATGTATTTGTAGAAACTTTTACTATCTGTTTTTATATTCTGAGCAAGTTTACTCTCATAATCTATCTTACTCTTCTTTATAGCTTTTTTAGTAGCTTTCTGTTGCCCCCTAAAGATTTCCCAGTCCTCTAGTCTCCCACTGATCTTTGCTACTTTGTATGTTTTTCCTTCAATTTGATACTCTCCCTTATTTCCTTAGATATCCACGGTCGATTGTCCCTCTTTTTACCGTCCTTCCTTTTTGTTGGTATAAACCTTTGCTGGGCACTGTGAAAAATCACTTGGAAGGTTCTCCACTGTTCCTCAACTGTTTCACCATAAAGTCTTTGCTCCCAGTCTACCTTAGCTAGTTCTTCTCTCATCCCATTGTAATCTCCTTTGTTTAAGCACAAAACACTAGTGCTTGATTTTACCTTCTCACCCTCCATCTGTATTTTAAATTCCACCATATTGTGATCGCTCCTTCCGAGAGGATCCCTAACTATGAGATCCTGTCTCATTACACAGGACCAGATCTAGGACCGCTTGTTCCCTCGTAGGTTCCATTACATACTGTTCGAGGAAACTATCGCGGATACATTCTATAAACTCCTCCTCAAGGCTGCCTTGACCGACCTGGTTAAACCAATCAACATGTAGATTAAAATCCCCCATGATAACTGCTGTACCATTTCTACATGCATCTGTTATTTCTTTGTTTATTGCCTGCCCCACCATAATGTTACTATTTGGTGGCCTATAGATTACTCCTATCAGTGACTTTTTCGCCTTACTATTCCTGATTTCCACCCAAATGGATTCAACCTTATCCTCCATAGCACCAATGTCATCCCTTACTGTTGCCCGGATGTCATCCTTAAATAACAGAGCTACACCACCTCCCTTACCATCCACTCTGTCCTTCCGAAAAGTTTGATACCCTCGGATATTTAACTCCCAGTCGTGACCATCCTTTAACCATGTTTCAGTAATGGCCACTAAATCATAGTCATTCACGATGATTTGCGCCATCAACTCATTTGCCTTATTCCGAATACTACGAGCATTCAGGTAAAGTACACTTATGTTGGCTTTTTTACCTCTGTTCTTAATCTTAACACCTCGATCAGTAACCTCTCCTAAGTTATATTTCCTCTTAACCTTTCTCCTAATTTTCCTTGTCGTCGAACCCACATCTTCCTGCAACAACCTGCCGCATTGCTTACCATTAATGTTTTCACTTCCCGTTTTATTTCTTTTAGTATTCCTGGTCCTATTCACTGAGCTCCCCTCAGTCACTGTACCTTGTACTGTCGCCCTTTTTGATTTTTGACTATGGCTTCTCTGCCTTACACTTTCCCCCTTACTGCCTTTTATTTCTGTCCTTGTTTTACTACCTTCCAACTTCCTGCATCGGTTCCCATCCCCCTGCCACATTAGTTTAAACTCTCCCCAACAGCTCTAGCAAACCCCCCCCCCCCTAGGACATCGGTTCCAGTCCTGCCCAGGTGCAGACCGTCCGGTTTGTACTGGTCCCACCTCCCCCAGAATCGGTTCCAATGTCCCAGGAATTTGAATCCCTCCCTCTTGCACCATCTCTCGAGCCACGTATTCATCCTCTCTATCCTGATATTCCTACTCTGACTAGCTCGTGGCACTGGTAGCAATCCTGAGATTACTACCTTTGAGGTCCTACTTTTTAGTTTAACTCCTAGCTCCCTAAATTCAGCTTGTAGGACCTCGTCCCGTTTTTTACCTATATCATTGGTGCCTACGTGCACCACGACAGCTGGCTGTTCACCCTCCCCCCCCAGAATGTCCTGCAGCCGCTCCGAGACATCCTTGACCCTTGCACCAGGGAGGCAACATACCATCCTGGAGTCTCGATTTTGTCCGCAGAACCGCCTGTCTATTCCCCTTACAATTGAGTCCCCTATCACTATAGCCCTGCCATTCTTCTTCCTGCCCAGCTGCGCAGCAGAGCCAGCCACGGTGCCATGAACCTGGCTGCTGCCGCCTTCCCTGTTTGAATGTTCCTGTTTGAATGAACCCCACTGCTCTGATGTAGATTTTCCTACAAGTAGCTGCTCGCAGTTAACTTTGGACAAATCGGACTTCCGGTGATGGGATTTTCCTGAGACATTGCACATCAGGTGGCTCTCCTCCTGCGAACCTGAAAAATAGGCACTTTTTGCCCGAAAAACTCCCGCAAGTGATATAAATCATCCCCACACCACGAACAAAACAAAGAAAGAAGCAAGGATGACAAATAACAGCCAGTCCAGAGGACGAGTGGTGACCAGGAATGTAAAAAGCCTGGACAAACAGCAAACGACCGAACCGACCGGCGCACGAGGCAGCGAAACACGGATTTCGGCAGAGCGAGAGGAACTGACCTGCCGCACGAGAAGTCCCCCCACACCAGGGGATGGGTGGACGATATTCCTCTCAAGAGAGTTGAAGGAACACCAACAGGAAACAAAATCGGACATACAAGCTGCGGTGAAGGGTGTGGAGGCCGAAACTCTGGCGAATATGCAGGTGGCCCTGGACAAAGCCGAAAAGCGACTGGAGGCCCAGGAGGCAATGATTAAAAATCTGGAGAGGGCTGCAACTGACCAGAGCGACTGCATCATCGCCCTGGAAAATGAGGTGGCAAGGCTGGCCACGCCACAAGGCAACCTGAGAGAAAAGGTCGAGAACCGGTCGAGGCAGCAGAACCTACGAATCGTGGGCCTACCGGAGGGGGTCGAAGGTAGGAATCCCACAGACTATGTGGCCCAGACTATGTAACCTGGTGGGAAGGAACAGCTTCCCCAACCCACCAGGAATCGAAAGAGAGCACCGGTCGCTCCAACCAAAGCCCAAAACCAGGGAACAGACAAGGGCGATAATTGCAAAGGTGCACCAGGACCAGGAAAGAATCCTGCGATGGGCCAGGCAGTCCAAAAACTGCAGCTGGGAAGGTCACAAGATCCGGATTTACCAGGATATTGGGGTTGACCTGGCCAAGCGCCGGGCTGATTTTAACAAAGCGGAAGCTGCGCTGTACAGAAACGGCGTGAGATTCGGAATGCTGTGCCCGGCCAAGCTCTGGGTCACATATCAAGGCAGAGAGTACTTTTTCATGGTCCCTGTGGATGCTGACAATTTCGTCGCAGAGCACAGACTGGAGAAGCAGCAGCAGGGGCAGCGATGAAGAGCCCGCAGAACATTATAACAATGTTTTACCAAAAATGTTTTCTCCCTTTTACAGTCTGTAAAGCCAACAGTAGACTATCGTCACAGAGACCACTTTATGCGGGAGAAAACTGCCTCGATTTGGAGGCGAGAGCTGTAAGGGAGAGAAGGATGAGTGAGTACAGCTAAGCACAGGGGAAGGTGAGGGGAATGGCAGACAAAGAGCCCAGAGATCGGGCAATGTGAGGAAGTGCAACAACCCCCGGGAGCAGGGCCACCACACTAGCAAGATAGCTAGCATCGGGATTCATGAAGAATAGAGAGGCGGCGGCGCGCCCCACGCTAGGGGGAAGATGCCTGTCCGGGAGAGGGGGTTGACAATGGGCACGGAGGGATAACTAGGGGAAGAAACAGGGGAAAGGGGAAGGGAGGGAGAGAATATCACAAGGGAGGGCATTAGGCTGGATACAGTAGGCCACACTTGGCGATTTGGAACAAAATGGCGCTGTAAGCAACCACTTTGGAGGGTCCCTGGACAAAGGGAAACCCTCCGGAGTGCAGGGGCCTGACCTCATGGGGAGAGCAATGACCGCGGCCATCTTGGACTGCTCACTAACAAAGAGAAACCCTGGAGTGCAGGGGCACACCTAAAGGTAAGTATGGTTGATCCCCCAGGAACAGGGGCCAAAATCCCCCCCATCAGGATAGTCAGCTGGACCGTCAGGGGACTTAACGGCCTAGTGAAAAGATCCAGAGTCTTCCTCTAAGAGACGCACCCGAGGGAGAAGCACCAACTGCAGGTAAGGAAGGGCTGCGTGGGACAGATTTATAGTTCCTGCTATGGGACGAGTGGTAGGGGGCAGCCATTCTGTTAAATAAGAGGACGGTGTTCACGGCGATAAAGACGGTTATGGATACAGGGGGACCTCATGGTCAGCGGTGTCCTAGACGGGGCACCGGTAGTCCTCATTAATGTGTACGCTCCCAACTGGGATGACATGGAGTTTATAAAGAAGACAATGGCAGAAATCCCCATCATCGATACACACCGACTGATCATGGGGGGGACTTTTATAACAGGACCCACAGACGGACAGGTCGAACCCCAAAACGGGAAAGACCTCCAATACGGTGAAGGAACTCAGCCTATTCATGGAGCAGATGGGGGCGGTGGACCCATGGCGATTCACCTACCCAGGGGAGAAGGAGTTCCCCTTCTTCTCTCAAGTACATAACATCTATTCACAAATCGACTGCTTTGTAGTGGGGCAATAGGTGCTTCCAGGTCTAGTAAGGGTGGAATACTCCACGATCGTAATCTCAGACCACGCTCCACATTACATGGATGTACAGTTGGAGACGCGTCGTGCCCAACGCCCCCCCATGGAGGTTGGACACGGCCCTCCTGGCCGATAAGGCTTTTTGCGAGAAAATATCACAGGCCATAGACGAGTATATTACTGATAACCAGAATGGGAAGGTTTCAACCCTCCCTGTTCTGGGAGGCGCTGAAGGCTGTGATCAGGGGAGAAATTATCGCTTATAAAGCACGGAGAGATAGGAAAGAGAGGGCGGCTAGGCAACAACTAGTTGACACCATACTACGGCGATACTCTGAGGCCCCAACCGTAGAGCTCCTGGCTCTCCACTAGTCGCCTGCTGGCTCACCAGCTGAGAAAGCAGGCAGCCACAAGGGAAATAGCACAGATCAGGGATAGCAGAAACAAATCAGTAGTGGAGCCGGACAAAGTCAACAAGGCGTTTGAGAACTTCTACCAGGGGCTGTACACCTCCGAGCCCCGAGCACGGAACTTGGGATGAAGCAGTTCCTTGGTGAGCTGAACATGCTATGTCGTGGGGAAACGGGGCCTGGAAGCACCACTAGAAATGGGAGAGGTCATGGAGAGTATTATCTCCATGCAGGCAGGGAATTCACTGGGACCAGGTTTCCCGACGGACCTCTAAAAAGATTTGCGACAGCACTGACTCTGCACCTGGCGAGGGGCACCCTGCTGCCTACGCTAGCACAAACCTCAATCTTGCTGATACCTAAAAAACAGATTGCAGTTCAAAGAACAAAGAAATGTACAGCACAGGAACAGGCCCTTCGGCCCTCCAAGCCCGTGCTGACCATGCTGCCCGACTAAACTACAATCTTCTACGTTTCCTGGGTCCGTATCCCTCTATTCCCATCCTATTCATGTATTTGTCAAGATGCCCCTTAAATGTCACTATCGTCCCTGCTTCCACCACCTCCTCCGGTAGCGAGTTCCAGGCACCCACTACCCTCTGCGTAAAAAACTTGCCTCGCACATCTACTCTAAACCTTGCCCCTCTCACCTTAAACCTATGCTCCCTAGTAATTGACCCCTCTACCCTGGGGAAAAGCCTCTGACTATCCACTCTGTCTTTGCCCCTCATAATTTTGTAGACCTCTATCAGGTCGCCCCTCAACCTCCTTTGTTCCAGTGAGAACAAACCAAGTTTATTCAACCGCTCCTCATAGCTAATGCCCTCCATACCAGGCAACATCCTGGTAAATCTCTTCTGCACCCTCTCTAAAGTCTCCACATCCTTCTGGTAGTGTGGCGACCAGATTTGAACACTATACTCCAAATGTGGCCTAACTAAGGCCATCTCACTGCTAAACACAGACGTGAAGATACTGGCCAAGATCCTAGCCAAAAGGCCGGAGGACTGCGAACAAGAGGTGGTTGCGGAAGACCAGATGGGCTTTGTCAAGGGTAGACAGCTAACACCGAACATCACGGGCGGGATACTCCAAGCCCGCGCTGGGTAGGAGAATCGCCAAGGGGGAGGGGGGACGTGAATCACGCGACGCCGCTCCGAAGCCGTTTCACAATTCTCCTAGGAAGCGAAAACGGCGTGGTCGTGAACGGCGCCATGTGGCCCAGAGAATCGCCTGAGGGGGTCCCTGCGGGGGCCCGCTGAGCGATTCTCCGGGCTCCCGGTGATACTGCAGCCCGGATGGGCCGAAGTCCCGACGGCATGACCCGAGGTCACGCCGGCGCCGTTCTAACCTGCTTTTAAAAATCGTGAGCACTGGAGGAGGAGGAGGAGGATCCACAAATATCCCCATCCTCAAAGATGGAGGAGCCCAGCACATATATGCAAAAGACAGACTGAGGCATTCGCAATAATCTTCAGCAAGAAGTGCCGAGTGGATGATCCATCTCGGTCTCCTCCGGAGGTCCCCAGCATCACAGATGTCAGTCTTCAGCCCATACGATTCACTCCATGTATATCAAGAAAAGGCTGAACACACTGGAGCAATATGGGCCCTGACAATTTTCAGGCAAGAGTACTAAAGACTTGTGCTCCAGAATTTGCTGCACCCCTAGCCAATCTGTTACATACAGCTACAACACTGGCATCTATCCGGCAATGTGGAAAATTGACCAGGTGTGTCCTGTACACAAAAAACAGGACAAATGCAACCCAGTCAATTACCGTCCTGTCAGTCTGCTCTCCATCAACAGCAAAGTGATGGAAGGAGTCATCAACAGGGCTGTCAAGTGGCACTTGCTCAGCAATAACCTGCTCATGGTGCTCAGTTTGGGTTCCGTCAGGATCACTCAGCTCCTGACCTCATTACAGTCTTCGTTCAAATATGGACAAAAGAGCTGAATGGCAGAGGTGAGGTGAGAGTGACTGCCCTTGACATCAAGGCAGCATTTGACAGAGTATGGCAACAAGGAGCCCTAGCTAAACTGGAGTCAATCGGAATCAGGGGAGAACCTCTCTGCTGGTTGGAGTCATACCTGGCACAAAGGAAGATGGTTGTGGTGGTTGGAGGTCAATCATCTCAACTCCAGGACATCACTGCGGGAGTTCCTCAGGGTAGTGTCTGAGGACCAGCCACATCTCAGCAGGTCTGGCAGCACGTGGTGGTAGCTGTGGTGGTTGGAGGTCACTCATTCGAACTCCAGGATATCACTGCAGGAGTTCCTCAGGATAATGTCCGAGGTCCAACCGTCTTCAGCTGCTTCATCAATGACCTTCCTTCCATCAGAAGGTCAGAAATGGGGATGTTTGCGGATGACTGCACAATGTTCAGCACCATTTGCGACTCCTCAGATAATGAAGCAATCCATGTCCAAACGCAGTAAGACTGGACAATATCCAGGCTTGGGCTGACAAGCAGCAAGTCACATTCGCGCCACACAAGTGCCAGACAATGACCATCTCCGACTCGAGAGGATCTAACCATCGGCCCTTGACATTCAATGGCATTACCATCGCTGAATCCCCCACAATCAACATCCTGGGGGTTACCATTGATGAGAAACTGAACTGGACTAGCCATATTAATACTGTGGGTACCAGGGCAGGTCAAAGACTAGGAGTCCTACCGCGTGTAACTCACCTCACCTCTGACCGCCCCCACCCCCCCCACCCACCCCACCGCCCCAAAGCCAGTCCATCATCTACAAGGCACAAGTCAGGACGTAATGGAATACTCTCCACTTGCCTGGATGAATGCTGCTTCAACAACACTCAAGAAGCTCAACACCATCCAGGATAAAGCAGCCCATTTGATTGCTCCTTCTTCCACAAACATTCAAACACTCAACCACTGTTGAACTGTGGCAGCCGTGTGTACCATCTACAAGATGCACTGCAAGAACTCACCAAGGTTCATTAGACAGCACCTTCCAAACCCACAGCCATGACCATCTAGAAGGTCATGCAAATACCTGGGAACCCCACATCTGGAGGCTTCCCTCCAAGTCACTCACCACCCTGACTTAGAAATATATTGCCGCTCCTTCACTGTCACTGGGGCAATATCCTGGAACTCCCTCCCTAACAACAGTGTGGGTGTACCTACATCTCAAGGACTGCAGCGGTTCAAGAAGGCTACCCACCACCAACTTCTGAAGGGCAACTAGTAGTGGGCAATAAATGCTGGCCGAACCAGTGACGCCCATATCCCATAAATTAATAAGAAAAATTTCAGTCCGTTCACCACCGACGCACAGTGGCAACCGTGTGCACGATATGCAAGATGCACTGCAATAACTCTCCAAGGTTCCTTTGACAGCACCTTCCCAACCCGCAAGCTCTACCACTAGAACGAGAAGGACAGCAGATGCATAGGAACTACACCACTTGCCTGTTTCCCTCCAAGCCTCACAGCATCCTGACCTGGAACTATATCACCGTTCCTTTACTGTTGCTGGGTCAAAATCATGGAATTCCCTCTCTCAGAGCACTGTTTATCTAGCTGCACTAGATAGACTGCTGATGTTCAAGGCAACAACTCATCACCACCTTCGCAAGGGTAATTAAGGATGAATGCTGGCCTGCCAATTAATGCCCACATTATAAAATAACAAAAAATGAAGAAAGGAGACTTTTCAGAAATTATACTGACAGCAGTTCTTGTACATAATTGTTTGAAAAAGGATAATTTCTGTATGCAGATTATTTTTATAAGTAGTACACAAATCCTACCTGTGTGAATTTTGGAATCTGTTGGCGATTGGTGCCTCCAAAAGTTGATGGCAGATCTCTCTCTGCATTGCAATCTGTTTAACCTCTCTGCCAATCCTCCCCTGTGGTGAATAAGACAAATTAGTTAAATTTATCCTAAATTTCAGAAATTTGAACATGAGTATACTCAGTTACAGACCACAACATTTATACAGATCAAAATCTAACAATCTGATAGTACAGACGGTCAACGTTCAACCAGAAAGAAAGACTGATTTACGAAAAAGGAGTCCATTCAGGCCGTTAATTACATGCCAATGTTAAAAGGCTATCCATTGTAATATTACTTTCCAATTATTGGTCCATAGCCCTGTAGGTTACAGTATCTAAAGTGCATATCTAACTGTTGCTTTTCTTGCTAGGAAGGTCAAATGCTGCCTTGATGTCAAGGGCAGTCACTCTCACCTCACCTCTGCCAATCAGCTCTTTTGTCCATATTTGAACAAAGACTATAATGAGGTCAGGAGCTGAGTGATCCTGACGGAACCCAAACTGAGCACCATGAGCAGGTTATTGCCTCTACCACTCCTTCATGCAATGAATTTTGACCCTGACCACCATCTCGGTGAAAGAATTACAGAACTCTCAACGAATCCTTCTGTCAATTTCTTAAATCTATGCCTCCTGGTTATTGGACTTTCTGCTCGTGGAAATAAGTCCTTTCTGTTGTCCTTTCCCCCTCATGAATTTATACACCTCAATTATATTTCTCCCAACCTCCGACATTCCAAAGAAAACAACGTCAGCTGAGCCAATCGTTCCTTATAGCTAAAATTCTCTTCTCCGAGCAACATCCTTGTAAAACTCCTCTGTACCCTTTATAATGCAATAACATTCTTCTTGTAATTTGGTGACCAAAACTGGAAGCCGTATTCTCACTGTAGTCTAATGTATAACAGAGTTCTAGCATAAACTCCCTGCATGTGTATTCTACGTATCAAACAATAAAGGCAAGTATTTAGAATGCCTTCCTAATCACCTCTATTACCTATCCTGTTACCTTCAAGGATCTGGTGGGAGGGAGCATAAAACAGCGTATGAGACAGCACGAGTTCACCGCGAGGGGCGAGAACACACCGGGGCGTAAGCAGCGAAGGAGAGAGCGGAGGTTCACTATAAAAGGGGCAAGAACACACTGGGGCGTAAAGCAGCCAAGCAGCTTCCACTCTGTGAGTACTGAGCCTGCGTTCAGAAAGAAAAATCAGGTGTGATATCATAAAGTACCAGGTAGGTGACAGGCTGGTGAGCATTTCCTATTTAGCATAGAACATACAGTGCAGAAGGAGGCCATTCGGCCCATCGTGTCTGCACTGACCCACTTAAGCCCTCACTTCCACCCAATCTCCGTAACCCAATAACCCCTCCTAACCTTTTTGGTCACTAAGGGCAATTTATCATGGCCAATCCACCTAACCTGCACATTTTGGACTGTGGGAGGAAATCAGAGCACCCGGAAGAAACGAGAACGTGCAGACTCCACACAGACAGTGACCCAGCGGGGAATCGAACCTTGGACCCTGGCATTGAGAAGACACAGTGTTATCCACTGATGCTACCATGATGCCCCGTGCTACCCAAATCATACCTAAACTCTTTTTTTTTAAAATATATTTATTAAAGTTTTTTAACACAATTTTTCTCCCTTACAAACAATAACCCCCCCCCCCCCACCCTTGTAACAAAAAAAAACCGAGAAATCGCGCAGAGCAAGATATATACATGGCAAAATGATATATTTACACAGCTTTGTACACTGGCCCTCACCCGTACGTGCCAGTTTCCCCAACCCTTCATGTTATCTCTTGCTCATCCACCCCCCCAGGCAGTCCCCCCTTTCCCCCCCCCCCCCTCCCAGGACGTGTGTCCCCCCCCCCCCCCCCCCCCCCCCCCCAAGGTTGCTGCTGCTGCTGACCGATCTTCCTCTAACGCTCCACGAGATTGTCTAGGAACGGTTGCCACCGCCTGTAGAACCCCTGCGCAGACCCTCTCAAGGCGAACTTAATCCTCTCCAACTTTATGAACCCAGCCATATCATTTATCCAGGCCTCCAGGCTGGGGGGCTTCGCCTCCTTCCACATTAGCAAGATCCTTCGCCGGGCTACTAGGGACGCAAAGGCCAGAATGCCGGCCTCTTTCGCCTCCTGCACTCCTGGTTCGTCCACTACTCCAAATATTGCTAGCCCACAGCTTGGCTTGACCCGGACTTTCACCACCTGAGATATTGCTCCCGCCACTCCTCTCCAGAACCCCTCCAGTGCCAGGCATGACCAAAACATATGGACATGGTTCGCCGGGCTCCCTGAGCACCTTCCACATCTGTCCTCTACCCCAAAGAACCTACTCAACCTCGCCCCCGTCAAGTGCGCTCTGTGGACCACCTTAAATTGTATCAGGCTGAGCCTGGCACACGAGGAGGAGGAATTAACCCTACCTAGGGCATCAGCCCACAGACCTTCCTCGATCTCCTCCCCCAGCTCCTCCTCCCATTTACCCTTCAACTCTTCTACCAGCGCTTCCCCCTCTTCTTTCAACTCCTGGTGTATTTCCGACACCTTGCCCTCCCCGACCCATACACCCGAGATCACCCTGTCTTGAACTTCTTGTGCCGGGAGCAACGGGAATTCCCTCACCTGTCGCCTCACAAAAGCCCTCACCTGCATATATCTAAAGGCATTTCCCGGGGGTATCTCGAACTTCTCTTCCAGTGCCCCTAGGCTCGCAAACGTCCCGTCGATGAACAGGTCCCCCATTCTTCCAATCCCCGCCCGATGCCAGCTCTGGAACCCCCCGTCCATCTTCCCCGGGACAAACCGGTGGTTACCCCTGATCGGGGACCACACCGATGCTCCCATTGCACCCCGGTGCCGTCTCCACTGGCCCCAGATCCTTAGCGTTGCCGCTACCACCGGGCTCGTGGTATAGTGGCTTAGTGATCACGATGGGAAGGCACTGAAACACAAACAGAAACCTCGGAAGGACCACCATTTTGACCGACTGCACTCTACCCGCCAGCGAGAGCGGTAACATGTCCCATCTTTTGAAATCCTCCTCCATTTGCTCCACCAACCTCGTCAGAGTCAGTTTATGTAGGTTCCCCCAACTCCTGGCTATCTGGATCCCCAGATACCGAAAGCTCCCCTCCGCCCTCCTATCATACCTAAACTAACCAACAAACTGATGAATGTTATATTTCGTTTTTTCTGAATTTAGGTTTATCACTACTGATAAGACGCATTAAATATTAGTAGCGTTTAGCCATATCAGCAAGTTCATGTGTATTGGTATTCGTAGTAGGTTTATTAGTATGGATAAAGGTTTACGAGCAGTAGTAAGGTTTACTACCAGCAGGGAGGTTAATTAACTGACAGATAAAGGGATTGCAGGGTTGCTCCACTGCTAGAGCGTGCATTCTAATCAGTGTGGAAAATCCAGGAGACTTCCCTTGTCAGTTGCAGCAGGATTTCAGAATTCGAGCAGCAGCTGGCGTTATTGAAATTCATCTGTGAGGTTGAGAGATTTGTGCATAGATGTGGTAACCCCTTGGCTTAAGCATGCAGGGACCGAGGGAATAAATAACCAACAGGCGGTCAATTAGAAACAGACTGATGGTATATGAGACCCTTAGGTGCATCCTCCTCTCCCAAAAAGCATCCAGTTCTGAATGAAGAGAGTCATGGTTCATCTGTTGCTTGCAGCAATAGCCAAGTCTATGGCACCATGGGTTTGGGGGGGGGGGGGTCCCCTCAGAGCAGCTGTAGTGTACCCCGAGGATGGTGTGTGTGTGTGTGTGTGTGCTGGATGGAGGAGTAATTGAAGGCAGCAGAATACGTTCAGAGCATGGTTAATAAAACATACAGTATTCAAGGCTTTATTAAGAGGGACACAGAATAAAAGAGCAAGGAGGTTACTTTAAACTTGTATAAGGCACTAGTTCAGCCTCAGCTGGAATATTGCGTCCACTTGAGTAAAAATGTGAAGGCATTAGAGAGGATGCAGAATTAATTTACGAGAATGCTTCCCGGCATGAATCATCATAACAGATTTGAGAAATTAGGACTATTTTCCATGGAGAAGAGGGTTTTTTTCCCGTTTTTTTAAAATAAATTTAGAGTACCCAATTACTTTTTTTTTTCCAATTAAGGGGCAATTTAGCGTGGCCAATCCACCTTGCACATCTTTGGGTTGTGGGGGCGAAACCCACACAGACACGGGGAGAATGTGCAAACACCACACGGACAGTGACCCAGGGCCGGGATTCGAATCCGGGTCCTCAGCGCCGTAGGCCGCAGTGCTAACCACTGTGCCACGTGCCGCCCTGGAGAAGAGAGGATTGAAAGGGGATTTGTTGGAGGTATTTGAAATCACAAGGTGTCAGGACAGAATAGGTATGAGAAACTCTTCTCACTCACGAAAGAAATAAAAGCACAAGATTTAAAGTAATTGTCAAAAGATGAAAAAGCAATATGAGGAAAATTATTTTCATATAGTAGCCAAGGTCTGGAATGCACTATCCGAGAGCGTGTGAGGCAAGTTCAATCGAGACTTTCAAAACTGAATCAGACAGTTATTTGAAAATGAAGAATGTGCAGTGTTATGGGGAGACGATGGAGGAATGACACTATATAATTTGCTCATTTGGAGAGTCAGTGGAAACTCATTCGCTACATTCCGGCGCTTGTTCGGGTACACGGAGGGAGAATTCAGAATGTCCAAATTACCAACCAGCACATCTTTAGGGACTTGTGGGAGGAAACCGGAGCACCCGGAGGAACACCACAGACACAGGGAGAACGTGCAGACTCCGCAATGACAGTGACCCAAGCCAAGAATAGAACCTGGGACCCTGGTGTTGTGAAGCAACAGTGCTAACCACTGTGCTACCATGCCGCTCCTGTTCACCCTGACTATTGAACCACTCTCAATGCGAAAATCTGAAAGGATATCCAAAGAAGTGTAGAGAGCCCAGAGTGCCGCTCTAAGCGGATGACCTGCTCCTCTACGTCTCGGACCCACAGAGCGGCCTGAAAGCAGTCATGCAACTTCTGAGTGAGTTTGCAGCCTTCTCGGGTGACAAACTCAACCTGGGCAAGAGCCAGGCATTCTCACTGAACCCGAACGGGGGAGGGACAGAGCTGGCGGGACTACCATTCAAACTAGCCCAAAACAAATTCCACTGCCTGGGGATCCAGATAGCCCATGACTGAACACAGATTCACAAGTGGAATCTGACCAGTCTGGCGGAGGAAGTTAAAACGGACCTACAGAGATGGGATGCACTCCTGCTTTCCCTGATAGGGAGAGTGCAGCTAATCAAAATGAACGTACTGCCGAGGTTCCTCTTCCTGCTTGAATCCATACCGATCTTCACCCCCAAGGCCTATTTCCACAAAGTAGACAAAACGATCATCACGGATCCCTAAGTCGACAATGCAAAGGAGGAAAAACATGGGCGGTCTGGACCTGCCGAATCTACAGTACTACCACTGGGCAGCCACAGCTGAGAAGTTGAAGGGATGGATACGAGAAGCAAACACAGAATGGGTGATGCTGGAGGAGTCCTCTTTCAAGGGAACCACCCGCGAGCCCTCACGTCGGCAACTCTCCCATCCCCCCCAACAAAGTACACATTCTGCCCAGTGGTGGTAGCCACACTGAAAACATGGAATCGAATGAGGCAGCATTTTGGTTTAACCGAGATGTCCCCCATCTGCGGCAGCCACAAATTCCCGGCAGCCATGCTTGACGCCGCCTTTAAAAAATTGAGTCAGGAAAGGGGGACACTAGTAGTCAGGGGACAGACTTGTGACCTTGGACGAGCTGATGGAGGACTTGGACCTACCGACAGGACAGGAACTCAGGCACCTCCAAATTAAACACTTCCTCCGCAAGGAGACGGGAAGTTACCCCAGGGCACTAAGAGATAGTCTACCAGAGGAACTAATCAACACAGACAGTAAGGAGGGAGGGAAACTGTGGGGACGATTGCTGGACAGGGCAATACTACCACTGGACGTAGCCAGGTGGAAATGGGAGGACAAATTGGGGACGGAAGTGGGTTGGGACTCTGGAGCGAAGCACTGAATAGGACCAACTCCACCTCCTCCTGCGCTAGGCTAAGCCTCATGCAGTTCAAAGTGGTGCACAGTGCTCACCTAACCAGAACCCGAATGAGCAGGTTCTTCCTGGATTTGGAGGACAAATGTGAACAGTGTCAGGGAGGCCCAGCTAACTATGCCGACACGTGCTGGAACTGCCCTAGATTTGTCGGGTTCTGGACAGCCTTCTTCGAAGCGATGTCCAGGGTTGTGGGGATGAGGGTGGAGCCTTGCCAGAGCTACACATGGGGAAGAGGGTTGACGCCCTAGTTTGTGCCTCCTTAATCGCACGCCGATGAATCCTGCTCGGCTGCCGATCAGCAGCTGCAGACTGGCTGGCAGACAAAATTTCTCCACCTAGAGAAGATCAAGTACACCATCCGAGGGTCGGACGAGGGATTTCACAAAGTGTGCGGGCCATTTGTCAGCTTGTTCCAAGATCTGTTGGAAGCCAATAGCGACTAGGAAGAGTGGGGGGGGGACGACGACAAGGGAAGACACACACAAGGGAAAGGAGGGGGTGGAGGGAAAGAGACGGGAACCCAAGAGAATCATAGAACTAATCATCAGAAAGAAGTGGCATGCAGTATGTGATGCCCAGAGCAGAAGGCAACACTAAGAGAGAAACTAAGCTACCAACAAAGGAAGGGGTGGGAGGAGGCAGAAGGGGGGGGAACCTCATGTAAAAATCGTTGTAAATAAGAAACAACTCTAGTTATAAATACTACCACTGGAAAATACCAATAAAACATTTTTTTTTTAAATGCCTGTTAGTGTCCAAAGATGTGCAGGTTAGGTGGGGTTACACGGATCGGGCTGTCCGGCGGAGTGGGCCAAGATATGGTGCTCTTTTAGAGGGTTGGTGCAGACTTCTGCACTGTAGGATTCTATGGAGACACCATTTGCGATTTGTATTACTGTGCATTCCAAAACATTAAAAAACAAACTGAAGCATCAATCAATTAAATTATCTGGACATGGGCATACCCTCAAACCGGAAAGAAAAAAAATCTTTTGACTTTAACACCACCTTCGGTTACTTCTGAACTTACCACTGCTGCACTGCGCTTTGTGCATGTCAGGTTTTTGTTTGCTTTGCAATTTATTGAATGTGTGTATACTTGTAGCCCAAACCAATACCCAACTGCATTTTCAGTTTAATTCCTTCTATTCATACATCATCACACCTGTATTCAGAACAGTCGGGCTTAGTTGGAATTGGTTCAATTTTTTAAAAAGTGGTTAAATAGCCTTTTCTGCTTTTAGCTTTGCATATATAATTAGCTCAACATTAAAAAATCTTTATGGACTTCCGGGTGCGGCGATGGCCAGCTAAGTCGCACGTTTCGGTAGCTCCCGGTGGAACGGACTTTTGGGCTCTTAATAGGAGCCCCAACGGCAATTTAAACGGCCAAAAACACTGTGCGGTAAACTAGAACGGAATCCCCCCCGGACACGCATGGATAAAGGAGAGGATAGCAGCCGGATTGCGGAGGATCCTCTGGAGCAGCGGCAAGGAAGGCAAGCTCAAAGCAAGATGGCGTCAGAAGGTGGCCGTTTGTTATGGGGCCCAGACCAACAAGAGTTCCTGCGGCGCTGTGTGGAAGAGCTGAAAAAGGAATTGAAGGAGGAGTTGTTGGCCCTGATATTACAGGCGATTGAAGGGCTAAAGGAGGAGCAGAAGACCCAAGAGCAGGAGCTTCGGGTCGTGAAGGCAAAGGCTGCTGAAAACGAAGATGAAATACAAGGCCTGGTGGTGAAGACAGAGACGCACGAGGCGCAGCACAAAAGGTGTGTGGAAAGGCTGGAAGTGCTGGAGAATAATTCGAGGAGGAAGAATTTAAGGGTTCTGGGTCTTCCCGAAGGCGTAGAAGGGGCGGACGTCGGGGCATATGTGAGCACGATGCTTCACTCGCTAATGGGATCGGAGGCCCCGACGGGCCCTTTGGAGGTGGAGGGAGCTTATCGAGTTATGGCGCGAAGACCAAGTGCAGGAGAAATACCTCGAGCCATAGTGGTGAGGTTTCACCGCTATAATGACAGAGAGATGGTCTTAAGATGGGCAAAGAAAACTCGGAGCTGCAGGTGGGAGAACGCGGTGATCCGCGTATACCAGGATTGGAGTGCGGAGGTGGCGAGAAGGAGGGCAAGTTTTAATCGGGCTAAGGCGGTGCTTCACAAAAAGAAGATCCAGTTTGGAATGTTACAACCGGCGAGATTGTGGGTCACACACCAAGGGAAGCACCACTACTTTGAGACGGCAGAAGAGGCGAGAACATTCATTGTGGACGAGAAGCTGGAATAGTCTGGCGAGAGAAAGAACTTTTGGGACAAAGTGGTGGGATGATTATGTGGGGCGAGGAAAAAAAGGGGGGGGGGGGGGGGGGGGAGTATGAGGAACTGTGGGCGCCGGTCATTAGGGGCGGGGCCGAGTGGGAAATGCGGGATTTGTTCCCGCGCTATGGTAATTATGGCGGGAACAGGGACGCAGGAAGGAGGGGGCCTCGCACAGTGGGGGCCGAGGACAAGGGGGGGGGAGCCGAGGTCAGCCAGAGTTCGCTGACTTCTGGGAGCAACATGGGGGGGTGCAACTACGCTAGGAAGGGATCTAGCGGAGGGGGAGGGGGGGAAGGGGGGAGTTAACTGGGTTGCTGCTGCTAAGGAGAAGGGGGAGCTGTTATGGGATGGGGTGGTCGAGGCGGGAGGGCGCCGTCGGGGGGATACACGGGTACGTGGGAACCGGGTGAGGAGCCGGGTTAAAAAAGGGGATGGCTAGTCGACAAGGGGGGGGTAAAGAGCCCCCCAACCCGGCTGATCACGTGGAACGTGAGAGGGCTGAACGGGCCGATTAAAAGGGCACGGGTACTCGCACACCTAAAGAAATTAAAGGCAGGTGTGGTTATGTTGCAGGAGACGCATCTGAAACTGATAGACCAGGTCAGACTACGTAAAGGATGGGTGGGGCAGGTGTTTCATTCGGGTTTGGATGTGAAGAACAGGGGGGTGGCTATCTTGGTGGGGAAACGGGTACTGTTTGAGGCAAAGACCATAGTGGCGGATAGTGGGGGTAGATATGTGATGGTGCGTGGCAGATTGCAAGGGGAGGCGGTGGTTCTGGTGAACGTATATGCCCCGAACTGGGATGATGCAAATTTTATGAGGCGTATGTTGGGACGTATCCCGGACCTGGAGGCGGGAAAGTTGGTAATGGGGGGAGATTTCAATACGGTGCTTGATCCAGGGCTGGACCAATCGAGGTCCAGGACCGGGAGGAGGCCGGCAGCGGCTAGGGTGCTCAAGGACTTCATGGAGCAGATGGGAGGGGTAGACCCCTGGAGATTTAGTAGGCCTAGGAGTAAGGAGTTCTCATTTTTCTCTCATGTCCACAAAGTATATTCACGGATAGACTTTTTTGTCTTGGGAAGGGCACTGATTCCGAAGGGGACAGGGACGGAATATACGGCCATAGCTATTTCGGACCACGCTCCACATTGGGTAGACCTGGAGGTATGAGAGGAAAAAGAACAGCACCAACTCTGGAGAATGGATATGGGCTTATTGGCGGATGAGGGGGTATGTTTAAGGGTGAGGGGGTGCATCGAAAGGTACTTGGAGCTTAATGACAATGGAGAGGTTCAGGTGGGAGTGGTCTGGGAGGCGTTGAAGGCGGTGGTTAGAGGGGAACTGATATCCATAAGGGCACATAAAGGGAAACAAGAGGGTAAAGAAAGGGAGCGATTGCTGAAAGAACTTTTGAGGGTGGACAGGCAATATGCGGAGGCACCGGAGGGGGGACTGTACAGGGAAAGACAAAGGCTACATGTGGAGTTTGACCTGCTGACCACGGGTAAGGCGGAGGCACAGTGGAGGAGGGCACAGGGTGTACAGTATGAGTATGGAGAGAAGGCGAGTCGGCTACTGGCCCACCAATTGAGGAAGAGGGGAGCAGCGAAGGAGATAGGTGGGGTGAGAGATGAGGAGGGAGAGATGGAACGGGGAACGGAGAGAGTGAACGGGGTGTTCAAGGCATTTTATGAGAGGTTATATAAGGCTCAGCCCACGGAAGGGAAGGAGGGAATGATGTGTTTCTTGGATCAGCTGGAATTCCCTAAGGTGGAGGAGCAGGAGAGGGCGGGACTGGGAGCACAGATTGAGATGGAGGAGGTGGTAAAAGGGATTGGGAGCATGCAGGCGGGGAAGGCCCCGGGACCAGACGGATTCCCGGTGGAATTTTATAGGAAATATATCGACCTACTGGCCCCGCTTCTGACGAGAACCTTTAATGAGGCCAGGGAAAGGGGGCAGCTGCCCCCGACTATGTCGGAGGCAACGATATCGCTCCTTTTGAAGAAGGAAAAAGACCCACTGCAGTGTGGGTCCTACAGGCCCATTTCCCTATTAAATGTAGATGCTAAGCTCTTGGCCAAGGTGATGGCGACGAGGATAGAGGACTGTGTCCCCGGGGTGGTCCACGAGGATCAAACTGGTTTCGTTAAGGGGAGACAGCTGAACACGAACATACGGAGGTTGCTAGGGGTAATGATGATGCCCCCACCAGAGGGGGAGGTGGAGATAGTAGTGGCGATGGACGCCGAGAAAGCATTCGACAGAGTGGAGTGGGATTATCTGTGGGAGGTGCTGAGGAGATTTGGTTTTGGAGAAGGGTATGTCGGATGGGTACAGCTGCTGTATAGGGCCCCGGTGGCGAGCGTGGGCATGAACAGACAGAGGTCTGATTACTTCCGTCTTCATAGAGGGACGAGGCAGGGGTGTCCCCTGTCTCCGTTACTGTTTGCATTGGCGATTGAGCCCCTGGCCATAACACTGAGGGGCTCTAGGAAGTGGAGGGGAGTGCTCAGGGGAGGAGAAGAACACCGGGTATCCTTGTATGCAGATGATTTATTGCTGTATGTTGCGGACCCAGTGGAGGGGATGCCTGAGATAATGCAGACACTCAGGGACTTTGGGGAATTTTCGGGGTACAAATTGAATATGGGTAAGAGTGAGCTGTTTGTGGTGCATCCGGGGGAGCAGAGCAGGGGAATAGATGACTTACCGCTGAGGAAGGTGACAAGAGATTTCCGGTACTTAGGGATTCAGGAGTTGGGGAACCTTACACCGGCTTAATCTAACAAGATTGGTGGAACAGATGGAGGAGGATTTTAAGAGATGGGACATGGTGCCCCTGTCACTGGTGGGTAGGGTGCAGGCGGTTAAAATGGTAGTCCTCCCAAGATTCCTCTTTGTGCTTCAGTGCCTTCCGGTGATGGTCACAAATTCTTTTTTCAAGAGAATTGAGAAAAGTGTCATGAGTTTTGTGTGGGCCGGGAAGACCCCGAGAGTGAGGAGGGGGTTCTTGCAGCGTAGCAGGGATAGGGGGGGGCTGGCACTACCGAGCCTAAGTGAATACTACTGGGCCGCCAATATCTCAATGGTGTGTAAGTGGATGGGAGAAGGGGAGGGAGCGGCGTGGAAGAGATTGGAGATGGCGTCCTGCAAGGGAACCAGCCTACAAGCAATGGTGACGGCGCCGTTGCCGTTCTCCCCGAAGAAATACACCACAAATCCAGTGGTGGTGGCAACACTAAAAATTTGGGGGCAGTGGAGACGACATAGGGGAAGAACGGGAGACTCGGTGCGGTCCCCGATAAGAAATAACCATAGGTTTGTCCCGGGGAGAATGGATGGGGGATTTGGAGCATGGCAAAGAGCTGGGGTTGTGCAACTGAGAGATCTGTTCGTAGACGGGACGTTTGCGAGTCTGGGAGCGCTGGCGGAAAAATATGGGTTGCCCCAAGGGAATGCATTTCGGTACATGCAACTGAGGGCTTTCGCGAGGCAACAGGTGAGGGAATTCCCGCAGCTCCCGACGCAGGAGGGTCAGGATACAGTGATCTCAGGGACATGGGTGGGGGATGGTAGGGTGTCGGATATATACAGGGAAATGAGGGACGAGGGGGAGATCATGGTGGATGAGCTGAAGGGGAAATGGGAAGAAGAACTGGGGGAAGAGATTGAGGAGGGGCTGTGGGCTGATGCCCTACGTAGGGTAAACTCGTCGTCCTCGTGCGCCAGGCTAAGCCTGATACAATTCAAGGTTTTACACAGGGCGCATATGACCGGAGCACGGCTCAGTAAATTTTTCGGGGTAGAGGATAGGTGTGGGAGATGCTCGAGAAGCCCAGCAAACCACACCCACATGTTTTGGTCATGTCCGGCACTACAGGGGTTCTGGGTGGGGGTGGCAAAGGTGCTTTCGAAGGTGGTGGGGTTCGGGTCGAGCCAAGCTGGGGGTTGGCTATATTCGGGGTTGCAGAAGAGCCGGGAGTGCAGGAGGCGAAAGAGGCTGATGTCTTGGCCTTTGCATCCCTAGTAGCCCGGCGAAGGATATTGCTTATGTAGAAGGAAGCCAAACCCCCGGGCATGGAGACCTGGATAAATGATATGGCAGGGTTTATAAAACTAGAACGGATAAAGTTTGCGCTAAGGGGTTCGGCTCAAGGGTTCACCAGGCGGTGGCAACCGTTCATTGACTACCTCGCAGAACAATAAAGGAAATGGGAAGGTAACAGCAGCAACCCGGGGGGGGGGTCCTCAGGGGTGTTTTTGTATAAATATTTGTATTAGGCTATGTATATTGGATTGTTTGATTTTATTTTTGGAGAGTTATTATTTTTGATAGGGCAGTTGCCATTTACTTTATATATTATTTATTTATTTGTTAAAAACGGCCGCTGTTATTTATACTGTTTTACTGTTGTAAAAAGGAAAACCTTTGTATTGTTTTGTTTGGCCAAAGAATTTGAATAAAATATATATATTTTTTTAAAATCTTGCGTACATGTATTCAGAATGTATTTGAAAATAATCCTCAATAATCAGACAGCATAGATTTGAAGTGATTTTGTTGGAAGGATTAAGAGGGAGTTCAGGAGAAGTGTTATAACCCAGAAGGGTCTGGCAGTCATTTATTGAAAGGGTAATTGAGGCAGAAATACTCATCGTATTTAAAAATCACTTGAATATGCACTATTGGATTTAGTACTTGGTAATGAACCAGGGCAAGTGATAGATTTGTTAGTGGGGGAGCATTTTGGAGATAGTGACCACAATTCTGTGACTTTCACTTTAGTAATGGAGAGGGATAGGTACGTGCAACAGGGCAAGGTTTACAATTGGGGGAAGGGTAAATACGATGTTGTCAGACAAGAATTGAAGTGCATAAGTTGGGAACATAAACTGGCAGGGAAGGACACAAGTGAAATGTGGAACTTGTTCAAGGAACAGGTGCTACGTGTCCTTGATATGTATGTCCCTGTCAGGCAGGGAAGAGATGGTCGAGTGAGGGAACCATGGTTGACAAGAGAGGTTGAATGTCTTGTTAAGAGGAAAAAGGAGACTTATGTAAGGCTGAGGAAACAAGGTTCAGACAGGGCATTGGAGGGATACAAGATAGCCAGGAGGGAACTGAAGAAAGGGATTAGGAGAGCTAAGAGAGGGCATGAACAATCTTTGGCGGGTAGGATCAAGGAAAACCCCAAGGCCTTTTACACATATGTGAGAAATATGAGAATGACTAGAGCAAGGGTAGGTCCGATCAAGGACAGTAGCGGGAGATTGTGTATCGAGTCTGAAGAGATAGGAGAGGTCTTGAACGAGTACTTTTCTTCTGTATTTACAAATGAGAGGGGCGATATTGTTGGAGAGGACAGTGTGAAACAGATTGGTAAGCTCGAGGAAATACTTGTTAGGAAGGAAGATGTGTTGGGCATTTTGAAAAACATGAGGATAGACATGTCCCCCGGGCCTGACAGGATATATCCAAGGATTCTATGGGAAGCAAGAGATGAAATTGCAGAGCCGTTGGCAATGATCTTTTCGTCCTCACTGTCAACAGGGGTGGTATCAGGGGATTGGAGAGTGGAGAATGTCATGCCCCTGTTCAAAAAAGGCACTAGGGATAACCCTGGGAATTACAGGCCAGTTAGTCTTACTTCGGTAGTAGGCAAAGTAATGGAAAGGGTACTGAAGGATAGGATTTCTGAGCATCTGGAAAGACACTGCTTGATTAGGGATAGTCAGCACGGATTTGTGAGGGGTAGGTCTTGCCTTACAAGTCTTATTGAATTCTTTGAGGAGGTGACCAAGCATGTGGATGAAGGTAAAGCAGTGGATGTAGTGTACATGGATTTTAGTAAGGCATTTGATAAGGTTCCCCATGGTAGGCTTATGCAGAAAGTAAGGAGGCATGGGATAGTGGGAAATTTGGCCAGTTGGATAACGAACTGGTTAACCGATAGAAGTCAGAGAGTGGTGGTGGATGGCAAATATTCAGCCTGGATCCCAGTTACCAGTGGCGTACCACAGGGATCAGTTCTGGGTCCTCTGCGGTTTGTGATTTTCATTAATGACTTGGATGAGGGAGTTGAAGGGTGGGTCAGTAAATTTGCAGACGATACGAAGATTGGTGGAGTTGTGGATAGTAAGGAGGGCTGTTGTCGGCTGCAAAGAGACATAGATAGGATGCAGAGCTGGGCTGAGAAGTGGCAGATGGAGTTTAACCCTGAAAAGTGTGAGGTTGTCCATTTTGGAAGGACAAACATGAATGCGGAATACAGGGTTAACGGTAGAGTTCTTGGCAATGTGGAGGAGCAGAGAGATCTTGGGGTCTATGTTCATACATCTTTGAAAGTTGCCACTCAAGTGGATAGAGCTGTGAAGAAGGCCTATGGTGTGCTCGCGTTCATTAACAGAGGGATTGAATTTAAGAGCCGTGAGGTGATGATGCAGCTGTACAAAACTTTGGTAAGGCCACATTTGGAGTACTGTGTGTACAGTTCTGGTCGCCTCATTTTAGGAAGGATGTGGAAGCTTTGGAAAAGGTGCAAAGAAGATTTACCAGGATGTTGCCTGGAATGGAGAGTAGGTCTTACGAGGAAAGGTTGAGGGTGCTAGGCCTTTTCTCATTAGAACGGAGAAGGATGAGGGGCGACTTGATAGAGGTTTATAAGATGATCAGGGGAATAGATAGAGTAGACAGTCAGAGACTTTTCCCCGGGTGGAACAAACCATTACAAGGGGACATAAATTTAAGGTGAAAGATATAGGAGGGATATCAGAGGTAGGTTCTTTACCCAGAGAGTAGTGGGGGCATGGAATGCACTGCCTGTGGAAGTAGTTGAGTCGGAAACATTAGGGACCTTCAAGCAGCTATTGGATAGGTACATGGATTACGGTAAAATGATAGAGTGTAGATTTAGTTGTTCTTAAGGGCAGCACGGTAGCATTGTGGATAGCACAATTGCTTCACAGCTCCAGGGTCCCAGGTTCAATTCCGGCTTGGGTCACTGTCTGTGCGGAGTCTGCACGTCCTCCCCGTGTCTGCGTGGGTTTCCTCCGGGTGCTCCGGTTTCCTCCCACAGTCCAAAGATGTGCAGGTTAGGTGAATTGGCCAATGCTAAATTGCCCTTAATGTCCAAAATTGCCCTTGGTGTTGGGTGGAGGTGTTGAGTTTGGGTAGGGTGCTCTTCCCAAGAGCCGGTGCAGACTCAAAGGGCCGAATGGCCTCCTTCTGCACTGTAAATTCAATGATAATCTATGATTAATCTAGGACAAAGGTTCGGCACAACATCGTGGGCCGAAGGGCCTGTTCTGTGCTGTATTTTCTATGTTCTATGTAAAGTGCCATAACTACAAGGCTACAGATCATGGGCTGGAAACAGGGATCAGGTTGGATAGTTGTTTTTCAGTCAACATAAACATGATGGAGCGAACACCACATTCTGTATTTTAAACTTCAATAATTGTATAATTCTATGAATGCCTGCAGCATTGTTTGGTACAACCAAAATTTATTCCAGAAGTGAGCGCCTAAATGTGATTTTTATAGGATTACTTAGTAGTACTAACTGGTCTGATATTTCTCACTAATCTTCAATGAAATTCATAAACTATTTGAAGAGAAATTCCAAAAGTAAAATTCTCAGTATTTGCTTTTATCAAACAAAACTGGCTAACCTTACAAATGTCTTCCTCTTTTTAGCAGAATCTTGCGGGGTTTTAAATTGTTTTCTCTTTTGCTTCTCAGGAGTCTGTAGAAATGCTTGTGCACTTTTCAACCAATCGCTCGCTGATCTGACAGATGTCTTGCCATGTTCAGATTCACAAGTAGATACAGTTGGTTGTACAGAAAGAGATGGAATGGGCTTTGTGCACAGCTCAGTTTCTTTTACGGTTTCGTTATCAGATGAAAACTCCAAAATATCTTCAGCTGTCTAGAACAAAATAGATACAAATTATTTACACAGCAGTGTATTTTAAATGCATCTTTGTGCTGGTCAAGGAAAGCATCAGGTGAAGAAACTGATCAATTATAATTGTTAAAAAAAAAACTGCACTGCAGTCTTCAGGACCATTCACAGATCCTCAGACACTTAAACTGTCCATGCCTACTGACAGCAAGGCCTGAACAACATTCTGTTTGGGCTGATAAATAACAAGTAGCATTCACGCCACACAAGTGGCAGTCAATGGCCATCTACAGCAATCTAATCACCACATCTTGATGCTCAATGGCATTACCACCACTGAAACCTGACCATCAACATCTTAGTGTTACCACTGACCAGAAACCTCTGTGGGTCAGCTAGACGCTGGGAATTCTGAAGCACGTAACTCAACTCCTGACTCCCTATAGCCTGTCCATCATCTACAAGGCATAAGTCCAAACTGTGATGGAACACTTTCCACTTGTCTGGGTGAGTGGAGCTCCAACAACACTCAAGAAGAAGTCTTACAACACCAGGTTAAAGTCCAACAGGTTTGTTTCGATGTCACTAGCTTTCGGAGCGCTGCTCCTTCCTCAGGTGAATGAAGAGGTATGTTCCAGAAACATATATATAGACAGATTCAAAGATGCCAGACAATGCTTGGAATGCGAGCATTAGCAGGTGATTAAATCTTTACAGATCCAGAAATGGGGTAACCCCAGGTTAAAGAGGTGTGAACTGTGTCAAGCCAGGACAGTTGGTAGGATTTCGCAGGCCAGATGGTGGGGGGTGAATGTAATGCGAAATGAATCCCAGGTCCCGGTTGAGGCCGCACTCATGTGTGCGGAACTTGGCTACAAGCTTCTGCTCGGCGATTCTGCGTTGTTGCGCGACCTGAAGGCCGCCTTGGAGAACGCTTACCCGGAGATCAGAGGCTGAATATCCTTGACTGCTGAAGTGTACCCCGACTGGAAGGGAACATTCCTGCCTGGTGATTGTCGCGCGATGTCCGTTCATTCGTTGTCGCAGCGTCTGCATAGCCTTCAAGGCATTTCTCCCCTTAAACATGGAGACAATGCCGCACACTGTTATTCACTGACTTTTACATGCCTCGGCAGTGGGCGGTAATCTGTACTGGAAGTCAATGAATTGCCTACTCCCATCCCTGCCTTTGCAAGGCCTCAAATAATACTTTTACGGGTAAATTAATGGCCACCTGGTGGGAAGCTGGCCAGCAACCTCAGGAGATGGCGGGCATGGTGCCCAATCGGCTAATATAAGCGGGATATCTGGTAAGATAGAACAGACTATGACCCGAAAGGAGGTCACAACTGCTCATTGAAAGAAATCCCTGGCACGAGACTGTGGCAGCTGGAAACATCATGTGGTTGCATCAGAACTGTGTGTTGGAAATTTTGAACTTATTTTACCCATTGGAATAGGCGATTACTTATAACTATGTATAACTGTTCTTATAGCCGAGAAGCATTTAGGACTTTTGCAAGGAAGAAACAGCACTGGAGTGCAGTTGATATAGATTAGGTCGGTAATATAGATTGTAAATAGCTGTAGCCTGAGCATTGAGTCTTGCAGCACTCCACTCATTGCATGCCGTCAATTCGAAAATGTTCCATTTATCTCAATTTTCTTCTTCCTGGCCATTAACCAACCCTCCACCCATGTGAATATATTACCTCCAACTCAAGACTGAGATAGACATATTTTTAATTGGTAGGGGAATCAAGGGTTATGGGAATAAGGTGGGAAAGTGGAATTAAAGATTATCGTTCATATCCGATCAATCCTGATTTCATTGAATGGCAGAGCAGATTCGATGGGCCAATACCCTACTTCTACATCTTCTGGTCCATGAGCCCCTATCTTGCTTTCATATTAACCTTTTGTGTATCCTACATTTAATCATTCTCCTTTATCTATCTTACTAGTTAAATCCTCAAAAATTTGAAATACATTTGTCCAAAACGATTTCCCTTTCCCATGTTGACTGTGATCAAGTTTAATTTAAGTGCATTATTCAGACGTCCTTATTAATAGATTCCAGGGTTGACTTCCGGTGACTGGGATATGCTGAGAAGTCGCACATCAGGTGGCTCTCCTCCTGCGAACGTGAAAAACACGCGCTTTCTACCGGAAAAACGGCTGATAACTGAGCAAACCATCCCTACAACACTAGCAGAACAACGGAGGAGAGGATGCCAAATAAGAGCCAGCAGAGGGGTCAGGCGGAGACCAAGAGTGGACAGAGCTTGGACAAGCTACAGACGGACAAGCCAACTGGCGTACAAGGCGGCGAACCCGGTCTTCATCGGAGCGAGAGGGTCCGACCTGCCGCACAAGAAGCCTCTCGCCTCACCAGGGGCTGGTGGGAGAATGTTCCTCTCAAGAGCGTTGAGGGAACATTGGGACGAGACAAAATCGGACATCCACACTGCGGTGGCCGAAGCTCTGCCGCACATGCGGTTGGCACTGGCCAAAAAGCGACTGGAGGCCCAGGAAGCGATGATCAAAGACCTGGAAAAAGCTGCAACGGACCAGAGCGACCGGATCGTCGCCCTGGAAAAGGAGGTGGTGAAGCTGGCCGCAACACAAGTCAATCTGAAAATAAAGGTTGAAGACCAAGAGAACCGGTCGAGGCGGCAGAACTTACAAATCGTGGGCCTACCAGAGGGAATCGAAGGTAGGGACCCCACAAATACGTGGCCCAAATGCTGGGTAACCTGGTGGGAAGGGAGAGCTTCCCTAACCCACCAGAAATCGACAGAGCACACCGATTGCTCCGACCAAAGCCCAAAGCCGGTGACCAGCAAAGGGCGATAATTGCGAAAATGCACCGGTACCAAGACCGAGAGAGAATCCTGCTCTGGATCAGGGAGTCCAAAAACTGCAGCTGGGAAGGACACAAGATCCGGATATACCAGGACATTGGGTCTGACTTAGAAAAGCGCCGGGCCGAATTCAACAAAGCGAAAGCCACGCTGCACAAGAACGGCGTAAGGTTCGGAATGCTGTACCCAGCCAAGCTGTGGGTCATAAATCTGGGCAGAGAGCATGGGATGGAAAAGCGGCAGCAGCCGGGGCAGTGATGAGAAGCCCGCAGAACGTGACTCTAAAACAAGGTTTTAACATAAGAGGGGAGGAGAAAAGGGCTCTCTCCCCTGCTATAGCTTGTACACCCAACACCAAACCATTGCCACAGTGGCCGCTTTACACGGGAAAGCATGGCCTCGCTTTGGAAGGTGAAAGCAGTGAAAGAGGGAAGGGGGAGCACTGTAAGGGAGAAATAGGTGAGGAAAGATGGAGGACATTAGACTGGCTACAGCAGACCACACCGTGGCGACTTGGAACAAAACGGAGCTGCAAGCAACCACTTTGGAGGGTCCCTGGGCAAAGGGAAACCCCAGAGTCCAGAACCTCATCCACGAGGTGCCCGCACAGTTGGCAGCCATTTTGGACCTCCCCTGGACAAAGGGAAACCCCAGAGGGCAATGGCACGTCCACCAGGTAATTATGTTGATGAAATGAATGAAATGAAAATCGCTTATTGTCACAAGTAGGCTTCAAATGAAGTTACTGTGAAAAGCCCCTAGTCGCCACATTCCAGCGCCTGTTTTTGCTAAATAAGATGACATTCACGGCGACAAAGATGGCTACAGACCCAGGGGGACAGTACGTCATGGTCAGCGGTGCCTTAGACAGGGCACCTGTAGTCCTGGTGAACGCTCCCAACTGGGACTAGTTTTCAAAGAAGACCATGACGGAAATCGGCAACATAATATGCACCGACTGATCATGGGTGGGGGACTTTAACTGCGTACAGGACCGACGGACAGACAGGTCAAACCCTAAAAAAGGAAACAACTTAAACATGGCGAAAGAACTCGGTACATTTATGGAACAGATGGTGGCAGTGAACCCACCATGGTGATTCATCCACCCAGGGGAGAATGAGTTCTCCTTCTTCTCCCAAGTGTATAACGTCTATCCTCTGATCGGTTTCTTTGTAGTGGGAAAATCGTTGCTTCCAGGGCTGGTGAGGGTGGAGTACTCTGCAATCGTAATCTCCGACTACGCTCCACATTATATGGATCTGAGGTTGGAGACGGGAGCGCCCAACGTCCCCCATGGAGGTTGGACACGGCCCTACTGGCCAATAAGGCTTTTTGTGAGAAAATATCACAGGCCATAGACGAGTATTTTTCTAATAACCAGAACGGGGAGGTCTCACCCTCCACATTCTGTGAGGCGCTGACGGCTGTGATCAGGGGAGAAATTATCGCTTATAAAAGCACAGAGAATAGGGAAGAGGGGGCGGCAAGGCAACAGCCAGTTGACTCAATACTGGAGGTAGACCAGCAATACTCCAAGGCCCCGGACCTCCTAACGGAGAGGAAAAAGCTACAGATGGACTTTGATCTACTCTCCACAAGGAAAGCAGTGCACCAACTCCTTCAGGCACGGGGGACCCTATACAAACATGTAGACAAAGCCAACCGCCTGCTGGCTCACCAGCTGAGAAAGCAGGCAGCCACGAGGGAGATTTACAAAATTCGGGATAGCAGAGGCAAATTAATAGCGGAACTGGACAAGGTCCAGGAAGCCTTTGAGACCTTCTACTGGGGGCTGTACACCTCAGAGCCCCCAGCAGGGTACTCGGGATGAAGTAGTTCCTTGATGAACTGGACATGCCGGGAGGACAGGAAACAGGGTCTGGAAGCACCGCTAGAACTGGGTGAGATCATGGAGAGTATTAGCTCCATGTAGGCGGGGAAGGCGCTGGAATCGGACGGTTTCACGGCTGACCTGTACAAAAGACTTGCGACGATACTGGGGGAGTAAGAGAGGAGAGGAAGGGGCGGGGGAGTCAAGGAAGCAAGGGACTCCATCAAGCCCAACATTGGAAACAGGAAATACAAGGGGGGGGGGTTAACAATAACTGGAACCAGAGGGAAGAAAAGCTAAGGAAAAACCAGTGGGAAGCGAAACGCAGGGGACCACAATTACTCCGGCACACACTGCAAGGAAGAGATAAAAGAAAAGAAAGTGAAAACTGTGATGTATCTATGTAAATAGTTAAAACCGATTTTGATGGAAATAATTCTAGTATATTATATACTAGAATATATAACTCCTTATATACTCTCTTGCGTTACTCACACTGTTTGTTCATATTTATATTTGTTTTGTATACCAAAAACCCAATAAATAACATTTGAAAAAAATAGATTCCAGCGGGCAGCACGGTGGCACAATGGTTAGCTCTGCTGCCTCACGGTGCTGAGGACCCGGGTTTGATCCCGGCCCTGGGTCACTGTGTGGAGTTTGCACATTCTCCCAGTGTCTGCATGCCCCCCCCCCCCCCCCCACCCCACCCCACCTCCGCCCCCCGCACCGTCACAACCCAAAGATGTGCAGGATAAGTGACTTGGCCTTGCTAAATTGACCCTTAATTGGGGGAAAAAAATGAATTGGATACTTTAAATTTTAAAAATAAATAAATAATAGATACCAATGTTTTCCTGACAACTGATATCAGAATAACTAGCTTGTAGTTCCCTGTTCTCGGTCTCCCTTCTTTCTTAAAAAGTGGAGTACATTTGCTAGCTTCCAATCCACTGGGATGCTTCAAGAATCCAGCAAACTTACAAAATATGACAAACAAGCCATCCACTATTTCTGCAGATATCTCTTTTAGAACCCTTGGACACAGGCCGTCAGATGTTGGAGACTTGTCTGATTTATTTTCAAAGTTCTCCAATACTTTTTATCTGCTGTTATTTAATTACCTTAAGTTCCTCACTCTTTTTAGCCTCTTTGGGGTGTGGGCGTGGGCGTCGCTGTCTGGGCCAGCATTTATTTCTCATCCCCGAGGGCAACAACCACATTGCTCTGGATCTGGAGTCACTAGAATCCATAAAAATCCTACAGTGCAGTGCAGAAACAGGCCATTCGGCCCATCGAGACTATGCTGACCCTCCTAAACAGCACCCCTACCAAGGCCCACTTCCCCGCCCTATCCCTGTAACCCCACCTAACCAGCACATCTTTGGACAATAAGGGCCAATTTTGCATGGCCAATCCACCTAACCTATACATCTTTAGACTGGGTATGTACTTAAGGGGTTAATGGGAAATTGAAAGATCACTAGGGGGCAGCACTGGCAGGTATAAAAGCCAGACTGTTATGGGCCAAGGTTTAGAGAACCCCAAAGTGTATCATGGAGTTCACCTGACCCACAACTTTTAATAGATTGTGGTATGGGGAGCACACGGCCCACTCTACAGGTGTGGTACAGCAGAAATGTAAAAGTATTTTTTAAAGCAAAACAATGTTTGTTCTATGAACTCAAGTTAACCTTTTTAAAACCTACAGTGAACATCTTAACAACCATTAATTCAAATACAGCCCCAAAGAATACAAAACTAAGTAATGCTTAATAACTTCCCAAACAACATCCAGAAGACAGAAGAAACACCTTTCAACAGAAGCACATTAGGTTTACATTAATTATGGAGAAAATTTACAATTCTGAATTCACCAAATGATCAAGAGATATCTTTTGATGGCAGAGAGAACAGCAGTACACCTGCTTGGTCTGGATTCAGTTACAACACTGAAAAACGAAACTAAAACACACCCTGCTGCCTGCTCAAAAACGAAAGTAAAATGCTAAGACAGCCCAGCTCCACCACACTCTGACATCACTGATAAACATCTATTTCTTAAAGGTACTCCCACATGACACGATGCAAGCGGCTCTTTGCCTCTCTTGGCGATTAGACTGTGACGAGAGCAGGAGTATAGTTCTAGATCAGGGCTACTAGTGTGGTCAGACATAGCTACTGTATATAAACGTTGTAACCTTTCTACTGGTATTGATCTTAATGTAAGAACTCGCGCAGTTGTTAAATTCTGTTACTCAATAAACCTTTCAATACCTCTGGATGACTTTGAGCCTTCTTCGTCAAGATGCAGAAAGCCTCTGCCGCAACTGGATTGAGTAATGCATGTTACATACAGTAGTGCCACCAAACACACTACAGTAAGGTAACAAAACATAGACTGTGGATGGAAACTGGAGCACCTGGTGTCTGCTCCCCCCATTCAACCATGGCTGATCTCATTCCCACTCTCCTGCCTTCTCTCCATAACCCCCGAAACATTTATTAATCAAGAAGCTATCTATCTCTATCTTAAAGGTGCTCAGTGATTTGGCCTCCATAGCCTTCTACGGCAATGAGTTCCACAGATTCACTACCCTCAGGCTGAAGAAATTCCTCTCATCTCTGTTTTAAAGGATCATCCCTTCAGTCTGAGGCTGTGCCCTCGGGTTCTAGTTTCTCTTACCAATGGAAACATCCTCTCCACGTTCACTCTTATCTCGGCTTCTCAGTACTCTAAGTTTCAATAAGATCCCCCCCCTCATCCTTCTAAATCCATCACGTACAGACCCAGAGTCCTCAACCGCTCCTCATGTGACAAGTCCGGGTAGCACAGTGGTTAGCACTGTTGCTTCGCAGCCCCAGGGTCCCAGCTTAGATTCCGGTATGGGTCACCGTTTGTGCGGAGTCTGCACCTTCGCCCCGTGTATGCGTGGGTTTCCTCCGGGTGTTTCGGTTTCCTCCCACATGTCCCGAAAGACGTGCTGCTAGGTAATTTGGACATTCTGAATTCTCCCTCAGTGTACCCGAACAGGCGCCGGAGTGTGGCGACTTTTCACAGTCACTTCATTGCAGTGTTAACGTTAGCCTACTTGTGACAATAATAAAGATTATTATGAAGTCCTTCATTCCCAGGATCATTCTTGCAAACCTCCTCTGGACCCTCTCCAAGGCCAGCACATCCTTCCTTAGTCAGGGGCCCAAACGTGCTCACAATATTCCAAATGGGGTCTGACCAGAGCCTTATACAGCCTCAACAGTACATCTCTGCTCTTGTATTCTAGCCCTCTCGACATGAATGTTAGATTGCATTTGCCTTTGTAACTGCCAACTGAACCTGCATGTTAACCTTAAGGGAATCCTGAACGAGGACGCCTAAGTCCCTTTGTGCTTCTGATTTCCAAAGCCGTTTCCTATTTAGAAAATAGTCTATGTCTCTACTCTTCCTACCAAAGTGCACAACCTCACACTTTTCTACATTGTATTCTGTCTGCCACTTCTTTGCTCATTCTCCTAGCCTGTCCAAGTCTGTAGTTATGATGTGGAGATGCCGGCGTTGGACTGGGGTGAGCACAGTACGAAGTCTTACAACATCAGGTTAAAGTCCAACAGGTTTGTTTCGATGTCACTAGCTTTCAGAGCGCTGCTCCTTCCTCAGGTGAATGAAGAGGTACAAGTCTGTAGTGATATCATGATTGTGTTGTAATTCACTGACTGACCACTAGGAGTCTCATTAGTATATAAGTGAATGTTAGAGTCAGGTGACCTCAGAATGACTGGGGAGCTGGAAGAGAGAGGTTGCTTGTGCATGTTGATACTGTTATTCATCTGTTGTTTGGTATACAATTGACCCATAGTTAATGTTAATAAATCGCTTTTGCTTTAGTTACAAGTGTTCTTGTGATATAAATCAGGCCATCCGATAAGAACATTACAAGGTCCTTCTGCAGCCTCTCTGCTTCCTCAACACAACCTGTTCCCCTACATATCTTTATATCATTTGCAAACATAGCAACCACGCTCTCAGTTCCTTCTTCCAGATCGTTAATGGATATCATGAATAGCTATGGTCCCAACACTGATCCGTGCAGAACACCACGAGTCACCAGCTGCCATCCTGAAAAGGACCCCTTTATCTCCACACTCTGCCTTCTGCCAGTCAGCCAATCCTTTATCCATGCCAGTACCTTTCCCCGAACACCATGGGCTCTTATCTTATTTATCATGTACAGCATCTTGTTAAAGGCCTTCTGGAAATCCAAATAGATCACGTCCACTGGTTCTCTTTTGTCTAACTTCCTTGTTGCTTCCTCAAAGAATTCTGATAAATTTGTCAGGCATGACCTCCTCTTGACAAACCCGTGCTGACTCAGTCCTATTTTACCATGCACTTCTAAGTACTTCTCATCCTTAATAATGGATCTTAATAATTTGAATCTGTCTATATATAAGTTTCTGGAACATACCTCTTCATTCACCTGAGGAAGGAGCAGCGCTCCGAAAGCTAGTGACAACGAAACAAACCTGTTGGACTTTAACCTGGTGTTGTAAGACTTCTTATTGTGCTCAACCCAGTCCAACGCCGGCATCTCCACATCATTAATAATGGATGGCACAGTAGCACAGTGGTTAGCATTGTTGCTTCAGTGCCAGGAACCCAGGTTCGATTCCTGGCTTGGGTCACTGTCTGTGCAGAATCTGCACGTTCTCCCCATGTCTGCATGGGTTTCCTCCGGGTGCTCCGGTTTTCTCCGACAAGTCCCGAAAGACGTGCTTGTTAGGTGAATTAGACATTCTGAATTCTCCCTCAGTGAACCTGAACAGGCGCAGTAGTGTGGCGACGAGGGGATTTTCGCAGTAACTTCATTGTAGTGTTAATGTAAGCCAGCTTGTGACACTAATAAAGATTATTATTAGAATCTAAAATGGTGAGTGAGCCGGGAAATTGAAAACAGCGCGAGAGGTGAGTGAGCCGGGAAATTGAAAACAGCGCGAGTGGTGAGTGAGCCGGGACATTGAAAACAGCACGAGAGGTGAGTGAGCCGGGACATTGAAACGCGAGAGAGGTGAGTGAGCCGGGACAGTGAAAACAGCGCGGGAGGTGAGTGAGCCGGGACATTGAAAACAGCGCGTGTGGTGAGTGAGCCGGGACATTGAAACGCGAGAGAGGTGAGTGAGCCGGGTCAGTGAAAACAGCGCGGGAGGTGAGTGAGCCGGGACATTGAAAGCAGCGCGTGTGGTGAGTCAGCCGGGACATTGAAACGCGAGAGGGGTGAGTGAGCCGGGACAGTGAAAACAGCGCGGGAGGTGAGTGAGCCGGGACATTGAAAACAGCGCGTGTGGTGAGTGAGCCGGGACATTGAAACGCGAGAGAGGTGAGTGAGCCGGGACAGTGAAAACAGCGCGGGAGGTGAGTGAGCCGGGACATTGAAACGCGAGAGAGGTGAGTGAGCCAGGACAGTGAAAACAGCGCGGGAGGTGAGTGAGCCGGGACATTGAAAACAGCGCGTGTGGTGAGTGAGCCGGGACATTGAAACGCGAGAGAGGTGAGTGAGCCGGGACAGTGAAAACAGCGCGGGAGGTGAGTGAGCCGGGACATTGAAACGCGAGAGAGGTGAGTGAGCCAGGACAGTGAAAACAGCGCGGGAGGTGAGTGAGCCGGGACATTGAAAACAGCGCGTGTGGTGAGTGAGCCGGGACATTGAAACGCGAGAGAGGTGAGTGAGCCGGGACAGTGAAAACAGCGCGGGAGGTGAGTGAGCCGGGACATTGAAACGCGAGAGAGGTGAGTGAGTCGGGACAGTGAAAACAGCGCGGGAGGTGAGTGAGCCGGGACATTGAAAACAGCACGTGTGGTGAGTGAGCCGGGACATTGAAACGCGAGAGAGGTGAGTGAGCCGGGACAGTGAAAACAGCGCGTGTGGTGAGTGAGCCGGGACATTGAAACGCGAGAGAGGTGAGTGAGCTGGGACAGTGAAAACAGCGCGGGAGGTGAGTGAGCCGGGACATTGAAAACAGCGCGTGTGGTGAGTGAGCCGGGACATTGAAACGCGAGAGAGGTGAGTGAACCGGGACAGTGAAAACAGCGCGGGAGGTGAGGGAGCCGGGACATTGAAACGCGAGAGAGGTGAGTGAGCCAGGACAGTGAAAACAGCGCGGGAGGTGAGTGAGCCGGGACATTGAAAACAGCGCGGGAGCTGAGTGAGCCGGGTCTGCATGGGTTTCCTCCGGGTGCTCCGGTTTTCTCCGACAAGTCCCGAAAGACGTGCTTGTTAGGTGAATTAGACATTCTGAATTCTCCCTCAGTGAACCTGAACAGGCGCAGTAGTGTGGCGACGAGGGGATTTTCGCAGTAACTTCATTGTAGTGTTAATGTAAGCCAGCTTGTGACACTAATAAAGATTATTATTAGAATCTAAAATGGTGAGTGAGCCGGGAAATTGAAAACAGCGCGAGAGGTGAGTGAGCCGGGAAATTGAAAACAGCGCGAGTGGTGAGTGAGCCGGGACATTGAAAACAGCACGAGAGGTGAGTGAGCCGGGACATTGAAACGCGAGAGAGGTGAGTGAGCCGGGACAGTGAAAACAGCGCGGGAGGTGAGTGAGCCGGGACATTGAAAACAGCGCGTGTGGTGAGTGAGCCGGGACATTGAAACGCGAGAGAGGTGAGTGAGCCGGGTCAGTGAAAACAGCGCGGGAGGTGAGTGAGCCGGGACATTGAAAACAGCGCGTGTGGTGAGTCAGCCGGGACATTGAAACGCGAGAGGGGTGAGTGAGCCGGGACAGTGAAAACAGCGCGGGAGGTGAGTGAGCCGGGACATTGAAAACAGCGCGTGTGGTGAGTGAGCCGGGACATTGAAACGCGAGAGAGGTGAGTGAGCCGGGACAGTGAAAACAGCGCGGGAGGTGAGTGAGCCGGGACATTGAAACGCGAGAGAGGTGAGTGAGCCAGGACAGTGAAAACAGCGCGGGAGGTGAGTGAGCCGGGACATTGAAAACAGCGCGTGTGGTGAGTGAGCCGGGACATTGAAACGCGAGAGAGGTGAGTGAGCCGGGACAGTGAAAACAGCGCGGGAGGTGAGTGAGCCGGGACATTGAAACGCGAGAGAGGTGAGTGAGCCGGGACAGTGAAAACAGCGCGGGAGGTGAGTGAGCCGGGACATTGAAAACAGCGCGTGTGGTGAGTGAGCCGGGACATTGAAACGCGAGAGAGGTGAGTGAGCCGGGACAGTGAAAACAGCGCGTGTGGTGAGTGAGCCGGGACATTGAAACGCGAGAGAGGTGAGTGAGCTGGGACAGTGAAAACTGCGCGGGAGGTGAGTGAGCCGGGACATTGAAAACAGCGCGGGAGCTGAGTGAGCCGGGACAGTGACAACAGCGCGGGAGCTGAGTGAGCCGGGAAATTGAAAACAGCGCGAGTGGTGAGTGAGCCGGGACATTGAAAACAGCGCGAGAGGTGAGTGAGCCGGGACAGTGAAAGCAGCGCGGGAGCTGAGTGAGCCGGGAGAGTGAAAGCAGAATGAGAGGTGAGTGAGCCGGGACATTGAAAACAGCGCGGGAGCGGAGTGAGCCGGGACAGTGAAAACAGCGCGGGAGCTGAGTGAGCCGGGACAGTGAAAACAGCGCGGGAGCTGAGTGAGCCGGGACAGTGAAAACAGCGCGGGAGGTGAATGAGCCGGGAAATTGAAAACAGCGCGGGAGCTGAGTGAGCCGGGACAGTGAAAACAGCGCGGGAGGTGAGTGAGCCGGGAAATTGAAAACAGCGCGAGTGGTGAGTGAGCCGGGACATTGAAAACAGCGCGAGAGGTGAGTGACCCGGGACAGTGAAAGCAGCGCGGGAGCTGAGTGAGCCGGGAGAGTGAAAGCAGAATGAGAGGTGAGCCGGGACATTGAAAACAGCGCGGGAGCGGAGTGAGCCGGGACAGTGAAAACAGCGCGGGAGCTGAGTGAGCCGGGACAGTGAAAACAGCGCGGGAGCTGAGTGAGCCGGGACAGTGAAAACAGCGCGGGAGGTGAGTGAGCCGGGACAGTGAAAACAGCGCGGGAGGTGAGTGAGCCGGGAAATTGAAAACAGCGCGAGTGGTGAGTGAGCCGGGACATTGAAAACAGCGCGAGAGGTGAGTGAGCCGGAACATTGAAAACAGCGCGAGAGGTGAGTGACCCGGGTCAGTGAAAACAACGCGAGTGGTGAGTGAGCCGGGAAATTGAAAACAGCACGAGAGGTGAGTGAGCCGGGACAGTGAAAACAGCGCGGGAGCTGAGTGAGTCGGGACAGTGAAAACAGCGCGGGGGATTTCAAAAACGCAGGAGCTGCGAGTCAGAGCGGAGATTTTAAAAGATCGCGGCCTAGCTTTGGGAGCAGTTCGCAGGAGGAGGAGCAGTCTCTGTCATGGAGAGAACCTGAGAACATCTAAGACACTCAGAAGGTAAGAAGGTAAGTAAGTGATTTTTACTCATTTTTACTTTTATACCTTTTTCAAATTGTGTGTGTCGGGGGGGAAACTGAAGTGACATCACAGAAAAGCTGTGACCTGAGTGGCTGGTTGGGAATCTACACTAAATTTAAAAAATTAAGCATTGGTAACTAATTAAACATAATTACTTCATTATAATTTAGAGGGGTATCTAAGCCAGAGATCGGAGTACTATATTTAGCTTTCGCATTTATATTAGACATCTAGTGCTAGGAAACAGATAGTTAACAGTAACTTTGAACAAATTTTTTAAAATATATATTTTTTAAATTTTGTTAACTTTTAATTTTAATTAATTGACGCAATGTCAGTTAGAGGGGTACAGTGCTCTGACTGTGAGATGTGGCAGGTCCGGGAGGCTTCCAGCGTCCCGATGGCTTCATCTGCAGAAAGTGCACCCAACTGGAGCTCCTCACAGACCGCATGGTTCGGTTGGAGCAGCAATTGGATGCACTTAGGAGCACGCAAGTGGCGGAAAGCGTCATAGATCGCAGTTATATAAATGTGGTCACACCCAAGGTGCAGGCAGAGAAATGGGTGACCACCAGAAAGGGCAGGCAGTCAGTGCAGGAATCCCCTGTGGTTGTCCCCCTCTCAAACAGGTATACCCCTTTGGATACTGTCGGGGGGGATAGCCTATCAGGGGAAAACAGCAGCAGCCAGAGCAGTGGCACCACGGCTGGCTCTGATGTTCTGAAGGGAGAGTCAAAGCGCAGAAGAGCAATAGTAATAGGGGGCTCTATAGTCAGGGGCACAGATAGGCGCTTCTGTGGACGTGAAAGAGACTCCAGGATGGTATGTTGCCTCCCTGGTGCCAGGGTCCAGGATGTCTCCAAACGGGTAGAGGGCATCCTGAAGGGGGAGGGCAAACAGGCAGAGGTCGTTGTACATATTGGTACTAATGTCATAGGCAGGAAGGGGCATGAGGTCCTGCAGCAGGGGTTCAGGGAGCTAGGCAGAAAGTTTAGAGACAGGACCTCTAGGGTTGTAATCTCCGGATTACTCCCTGTGCCACGTTCCAGTGAGACTAGAAATAGGAAGATAGAGCAGCTAAACAGCTGGTGTAGGAGGGAGGGTTGCCGTTATCTGAACCACTGGGAGCTCTTCCGGGGCAGGTGTGACCTATATAAGAAGGACGGGTTGCATCTAAACCGGAGGCGCATAAATATCCTGGCCGCGAGGTTTGCTAGTGTCACACGGGAGGGTTTAAACTAGTATGGCAGGGGGGGTGGGCACAGGAGCAATAGGTCAGAAGGTGAGAGCATTGAGGGAGAACTAGGGAATAGGGACAGTGAGGCTCTGAGGCAGAGCAGACAGGGAGAAGTTGCTGAACACAGCGGGTCTGGTGGCCTGAAGTGTATATGCTTTAATGCAAGAAGTATTACGGGTAAGGCAGATGAACTTAGAGCTTGGATTAGTACTTGGAACTATGATGTTGTTGCCATTACAGAGACCTGGTTGAGGGAAGGGCAGGATTGGCAGCTAAACGTTCCAGGATTTAGATGTTTCAGGCGGGATAGAGGGGGATGTAAAAGGGGAGGCGGAGTTGCGCTACTGGTTAGGGAGAATATCACAGCTGTTCTGCGGGAGGACACCTCAGAGGGCAGTGAGGCTATATGGGTAGAGATCAGGAATAAGAAGGGTGCAGTCACAATGTTGGGGGTTTACTACAGGCCTCCCAACAGCCAACGGGAGATAGAGGAGCAGATAGGTAGACAGATTTTCGAAAAGAGTAAAAACAACAGGGTTGTGGTGATGGGAGACTTCAACTTCCCCAATATTGACTGGGACTCACTTAGTGCCAGGGGCTTAGACGGGGCGGAGTTTGTACGGAGCATCCAGGAGGGCTTCTTAAAACAATATGTGGACAGTCCAACTAGGGAAGGGGCGGTACTGGACCTGGTATTGGGGAATGAGCCCGGCCAGGTGGTAGATGTTTCAGTAGGGGAGCATTTCGGTAACAGTGACCACAATTCAGTAAGTTTTAAAGTACTGGTGGACAAGGATAAGAGTGGTCCTAGGATGAATGTGCTAAATTGGGGGAAGGCTAATTATAACAATATTAGGTGGGAACTGAAGAACATAGATTGGGAGCAGATGTTTGAGGGCAAATCAACATCTGACATGTGGGAGGCTTTCAAGTGTCAGTTGAAAGGAATTCAGGACCGGCATGTTCCTGTGAGGAAGAAGGATAAATACGGCAATTTTCGGGAACCTTGGATAACGAGAGATATTGTAGGCCTCGTCAAAAAGAAAAAGGAGGCATTTGTCAGGGCTAAAAGGCTGGGAACAGACGAAGCCTGCGTGGAATATAAGGAAAGTAGGAAGGAACTTAAGCAAGGAGTCAGGAGGGCTAGAATGGGTCACGAAAAGTCATTGGCAAATAGGGTTAAGGAAAATCCCAAGGCTTTTTACACGTACATAAAAAGCAAGAGGGTAGCCAGGGAAAGGGTTGGCCCACTGAACGATAGGCAAGGGAATCTATGTGTGGAGCCAGAGGAAATGGGCGAGGTACTGAATGAATACTTTGCATCAGTATTCACCAAAGAGAAGAAATTGGTAGATGTTGAGTCTGGAGAAGGGTGTGTAGATAGCCTGGGTCACATTGAGATCCAGAAAGACGAGGTGTTGGGTGTCTTAAAAAATATTAAGGTAGATAAGTCCCCAGGGTCTGATGGGATCTACCCCAGAATACTGAAGGAGGCTGGAGAGGAAATTGCTGAGGCCTTGACAGAAATCTTTGGATCCTCACTGTCTTCAGGGGATGTCCCGGAGGACTGGAGAATAGCCAATGTTGTTCCTCTGTTTAAGAAGGGTAGCAAGGATCATCCCGGGAACTACAGGCCGGTGAGCCTTACTTCAGTGGTAGGGAAATTACTGGAGAGAATTCTTCGACACAGGATCTACTCCCATTTGGAAGCAAATGGACGTATTAGTGAGAGGCAGCATGGTTTTGTGAAGGGGAGGTCGTGTCTCACTAACTTGATAAGAGTTTTTCGAGGAGGTTACTAAGATGATTGATGCAGGTAGGGCAGTGGATGTTGTCTATATGGACTTCAGTAAGGCCTTTGACAAGGTCCCTCATGGTAGACTAGTACAAAAGGTGAAGTCACACGGGATCAGGGGTGAGCTGGCAAGGTGGATACAGAACTGGCTAGGTCATAGAAGGCAGAGAGTAGCAATGGAAGGATGCTTTTCTAATTGGAGGGCTGTGACCAGTGGTGTTCCACAGGGATCAGTGCTGGGACCTTTGCTGTTTGTAGTATACATAAATGATTTGGAGGAAAATGTAACTGATCTGATTAGTAAGTTTGCAGACGACACAAAGGTTGGTGGAATTGCGGATAGCGATGAGGACTGTCAGAGGATACAGCAGGATTTAGATTGTTTGGAGACTTGGGCGAAGAGATGGCAGATGGAGTTTAATCCGGACAAATGTGAGGTAATGCATACAGTGAATGGTCGGACCCTCAAAGAGTATTGAAAGTCAAAGAGATCTAGGAGTACAGGTCCACAGGTCACTGAAAGGGGCAACACAGGTGGAGAAGGTAGTCAAGAAGGCATACAGCATGCTTGCCTTCATTGGCCGGGGCATTGAGTATAAGAATTGGCAAGTCATGTTGCAGCTGTATAGAACCTTAGTTAGGCCACACTTGGAGTATAGTGTTCAATTCTGGTCGCCACACTACCAGAAGGATGTGGAGGCTTTAGAGAGGGTGCAGAAGAGATTTACCAGAATGTTGCCTGGTATGGAGGGCATTAGCTATGAGGAGCGGTTGAATAAACTTGGTTTGTTCTCACTGGAACGAAGGAGGTTGAGGGGCGACCTGATAGAGGTCTACAAAATTATGAGGGGCATAGACAGAGTGGATAGTCAGAGGCTTTTCCCCAGGGTAGAGGGGTCAATTACTAGGGGGCATAGGTTTAAGGTGAGAGGGGCAAGGTTTAGAGGAGATGTACGAGGCAAGTTTTTTACGCAGAGGGTAGTGGGTGCCTGGAACCCGCTACCGGAGGTGGTGGTGGAAGCAGGGACGATAGTGACATTTAAGGGGCATCTTGACAAATGCATGAATAGGATGGCGAATAGAGGGATACGGACCCAGGAAGTGTAGAAGATTGTAGTTCAGTCGGGCAGCATGGTCGGCACGGGCGTGGAGGGCCGAAGGGCCTGGTCCTGTGCTGTACATTTCTTTGTTCTTTGTTCTTACCAACAATCAGGCTAACCGGCCTATAATTTCCTGTCTTCTGCCTCCCTTCTTAAATAGGGTTGTTATATTCGCCACTTTCCAATCGTCCTCCAGTGATTCCAGAAAGATCACCACCAATGCCTCCTCAATCTCCTCAGCTATCTCCTTTATCTCCTTCAGAACCCTGGGATGTAGTCCATCCCGTCCGGATGATTTATCCAGCTTCAGACCTTTCAGTTTCTCCATGATCGTCTCCTTAGTGATGGCCACTTCACTCACCTCTGCCCCCTGACTCTCTTGAAGTTCTGGTATGCCACTGGTGGCTTCCATTGTGAAGACTGACGCACAATACCTATTCAGTTCCTCTGCAATTTCTTGTTCTCCATTACTACTTCTCCAACCTTATTTTCCAGTGGTCCAATATCCAATATTACTAGCTAGCTTACGCTCATATTTCATCTTCGCTCTCTCTCCCCCTCCACCCCGGTTGCTTTTTTGGTTCTCCTCTGCCTGCTTTTAAAGGCTTCCCAATCCATGGCTTCCCACTGATCCTCACCACATTGTATGCTTTTTAAATGCACGTGGAATTGTCTCAGAGTAGATAGGGAAAACTGTTCCCACTCATAAAAAGGTCAAGAACGAGAGGGCACAGATATAAAGTGATTTGGAAAAGAAGCAAATGTGATGAGAGAATTGTTTTTTCAAACAATGAGTGGTTCCGGTCTAGAATCCACTGCCTGTACGTGTGCTGGAGGCAGGTTCAATCAAAGCATTCAAGGGGGAATTAGAAGGTTAATTGAATGGAAGCAATGTGCAGGGGTACAAGAAAAGGCAGGGAATTGGCACTAAATAACAATACTCGATTGGAGAACTGCTGCAGACACCATGGCCTCCTTCTGCACCAGAACAATTCTGTGATTAGATCTTAATAGAAATTTCTTAACATTCCCGATTGTGGTAGAAAAATCTGAGCAAACTCTTCTTTGATACAAACGAGGGAGTTGTCAACATCTAACTGAGTTTCGTAACTTAATTTTACAAAAGCTAGTCTAAAAGTAGAGGATGGCGACATATGATATTCACCCTGCAGCACAGGGACGTCCTGGCCAGAAACAGCATACACTCTAATAATGCCAAGTCCAGAAACTGGATTGTTACGCTCGGCTGCAAAAATGCAGCATCATGGCATTAAAGAACCCTTTCATTCAGCTATTTGGAGGAAGTAATTCATTTTCACGATCTATAACTGTGAGCCAAGGCTTCATAGTCTGTTGAAAAAGAAAAAGAGGAATCTAGGACATTTGACAAGGAAAAAATCCTCTATCAATTCCTCAGGCATAGCACATTGGGTATCAATATGTAAATATCAATTTGAAGCACAAAATCTGTCAGAATGTTGGGTATCAGTGAACCAATATCAGTAGTGGTGGAAATAGCTGGAGCATATCACAGGCTGTTATCTATCAATATTCATCCGAAGAGTAAAGGGGCCATAAAGAAGTAACAATGCCTCACCAAGCCGAAGGAATTCCTTGAGATAATAACTGAATTAATAAACAAAGACAAGGTAATTTATTTACATTGTTATAACACATTTGGCAAAATCACACAAGTGATTCTATTAACTCAAATATTGATTAATTGCAAGTTAGCTGTACTGGAAATAACGGCATTAAGCCATAATAAATTCAAATATCTCTGAGGGTTGAGGATGAAGTGGTTGTTGGTGTTAATGCAAGGATCCACTGAGTAAAAATAGCCCTCTGTGTCAAAGGAACTTAGTTCAGTCATCTTATGACTTGTGAAGAAGTAACCTTGCATTCAGAAACTTTAAGAGTACTTTGAGTATAAGAATTGGCAAGTCATGTTGCAGCTGTATAGAACCTTAGTTAGGTCACACTTGGAGTATAGTGTTCAATTCTGGTCGCCACACTACCAGAAGGATGTGGAGGCTTTAGAGAGGGTGCAGAAGAGATTTCCCAGGATGTTGCCTGGTATGGAGGGCATTAGCTATGAGGAGCGGTTGAATAAACTCGGTTTGTTCTCACTGGAACGAAGGAGGTTGAGGGGCGACCTGATAGAGGTCTACAAAATTATGAGGGGCATAGACAGAGTGGATAGTCAGAGGCTTTTCCCCGGGCAGAGGGGTCAATTACTAGGGGGCATAGGTTTAAGGTGAGAGGGGAAAGGTTTAGAGTAGATGTACGAGGCAAGTTTTTTACGCAGAGGGTAGTGGGTGCCTGGAACTCGCTACCGGAGGAGGTGGTGGAAGCAGGGACGATAGTGACATTTAAGGGGCATCTTGACAAATACATGAATAGGATGGGAATAGAGGGATACGGACCCAGGAAGTGTAGAAGATTGTAGTTTAGTCGGGCAGCATGGTCGGCACGGGCTTGGAGGGCCAAAGGGCCTGTTCCTGTGCTTTTCTTTGTTCTTTGTACTTGATCAGCAACATTTTGCCTTCCTGCTTCGTGTAAGAAGAAAAAGTTCAGCCTGTTCAACATTTGATGACTGAACCTCCAAATTCCTTATTTAGCACCACTACAACCTCCTGACCTTATTTAGTACCGCTTGAATAATACTAAACCAGTGATGTCATGGAGAACTACTGCACGGTAAAAAGTTCCCACTTTATTTTACATTGTTAATATCTAAAATTTTCAGGTAATTAATAACTTCGAATGTTGAATAATCAACATGATCTTTGTAGCTTGCAACTTTGTGCCATTTGCAAACCTATAATCGATTAGCAAATTGGTCGCTTTGATTTATTTATGGCTTGAATATAGCAAGTCACCCAAGAGGAATCAAACATTCATTTAAAATTTTGTTCTCTCCCTGAATAATGTTTCATAAAGCCAGGCCTTTCCAGGGCATTAAATAATGGCAGATTAAAGTACATATGTAGGGGAAGAATCTTTTCACAAACACTTGCACTTCTCTATTCATTTGTTCTTTACCCAAACAACTACATAAAGCTGTCATTACCTCAAGTAAGAAGTCTTACAACACCAGGTTAAAGTCCAACAGGTATGTTTCGATGTCACTAGCTTTCGGAGCGCTGCTCCTTCCTCAGGTGAATGCAGAGCTATGTTCCAGAAACATATATATAGACAGATTCAAAGATGCCAGACAATGCTTAGAATGCAAGCATTAGCAGGTGATTAAATCTTTACAGATCCAGAGATGGGGTAACCCCAGGTTAAAGAGGTGTGAATTGTGTCAAGCCAGGACAATTGGTAGGATTTCGTAGGCCAGATGGTGGGGGATGAATGTAATGCGACATGAATCCCAGGTCCCGGTTGAGGCCGCACTCGTGTGCGGAACTTGGCTATAAGCTTTTGCTCGGCGATTCTGTGTTGTCGCGCGTCCTGAAGGCCGCCTTGGAGAACGCTTACCCGTAGATCAGAGGCTGAATGCCCTTGACTGCTGAAGTGTTCCCCGGCTGGAAGGGAACATTCCTGCCTGGTGATTATCGCGCGATGTCCGTTCATTCGTTGTCGCAGCGTCTGCATGGTCTCGCCAATGTACCACGCTTCGGGGCATCCTTTCCTGCAGCGTATGAGGTAGACAACGTTGACCGAGTCGCACGAGTATGTACCACATACCTGGTGGGTGGTGTTCTCACGTGTAATGGTGGTATCCATGCCGATGATCTGGCACGTCTTGCAGAGATTGCCATGGCAGGGTTGTGTGGTGTCATGGTCACTGTTCTGAAGGCTGGGTAGTTTGCTGCAAACAATAGTTTGTTTGAGGTCGCGCGGTTGTTTGAAGGCAAGTAGTGGGTGTGTGGGGATGACCTTGGCAAGATGTTCATCTTCATCGATGACGTGTTGAAGGCTGTGAAGAAGATGTCGTAGTTTCTCCGCTCCGGGAAAGTACTGGATGACAAAGGGTATTCTGTCGATTGTGTCCCATGTTTGCCTTCTGACGAGGAGCAGCGTAACAGACATCGACAGACGTTGAAAGATGCCCTCGTATGAACGAGATATGGCGCTCGGCTCATCGATCGACAGTTCCAACGCGCCACAGCAAAAAACCGCACCGACCTCCTCAGAAGACAAACATGGGACACAACCGACAGAATACCCTTTGTCGTCCAGTACTTTCCCGGAGAGGAGAAACTACGACATCTTCTTCACAGCCTTCAACACGTCATCGATGAAGATGAACATCTTGCCAAGGTCATCCCCACACACCCACTACTTGCCTTCAAACAACCGCGCGACCTCAAATAAACCATTGTTTGCAGCAAACTACCCAGCCTTCAGAAGTGACCACGACACCACACAACACTGCCATGGCAATCTCTGCAAGATGTGCCAGATCATCGGCATGGATACCACCATTACACGTGAGAACACCACCTACCAGGTATGCGGTACATACTCGTGCGACTCGGCTAACGTTGTCTACCTCATACGCTGCAGGAAAGGATGTCCCGAAGCGTGGTACATTGGCGAGACCATGCAGACGCTGCGACAACGAATGAACGGACATCGCGCGATAATCATCAGGCAGGAATGCTCCCTTCCAGTCGGGGAACACTTCAGCAGTCAAGGGCATTCAGCCTCTGATCTACGGGTAAGCGTTCTCCAAGGCGGCCTTCAGGACGCGCGACAACGCAGAATCGCCGAGCAAAAGCTTATAGCCAAGTTCCGCACACGAGTGCGGCCTCAACCGGGACCTGGGATTCATGTCGCATTACATTCATCCCCCACCATCTGGCCTGCGAAATCCTACCAACTGTACTGGCTTGACACAATTCACACCTCTTTAACCTGGGGTTACCCCATCTCTGGATTTGTAAAGATTTAATCACCTGCTAATGCTTGCATTCCAAGCATTGTCTGGCATCTTTGAATCTGTCTATATATATGTTTCTGGAACATAGCTCTGCATTCACCTGAGGAAGGAGCAGTGCTCCGAAAGCTAGTGACATCGAAACAAACCTGTTGGTCTTTAAACTGGTGTTGTAAGACTTCTTACTGTGCTCACACCAGTCCGCCGGCATCTCCACATCATGATTACTTCAAGAGTCTGATACTCCTGCAAAAAAGTAGCAAAAAGCTAATTTTTGAGGTGCAATCCCACACAAAACTATCAGCTTCCTATAATCAACTCAGATGCTAACTCATTTCAATCAATACAGCAAAGTTTCATTCAATTTTATTTGATCCCTTACTGAACATAACAAAGTTGTTTTTTGCCAATATAATATCTTTATTTGGTTTTTAATATTTTATACATAAAACAAAACAATGCAAAACATCAAGAACAACAGAACCCCCAGCCCCACTCCACCAAGCAATACCTTAATAACTGAAAGAAACACCCCCACCCTTAGCAAACACCTCCTCCCCTTAGCAGCTGGCGGTAACCAACTCCTTAAAGTGCAGAATAAACAGGCCCATCTCTTGTGGAACCCCTCCATCATCCCCTTCAAAACAAACTTAACCTTCTCCAAATACAGGAACTCCATCAAGTCCCCAAGCCACACTGAGGCACAGGGCAGGGAAGCTGACCTCCACGCCATCAGGGCCTGCCTGTGAGCAATCAGTGAGGTGACGGCCAAAGCATCTGCCCTGCACCTGTCTAGAGCTCCGGCAAGTCCGACACCCCAAATATGGCTCCCAGGGGATTGGGCTCCAAATCCATATGCAGGATCGTCAATACGATACTGAAAAACCACCTCCAAAATTCTCCAACTTCGGACAGGACCAGTCATATGTACATGATTGGCCAGACCTCTCCCATACCGCTCGCAAGTGTCTTCCAGCCCTTCAAATAGCTGGCTCCTCCTCAAACTCGTCAGGTGCGCCCTGTGCATCACCTTTAACTATGTTATACCCCGCACCACAAATGAAGTTGAGGCATTCACCCTGCACAACACCACCAGACTACCTCAGTATTTCCCTGGGGCAAATGGGAGCGGCGCCGTTACCAGCACCCGCAACCCCGACCCCCTACAAGAGTCTGCGCCTCCATCCTCACCCACATGGTCTCTGGCTCCCTACCCCAGCCCTGCGCTTTCTCAGTGTTTGCTGCCCAATAGTAATACAACAGATTTGGAAGGACTAAACCCACGGCCTAAATCGCTCTCTCTGAAGCACAGTCTTCCGAATCCCCGCTACCGTACCTGCCCAGGCAAACGTTGAAATCAACCGTTACAGCCCTATAAAAAAACACCTTCAGCAAAAAGACAGGTAAACACTGGAATAAAACTAAAAACCACTGCCAAGATATTCATCTTTACCGCCTGCATCTGGTCTGCCAATGATAGGGTGAGGCTGTCCCATCTCAACACACCTGCCTTGACCCTACCTACCAGGCTTGTAAAATTCAATTTATGGAGCAGTACCCAGTCTCGAGCCATCTGCATCCCCAAGTACTTGAAGTGAGTAATCGGCGCACGGAATGCAATCCCCCCAAGCCAGTTCCCACCCCCGGAGAAGCAACCAAAAAGCACTCGCTCTTTTACAAATTCAGTTCACAACATAAGGTCATCGGCATAGAGACGCATCTTATTCCCCCCCCCCCCCCCCCCCCCTCACTATCCTCCTTCACTTATCCAAGCAGCTCAGCGCAATGGCCAAGGGTTCTATCGCCAGCGCAAACAAGAGGGGGCATAATTTTTCACCATTATGCACTGGTGAAAAAAAGGAATACGCCCCATCCCTTAGCAAACACCTCCGCCAAGAGTCCGCTCCCCCAGTTCCTTCAGAAATGTTGCCAACATATTCATCTCGCGTCCCCCCCCCTCGCGTCCGTTCTCTCTTTCCCCCCCCCCCCCCCCCCCCCCACACACACACCCCAACCCAAAGGGTCAACGAGCACAGCTTAGACTGATACATCTTCGGATGCAACACTGTATTTAAATCTCCACCAAAAGTTGATTGATGAGTGTCCAGACTTGGTATGGCAGCCAACATCCTCTTCATAAACCCTCAATCAACTCAATTTAGGGCATACACACTAACCCGCCAATGCACCCGTTACTATAACGTACCTGGCCCCCTTATCCGCCACCACCTTCTCCATCAGAAGCCTAAATCTCTTACTCACTAGTACAGCTAATCCCGGGTCCTGGTATCAAAGCCTGAGTGGAACACCTGACTCACCCAACCCTTCTGAAGCCGAACCTGGCCTTTCACCCTCAAGTGGTTCTCCTGCAACAGCACCACATCAGCTCTCAAGCTCTTCAAATGTGAGAAAACTCTCACCCGCTTCGCCCACGTTACCATTCGGACTGCGGTCTCTCAGCTCCCGCTTGCCATCCTTTCAGTCATTACCACAGCCCCCTGCCCCCAGGCCCTACCCCTAGTCACTGTCAACCAGATATCCCTCCGCGATTCCCAGAAACCCCCCCCCCCCCAACCACTTCCTCTCAAAACCACTTCTCTCTGCATACCCCCCATCCCACCACCAACCCCTCTCCCAATCACACTTCCCAGGCCCATTGAAACCTGTCCTCACAAGCTTGGCCGGTGACGGACCCTTCCCCACCTTGCTCCCATTCAGTAGCCAACTCAAGTTTACTTGCGAGATGGTCCCCACCAGAGGCCCCTCTCCCCACATACTTAATACAAAAATCAACAGAACCCCCTCCCCCTCTCAACAACCAAACATGATAAAACCCAAACGAAAGGGGAAAAATCCACAACACATTACCCCTACCAACCACAACATAAGAAAACAAGTCCAACCTCAGTTTGCGTAAAATTTAGGGCAGCACGGTGACAAAATGGTTCACATTGCTGCTTCACAGCGCCAAGGACCCGGGTTCAATTCCGACCTTAGGTAACTGTCCGTGTGGAGGTTGCATGTTGCCTGGGTTTCCTCTGGATGCTCCGGCTTCCTCCCACAGACCAAAGATGTGCAGGTTAGGTTGATTGGTCATGCTAAATTACCCTTTACTTTCAAAAAGGTTAGTTGGGGTTAGGGAAATAGGGTAGGGGTGTGGGCCTAGATAGGGTGCTCCTTCGGTGGGTCGGTGCAGACTCGATGGGCCAAATGGCCTCCTTCTGTACTGTAGGGGAACTATGACTCTATTCTATGATCCAGTCCCAATCCTTTGGCTCTCAAGAATGCCTCCACCTCCTCCGCTGTCTCAAAGTAATAGTCCTTGAAGCTATATGTAACTCTTTACTTCGTTGGGTAGACCACCCCGAACTGCACATTACTCTTGTAAAACGCTGCCTTTGCCCTGTTAAAAGCCGCCCGCCTTCTGGCCAGCTCCACGTGATGTCTTGGTATATTCAAATACCACTGCCTTCCCACCTCACTTCTTGATTCTGCTTGGCCAATCTCAGCACCTTCTCCTTCAGCTGATAGCTGTGGAAACAGACTATCACAGCTCTTGGTGGCTCATTCGCCTTCAGCATCAGCCGGAGCGACCGATGAGCCCTATCCAGCTCAAAGAGAGAGGTGTTCTCCTCCTCCCCCAGCAACTTGCCGATGAATCTCCAAAAGTACTCCGTCAGCCTCTGGCTCTCCAGCCCCTCAGACAGGCCCATGGTCCACAGATTTTGCCGCCGTGATCTGTTCTCTTGATCCTCCACTTCGACTCTCAGCCCTTTATTACCCTCCACCACCTACCACAGCTCCTCTCCCATCGAGGCACGCAGGTCGCTGTGCTGTGACAATGCCTCCTCCACCTCCTTCAACACCTCTCCTTGCTCCTCAATATCAACGTCTTTCCAAGAGCCTCCTTTATCGCAGCCAACATATCGTCCACCAACTGTTTAAGGGTTCCCATCATTTCCTTTCCATACCACTCAAACCCCACCTTGACCAGCTTGTCCACCATAATGGGTGCGGCTCCACCTGGTGAGCTTGCTCCCACATCTATCCTCCCACAGAACTCCTCACCGAACTCGAACTCTCAGGCGGACTAGTGCTCGTTGCTTTTAGTCGTATTCTTCTGTTGGGTTTTCAACATCTGCTAATTACCACAACTTTTCTGAAGACTGATCATATAAAATTTGCCCCCAAATCTTGGTGAAAAGGGCTAATAAATTAAAGCTCTAGCAGGAGCTGAGCCACCCAATGTATGACCTCCACCTACATGTCGCCACCGGAAGTACATTACGTAAAGTTAATAAGATCATAAGACCATAAGTAGGAGCAGTAATCGTCCATTCAGTCCATCAAGTATGCCGCACCATTCAATGAGAACATGACTCATCTGAAAATCCTCAACTCCACTTTCCTGCCTCATCTCCATAACCCTTGGTTCACTTACTGATTAAAAACCTGTATGTAATTTCAATCATCAGTGTAAAGTTAATCATTTTACATAATCAGAAGTCTCAGCTAATTTGGCATTTTCTTACATTTTCTCTAAAGCTAAATGTCAAACACCTACCAGCAGCTAACAAGTTAACCCAGTGCAAGCTAGAGATTTAATTTGAAACCATTGTAACCCATGTGGCCTTCTGCTCACTGGATACACTTATAGAAATAGGCAGAATGTGATTTAGGTCAATTTCTAATTGTACACAGCAAAATCTGCCTTTGAAAAGCTTATTATATGGTTATGAAAGATTATCACACCACAACATTCTCTATCAGTGTGCCAAATCTAAAATGTACATAATAAAGCAATATATTTTGCCTTTCATAGTACAATGTAATTGAGCTCAATTATTATTCTAAAAGTCACTAGGCTGAGAACACTTCACTTTAACTTCTAACTTAAAATACTTGAGTGGCAAGATGGTCCAAAACTACACAAAGCTAAAAATTGCATTAATCCAGAATCTAGAAAATTAGTAAAAGTTTTTCAACATCTTTAAAAATAGCTGACATGGTCCCAAGGAATCCAAAAATTCAAAAGCTATTCCCATTTAAAGAGTTTGTAATTCAAGCTGCTGGTCTCCCCATAAATTCCCTCACATATATGTTCTTCACTGCCATTCATTCATCCTCTTCTGCCACCCAGTGTCCCTTTCCTTGCCTCCCACTTTTCATCATCCACTCTCCTTGCCGCATTGTTCTCTCAGTCAAATAACTGAGATGATAGCTATGTATATTGTAGATGGGAGCGAGAGAACAAGAATGGACATAGGCCTGTACAGCACATTAGCCACCAGACTCAGGTGCAGCTGGGATTGGGAGGGGTAGGCTGTGCAGAGTTTGTCAACATAGAGCATAAAATGCTGACATGCGTGCAACTTAGACCAAACAACATTATCTTTAAATCTGATATTAATCTTAATGTGGTGCTGACCAGATTGGTTCAATACCAACGTGTGCTCAGTCAGTTAATCTCAGCTGGCCAAGCAGGGGCCATTCAGACCCAGTGCTACTTGGTAAAGATCACCATCCTGTGATTGTCCTAAAAAGGTGACACACGATAACCCACCGCACAATGAAATATCTGTTAAAACTGACCATCGAGAAATACAATGCACATTGATAATGGGTCAGAACTGCTGAGAAGTGGCAATCAGTCAGATTGCCATTCCTCTCCTTTTTGCTTCCCCAGGTCGGGAGCTGCACATTTCTCACTCTTCTGACCAAGGCTTTGGTAAACATTTATGTACAGCATACCCCTGGTTCCCGAGGTCTTCAAGTGTAGAGCAGCAGTGCCAGGAGAAGTGAAGCCATGCCCCATTTTTAAGGCACTAGCTGCCATAAATTGGATTAAATTTAACGGTTCATGTGCTTAACTTCACTTATGCACTTTGAAAAGGGCAGTGTAAATGTATGTGGGGAGGATTTAGGGGGTGGGGGGCAGGGTAGAATCAGGTGGAGGGAGTTGTATGGGTGGGGGAATTGGATGGTCAGTTGAGAAATGCAGAGGTGGTTTGGAATATAGTAGCAGCGTGGGGACCAGTGGAGTGAGAGGAGTCAGTACCACAGTTACCCAGAAGTTAGAAGTGGTTATAATCCTTCTAACCTTTCCTGGGTAAGTCTTCTGCCAAGAGAGCTGGAACCATCCAAAGTCTCCATTTTAAGTTGGAGTACCTGACGGTTCCCGGTGCAGAGTAATGGCCCATCAGAAGTTTAAACTTGCTGGAAATTGCTATTTAGTCCTTGGGGGCTTGAAGGGCAACACATCTTCTGAGGTTAGAATCCCTGGAGATCAGACGTTCCGAGCCAATGTTGTACAGAAAATAAAATTCACCTAAATGAAAGCCTTCAGGGAACACGTGGGTAGATTCATAACCGTACTACTCTCACTTGCCAAAAAAGAGAGTACTACCAAGCTATGAGAGTTGTACAATGAGAAGTAAGATGGATCTCTGTGGCTGCTAGATGGATCCTCCACAGAAGGTTGTGTTCAATTAAAATGTCATAAGCTTACTTCTGACGAAGCAAACTGTCAAGTCCTTCCTTTTTGCTGCATAAGGAGTTAAACTCCTGACCTAATCAGCCGATTTGCATGGTAGGGGAATGAACTTCATTCTCCTTTGGCTTCAGACCAGCACTAGACGTCACAAAATGACACCCTGGAACACTATGTTCTTGGCAAAGAAACAACAATGTGTTTAAACATACCACAGGCAATACAAGAAAGCATTTTTTTTTAAATTGAGGAAAGATAATAAAAACATTTGGACAGTTCAAAAAAGTGAGTGATGTACAGTGAAAATACTCCATTTGTTTTCAATTTTGTCACAGTAAATAGATTATTTAACTACTCGGGTACCACTGCCGCCCCACCTCCCCAACCCTCCGGACTAGTGTATCGTGTGTCTGTGTACCTGGAAATTCAAGCATGCTGAGAAATTATTTAGGACAGGGAGTGATTAACCACAAGCCCAGAAGCAACACGAGTCATTTCCTGTCAAATTTAAAATGACGAAAGAACATGCGACCTTTACATTCAAACAAGTCAATGCGCAAACTGATTAAAGTAAACAATAAACAATACTTAACCTTGATAAACATCTACTATTCACATGTAACCAAAAAGTCAGTGAACCACATTAGCTCAGCAGAATATTTCACAGTACATGAAAATATCAAATGAAAGAAACTTAAAGTCCTATTTCAGTTAAGGAAAACATTAATAGTATTAATAGTATCCATACTAAAGACTGATCTCAAAACACATTGCATTGCAAGGTATAATCTGCAGATAGGCATTAGCAGACAGCCCAAACATTATGAACAATTTTCCAGATTAGCATACCAATATGTAGTCAATTCAAGGCATCATCGCATAATGTCTGAAAGAGGACAACCTCCTGCCGTGCTGCAGTTGATGTGCAGTAACATTAACAGAAGAGAAAAATGGGGGATTATTTGGAGGGAAATAAATGGGAGAATATTTGAAAGGCATCAACTCTCAGTTGTGTGGACCAGTTTTGTAAAATGAGCAAATACATTATCTAACTTATACACCATTAACAGTATCTTTTGATTCGCTTTACTTCTACAATGGAATTTCCTTTTAGTAAATTGTATGGCTAGAACTTTAACCATCTATCCATCTTATGTTCTAACTCTTCGTCAATTCCTATAACAATCTTGCCACAGAAACAGCATTGAAAATTAGTCTTTGATGAAGTTGTTCCCTTTCAAAAACAAACAAGATTGGTGCTCCTATTACTTGGATATTAGCGATATTTTGACTACCCAGAGCAAATGACTTCGATGACGCCCAAGTGTAAAGGCTATGCAACTAATCATGCAGGGTGCATTTCATCGAATCACTGCACACAAGAGAGCCATTCTGGCTCCCTGCAAGGGCATCTCATCCAGTCTTACCTACATTTTCCCCATAACCCTGGAATTTTTTTATCTTCAGATAATTATTTGAATCTCTTTTAAATGCTTCAATTGAATCTACCTCCACTCTCAGCATTCCAGCTCCTAATCATTCGATTCCTCATGTCACCATTGCTTCTTTCACCAGCCATCTGAATTCGGTGTCCTCCGGTTCTCGGTCTTCCCACCAATAGAAACAATGTCTACGAAAATACAAAATTGGAGCATAAGTAGCCATTCGGCCCTTTAGGCATGCTCCACCATTCAGCAAGATCATGGCTGCTCTGTTTGTGTTTCAAATTCCAAATTCCCATCTACCCTGATAATCTTTGATTCCCTTGCCTAACAAGAATTTATCTACCGCTGCCTTATAAATATTCAATGCCCCCGCCTCCACCATCTTCTGAGGCAGAGTTCCAAAACCGCACAACCCTCAGAGAAAAACATTCTCTTAATCTCGGTCCGAAATGGGTAAGCCCTAATTTTTAAACAGTATCCCGAGTTCTGGGTACACCCACAAGAGGAAATGTCCTTTCCGTGTTCACCTTGTCAAGACTCTTCTATGCTCCAGCAGAAACAAGCCCAGTTTGTCTAATCTTTCCTCCTAAGACAACCTGCACATTCCAGGTATCAATCTCGTAAACCTCCTCTGAACGTTCTCTGAGCATTTATGTCCTTCCTTAAATAAAGAGTCCAAAACTGCGCACAGTATTCAATATGTGGGGCGGGATTCTCTGACCCCCCCCCCCCCCCCCCCCCCCGCTGGGGATTTGGCGGGGGCGGGAATCGCGCCGCGCCGGTCGGGGGCCGTTGGCAGCGCCCCCCCCCCCCCCCCCCGGCGAGTCTACGGCCCGCGATAGGCCGAATGGCCGCCCGTTTTCGGCTGGTCCTGCCGGCGTATGTTGCGACAGGTACTTACCGGCGGGACCTGTCTGCATGGGCGGCCTCCGGGGTCCTTGGATCTGGCCCCGGGGGGTGTCCCCATGGTGGCCTCGCCCACGATCGGAGCCCATCGATCCGCAGGTAGGCCTGTGCCGTGGGGGCATTCTATTCCTCAGCGTGGGCTGGTGTACCCGTCCGCCATGGCCGGTGCGGAGACGACCCCCCCCCCCCACCTGCGCATGCGCTGGGATGACACCAGCGCATGCTGCCGCTCCCGCGCATGCAGCAACTAACGCCGGCCGGCAGAGGCCCTTCGGTGCCGGTTGGCGAGGTGCCAAGACCCTACCATGCCGCCCGGCGCGGCGCAAACCACTCCGGGGCCGGCCTAGCTCCTGACGGTGCGGCGGATTCTGCACCTTTGGGGCGGCCCGACGCTGGAGTGGTTCACGGCACTCCTTCACGCCCCGAAGAATCCCGCCCGTGGTTTCACCAGTGCCTTGTATAACTGAAGCATAACATCCTTACAGCCTTCTTAATTACTTGCTGTACTTGCATGGTAACCTTTTGTTACAAGACGCCGCCTCCACCCGCTCCCACACCAACCTCTCCCTCACTACCTACTTCCTGATCATGGCTACATTTGCCGCCAGTAGTAGTTCCTAACGTTCGGTAGGGCTTACCCATCCCCTCCCCTCGGCTCCGCTCCAACAGCATTTTCCTTCCTCGCGGGGTTTTACCCGCCCATACAAACCCAGAGATCACTGCATTAACCTGCTTAAAAAAGGTCTTTATGATAAAAATAGGGAGACACTGGAAAACAAACAAAAATCTCGGGAAAACCGTCATCTTTACGATCTGTACCCTCCCCGCCAGTGACAATGGGAGCATGTCCCATCTCCGAAAGTTAGCCTTCATTTGCTCCACTAACCGGGCCAGATATAATTTATGCAACTGCTCCCAACCCCGTGTCACCTGAATTCCTAAGTATCGAAAACTCCCTCCCACCACTTAAAAGGCAACTCCCCCAGCCTCCTCTCCGGCCCCATCGCCTGGATCACAAAAACCTCACTCTTACCCATGTTCAATTTATACCCCGAGAACCGGCCAAATTCCCCTAAGATCCGCATAATCTCTCCCATCCCCTCTGACGGGTCAGAAATATACAGGAGTAGGTCGTCCTCATACAACGAGACCCTATGCTCCGGACCCAGTGTACAAAGCCCTGGCCATACCCAAACTGCCCCAGGACCACCCACAAATACCTCCACTCCATCCGGTCGAAGGCCTTCTCCACGTCCATAGCGACTACCACCTCCCTCCCCTCGGAGGGCACCATGATGACATTCAATAGCCTTCTAACGTTGGCCGTTAACTGCCTTCCTTTGACAAATCCCGCTTGGTCCTCCCCTATCACCCCTGGAACACAATCCTCTATCCTCGAGGCCAAAATCTTGGCCAGCAATTTGGCGCCTCCATTTAGTAGGGAGTTCTGTACGACCCGCGTTTTTCTGGGTCCTTTTCCCATTTCAGAATCAATGAGATCGAAGCCTGTGACATTGTTCGGGGGAGAACACCTCGCTCCCTAGCCTCATTAAATGCCCTTACCAGCAACGGGCCCAGCATCCCAGAAAACGTCTTTTAAAATTCCACTGGGTATCCGTCCGGCCGTGGGGCCTTGCCCGACTGCATGGCCTCCAATCCCTCTACTATTTCAACAATCCGATGAGGGCTCCAGCCCCTCCACCAACCCTTCCTCCACCTTCGGAAAGTCCAAACCCTCCAAGAATTGCCTCATCCTCTCCACCCTAGCTGGGAGCTCCGACATACAGCCAACTGTAACATTTCTTGAACTCCCCATTCACCCCCACTGGTCCAAGACCGTGTTTCCCCCCTCTATCTTTCATTCTTCCTACCTCCCTGGCCGTCTCCCGTTTCCTGAGCCGGTGTGCGAGCATTCTACTGGCCTTCTCCCCATATTCATACACCGCCCCCCTCACATTCCTCAACTGCCCCACCACCTTACCTGTGGATAACAGACCAAACTCCATTTGCAGCTTCGCAGTCGATTTCGGCGGGAGAATCAGCTGGTGAGTCAGTTTCAGCGGGAGCAGTGCGGAAGTGGTTGCTGGGAGGTATGTGTGTCCTTTAAAAGCACTTGTCTTTGCAGGGGCAGGCCAGTCGATTTCGGCGGGAGAATCAGCTGGTGAGTCAGTTTCAGCGGGAGCAGTGCGGAAGTGGTTGCTGGGAGGTAAGTGTGCCCTTTAAAAGCACTTGCCTTTGCAGGGGCAGGCCAGTCGATTTCGGCGGGAGAATCAGCTGGTGAGTCAGTTTCAGCGGGAGCAGTGCGGCAGTGGTTGCTGGGAGGTAAGTGTGCCCTTTAAAAGCACTTGGCTTTGCAGGGGCAGGCCAGTCGATTTCGGCGGGAGAATCAGCTGGTGAGTCAGTTTCAGCGGGAGCAGTGCGGAAGTGGTTGCTGGGAGGTAAGTGTGTCCTTTAAAAGCACTTGTCTTTGCAGGGGCAGGCCAGTCGATTTCGGCGGGAGAATCAGCTGGTGAGTCAGTTTCAGCGGGAGCAGTGCGGAAGTGGTTGCTGGGAGGTAAGTGTGCCCTTTGAAAGCACTTGTCTTTGCAGGGGCAGGCCAGTCGATTTCGGCGGGAGAATCAGCTGGTGAGTCAGTTTCAGCGGGAGCAGTGCGGAAGTGGTTGCTGGGAGGTAAGTGTGTCCTTTAAAAGCACTTGTCTTTGCAGGGGCAGGCCAGTCGATTTCGGCGGGAGTGCAGCTGGCTGGTTAGTCAATTTCAGCAGGAGCTGAGGATTTTTTTTTTTAATTAGTGTTTTAGGCGGGAACAGGAAGTCGACCCGCGGACGTCTGGGAAGACCCTCACCAATAAATTCTGGTGGAGAGGAAACCCGAGACACTACACGTGTAGTGTCTCCCACCCGCCCTCCTCCTCTAACCTAATAATAAAACCCATTGGTCTGAGGTAAGTACCATATTTTATTATATTATTATTGTTTTTTATAAAAATTTTAATTTAGTTGTTAGCCAGATCTTGGTAGAAAGTTAGAGGAATGGCAGGGAAGGGAGTGCAATGTTCCTCCTGCAGGATGTTTGAGGTGAGGGATGCAGTTAGTGTCCCTGCTGATTTTACCTGCAGGAAGTGCTGCCATCTCCAGCTCCTCCAAGACCGAGTTAGGGAACTGGAGCTGGAGTTGGAAGAACTTTGGATCATTCGGGAGGCAGAAGGGGTCATAGATAGCAGCTTCAGGGAATTAGTTACACCAAAGATTGGAGATAGGTGGGTAACTGTAAGAGGGACTGGGAAAAAGCAGTCAGTGCAGGGATCCCCTGCAGCCGTTCCCCTGAGAAACAAGTATACCGCTTTGGATACTTGTGGGGGGGGGGACTTACCAGGGGTAAGCCATGGGGTACGGGCCTCTGGCACGGAGTCTGTCCCTGTTGCTCAGAAGGGAAGGGGGGAGAGGAGCAGAGCATTAGTAATTGGGGACTCTATAGTCAGGGGCACAGATAGGAGAATTTGTGGGAGCGTGAGAGACTCACGTTTGGTATGTTGCCTCCCAGGTGCAAGGGTACGTGATGTCTCGGATCGTGTTTTCCGGGTCCTTAGGGGGGAGGGGGAGCAGCCCCAAGTCGTGGTCCACATTGGCACGAACGACATAGGTAGGAAAGGGGACAAGGATGTCAGGCATGCTTTCAGGGAGCTAGGATGGAAGCTCAGAACTAGAACAAACAGAGTTGTTATCTCTGGGTTGTTGCCCGTGCCACGTGATAGTGAGATGAGGAATAGGGAGAGCATTTAAACACGTGGCTACAGGGATGGTGCAGGTGGGAGGGATTCAGATTTCTGGATAACTGGGGCTCTTTCTGGGGAAGGTGGGACCTCTACAGACAGGATGGTCTACATCTGAACCTGAGGGGCACAAATATCCTGGGGGGGAGATTTGTTAGTGCTCTTTGGGGGGGTTTAAACTAATGCAGCAGGGGCATGGGAACCTGGATTGTAGTTTTAGGGTAAGGGAGAATGAGAGTATAGAGGTCAGGAGCACAGATTTGACGTCGCAGGAGGGGGCCAGTGTTCAGGTAGGTGGTTTGAAGTGTGTCTACTTCAATGCCAGGAGTATACGAAACAAGGTAGGGGAACTGGCAGCATGGGTTGGTACCTGGGACTTCGATGTTGTGGCCATTTCGGAGACATGGATAGAGCAGGGACAGGAATGGATGTTGCAGGTTCCGGGGTTTAGGTGTTTTAGTAAGCTCAGAGAAGGAGGCAAAAGAGGGGGAGGTGTGGCGCTGCTCGTCAAGAGCAGTATTACGGTGGCGGAGAGGATGCTAGATGGGGACTCTTCTTCCGAGGTAGTATGGGCTGAAGTTAGAAACAGGAAAGGAGAGGTCACCCTGTTGGGAGTTTTTTTATAGGCCTCCTAATAGTTCTAGGGATGTAGAGGAAAGGATGGCGAAGATGATTCTGGATAAGAGCGAAATTAACAGGGTAGTTATTATGGGAGACTTTAACTTTCCAAATATTGACTGGAAAAGATACAGTTCGAGTACAATAGATGGGTCGTTTTTTGTACAGTGTGTGCAGGAGGGTTTCCTGAAACAATATGTTGACAGGCCAACAAGAGGCGAGGCCACGTTGGATTTGGTTTTGGGTAATGAACCAGGCCAGGTGTTGGATTTGGAGGTAGGAGAGCACTTTGGGAACAGTGACCACAATTCGGTGACGTTTACGTTAATGATGGAAAGGGATAAGTATACACCGCAGGGCAAGAGTTATAGCTGGGGGAAGGGCAATTATGATGCCATTAGACGTGACTTGGGGGGGATAAGGTGGAGAAGTAGGCTGCAAGTGTTGGGCACACTGGATAAGTGGGGCTTGTTCAAGGATCAGCTACTGCGTGTTCTTGATAAGTATGTAACGGTCAGGCAGGGAGGAAGGCGTCGAGAGAGGGAACCGTGGTTTACCAAGGAAATGGAATCTCTTGTTAAGAGGAAGAAGGAGGCCTATGTGAAGATGAGGTGTGAAGTTTCAGTTGGGGCGATGGATAGTTACAAGGTAGCGAGGAAGGATCTAAAGAGAGAGCTAAGACGAGCAAGGAGGGGACATGAGAAGTATTTGGCAGGAAGGATCAAGGAAAACCCAAAAGCTTTCTATAGGTATGTCAGGAATAAGCGAATGACTAGGGAAAGAGTAGGACCAGTCAAGGACAGGGATGGGAAATTGTGTGTGGAGTCTGAAGAGATAGGCGAGATACTAAATGAATATTTTTCATCAGTATTCACTCAGGAAAAAGATAATGTTGTGGAGGAGAATGCTGAGCCGCAGGCTAATAGAATAGATGGCATTGAGGTGCGTAGGGAAGAGGTGTTGGCAATTCTGGACAGGCTGAAAATAGATAAGTCCCCAGGACCTGATGGGATTTATCCTAGGATTCTCTGGGAGGCCAGGGAAGAGATTGCTGGACCTTTGGCTTTGATTTTTATGTCATCATTGGCTACAGGAATAGTGCCAGAGGACTGGAGGACAGCGAATGTGGTCCCTTTGTTCAAAAAGGGGAGCAGAGACAACCCCGGCAACTATAGACCGGTGAGCCTCATGTCTGTAGTGGGTAAAGTCTTGGAGGGGATTATAAGAGACAAGATTTATAATCATCTAGATAGGAATAATATGATCAGGGATAGTCAGCATGGCTTTGTGAAGGGTAGGTCATGCCTCACAAACCTTATTGAGTTCTTTGAGAAGGTGACTGAACAGGTAGATGAGGGTAGAGCAGTTGATGTGGTGTATATGGATTTCAGCAAAGCGTTTGATAAGGTTCCCCACGGTAGGCTATTGCAAAAAATACGGAGGCTGGGGATTGAGGGTGATTTAGAGATGTGGATCAGAAATTGGCTAGCTGAAAGAAGACAGAGGGTGGTGGTTGATGGGAAATGTTCAGAATGGAGTACAGTCACAAGTGGAGTACCACAAGGATCTGTTCTGGGGCCGTTGCTGTTTGTCATTTTTATCAATGACCTAGAGGAAGGCGCAGAAGGGTGGGTGAGTAAATTTGCAGACGATACTAAAGTCGGTGGTGTTGTCAATAGTGTGGAAGGATGTAGCAGGTTACAGAGGGATATAGATAAGCTGCAGAGCTGGGCTGAGAGGTGGCAAATGGAGTTTAATGTAGAGAAGTGTGAGGTGATTCACTTTGGAAGGGATAACAGGAATGCGGAATATTTGGCTAATGGTAAAGTTCTTGAAAGTGTGGATGAGCAGAGGGATCTAGGTGTCCATGTACATAGATCCCTGAAAGTTGCCACCCAGGTTGATAGGGTTGTGAAGAAGGCCTATGGAGTGTTGGCCTTTATTGGTAGAGGGATTGAGTTCCGGAGTCGGGAGGTCATGTTGCAGCTGTACAGAACCCTGGTTCGGCCGCATTTGGAGTATTGCGTACAGTTCTGGTCACCGCATTATAGGAAGGACGTGGCGGGTTTGGAGCGGGTGCAGAGGAGATTTACCAGGATGTTGCCTGGTATGGAGGGAAAATCTTATGAGGAAAGGCTGATGGACTTGAGGTTGTTTTCGTTGGAGAGAAGAAGGTTAAGAGGAGACTTAATAGAGGCATACAAAATGATCAGGGGGTTAGATAGGGTGGACAGCGAGAGCCTTCTCCCGCGGATGGAAATGGCTGGCACGAGGGGACATAGCTTTAAACTGAGGGGTAATAGATATAGGACAGAGGTCAGAGGTAGGTTCTTTACGCAAAGAGTAGTGAGGCCATGGAATGCCCTACCTGCTACAGTAGTGAACTCGCCAACATTGAGGGCATTTAAAAGTTTATTGGATAAACATATGGATGATAATGGCATAGTGTAGGTTAGGTGGCTTTTCTTTCGGTGCAACATCGTCGGCCGAAGGGCCTGTACTGCGCTGTATTGTTCTATGTTCTATGTATTGTAACTTTTTATATAAGTTTGTAATAAAATAAACTTTTTTAAAAACTTAAACCAAACGAAAAGCCTAAAAATGACCCTCCCTAATTCAGCCAACTACATTGTGTATTTATTGTATGTCCTATGTTTTTTCATGTATGGAATGATCTGCCTGGACTGTACGCAGAACAATACTTTTCACTGTACACGTAACCATCAATCTAAATCCCTCTTTACTGGCCCCCCAGGCCTCGCAAGTTCCAGGTGACAAACCTTGTCGGTGGCCTCTCACCGCCCCCCCAACCCTCGAGTCAGCCATAACCACCGTGATGCGTCATGCCATCACCACCAATTCCATTGCCCCAAGCCCACCTAAGATGGCCACCTGTCCCACTCAATGGGTGAGACAAAGAAAATTCTCTGGTCACCGTTAGCTCCCTACCCCTGTCCCACCCCCCCATCCCTCCTTCCTTCCTTCCCCTTCCCCAATACCCCCACCAAGCTGGCAGACTGCCTGCTGCCTCAACTAACACTCTACCCCTCCCAAACAAATATTCTAGACTCATCAAGCCTCGTGAAACTGGCCCTCCCCCCATACCACTCCCGTTCACTAGTCTGCTCCATAGGGCTAGCAAGGTACCCCCCACCCGCTGGGCCAGGCAGCACCCAAAAACGACTACAAAAGGCCAACAATACCATCCTCATGACTCCTTTGTCCAAATCCCAGCATCCTTAGCAAGCTTCTCTTTCCCCCCCAATGAGCAGGTCAACCCACCCGCTTTACCGTGTCCCTGACCTCAAGAACAATTCCCCCACCGACCTCCATGAAAAAGAACAAAGACATAACACAATATATTACAATATTTACAACCAACCCGACCCAACTTTCACACACACAATCCCACCAGCCCTCCTCAAGCCAGTCCCAGTCCTTTATCCTTGATGAAGGCCTCAACCTGCTACGGCATGTCAAAGTACTGATCCTTCCAACAGGACTCTCAGTCTCACTGGATACACCATCTCGAACTGCATACCCTTGTTATACAGTACCGCCTTTGCCTTATTAAAAGCTGCCGCCGTTTCGCCAGCTCCTGATAGATGCACACCGTGTGCCCGTCCCAGTCAATGTGCCGAATCTTCTTGGCCCACTGCAGGATTCGCTCATTCCTTTGAAAGCGAACCATCACCGCCCGTGGATGCTCATTCGGCCGTGGTTTCTGCCACAGAGCCCGATCCGATTCCAGAGGGGAGAACACTTCATCCCTCCCCTCCCACCCCCCACCAGTTAAGAAATCCTCTCTGCAAAATATTTGATTGGTCTTGTGCCCTCCACTTCCTCCGGCAAACCCACCACTCTAGATTCAGGCACCTCGACTGCTCTCTAGGTCTTCAACTTAAACTTTCAGGCCCTTATTCCTCTCCGCCACAAACAGCATTTTGGCTTCCAATGATGCAAGCTGACCTTCATGCCTCGACAAGGCCTCCTCCATGCCCTTCAACATCTCCGCTTACTCATTCACAGCTTTGGCCGTCTTGCCCAGCTGTTCTCATATCGGGCCCAACGGCTCCTCGATGGTAGCTTTAAACGACTCTTTAATCTCCTTTCCTTGCCACTCAAATTGCCCATCTGCTTTCTAAACTTCTCCAACTCCTGCACCATCAAGCTCGCCAGCATCTCGAGCGTGATTGGTGCGGCCGCCTCCGCCATTTTTTCTCCCCCAGATTCCTTTGTCGGTCTACCAGCCGGGAGTTTCCTTCCTGTGACCTTTTTCGCCGAGGCTTTTGACATTCCTCTGTTGATTGTCCATTCTCCATACCAACCTGCTGGATTGGAACCCAAGTCTCCCGAAAACCCGGGCAAAATAAATCAAAATACAATGACCTTTGCAGGAGCCACCTTTCGTGTGACTTGCTCTCACGTCATCACCAGCGGTCCCTATATCCCAGGGGATTGAGCTGCAAATCCTGCCCCTCCCTCAACCGCGTCTCCATGATACATCACAATTCCACGTGTCAATCCTCACCCTCAACTCATCCTGGCATTAAAAGTAGAGACCATCCAGCCTTGCCATACTTCCTTGAAACTTACTACTGCTGTATATCCCTCTGATGTGATAGTTTTGCTGTGTTATGCTGTGTCCCTATTCTGCTAACAGTCTGTGTTCTTCCCCAAGCTGAATTAGTTTAAACTCCTTTCAACAGCTCGAATAAACCTGCCCATAGGGATATTAGTCGCGCTCTGGTTCAGATGTAGATTGTCCCGCTTGGACAGGTCCCACCTTCCCCTGAAATGGCTCCAGTGATCCAGGAATCTAAAACCCTCCCTCCTGCACCAACTCTTAAGCCACAAATTCAACTGCGCTATTCTCCTATTTCTGTACTCGCTAGCATGAGTTAGCCACCCTCCCTCCCGTCCTTCTGTACAGGTAGGCTGCTTGTATTTGCTCCTCTGAGTTTGCACCAGGGATTATCAATTTAAATCTTACTATCAGGCCAAAATCTTCCGACTTATAACAGCTACATTAAAGTGAAATTGGTAGAAAGAGTGAAAGAAATGCAAATGGAAGAGATAATCATTTAAAGCACCAACAACATAACAAGAAAATTATTTATTCTGATTTGCAATTTTGAAGTTTTTTTTCTAAGAGATATCGGCCCACTATTCCAATGGATACCAGGAAATATTATATTAGATACTTATACAGAGAGACTGGGTCTGGTCGGTTTAGCTCAGTTGACTCGACAGATGGTTTGTGATGCAGAGCAAGGCCAATGACATGAATTCAATTCCCGTAACGTAAGGCTATTCATGAAGGCCCACCTTCTCAACCTTGCCCCTCACCTGAGGTATGGTGATCCTCAGGTTACAGCACCACCAGTCAACTCAACCCCTCAAAGGGGAAAGCAGCCTATAGTCATCTGGGACTATGGCAACTTTACTTACATAAATCAGACGTGAACTTTGCAAGAATTATCTGAGTTTCACATATGAACAGGTGAAAGAAAAAACTTGAAATTCACCTAACAGGTGTTCCAACTTTGCACACATGAGTCATTCCAAAACAGTTCAAAGAGCACTTACTTCTTACTTTACTATGACAACAACACTCCCTCATGCACAATGGACACACCCCAGTTTAAAATCAACCAGTAATGAATTTATCAAGTTAAACACAAAAGCAGAGTGCTATCTGGGTTATGATGTTTATCTAAGGAGTGCACTTGACTATATACTCAACCTTTATACATTGCAAGAGGCAAAAAGCATTACTTAAAAACATTTAATTTGTCAAAATTACTCAGTAATATTTAATTCACAATGCAGTGCCTAGGATGTCAAAAACTTCAATATTCACAATGGCACAAAATCATTCTGCCATATTCATCAATCCTGGTTTTACACATAATTTAATCCTCATTTTGCTTAATCATTTTGAATATTTATCTTTTTTTTAAGAAAACATTTTATTAACGTTTTTGTAATTTTATAATAATAGTAACAACAACAGTAAACAATGGAAATCCAAATATAAACATTTTGCATAAATCATCTCCATCCCTTACAAACAGAAAATAGCCTAACTTTCCCCCCTTTAAATTTTTTGCCTCCGCTGACAGTTAATTTCACCCGAAGAAGTTGACAAACGGCTGCCAACTCCAGACGAACACTAGCATTGACCCTCTTAGGGTGAACTTGATTTTCACAAAACTGAGATACCCAGCCATGTTGCCAATCCAGGTCTCCGGTCCCGGGTGCTTCAAGTCCCTCCACGCTAGCAATATCCGTCTCCGGGCTATCAGGGAGGCAAAGGCCAAGATCTTCCGACACTCCAAAAATTGCCACCTCTGGACTCGACACAACCCGTGTTTTTAGTACTGTGGACATGACATCTGCAAAACCCTGCCGGAATCCCCTTAGCCTCGGGCCTGTCCAAAACATATGGACATGAGTTGCTGCCCCGCCCCCCCCCCCCCCCCCCCCACACACACACACACACCTGTCCTCTACCCCAAAAAAAGTGCTCATCCGGGCCACCGTCATGTGTGCCGGTGAACTACCTTGAATTGTATCAGGCTGAGCCTGGAACATGATGAGGACATATTGAGGAGTCTACTCAAGGCATCCACCCACACACCTGCCTCCATCTCTCCCCCAGCTCATCTTCCCATTTGCCCTTTAGCTCCTCTATCTGAGTTACCTCCAACTCCATGAGTTCTTTCCCATCCCCTCTCCCTCCCCCGTTTACTTATCTGTTTTTTAATAAAAATATTTTATTGGAAGTATTTTCAAGAAGAAACCGCCTCCCCTCTACCCGCTGAACAGCTTCTACCTCATGAAGAACTCCTCATCCATACCCCTGGTGGTGAACCTTTGTCTCTCCTTAAGCAGCTTCTCCTCAGGCGCCGCTGAGTACTTCCGATCGACCGCCAAAATGGCCTCCATCAACCTCAGTCTCTCTGCCCACTCCTTGTACCCCCGGGTCAAAATAAACTCCCCCCTGATCACAGCCTTCAGTGTTCCCCATACCATGCCTGCGGGGACCTCCCCCGTGGTGTTCTGGTTCACATAGTTCTGAATGGCACCCTCTATCCTCTCACAGACCCTTTCTCAGTCAGTAGCCCCACATTCAACCTCCACTGGGATCTCTTGGGGGGCCTGCCCTCAATCACCGAATATTCCGATCTAATCACCCCCGTCAACAACACCTTGTCCATGACAAAAAAGCCGATCCGGGAATAGCCCTTATATACATGAGAAAAAAAGAGATGTCTCTCGCCCCAGTCTCTTGAACCGTAACCGGTCTGTCACACCCATTTGCTCTATAAACCGCAACAGCTCCCTAGCCAATCGTCGCACTCTCCTGGGTCTGGTACACAACCCTAAATCAGCTTAGGGTCCAGGACCATATTGAAATCCACTCTCAGGATAAATAGGTGCGTGTCCAAGTCCGGGATCATAACCAGTGCCCACCACATGAACTCCGTGTCATCCCCAGTTTGGGGCATAAATGTTGCCCAACTCAACCGGGGCACCCTCCAACCTCCGGCTTATCACAAATTTACCCCCCCCCCCGGGTCCGGCACAATCTTCCCCACCATAAAGGCCACTCTCTTATGGATCAGCACTGCCACCCCTCTTGTTTTCATGTCTACTCCCGAGGGAAACGCCAGCCTTTCCTCAGCCTCATTTGATCCGCCATTTTCAAATGAGTCTCTTGCAAAAATACTATGTCCACCCTTAGACTCCTTAAATGCGTGAGCTCTCAACAGGTCCATTTAGTCCCCAAGCATTCCATGTCATCAACCGGGTCTTGGGGCACCCGCACCCAAACCCCTCCGCCACCCCCCCAGGCCAAAGATAAAACAGAACTGCAACCACCTCCCCCTGCCATCAACAGTTTACCCCCACATCGCTTGTTAACTAGCCTCTCCGGTAGAATGGTGGCCCATACTCAAGGCCCTCACGTTTCCCGATCCCACCTCGAGACCCTCGTACCCGACACGTCATATTTCCACCTTCCCTCCTACACCTCTCCCCGTGCAAACCCAAACACAGAAAATACATCTCCCAACATTAGAACGGTAGAGAAGGGGCTGGTTTAGCTCAGTGGGCTAGACAGCTGGCTTGTGATGCAGAACAAGGCCAGCAGCGCAGGTTCAATTCTCGTACCAGCTGAGAATTCTGAATTCTCCCTCTGTGTACCCGAACAGGCACCAGAATGTGGCGACTAGGGGCTTTTCACAGTAACATTGCAGTGTTAATGTAAGCCTACTTGTGACAATAAAGATTATTATAAATTATAAAATTCTAAGAGAACAATATAGGAAAAAGAAGAAAGGAACAACAACGATATTGGCATCAACTCAGTCCAAAATATTTACAAATCTCCAATCCTGTGGTCCCGTAAAAACATGCTCGCCTCATCCAGCGTGTCCATGTAGAACACCTGGTTTTGGTACGTGACCCACAGCCGAGCTCGGTACAATACCCCAAATTTTACACCTTCCTTGTGCAGGGCCGCTTTTACCCTGTTAATCCCGGCCCGTTGTTTGGCCAGCTCAACACCCAATCTGGGTAAATTCGGACTACGCTCCCTTCCCAGGTACATTTCTTCATCTGCTTCGCCCATCGTAGAATTTTCTCTTTCTCGAAGAACCTATGTAATTGCACCACCATTGCTCTCAATTGCTCACCCACCTTGGGCTTCCTCCTCAGCGCCTTGTTCGGTCCACCTCGAGGGGCGGATTGAAGACAATCTCTCCCATCAGATTTTCAAACATTCTTGCCAAATAGTCAATCCCTTCCAGCAGCCCTATATTCGGAGATACTGCCGCCTCTCCCGATTTTCTAAATCCTCGATCTCTCGCAGCATCTTCTGGCTTTCAGCCACCATGGTAATCTCCACCTCCAATGAGGCCAGTTGGTCCTCGTGGTCGGCCACTGACTCTTCCATCTTTTGAAACAATTCTCCCTGGGCCTCGAGCCTCTGTTCAATCCTCTCAACGTCTGCCTGAATCGGGGTCAGCCACCTTGGCCAGATCCTCTGAGATTTCACATCTCTGCTGTTGGAATTTCACCGTCAAAATGTCGACCAGTTGTTCGCTGGTAGTGCCACCTCGGAGCCAGTCACCATCTTAATTCTACTAAGAGATCGCTCCTGGTTCATTTAGTGCTCCTTAATCGATGCGCTTCTTGTCCAGTAAGGTTTAAACATGCCCCGTTGTTGAAGACTTCTTGTTCCTCACCATTCCGCTCCTTCCCCCCTCTGCATTCACCCACTTATACGGGTATTTAGGTCCGTTTAACTCAGCCTTACGTGGGAGCCACCAAGTGCTTGACCACTTAAACCATGGCTGCCACATGAATATTTATTGTGCTCATCAAAATTAGGAATGCCATGATGGTAATTGGAACGCTTTTATATTTTGAATATCCAATGTCAGTACCATATACTTTCAAAGTCAAGTATAGCATAGATTGAATGAAAGAAGCTTTTGTTTTAATTTCTCCAAAACTCCTCCCTAATTTTTCTTCCCAAAGGATATGAAAAAAATACCCTCCTGCAGGAGTCAATTTTTCAGTTGCTCACACCAGCTGGCTAAACCTGTAACCTCTACATATTTACATTTTATGTAGTAACATAACTTGTGTTGGCCATAACCTAACGGCTAATATAAGTTAAGAGATAAAACAAGCCTCAGTAGAAATACTGGAATTTAGAAATGAAAAACAGAAAATGCAAGAAGTACACAATAGGTCCATCATCATCTACAACAAAACTCAGGTAGGTTAATGTTTCATGTTGTGACAAATATCTAGCTCATGCTTCACATTCCAGAAGTAATATTTATTTCTGGGATAATGTTGTTGTGAAGGTAACTAAAATGCTGAGCTTTGGGCGTGATTTAACAGGCGCATCCCACTTGAGTGAGAGCACAACGCGACTGCTGGATCACGGGAGAGGTCAACATCGGGAACCGTTTCGGGTGCAGAGAGGTTTTCATTCTAACTGGCCCTCTCCCATTGGCAAAATCAGGATCCCGCCGTCGAGTGGAGAGAAACCAATAATCACCACTTGAAGCCAATCTCCATACAATTAACCGATACGACACCCGATCTAACAGTTTCTCGTGATCCAGCCACCTCCCCAGCAAGGGGGTCACGTGGGTGCAAATTAGCAGGCCTTTTTAAAAACGTGAAGCTGGCGTAATCATAGAATCATAGAAGTTTACAGCATGGAAACAGGCCCTTCGGCCCAACCAGTCCGTGCCGCCCAGTTTTTACCATTAAGCTAGTCCCAGTTGCCCGCACTTGGCCCATAACCCTCTATACCCATCTTACCCATGTAACTATCTATAGAAATGGTTGCTGTGAGGATCCAAGGTAATGAGTAGCCATATTCGCTTCCAGGCAATGAGCCCGGGGGCACTGGGGTTTTCAGCCCAGTGCTCAAGAAGGGGTGTTGGGCTGTTGGGGGTGAGTGCCTAGCGCCTGCGGGTCCACCATGCCATCCCTGAATGTGTACCCATAGCGGGACAACTCCAGCTCATGCCTGTCTGTCCCACCGGCACCCATAACTGCCACTGACCTTGGACGGCTCTTGCCACGCAGCTGAAGGCTATTGCTAACAGGGAATTGGCAATCGGTGGTAAGTGAGCACTTCACACCTCCCAAGTGGATTCCCGTGGGTAGGCGTGCCACGTAGAATATGGGAGTTATTGCCTAACATCCTAATCAGACCGTGGTGCCTGGACACTGTGCCTGAATATTGCAAGAAGCAACACCAAGACACAGCAGCCAACATTCAACCAGTAACTGCACCGGTCAACCGCACCGGTCACTGTCCTTTTATTTTTTCAAACAGGTGTTAGCTTTGTTTCAATGTCGAGTTAATAGCAGTGGGGAAAGTATTTTTGACACACCATCTTCCATTAACCTTGGTAGCCCATGAAAAAGTAGGTGACAAGAATTAAGCAGTTGTTTTTTTAAATTTTGACTTTTATATTGTAGCTATTATTATTATCCATTGGATGGTTAAAAATCACACAAAACTCATGATGCAGCCTTCATTGAGACTCGTGTCACAAGTTCAACTGTCTCCAGACAGTTCACTTGCAAGAGGAATCAAAATATATCAATCAAACACAAGCAGAGACTGATTTTAGTTACGCATCTGACTTTTAGTTACGGCAGTTTCTTTTGATTAAGATGACAATTATCAAATCAAACATCCTAGGGTTGCCATTGACCAGAAACTGAACTGGACCAGCTTTATAAATACTGTGAAGTCAGAAGTTGGGAATTCTGAGGCAAGTAAATCATCTCCCGACTCCCAAAAGTCTGTCCACCATCTACAAAACACATGCAAGGGGTGATAGAATATTCTCCACTCGCCTGGATGAGTGTAGCTTCAACAACACTCAATAAGCTTGACGCCATTCACTACCTTAAACATTCAGTCCCTGTACCACTAATGCACCAAAGCAGCAGTGTGTGCCATCTACAAGATGCAATGCAGCAACTCACCAAGGCTCCATTGACAGCACCTTCCAAACTCACAACTTCCACCACAGAAAAAACAAGGGCAGCAGATGCATGGGAACACAACCACCTGTAATCTCCTCTCCATGCAACAAGCTATCCTGACTTGGAACTACATCACTGTTCCTTCACTGTTGCTGAACAAAATCCTGGAACTCTCTTCCTAACAGCGCTTAAACCAAACAGATTGTGGAGGTTTAAGAAAGTGGCTCACCACTACCTTCTCAAGAGAAATTAGGGTTAGGCAACAAATGCTGGCTTCACCAAAATTGCCCACATTCTGTCAAAAGGATGAAAAAGGCCAGATTTTTCATTTCATTTTTCATATTCATGGCTGCATTCATGAATATTTCAACTCAAGGAATCAGTCTGGAAGTTTCAAAGATACAGGATGTGCCAGGTAAATTCTATAATTGGTTTGAATGTAAGAAATCAATAATTATGTAAAAGTTAATTATAAAATATAGTTTAGAGAACAGAAGTCATTTTATTTTTATTTGACAATTAAATATTACAAATATATATGTAACGTTCTGATTAGTTATTTGCTTATACATTAATACATTATTTTGGTAACTAAAGTCTTTGGCTGTAACACTGTTGCTTCTCAAAGGCATAAAGAGTTCTGTTCTGTCATCTAGGACCCAGTACCAAAGAACATAATTATCAGAGCAAAATGTAGTCGTTCAACTATGAGAGTTGCCTTGACAAAGAAGACCAAAACTATATTGACTGCAGAAGATGCAAAAAAACCAAATATCTAAGTATAGCTTCAATTATGTTGCCATTCTTTGGAATTGTGGGGCTCACAATGGAAAACAATTCAGAAGGTTGAAAGTTTAAATATAGCCCCAACAATTGATCTTGTCACATAGGTTGGCACTGAGAAGAGTACTGCATTGTTTATGATGTCTGGATTGGATTTGTTTATTGTCACGTGTACGGAGGTACAGTGAAAATAATTTTTTTGCAAGCAGCTCAACAGATCATTAAGTACATGAAAAGAAAAAGAAATAAAAGAAAATACATAATAGGACAACACAAGGTATGCAATGTAACTACATAAGCACAGGCATTGGATGAAGCATACAGGAGTGTAGCGTTAATGAGGTCAGTCAATAAGAGGGTCGTTTAGGAGTCTGGTAACAGTGGGGAAGAAGTTGTTTTTAGAGTCTGTTCGTGCATGTTCTGACTTCTGTATCTCCTGCCCGATGGAAGAAGTTGGAAGAGTGAGTAAGTCGGGCGGGAGGGGTCTTTGATTATGCTGCCCGCTTTCCCCAGGCAGCGGGAGGTGTAGATGGAGTTAATGGATGGGAGGCAGGTTCGTGTGATGGACTGGGCTGTGTTCACGACTCTCTGAAGTTTCTTGTGGTCCTGGGCCGACCAGTTGCCATACCAGGCTGTGATGCAGCCCGATAGGATGCTTTCTATGGTGCATCAATAAAAGTTGGTTAGAGTTAATGTGGACATGCTGAATTTCCTTAGTTTCCTGAGGAAGTATAGGCGCAGTTGTGCTTTCTTGGTTGTAGCGTCGATGTGGGTGCACCAGGACAGATGTTTCGAGATGTGTATCCCCAGGAATTTGAAACTGCTAACCATCTCCACTTCGGCCCCGTTGATGCTGACAGGGGTGTGGTACAGTATTTTGCTTCCTGAAGTCAATGAGCAGCTCTTTAGTTTTGCTGGCATTGAGGGAGAGATTGTTGTCGCTGCACCACTCCACGGGGTTCTCTAACTCCCTCCTGTATTCTGACTCGTCGTTATTTGAGATCGGGCCCACTATGGTTGTATCGTCAGCAAACTTGCAGATGCAAGTTGGAACCAAATTTAACCACGCAGGCGTGTGTGTACAGGGAGTAGAGCAAGGGGCTAAGTACGCAGCCTTGCTGGGCCCCGGTATTGAGGACTATTGTGGAAGAGGTGTTGTTGTTCATTCTTACTGATTGTGGTCTGTGGGTCAGAAAGTCGAGGATCCAGTTGCAGACTGAAGAGCCAAGTCGTAGGTTTTGGAGCTCTGATATGAGCTTGGCTGGGATTATGGTGTTGAAGGCGGAGCTGTAGTCAATAAATAGGAGTCTGATGTATGAGTCCTTGTTGTCGAGATGCTCTAGGGATGAGTGTAGGGCCAGGGAAATGGCATCTGCTGTGGACCGGTTGCAGCGGTATGCGAATTACAGTGGATCAAGGCGTTCTGGGAGTATGGAAGGGCTGCGCTTCATGATAAACCTCTTGCAGCACTTCATTACGACTGAAGTCAGGGCCACCGACCGGACGGTAGTCATTGAGGCACGTTGCCTGGTTCTTCTTTGGCACCGGTATGATGGTGGCCTTCTTGAAGCTGGTAGGGACCTTGGAGTGGAGTAGGGACAGGTTAAAGATGTCCGCGAACACATCTGGCAGCTGGTCCGTTCAGGCTCTGAGTGCACGACCAGGGATTCCGTCCGGGCCCGTCACCTTCCAAGGGTTCACGTTCAGGAAGGCCGATCTGACTTCGGAAGCTGTGATGGTGGATATGGGTGAGTTATGGGCTGCTGGGGCACTCGACAGGGATTGTTGGTTTCTTGCTCGAACCGAGAATAGAATGCATTGAGTTCATCTGCGAGGAGTACGCTGCTGCCGGAGATACTGCTCAGCTTCGCTTTGTAGTCCGTTATGTTGTTTAGGCCTTGCCACAGCTTCCGAGAGTCTGTCTGTGACTCTAGCTTGGTTTGATATTCTCTCTTGGCACCTCAGATGGCTTTGCGGAGGTCGTACCTGGATTTCTTGTATAGTTCAGGGTCATCTGACCGGAAAGCCTCAGACCTGTTCTTCAGTAGGGAGTCAATCTCGTGATTGAGCCATGGTTTCCGGTTGGAACATACATACTGCTTTCTTTGGCACGCAGTCGTCCACACATTTGCTGATGAAGTCTGTGATGGTGGTGGCATACTCATTTAAGTTGGTTGCTGAGTTCTTAAATATGGACCAGTCCACTGTTTCTAAGCAGTCACGTAGGAGCTCTTCTATTTCCTCGGACCAGCACTGCACGACCTTCTTAGCTAGATTCTCCTGCTTGAGTTTCTGCTTGTAAGCCGGGAGAAGGAGCCACCGTCTTATGGTCTGATTTCCCAAAGTGCGGTCGGGGGATGGAACAGTAGGTGTCCTTGATTTTTGAGTAGAAGTGGTCAAGAGTGTTGTCGCCTCTGGTGGGACAGGAGATGCGCTGGTAGGATTTTGGCAGTACACTCTTGAGGTTGACCTTGTTGAAGTCCCCGGTCACTATGAACAAGGCCTCCGGGTGTTCTGTTTTGTAGGTGTTTATAACTCTACTGTAAATTCTATGAATTCTATGAAACTGTGTACAGTTCGTCCAGCGCCTTCCTCACTTCTGCCTGAGGTGGGATATAGACCGCTGTGATAATGGCTCAAATGAACTCACGTGGAAGATAGTATGGGCAGCACTTCACAGTCAGGTATTCCAGGTCCTGGGAGCAGTAGGTCGCCAGGGTCGCCACATCCAAGCACCAGGAGGAGTTGATGAGGAGGCAAACCCCTTCACCCTTCGCTTTGCCTGATGACACGGTGCGGTCCGCCCGGTGAATTGAGAAGACATCAGGTTGTATGGCACAGTCCGGTGTGGCATGGGTGAGCCATGTCTCTGTGAAACAGAGCATACAGAAGTCTCTTACTTCCCTGAGAGGTAAGTCTAGCGTTATGTTCATCCAGCTTGTTTTCGATCGCTTGGACGTTTGCCAGGAGTATGCTGGGGAGAGGGGTCTTGAAACCGCGTTGCTTCAGTCTCACCTGCAGACCACCGCGTTTCCCTCACTTCCTCGGTCGGCGGCTGCGGCTGGATGGTCCCGGGATCCAATGGGAGAAGTCTGACCTTGTGGAAGGTAGGTGGTTGCGTCTGGCGGGGTCCAGGGCGCTGGCGGGGACCAGGACGCTGGTTACGTTTCCAGAGTCGCATCTGGCAGGATCCCAGGTGCTGGTTGAGGTTGAAGGGTTCCTGGGGGGGGAAAGTTTACGATCCGGTTGGGTCCTGGCATTCTGCGGACACGGGAATACCTTGCGGCGCGTTCGAGTCCTCGCGCGGTGTCTCCGCCATTTCGGGGGTATTGGATCAAGGGCAGGGGCTTCCTGAGGCAGGTTGGGCTGGGCCCCGAGGTCGGTTACCTCCCTGGGTGCTCCTGGAGCTCCATGCTTTCCATGACATAAAGCGAAGGTTAAGGTAAGATATTAATGATCCCACGGTATTAGTCTGAAAACAGCAAGTCATCCCCATGTCCTGGCCAATATGTTTCCCTCAATCAAACCACCAAAAATAGATCAACTGGTAACCCACCTCATTATTCTTTGTAGGCCCTTGCATTGAGAACAATGGCTGTGTATTTGCCTATGTAAAAGTAGCAAATTAACTTAAAAATAATTAATTTTATGTCAAGATCTTTGTAATGGTTGAGAATTGTGATTAAGTGCCAGCAAAATGTAAATTATTTTATTCAGTACAGCATGGTTAAAATTACCTCCTTTAGCATAGTCAACCTTTGAATAGGTCATTAGAATGAAAAGTCTTGCAATTGTTAGCCTTGGTTTAGTGGTTGCACTTTCACCTTTGACTCAAAAGGTTCACACCCTACTTGAGTCTTGAACACAAGTTTAGGTAGCTCTTCAACTCACTTGAAGAAATGGTGCACTGTCACAGATGCTCGCTTTCAGACAAGTCATGAAATCAAGATCCCATATTCCCTCTCAGGGGTATGATTAAAGATCCATACCATTATTTAAGTACAGCAGAGAGGTGGATTTCCGGTGGCGGCCATGGAGAGAAAGGTCGCACATTTGGCAGCTCCCGCTCATGGTGGTCTTTTTGTGGCTTTTACGCCGGATTGTTGTAGGAATTTTGTGAAGTAAGGGTGTAGAAGCAGGAACAGAAGAAGGGGACCCCTAGTTTATGGAGCTGCGCCCCAGGAAAATCGGAAAAGGAGGAATCAGAGGTTGGTGGTGAGTGAGGACCAAATTTCAAATGTGGCAATGGCGAATGCGCAGGGATTGGCCCCGCCAGCTCAGTAGTCGACGGACCAGTTGGTGAGCGTCTTGAATGAAACGTTCTCCCAACAACGTAAGGAGTGTGCGGAGGACCTGGCCCGGGCGGTGGACTCGATTCGGGTGGTTGTTGACTGCGTGGAGGCGAGACTGATGACCCAGGGACAGGCGATTCAGAGGTTGGAGGAGCAGGCTGGGGAACATGAGGAGCAGTCCACCTCGATCGGAGGTCGGGGTGCTGCAGGACCAGCAGAAGCGATTGTTGGAGAAGGTGGAGGACCTGGAGAGCCGTTCACGGAGGCAGAGCATCCGGATTGTGGGTCTGCCAGAGGGGAAAGGAGCATCGGATGCTGGTGCGTATGTGGGGAAGATGCTTGAGATGCTGATGGGGGAGGTTCGTTCGCCAAGCCGCTGGAGGTGGACCGGGCCCACAGGGCACTTATGCGTAAGCCCCGAGGGCGATGGTGGTACGACTGCACAGGTTCCAAGAACAGGAACGTATTATGAGATGGGCAAGGCAGACGAGGTAGTGTATGTGGAAAGATGCTTAGATCCGGGTGTACCAGGACCTGGGAGCAGAACTCGCAAAGAGGGGGACGAGTTTCAACAAGGTCAAGTCGGCCCTGTATGCAAAAGGAATAAAGTTTGGACTGCTTTACCCGGCCTGGCTATTGGTGACCTATGAGGGTCGGGAATTGTGCTTTGGCTCGCCGGAGGACGTGGTGGACTTTATGAAAGACAATAAGCTGATGGGAGAATGAAGACCTTGAGCTTTGACTGTGGGGAACTGAGCTATGAGCTATGTTTTGTAAAACTTTCAACGTTCAATTTGCGATGTTCGGAATGTGGCTTGAGGCTTTGTATATATATTTTCTTTTTCCGTTGTTCATTCGGTTCTGTGAGGGGTTAGCTGAATAGATAATACTTTGTTAAGGGAGGACAGGTGGGTCTTTGTGTTCGGACCTTGGGAGGGATTGTTTGTTTATTCTTGCTTCTTGTCATTGTTTTGAGAGTTTGCATTAAGAGCAGGGGAGAGGAACCAATGGGGGGTAGGATGCTAGGCTCCAGAGGCGGGAGCTGCCAGGTTGCCAGGGGCGGGAGCTAATGGATACCCGGTCGAGTTTTACAAAAAGTTCTCTGGGTTGCTGGGGCCGCTCCTGATAAAGGTTTTTAATGAGTCTAAGGAGCTGGGGATGCTCCCCCCAACGCTATCGCAGGGTTCGATTTACCTTATTTTGAAGTAGGATAAGGATCCAGAGAGCTGTGGATCATCTAGGCCGATCTCTCTTTTGAATGTAGATGCAAAGTTGCTGGCAAAGGTCTTGGCCACATGTATAGAGGACTGTGTCCCGGGGATAATAGGGGAGGACCAGACGTGATTTGTGAAGGGATGGCACTTGACATCCCACATTAGACGGCTCCTAAACGTTATGATGCCATCGGAGGGGCGCGAGGTAGAGGTTATAGTAGCCATGGATGCAGAAAAGGCCTTTGATCGGGTGGAGTGGAGGTACTTGTGGGATATCCTCGGAAGGTTTGGGTTCGGACAGGGTTTTGTGGATTGGGTCTGGTTGCTATACCAGCACCGGTGGCGAATGTAGGGACCAACCGGGTCCGGTTGGAATACTTCCGTTTGCGTGGGGGGACAAGACAGGGATGTCCGCTCTCCCCACTACTGTTTGCCCTGGCCATAGAGCCCTTGGCAATGGCCCTTAGGGATAGTGAGAGGGGGAGTGGAGCATAGGGACGATTTGCTCCTTTACAAAACAAACCCATTGGGGGGGGATGCCTGGAGTTGTGGAGATATTGGAACAATTTGGTCAGTTCTCAGGCTACAAGTTAAATATGGGTAAGAGCGAGGTGTTCGCGATCCAGACACGGGGGCAGGAGAGGAGACTGAGGGAGTTACCGTTTAAAGTGGTGGGGAAGATGTTTAGTTACCTGGGGATCCAGGTGGATAAGGGCTGGGGTCAGCTCCATAAGTTAAATCTGGGGAGGGTGGTCGAGCAAATGAAAGGCGACTTCCGTAGGTGGGACGTGCTCCCGCTGTCATTGGCGGGGAGGGTGCAGACTTTGAAGATGACAGTCCTCCCGAGGTTGCTGTTTGTTTTTCAATGTCTTCCAATTTTTATCCCCAAGACTTTTTTCAGGAAGATGAGCGCGGCGATCTCGGGTTTTGTATAGGCTGGTAAGACCCCAAGGGTGAAGAAGGTACTTTTGGAACGGGGACGCGGGGAGGGGAGCTTGTCCCTTCCAAATTTTATTCACTATTACTGGGCCGTCAACATATCGATGGTTAGGAAGTGGGTAGTAGGGGAGGAGTCAGTGTGGGAGCGAGTAGAGGCGGCATCTTGCAAGGGTACGAGTTTGGAGGCTGTACGAACGACGCCCCTGCCGTTCTCGCCGGCTCGATACTCCACAAACCCGGTGGTGGTGGCAGCCCTGAGGATGTGGGGACAATGGAAACAGCACACAAGATTGGAGGGGGCGTCAGTGTGGTCACCGATCTGTGGTAATCACCGGTTTGTTCCGGGAGGACTGGACAGGGGCTTTAGGAGGTGGCAGAGATTGAGAGATTTGGGGATCTCTTCATTGAGGAGGGCTTCCCGAGCCTGGAGGCATGAGAGGATGTGGGGACAATGGAAACAGCACACAAGATTGGAGGGGGCGTCAGTGTGGTCACCGATCTGTGGTAATCACCGGTTTGTTCCGGGAGGACTGGACAGGGGCTTTAGGAGGTGGCAGCGGGCAGGGATTGAGAGATTTGGGGATCTCTTCATTGAGGAGGGCTTCCCGAGCCTGGAGGCATGAGAGGAGGAGTTTGAGTTGCCAGGTGGGAACGGGTTTCGGTACCTGCAGGTACGAGACTTTGTCCGGAGGCAGGTTCCAAGCTTTCCTCGTCTCCCACTAAGGGGACTACAGGATAAGGTGATATCAAAAATGGGGTTGGGGAGGGGAGGGTATCGGAAATATCCAAGGAATTGATGAAGTGGGAAGGGATCCCTATCGGGGAGATGAAGAGGAAGTGGGAGGAGGAGTTGGGAGGGGTGTTGGAAGTCTGACTATGGGAAAAGGCCTTGAAGAGAGTCAATTCATCCTCGTCGTGTGCCAGGCTTAGCCTGATCCAGTTCAAGGTGGTTCATAGGCTCATATGACTGTGACTCGGATGAGTAGGTTTTTTGAGGAAGTGGAGGATAGGTGCAGGCGGCGTGGGGGTAACCCGGAGAACCATGTACACATGTTCTGGGCATGTCCGATCAAGATAGCCTTAAGAGGTTCAATTCATGGGTTTGCTCGGAGGTGGCAGCCATTCATCAACTTTTTTAAGGGAATGAAATGAAATTAAAATCGCTTATTGTCACAAGTAGGCTTCAAATGAAGTTACGGTGAAAAGCCCCTAGTCGCCACATTCCGGTGCCTGTTCGGGGAGGCTAGTACGGGAATTGAACCGTGCTGCTGGCCTGCCTTGGTCTGCTTTAAAAGCCAGCTCTTTAGCCCTGTGCTAAACCTGCCCAAAAACTGAACGTCAGCAGAAAGGGGGGGTGGGGGGGGGGGGGGGGGGGGGGGTGGAAAATGAGTGGCATGGCAGTGTAAAATAATAGACAGGGAATCTAATATACAGGTAGTTAGGAGCTAGGGAGGGGGGTAGTTGGTTATGTTACTGTAATATTGTTGCGTGTGTCGGGCCGCTAGGTTGTTTAGAATGCTAATTTGTTAAACTGCGAAAATTACAAATGCTTCAATGAAATGTTTTCTTAAGTGGAAAGGTTTGCTCACTCTTGGCAAACATTCATCCCTCAGCCAACATCACTAAAACAGATAATTCAGTTACTTATCCCATTGCTGTTTGTAGGACCTTGCAATGTGCATACTTGTTGCTCATTTACCTAAATTACAATAGTGATTACATCAAATTAAAGCCATTGGTAGTGAAGCACGTTCATGCATCCCAACTGAGTTCATAGAAAGTGCTTTATAAATGCAAATTTATTCTTTATCTACTATGTCCACTACATGAAGCTTTTCAAAGGCATGACATTTCAAAATGCACTTCATTGTTCAGCAAAGCTTTGAGATCAGCATTGATTTACCAAGTTACTAAATATCAGTTGGAAAGTTTTAAACATATCAGCGAGGAATGAGTAAACAGCATTAACGAAGCAATCAATTGTTATTTTGAGCAATCAAATCTCACCTTTTTATTCCGGAAGAGCTAATCAGTAACCATCCCCACAAAATAGACTAAATTGCTCACATATATATTCACAAATATTGGTTCCTTTTTCACTCAGGTCAGTGTACATGATATGAAAATCTTCATGTGAGACTTTTACAATTATTATTACTTCTTTTCAAATATTTTTATTGAGTTTTCACATTTTATACATAAGTCAAACAACAAAGCATGTATTGACAACGTCAACAAACCATCCCAACCAAAAAATACTTTTTAAAACAATAACTATAACCCCCTCCAGCAGCTAATAGTGACCAGATCCGTGAAATGCAATATAAACAGTCGCCATCTGCAATAGAATCCGCCAATCGCTCCCCTCATCGTGAACGTAACCATCTCGAAATGCAAAAACTCCATCAAGTCACCCAGCCATGCTGCGGTACTGGGCAGTGCCACCTGCCTCCAGCTCAGCAGAATCCGCCACAGAGCCAGCAAGGAAGCAAAAGCCAATATTTCCACCATCTCACCTGTCCTCATTCCGGCTGGTCCAACACCCTGAATATTGCAACTAATGGGCAGGACCCAAAACCCACATTTAAAATTGCCGACAGAATGTTAAAAAAAGCCCCCAAAACCCACCAACTTGGGGCAGGACCAGAACATGTGTGCATGCTTCACAGGCCGTCTCGAGCACCGCTCACACCGATCATCAACCCGCACGAAAAAATGAAACATTCTGGCCTTGATGTGATGTACCCTGAACACTACCTTGAGTTGTATCAAACTTAACCTTGAGCAGGATGACATAGGATTCACGCTACGGAGAGCCTTGCTCCACACCACCTCTTCCTGCTCTTAGAATCGTAGAATTTACAGGGCTGAAGGAGGCCATTTGGCCAATCGAGTCTGCACCGGATCTTGGAAAGAGCACCCTGCACTTCAGCCCACGCTACCACCCTATCCCCGTCACCCAGTAATCCTAGCTAACCTTTTTGGACACGAAGGGCAATTTGTCATGGCCAATCCACCTAACCCGCACAACTTTGGACTGTGGGAGGAAACCGGACCACCTGGAGGAAACCCACGCAGACACGGGGAGAACGTGCAGACTCCGCACAGACAGTGATCCAAGCCTGAATCGAATGTGGGACCCTGAAGCTGTGAAGCAACTGTGCTACCCACTGTGCTACCGAGCTGCTCCCACCTAGCCTTCACCTCCTCCACCAAGGCCTGCTCCACCCTCTATTTCCGTCCATATATCCCAGACGTGCTGCTCCCCGCCGACCCTGCACAGCAAACAATCCTTTCCAGCAAAGTGGGTGGCGGCAACGCCACCGGGAATGCTGAGAACACTCACCAGACCTAATCACGCACCTGAAAGTACCTGAACATATCCATCCCACCAAGGCCTGCTGTCTCCTTCAGCTTCTCCCAGTCAGCAAACTGACTCTCCAAAAATAAATCCTTTACCTGCCCCACCCCTTTACCTTTCTAACCCCCAAAAGTGGGATCAGGTTTCCCCGGGTGAAACAAATGATTCCCACAGATAGGGGACCACCTTGACACCCTCCAGCCTGAAATGCTGGCAGAGCTGCCGCCATATCTTTAACTGAGTGGAGATAACCACCGGATTTGATGAATACTTCGCCGGATCGAACGGCAGAGTAGCCGTTGCCAACGTCTCCGGGCACGACCCTTGCATGATCCCAACTTCATCCTTAGCCAGACAACATCTGGGTACCCGAACCAACCCAACATCTTCTCTGCATTGGGAGCCAGTAGTAAAAACATCAGTTTTGGGGGCGCCAATCACCCCACCTGCCTCTCCCTCTTTTAGACCTCCCTCTGAATCCAAGGCTGTCGCCCACCCAAACGAACTCCGTTATAAGCCGCTCTAGCCCCCACAAAAAAGCTTTCGGCAGGAAGACCAGAAGGAACTGAAATAAGAACACAAATCTTGGCAAGATAGTCATCTTAATCGCCTGCACCCGGCCCACCAGAGACAATGGAAGACTGTCCCCCACCTCCACAAATCCGCCTTCACCCGACTCGCCAAACTAGTGTAGTTCAGCATGTGTAGCCACATCCAGTCCAGCGCCACTTGGACCCCCAGATAGCGAAAGCTAGTCCCAGCACACCTAAAAGGCAGCCCCTTCTCCTAAGCTCCAGCCTAGACGGACCAACCACACAATACTCACTCTTCCAAACATTCAACTTGTACCTCAAAAAATAACCGAACCTCTCCAATATCCCTATTATATCAACCATCACTGTCCCCGGGTCAAGTACAGCAGCTGCACCCACAAACCAAACCCAGGCCCAAACCCAAACTTTCCCAGAACAGTAAACAAGTAACTCCATTAAACTCTTTCAAAGGCCTTTTCTGTTTCCAACGACAAAATTATCTCGGACTCTCGCCCTAGTGGAACCACATTAAGTAACTGGCTCACAGTGAACAACATGTCCTCGCCCACAACCTCCGGAAGACACGGCTCCAATCTTAACACTAGAACCTTCACGAGGAGTTTTGCATCCACATTAAGCAGAGAAATTGACGGAAACAAACCGCACTCCATGGGATCCTTATCCTTCTTTAGAAGGAGGGAGATAGAAGCCTGTCCAAACATCTCCGGAAAGGAACCCCGTGCCAGTGACTTATTAAACATCCAATGGGGCCAACTGATCCACAAACTTCTCATACATTTCTACTGCGGACCCATCTGGCTCCACCACCTACCCAGCCTGCATCTTCCCCAAAGCACCTCCTCCAACCCCCAACGGCACTTCCAAACCTTCCCGCAACTCCTTTTCCACCTGGGGAAGCTCCAACCCCTCTAAAAACCCCAACATCCCCTGTTCGACCTCCGGCGTCTCCGATTTATGAAGCCCCTCATCGAAGGACCGAAACACCCAATTGACCTTTTCTGGAGCAGACATTAATCCCTTCCCAGGCCCCCGTACCTGCACAATTTAGAATAATAATAATCTTTTTCACAAATAGGCGTACATTAACACTACAATGAAGTTACTGTGAATCTCCCAGTCACCACACTCTGACACCTGTTCGGGTGCACTGAGGGAGAACTCAGAATGCCCAATTCACCGAACAAACACATCTTTTGGGAGTTGAGGGAGGAAACCGGAGCACCCGTAGGAAACCCACGCAGACACGGGGAGAACGTGCAGACTCCGCACAGACAGTGACCCAAGCCGGGAATCGAACCTGGAACCCTGGCGCTATGAAGCAATAGTGCTAACCACTGTGCTACCATGATCTCTAGCAGCTTCTTGTCTCCTCAACCGATGGTCAAAAAGGTGACTCGCCTTCTCCCCATGCTCATACTCTGATTTTTTTACCCGACGACGCTGACACACCACCTGGCCAATGGACAACAGGTCAAACTGTATTTGCAGCTTTTTCTTACATGCCCACAGCCCTGGCATAGGTTCACTTGCATACTCCCTATCCACTACCAAGATCTCATCCACCAACTCCCGGCACTCCTGTCTTGTCTCACTATCCATATGAGCCTTGTACAAAATGACCACCCCCCTGATCACAATATAGAGGGTGAGACCGTCCCATTATCATTCCCTGCCACATAGTCCCTTTGGCCCTAGATATCTCAACACAAAACCAGAGGTCAGCCAACAAACCCACATCCGATTGCCACCCTGTACACTGCGCCCGACCCGCCTCCAGCTTCAGATCCACCCAATGCGGCGCATGAAAACGTCAATCCTTGAGTCTACCTTATGCACCAGAGAAAGAAACGAAAACTTCTTTTCCCCCCCCCCCCAGGTTCACGGATCCACCCCACCTACCTTGTCCATAAATGCAGACAACACCTTCATCATCTCCAAAAGAGTCAGCAACCTTGGCCTGGAACAGTTTAACTTTGGATCTAAAACATAATTAAAATCCCCACCTAAAATCAACTGGTTCATATTGAAGTCCGGAACGGCAGCCAACAGTCATCCCATAAACTTAACATTGTCCCAATTCAGGGCATACACATTCAGTAGCACCACTGCTTTCCCCTCAGGTGTGCCCATAACCATCACATCACGACCCTCCAGGTCTGCCAGCGGCCCCGCCCCCACCAGGCTCCAGACTGCCTGGCATCCGAATGCACGTTCCCCCCCCCCCCCTCGCCCCAACCATTAAACAAACAGCTAGGCCCATTGTAACAGGTACTACGTGTCCTTGATATGTATGTCCCTGTCAGGCAGGGAAGAGATGGTCGAGTGAGGGAATCATGGTTGACAAGAGAGGTTGAATGTCTTGTTAAGAGGAAAAAGGAGACTTATGTAAGGCTGAGGAAACAAGGTTCAGACAGGGCGTTGGAGGGATACAAGATAGCCAGGAGGGAACTGAAGAAAGGGATTAGGAGAGCTAAGAGAGATCATGGACAATCTTTGGCGGGTAGGATCAAGGAAAACCCACATATGTGAGAAATATGAGAATGACTAGAGCGAGGGTAGGTCTGATCAAGGACAGTAGCGGGAGATTGTGTATTGAGTCTGAAGAGATAGGAGAGGTCTTGAACGAGTACTTTTCTTCTGTATTTACAAATGAGAGGGGCCATATTGTTGGAGAGGACAGTGTGAAACAGACTGGTAAGCTCGAGGAAATACTTGTTAGGAAGGAAGATGTGTTGGGCATTTTGAAAAACTTGAGGATAGACAAGTCCCCCGGGCCTGACGGGATATATCCAAGGATTCTATGGGAAGCAAGAGATGAAATTGCAGAGCCGTTGGCAATGATCTTTTCGTCCTCACTGTCAACAGGGGTGGTACCAGGGGATTGGAGAGAGGCGAATGTCGTGCCCCTGTTCAAAAAAGGGAATAGGGATAACCCTGGTAATTACAGGCCAGTTAGTCTTACTTCGGTGGTAGGCAAAGTCATGGAAAGGGTATTGAAGGATAGGATTTCTGAGCATCTGGAAAGACACTGCTTGATTAGGGATAGTCAGCACGGATGTGTGAGGGGTAGGTCTTGCCTTACAAGTCTTACTGAATTCTTTGAGGCGGTGACCAAGCATGTGGATGAAGGTAAAGCAGTGGATGTAGTGTACATGGATTTTAGTAAGGCATTTGATAAGGTTCCCCATGGTAGGCTTCTGCAGAAAGTAAGGAGGCATGGGATAGTGGGAAATTTGGCCAGTTGGATAACAAACTGGCTAACCGATAGAAGTCAAGAGAGTGGTGGTGGATGGCAAATATTCAGCCTGGATCCCAGTTACCAGTGGCGTACCGCAAGGATCAGTTCTGGGTCCTATGCTGTTTGTGATTTTCATTAATGACTTGGATGAGGGAGTTGAAGGGTGGGTCAGTAAATTTGCAGACGATACGAAGATTGGTGGAGTTGTGGATAGTGAGGAGGGCTGTTGTCGGCTGCAAAGAGACATAGATAGGATGCAGAGCTGGGCTGAGAAGTGGCAGATGGCGTTTAACCCTGAAAAATGTGAGGTTGTCCATTTTGGAAGGACAAATATGAATGCTGAATACAGGGTTAACGGTAGAGTTCTTGGCAATGTGGAGGAGCAGAGAGATCTTGGGGTCTATGTTCATACATCTTGAAAGTTGCCACTCAAGTGGACAGAGCTGTGAAGAAGGCCTATGGTGTGCTAGCGTTCATTAACAGAGGGATTGAATTTAAGAGCCGTGAGGTGATGATGCAGCTGTACAAAACTTTGATACGGCCACATTTGGAGTACTGTGTACAGTTCTGGTCGCCTCATTTTCGGAAGGATGTGGAAGCTTTGGAAAAGGTGCAAAGGAGATTTACCAGGATGTTGCCTGGAATGGAGAAGTCGGTCTTACGAGGGTGCTAGGCCTTTTCTCATTAGAACGGAGAAGGATGAGGTGCGACTTGATAGAGGTTTATAAGATGATCAGGGGAATAGATAGAGTAGACAGTCAGAGACTTTTTCCCCGGGTGGAACAAACCATTACAAGGGGACATAAATTTAAGGTGAATGGTGGAAGATATAGGGGGGATGTCAGAGGTAGGTTCTTTACCCAAAGAGTAGTGGGGGCATGGAATGGACTGCCTGTGGAAGTAGTTGAGTCGGAAACATTAGGGACCTTCAAGCAGCTATTTAATAGGTACATGGATTACGGTACAATGGTATAGTGTAGATTTATTTGTTCTTAAGGGCAGCACGGTAGCATTGTGGATAGCACAATTGCTTCACAGCTCCAGGGTCCCAGGTTCGATTCCGGCTTGGGTCACTGTCTGTGCGGAGTCTGCACATCCTCCCCGTATCTGCGTGGGTTTCCTCCGGGTGCTCTGGTTTCCTCACACAGTCCAAAGATGTGCAGGTTAGGTAGATTGGCCGTGATAAATTGCCCTTAGTGTCCAAAATTGCCCTTAGTGTTGGGTGGAAGTGTTGACTTTGGGTAGGGTGCTCTTTCCAAGAGCCGGTGCAGACTCAATGGGCTGAATGACCTCCTTCTGCACTGTAAATTCTATGATAATCTATAATTAATCTAGGACAAAGGTTCGGCACAACATCGTGGGCCGAAGGGCCTGTTCTGTGCTGTATTTTTCTATGTTCTATGTAACCCACCCAAACAGGCCCAACAGACCGCAGCCACTCCCCCCCACACCACTCCCGTTCGCTAGCTTCCCCTCTCTTCATTGCCAGAGAAGTGAACCCCAGCCAATAAACTCCTCAATATCCTCTCGAAAAGAACCACAACCCATCCCTTCTAACCCCAACTCCCCACCAACACACCCAAACCCCACCAGCTCCTTCCCTCTCCAAAACACACCAAACCATCCCTATAACTTTATTCAAAACCCCCCCTCCAAACAAGGTCAAAAGCACATAACCCACAAAGGCATAATTACAGAACACAAGCATCCACCCTTCATACACAGAGTCGTAAATAGTTCATCTCACAATGGCCCCAACTTCGTCTCCCTGGTGCAGGCCTCTGTCTGCTCTGGCGTATCGAAAGAATTATCCTTCGAGACCCGCAACCTCGCCGGGTACACCATCCCGAATCACACGTCTTTGCTGTAGAAAACGGCCATCGCCCTGTTGAAGGCCGACCACCCCTTCGTCAGCTCAGTCCCAATGTCCTGATATATTCGCACCGTCCCAGTCGATATTCGCCCACGCCAAGACCCGTTCGGTCCATTGGTAGTTCTGAAACGGACAATCACCGCCCGCGGCGGTTCATTCGGCCGTGGCTTTTCCATGAGCGCCCAGTGAGCTCTGTCCAATTCCAGAGGGGCGGACACCTCATCCCTGTCCACCAACTGAGAAAACATCGCTGAAAAGTACTGAGTCAGCTTCAAGCCCTCCGGCAGCCCCACCAACCGGAGGTTTAACTGCTTTGACCAGTTCTCCAGGTCCTCCACCTTCATCCTCAGGCCTCTGTTGCTACCCGCCACCATCAGCAACTCAGCCTCCAACGAGGCAAGCCGATCCTCGCGCTGCGACTGGCCACCTCCACACTCTTCAAAGTCTCACCCTGCACCTTAAGGACGCTCAAGGTGTTCACCATCTGTTCTTAAACAGCCCCAAAGCCTTCTCGAAAATGGCCTTAATGGATTCTTTTATCTCTTTGCCCTGTTGCTTAAACTGCAGATCCATTTGTTTGCCGAATTTCTCAGCTCGTACGCCATCACTACAGCCAACGTGTCTAAAGTAATGGGCGCAATAGCTATCTTTCCTCTTTCACCTTCCTTCGACGGGCTACCCTCCTTAGCTTTCTTCGAGTTGGGCTCCTTTGACGACGTCTTCAACATGATTCTGCCGAGGAACAGTTCTCTAACCGTACACCTGGCGTGTGGTCATCAAAATCCCCTGAAAATACCGGTCAAGGATCAAAAGCAAAGACCCAGGTGGGAGCCACTTTTCATGCGCCTTGCTCTTACATGACGTCACCTTCTGGGACTGTTACAATTATGAAGCTTACAAGATTGTCATGTTTCAGAACTATATCTTTAACTTACCATTAAATTAAAGGAGTCATGGGACCTGTTCTGAAGTCTGCCTGACAGCAAGCGTGGATAGTCTGACTGTTAAGAGATTAAAGGTGGCACAAATTGTTTTACAGGGAAGGTGTTTACAATTGGCGGCAATGGTGGAAGCCCTTATGCTAACTGATGATAGACTGTGAAGTGCAGGGTTATGCTTGAAAGTATTTTTATTTCATAAATTTACAACATTTCACAATTTACAACAGACCCACATACCCCCTAACCCACAAAACCCCTGCACCACCCCCTCCCATCCCTCCCTCACCAGCCAACGGTAACCAACTCCCCAAAATGCAAAATAAATAAACCTCAACAATTGTAGAAACCATTACTCCCGCCACCCACCCCCAAGAGCAAATTTCATTTTTTCCAGGGCCAAAACTCCAACAGGTCCCCCCGCCATGCCGAGCCACCCCAACAAGACCTGCTTGCGAGCAATCAGTGAGGCGAAGGCTAAAGCGTCTGTCCCGCACCCGCCTGCAGTTCCAGTTGGTCCAACACCCGAATATGGCTTCAAGGGTACCAGGCTCCACATCCAAATGTCGAACCTCCGGCGCTGAACACCGTTCTCAAAAACCTTTCCAGCTTTGGGCTGTTGCTAACTTTTGGTTGGTTCAATTGGCTCTGTTTTATAACCTTTGCTCTCGAGTCGCCAGGTACCTTTATACCACCACGAGGTTCAAGTTCAAGTAATGATCAATAATTCAATACACCAATTAGTAAGATTCAAATCAAAGCACATTTATTATACACAGTAAATCGTACTCATGCATAAATTCTACTTCTAAGCTATTTCTACAACTAACAGGCCTATTCTTAGCTTCGGACTGGCCCACCAGGTCAGGGGAACAAATGGCCTTTCGTTCGGGTTCTGAGTCTGCGGGATTCAAAAGCTGGTATGGGCTGGTAGCTAGGAGCACCTATCTCGTAGCGAACGTTGACTTAAGACTTACGGTCTTTTGGCGGCAGCTGAACAGGTCACGGTCAAGGGTTGGTTCGCGTTGCTGAGTGACCCTGTCAAGAAGGACGAGTTGAACTTGGGGGCTTAACTTTATAGTCCCCAGGGGCTTCCCGCCTTTCGGGGCAGACCCTGTACCTGGTTCCAAGTGATTGGACTTCGTTCCAATCGCTTGGTTCGATTTCTCCAATACTGGAGCGGTTCCCTGATCGATGGGCGGTCTTGAGGTGTCCGTTAACCTCTTTTGTGTTGGCTCCTGCTGGCGCCGGGGAGTCTGGCTTGGCTTTGTTCATCCCAAATGTTTCGATTGTTCCCGGGGATTGCGCATTAGTATGTAGATGGCTGCTACATTATTATGCAGATGGCTGCTTGTATCGATGCTGTCTGGGCTTTTGCAGAGTTTAATACACAGTAAACTTGCACCTGCTAGTTTCTGCCTCTGTTGGCTGAATTTCCCTTCAGCCTTTGCTGTTCTCCATTTTACGTCGGGAGTTGGCCAACCCAGGTGGCTACAGGGCAGGCCCAAAACATATGCACATGGTTCACAGGGCCCCATCCATATTGCTCACAGACATCTTCCACCCCTTCGAACAGCCGGCTCATCCTGGACTATATGAGGTGCACCCTGTACACTACCTTCAGCTGTATCAGCCCCAGCCTCGCCTCCAAAATCCTCCTATAAATCGTTGAGACAACCCCCCTCTCCAAACTCCCCCCGCTGATAGCACTGCCTCCAGAAACCACCCCCCAAGCTAGAGAAATCGAACTTCCAGAGACCTAGAGACCTATCCAGTCCCAGGCCATCTGCACCCTCAAATACCTAAAGTGAGACACTGCCAGACGGAATGGCAGCCGCCACTCCCGTTCCCACTCCTGGAGAGGAGACCATAAAAGTGCAGGTTTTTGCTACCAAGGCAGGAAGCTCAAGTCGGGAAATTTTGGATGATATTAAACTAAAGTTCCAAATCAGTTCAGATAAGATGTTACCAAAAGTGCACGAATGTTGTTGAGGACACCGAAGGGGAGGATGTGGGATAGAATCAGGCATACCTCATCCAGAGGCAGCCATAGGGTCAAAGCAGGCTAGCTAAAGTGTCGAGGCAGGCTGGCTAAAAGATCCATGGCTCTTACAGGCTCCATGCCAACTCACCCAGTACATTCATGGGCAGACTGCAGGGGCATGTTGGGACTAAATAAACTAAAGTACAAAAGATGCAATACAGCCGTCACGATATTAAATAAAACTCATATTCATGAAAGATCATTAAAACCTTTCACATTTCAAGTGCTTAATCTTTTATAGAAACAAACTTCTATTCATACCCCAAATCAAAAACACTGTTTTTGAGCTGTCAAACTGTGAACTCAGAACCCAATTGCTGAGATAATTATAGCATTTGAAAATCAGCCAAGCATTCATAATTACATTATTGTATCCCTACGGGAAATATCAACAAATAGCTATTGTAACCGCTACAACGGTTGGTTTAAAAAACTATCACTAACACCAACAGACTCTTCTTTCATTTTAAAGGGCAGGGGATTAAAACAAAATCACAATGGCATTTTTACAGACCTTATATACCCAACAGTCGCCTTATGTCTACTCCATAAATTTATGGCTTCCATACTGTCGGTTAAGGCTCTTGCAACAGCCAAAATCGGGTCTGTTTGACAGCACTAACTTCAAATGGCTCTGATAAGTTTGGATTTCTTTCATATGTGAATCACATCTTGCTCTTTTTCCTCCACTGGCAAAAATTAGAGAATTGAGGTGGGACCTCTGCACCCAAAGCTCCATGGAGTTTTCACAACTCTGCAAAAATTCCTGCCCAAGTCTATAAAGTCACAGAAAAGTGTTGACATATCAGGTTGGAAATAGTTGTGCTTTAAACTGTCCAGTTACATTTTTTGTTACAATTCTTTCAAAAGACGTGGGCATCGCTGGCCATGCCTGTATTTGTTGCCCATCCTAATTGCCCTTGAGATAAAAGATAGTTGGAGTCTCAAGGATTATGCTGAGGTGGAGTTGGGCATTGAGGAGGAGAAGAGTCTAAGATATCCCTGAGAATTCACAGACAGAGTCCAGGAGAAAGAGAGCAGCTAGACGTCAAACTTTTGTGTAATCCACTCTGCAGGAATGCAGGTAAGAGTTTAGACTCAGATTAGAAAGACTAAATCGTGGGGAGTTAAATGAGGCTGGCAGATTTGCATACTTTAAACTAGAGGAAACTTGCACGCTGAAAGACAGTTCTGGATTTTAAAATTTCCAGGTTGGAAATGGAAATGTTTGATGTAAACTCTCGCAAGCGAAAAATCATTTTGCACTGGTTCTAGAATTCAATAATTGTGCCTTTAACTGTCTATTTACTTTTTTTGTTACAGATAGTTATTTTTCCAATTGCGTAACAAGTCGTTTAAAGTATAAATTGCTTACAAAAATAATGTTTAACGATTAGTAATTTTAATCCGTTTGTTACAGCAAACATCTTAAAGTATCTCCCATTCAGTCATGAACTGGAAGTTTGAGTTTCTTTTAAAAAATTATTGGTCCTGTATCAGGGTTGTAACAACACATACACTTTTGAGAAAATCTACTAAGGTAGCAAGAGTACTTTTTATGTCAGTAGATGGTGCTGTGATAGGAGTTTTCAATCTAAGAGTCGCTGACTCTTCACATATTCACCAGGCTGCGTTTCCAACAGAGCATCTGTGATTGTACTGGCAAGAATTATTTACTTTAATTTGGAAACAATATACATGCACATCGGATATTTTCAGCTTTACATAAAGTTTGATTTCTTCAGTTCAATTTTGTTTTGTTCCAACATCTAAAGAAAAACATTTACTGGTCTTCATCCTGAATATAATCTACAAATATTTTAGCATGGTCCTCCAACTACTTATTCCCCCTTCTACAACACCTCCCTCTGCCAGCTCAAAGGTGTCCTGTCTTTTTCACTTCCGGTGGAGGCCATGTGCTGATCGGTCGCACACAGGGTACCTCCTGCTTGAAGGTTTATGATTTGGCCTTTTCGGCCCATTGTCAGTGGAGCAATTGATGGGGTTAATCATCATAGAATTTACAGTGCAGAAGGAGGCCATTCAGCCCATCGTGTCTGCACCGGCTCTTGAAAAGAGCACCCTACCCAAGGTCAACACCTCCACCCTATCCCCATAACCCAGTAACCCCACCCAACACTAAGGGCAATTTTGGACACAAAGGGAATTTATCATGGCCAATCCACCTACCCTGCACATCTTTGGACTGTGGGAGGAAACCGGAGCACCCGGAGGAAACCCACGCACGCACTGGAAGAATGTGCAGACTCCGCACAGACAGTGACCCAAGCCAGGAATCGAACCTGGGACCCTGGAGCTGTGAAGCAATTGTGCTATCCACAATGCTACCAGGCTGCCCCACAATGCTACCGTGCATGGATTAAGGGGAACTTTGGCAGCACCTTCTAAAGATGTAGGACTGGTTGAAGGCGATTGAGGGAACGGTAACCCCTCTTCGCAGGGCCATGGACCGGGTAGAGAAGGGTCTGGAGTTGCAAGGTGTGACGATCTAAAAGGTGGAAAGAGCAGTCATTGACCAGTGATCGAATTGTGGAGTTGGAGGCAGAGATGGCGATGCTTGTTGCGATCTGCAAGAAGCTGAAAATAAAGGTGGATGAACAGGAGAATTGGTCCAAGAGGCAGAACCTACGCAGAGGAGTGGCAGACTTACTGGCTTACCAGCTGAGGAAGCAGACAGCCATGATGAAAATAGCTCGGGCTAGGGGCACCAACAGCAGGTTAGTAGCCACTCCGGAAAAGGTCAACGAGCTCTTTAAGTCCTTCTACCAGGACCTGGACACCTCCAAGCTCCCCAAAGGGGCCCCAGGGATGAAGCAGTTCCTCGATAGACTGAACATGCAGGTCTTGGGAGAAGATAGGAGATGGGGCCAACACTAGCACAAGTCTCAAAAGCGTTGATACCCGACTGCGGATCCTACAGGCCCATCTCACTGCTCAATGTAGATGCACAAATCCTGACTAAAGACCTGGCAAAGCAGCTGGTGAGTTGCATGCCTGAAGTGGTCGCGGAGGTCCAGGCAGGCTTTGTCAAGGGCAGGCAGCTAACATCGAACATCAGGTGCCTGCTGAATGTGATAATGATCCCATCGGGGGAGAGAATACCAGAAGTGATCATCTCCCCGGAAGCAGAAAAAGCCTTCGATAGAGTCGAGTGGAAGCAACTCGTAGAAGTACTAGAGCGTTTTGGGCTTGGGCCAGGGTTTACCGCCTGGGTGAAACAACTGTACAGCACTCCCATGCCGATGGTGTGGACGAATGCCCCAGCTCTAAATACATCTAGCTGCACAGAGGCACGAGGCACGCTATCCCCACTGCTGTTCACTCTGCCAATCGACCCACCAGCGATCACCCTCAGAATGGCGAACGGCTGGAGAGGAAACTAGAAAAGGGGCAGAGAGCGCAGAGTTTCACTCCATGCGAATGACCTACTCCTCTACATCTCAAACCCTCAGGCCAGTATGAAAGGGATCATGAAGCTCTTAATGGAGCTTGGAGCCTTCTCGGGCGACAAACTCAATCTGAGCAAAAGTGAAATCTTCCCAGTGAACTCGCAAGGGGGAGGGACAGAGCTGGGGATCGAAATAGCTCACGACTGGACAGGGATCCACAAATGGAACCTGACGAGTCTGGTGGGACACACTCCTGGGACCTGCACAGGTGGGACACACTCCTGCTCTCGCTGGTTTGATTTGATTTGATTTGTCACATATTAGTATACAGTGAAAAATATTGTTTCTTGTCTGCTGTACAAACAATGCATACCGTACATAGGGAAGGAAGGAGAGACTGCAGAATATAATGTTACAGTTATAGCAAGGTGTAGAGAAAAGATCAACTTAATACGAGGTAGGTCCATTCAAAAGGGGCAGCACGGTAGCATTGTGGATAGCACAATTGCTTCACAGCTCCAGGGTCCCAGGTTCGATTCCGGCTTGGATCACTGTCTGTGCGGAGTCTGCACATCCTCCCTGTGTGTGCGTGGGTTTCCTCCGGGTGCTCCGGTTTCCTCCCACAGTCCAAATATGTGCAGGTTAGGTGGATTGGCCATGCTAAATTGCCCTTAGTGTCCAGAATTGCCCATAGTGTTGGGTGGGGTTGCTGGGTTATGGGGATAGGGTGGAGGTGTGGACCTTAGGTAGGTTGCTCTTTCCAAGAGCCGGTGCAGACTCGATGGGCCGAATGGCCTCCTTCTGCACTGTAAATTCTATGAAATCTATGAAAAAAGTCTGATGGAAGTAGGGGAAAAGCTGTTCTTGAGTTGGTTGGTACATGACCTCAAACTTTGGTATATTTTTCCTGACGGAAGAAGGTGGAAGAGAGTATGCCCGGGGTGCGTGGGGTCCTTAATTATGCTGGCTGCCTTTCTGAGGCAGCGGGAATTATAGATCGAGTCAATGGATGGGAGGCTGGTTTGAGTGATGGACTGGGCTACATTCACAACCTTTTGTAGTTTCCTGCGGTCTTGGGCAGAGCAGGCTCCATATTAAGCTGTGGTACAACCAAAAAGAATGCTTTCTATGGTGCATCTGTAGAAGTTGGTGAGGGTCGTAGCTGACATGCCAAATTTCCTTAGTCTTCTGAGAAAGTAGAGTCGTTGGTGGGCTTTCTAGACTATAGTGTTGGCATGGGGGACCAGGACAGGCTGTTGGTGATCTGAAGCTCTCGACCCTTTCTACGTCGTTCCCATTGATGTAGACAGGGACATGTTCTCCACTACGCTTCCTGAAGTCGATGACAATCTCCTTCGTTTTGTTGACATTGAGGGAGAGATTATTGTCGTCGCACCAGTTCACCAGATTCTCTATCTCATTCCTATAGTCTGTCTCGTCATTGTTTGAAATCTGCTCCACTACAGTGGTGTCATCAGCAAATTTGAAAATCACGTTGGAGGGGAATCTGGCCACACAGTCATAGGTATATAAGGAGTATAGTAGGGGGCTGAGGGCACAGCATTGTGGGGCACCGGTGTTGAGGATGATCGTGGAGGAGGCGTTGTTGCCTATCTTTACTGATTGTGGCCTGTGGGTTAGAAAGTTCAGGATCCAGTCGCAGAGGGAGGAGCCGAGGCCATGGAGTTTGGAGATGAGTTTCGTAGGAATGATGGTGTTGAAGGCTGAGCTGTAGTCGATGGGGAGTGAATCTTGATGAAAGTGAACTGCCCATGATCCTCTTCCTGTTCAGATCCCTCCCGATCTACATCCCCAAGGTTTTCTTCAATACGGTAGACAAACTAAACATGGCGTTTGTGTGAAGGGGGATAGAACCCAAGCATCCCAAAAAGGGTCCCACAGAGGAGAAAAAGCATGGGAAAGCTGGCCCTCTCAAACCTACAGTTCTACCACTGGGTGGCCACAGCAGAAAGAGTGAGGGGATGGGTAAAGGAAACGAGAGCGGAATGAGCAAGGATGGAGGAGAGTTCCTGCGCAGGGACATCCCTCCAAGCCCTAGTCACAACAGCACTCCCAAAACCCAGTGGTGATAGCCAAGTTCCGGACATGGTATCAGATGAGACAGCACTTCGGCCTCGCCAAAATGACCACTATGGTTCCCATCTGTAACAACCACAATGGACAGTTAAAGACATGTACACAGATGACAGAATAGGGACCCTGGAGGAACTCATGGAGATACTTTTAGGCATGGTCCTTGGAATCTAACTGAGACACATGCAGGTCAAAAACATCCTCCGCAGGGAAACAATGGCATAACCCCAGATACCAGGACATTCACTCATTGAGGAACTGTTGGACACGGGCGGCCTAATGAGCGGGAACTGTGGGGACTTGTGCCTCCTCCAATAGTCGCCTGTACACTCCTGCCGGGATTTCGGTTTGTGTTTCAGTACCTCCCGATATTCCTGCCAAGGGCGTTCTTTTGGAAGGTGGACAGGTTAATCTCAGCTTTTGTGTGGCTAGCAAGCCGCTGCAGATATGGCAGGTGGTGTACAAAGGAAGCGGTGGGTGGGGGGGACGAGCGCTCCCGAGTTTGTTGGTATTACTACTGGGTGGCGAATGTAGAGAAGGTCCGGCAGTGGGAAGGGGTATGTCGGTGCTGGCTCTTAATTGTGGGAATCACCAGTTCACCCTGGTGGGGATGAATGCAATGTATAGGCGGTGGCATAGAGAAGGGTGGAACGGGTGACGGACTTGTTCGTGGACGGAAGGTTTGCAAGTTTGCTTGAGTTGCAGGCGATATACGAGTTGCTTAGGTGGGGGGTTCGGGTATATACAGTTACAGCATTTTGTGTGGAAGGAGGTGCCGTCATTCCCTCGGTTGCCAGAACACAAACTGTTGGCCAGGTTATCGCCAGATAAGTTGTGGGGATGGGAAGATTGTGGATATTTACAGGTGGCTGGTCCTAATTGACGAGGTGAAGCTGAAGTGGGGGCTATGGTGACGGCAGCGCTGCCAATGCCTCCGAGTAGCTTTTCAAGGAGCCCGGTGGTGCAGTCCACAGTGAAGATTTGGAATCTGTTGTGGAAGCATTTGAGGGTGGAAGGGATATTGGTGCTACCGCCACTGTGCGGGAATCATGGGTTTGAGCTTGGGGGGGGGGGGGGGGGGGGGGGGGGGGGGGGGTGAGTTCAGGTATCTGCAGGTTAGAGTGGGGAGGCCTCTGCTACATGGGCAGCAAGGGGAATTGGCGTTACCGAGCTTGCTTCATTATTATTGGGCGGCGCATGTAGACAAGGTGGGGCAGTGGTGGAAAGGAGAAGGGGTAGAGTGGGTTAGGTTCGACGAGGAATCTTTTAAGGGGTCTAGTTTGAGGGCTATGGTGCCGGCAGCGTTACCAAGGCTCCGAGTAGGTATTCACGGAGCCCAGTGGTGCAGTCCACGGTGAAGGTATGGAATCAGCTGGGGAGTCATTTTAGGATGGAAGGGTGTCGGCGCTAACGCCGCTGTGCCAGAATCATGGGTTTGAGCCGGGGGGGATATATACAGGAGGTGGAGGGAAGTGGGGATGGTCAAGGTAAGGGATTTGTATTTGGAGGAAGGGTCGCCCGTCTGGAGGAGCTAAGGGAGAGGGTAGAATTGCCGAGGGGGAGTGAGCTCAGGTATCTGCAGGTTAAGAATTTTGCGCGAAAGGTCTGGAGGGGGTTCCCTAGGTTGCCGGGATACACCCTGCTGGAGCGACTGCTGCTCCCGGATGTGGAAGTGGAGGGAAGAATTGGGGATATGCAAGTGGCTGGGGGAGCAAGGAGGCGCGCGGGTGGCGAAGATCAAGGAGAAATGGGAAGAGGAGTTGAGAGGGGAGATCAATTGAGGAGTATGGAGTGAGGCACTGCGTAGGGTAAACACAACCTCCTCTTGTGCAAGGATGAGCATGATACAGTTTAAGGTGGTGCACAGGGTGCATATGACTCAGGCGAAAATGAGTGGGTTCTTAAAGAAGGCAGCAGATGAGTGTGAAAGGTGCGGACAGGAGCCAGCAAATCACACGCACATGTTTTGGGGTTGCGAACAATTGGGAAGATTCAGGGCGGGAGTGTTTGCGGTCTTAGCCAGGATAATGGAGGAGGTGGAGGACCCGGACCCTATGGTGGCGATATTTGGGGTTTCAGATAAGCCGGAGCTCATGGAGAGGAGGAAAGCCGATGTCTTGGCCTTCACTTCTCTGATTGCACTGCGGCGAATTCTGCTCGAGTGGCAGTCAGCATCGCCACAGGAGGTAGCGGCTTGGTTGGGTGATCTGTACGACTTCCTGCGATTAGAGAAGATAAAGTATGAGTTCAGGGGTTCTTCAGGGGGGTTTGAGGTAAGGTGGGGGATGTTTGTGACCGTGTTTGAGGGGCTGTTCGTCACGGGGGAGGGGGGGGTGAAAAAGGGGAAAAATCTGTACAGACAGTATAGTTGATTGTTGGGAAGTATGTTTCCCGGGGTGATTATTCGCGATAACCTGTTTTGATACATGTTTGTAATAAAATACATTTTAAAAGAAAGAAGCTGAAGTGGGGGGAGGAGCTGGGCATGGATTTGGGATGCGGGGGTGTGGAGTGAGATCATGCACGGGGTAAATGCAACGTCGTCCTGTGCTAGGATGGGCTTGGTACAGTTCAAAGTGGTGCAAAGGAGCACGGGTGCGAATGAGTTGGTTATTTTCAGAGGTAGAGGATAAGTGTGAGAGATGTGGACGAGGGCCAGCAAGTCATGTGTCCACTTGTTTTGGTCATGCTGAGATTGATGGGCTCTGTGGCTCGATATTTCAGGGAAAGGGGCTTCACCACTCTGATCATCCTGGGGCAAATTCTACATGAGTGGAGGTAGGTAGAGCCATCGAGTGTCGACATGGTAGGGGATGTAGCAGAATTCCTTAAATAGGAAAATATTAAGTTTGCCCTTCGTGGCTCGGGGGGGGTGGGTTCTGGGTGAGATGGAGGTTGTTCATGACCCTGTTTGAGGACTGCTTTATTGTCAATGGGTTGGGGGGGGGTAAAGAGGGTGAAAACATGTCAAACTGTGGGGATTGTGAGATGTTTTTTGAATGATTTTGCGTTCAGGTTTATGTGTGCCCTGGTTTGAATAAAAATATATATATTTTTTAAGATTTTCTGTTTTTGTCAATGTTGTTCCACCAGTTGACAATCTCATCCATTCACTCTTTGCCATTCCCACCCATTCCTGAAGCGTTAATTAGCCTCCTTTATCTTCAACGCTCCTATGCTGGTTTCTACTCTTTTATTCTTTAAGTACAAGTTGTTCTTCCAAGCTCCCGAAGCCAGGATGGGTGGAAAGCCAACATTTCACTCTTATTCTTCCATTAATCTTGGGAGGTACTCGTGATTATGTTTCAGTCATTTTTTTTTTTTTTTAAATTTAGAGTACCCAATTCATTTTTTCCAATTAAGGGGCAATTTAACATGGCCAATCCACCTAGCCTGCACATTTTGGGGTTGAGGGGGCAAACCCACGCAAACACGGGGAGAATGTGCAAACTGCCCATGGACAATGACCCAGAGCCGGGATCAAACCTGGGACCTCGGCGCCGTGAGGCAGCAGTGCTAACCACTGCGCAACCGTGCTGCCCTATGTTTGTCACTTTAATGGGAATTTTGAAATTTGCATCCTCCCACTATGTACCCTTTCTTATAATGAATAGTGTTCGTTAAATTCCCAGAATATATCAGTATCATTCAATCAACTTTACTGTAAGAATACTTTTCTTTTAGTTTTAATAATTTCTGTTCATTCAATTCTTAAAATTTGAAATTCAAAAGTTGTTTTTTTAAGACAGACAGGTTGTCAGTATATGTACTCTATTGATTCTAATTGCTAAACCAGAAGACATAGACACAACAGAGAAAGAATGTCATTAATCATTCAAAAGTATTTTTGAAAAAAAGTTGGATTTAGAAATTACATCAAGCTTCTGAGGGAAATTAATAAGAGTGGAGGTCAGAAGGGGAACGGATTGCAGATAAGGTAGCCTGTAGCCTGGTACTATTCCTTGGAGAAAGACAAGTTAGAGGATTACAATGGAGGAATAACAAAGTGAAAGATAGGCATGGATTCAGTTTCAGGAAGCACGGAAAGAGGCAGTGATAGAAGTGAGAGAAGAGTAGGAAGGAGAGAGGTCATTGGGAAGGTATGCTTTGAAAATATAATATGAGCAAAGAGGTGAAGAAAACATGAGTGATGTGGTGGGTATGGCAAGGGAACAACTCGGGATTGCATTTTTCCTGAAACCCCTATCAAAACGATAGGCTACAAACATCAGTTTCTCCATTCCCCACAGCATCCCATGTAAGAGAATCTAATCAATTTCCCTTGGCATTCAATGCAATTATCATTGTTGAATCCTCTACCACGAACAAGGGTGGAAGGAGGTCAGAACCCTGCTGGACCAGCTTGATTAAATGCTCTGTCTATTACAGCAGGTCAGAGCAGTACATTCTTGACTTCCCAAAGCCTGTCCACCACCTACAAGGTACAAGTCAGGATTTTGATAGATTACTGTCCACTTGTCTGGAATGGTGTAGCTACAACATTGAGGTGGTTCAGGACAATGCGGTCCACTTGATAGGTAACCCACACATCACCTTAAGCATTCACCACTCTACCACCAGCATATTATAGCTGCAGTGTGCACTGTCCACAGGATGCACTGGACCAACTTGCTGATGCTTCAACAGCACCCTCCAAACCAGTGACCTGTATGACCTAGAAGGAAAAGGGCAATGGAGTTTGGTAACAGCATTATCTTCATTTTTTTCCTCCTAGTCACACACCATCCAAAATGGATGTTACAGGAACCTCAGCCATCTGGGAGGAATGTCAGTAGTAAAATTTAATTTTTACATATATAATTTTAATAATAATCCTTCATTAGTGTCACAAGTAGGCTCACATTAACACTGCAATGAAGTTACTGTGAAAATCCCTTAGTCGCCGCACTACAATGCCTGTTCAGGTACACTGAAGGAGAATTCAGAGAATTTAAGAATCAATGAGAAGTGGGGAGAATTGCTGTGGCTGCTATGTGTAAAAATATCAACGTGTTTTTGAAGGCACTTATAATGTTGCTATAGAGCAACCAGAGCAATTCTGAGCTTACAGACTAATAAGTATATGGGTAAAATGGCAATTTCACGATCCATAAAATTTGCATATTAATAACTCAGTTTAGTGTTTTCAAGAATCAGAGTGTCTGCTGACAATTTTGTAGCCAAGAGGACTATCAGGTGATTTTCCCTTCAGCGCACCCACAAGTTCAATGTGCAAACAGCAGGGTGACTCATCTTTATTTTCTTATCAGTGTGCCTTTTTTGTAATGAAACAAGAAGGGGACACTGGGTTGCCCCACATCATCAAACCAAAATGTACCCTTTAAAAAAAAGAACATCACAAAAATGTAAATCATAAAACAAACATGTAACTTAAACAACGTTATTGCCCATGTCCACATGCTCCACTCCCTGCAGTTGTGGAAGACTTCAAATGTGGGGGCATAGTCACCAACAGGGTTGAAATCATAAACTTGCCATTCAAGAAAAATCACAGCTATTCCATTGAGGCATTATTTTCTCCTTTGTTTGAACATATGAAAGCAGAGCTATCAATTAACTCAAAAGATTGATTCCTTGCTTCATTAAAGTTTTGATTTTATGTCATCTCACTTTTGAACTTTATTTTTTACATTTCCTTCCTGTACCTTGCACAAAAGTAATCGTAGGATGGTCTAACCCTCATACCACAGCGAGTGCCACTCCTTAGTTAAACAATACTTAAATACAGGTAATCTGAACCCTAGTCATTGAAAGAAAGCTTAAAGAAAAAAACAGCTTCTATGCAAATTAAACTGCCACAATTTGAAATGATAATTTGTACGTTCCATTGCACAATCTACAGCCAAACAATAACACAAATAGAAATCTGTCACTTAAGAGTCAAGTTATCAACTTCAACCAAATCTCAAAGGACACATTTACATCTTGTGAAGCCTACATTTGTATGTTCCAAAACAAAACCGTTCTTTAAAAAGTTAGTAACCAGCACGGCCATCACTGACTGATATAACCCCAGGTCACATGAAATGTAGCATTTCTTCCCGCACCCCATAACTATGCTGAATTATCCATTATCAAAATTAATTTTTTACGAAGTTTCTAGAATCATAGTAGTTTTGCCTGTAGCACTGGAAATTCTATACGGTATACAATGCGGCTTGTGAAGTTACAGTGCCCCCTAATGGAGGACATGGGATAAAAGTTGCATGTGCGATAAACAAGTCTTCCATGTCTCTCAAAACTGAAAAACATCAGCAATTAGCTTTCAAATGTTTATTAGGTGTTGGGAATTAATTCTCAAACCATGCGAGATGGATTTCATTAAAATAAGAAGTTCACACAAAACGTCTCTCTGAAGATAGCATCAATAATTTCCTGTTCTGGTAGTGAAAGAACTTGCCCAACAGAATTTTAATATATTTTGGATTTGCCTTTACAAATCCAACAAAAATCCTAACAGTACTGTCCAGCTGATAATTAAAAGCATAGCATAGGAGTACAATGCCTGGTTTCAGATTTTGTTTCTAAGAGAATAATGAAGGTTTGGCCAAGCATACAAGGTCTGGGCGGGGGGCGGGAAGAAGGAGAGAGAGAGAGAGAGAGAAGAAATCAGTGGCCCATGTCTGTAATGTACTTACCATATGTATGGGATTATCCTTGAACCCTGACTGAGATATCTCATTCCGCAGGCACCAGTACTCCAGTCTACTGAATACTTTTGGCAAAGTATTAAACATGTGACATGTCATCAAGGACAGAGGAACAACATTGAGTTAAAACCGACAATAAATTCAAGGCTTTATATATAAAAATAAATCAGATGAATAAAATATTTTTTCGAAGAAATTAGCTTAATTAGAATTTCCGCATGTTGAAAAGATGGTGATTGAAAGTCGTGACTACAAGACATGATGTTTCCTTAAGAAAATTAGAGGCTTAAAAACAATATCAACTAATATATTTATTCAGACTTTGTCAATCTGTTCATGCCCTTGCCATTGCATTTGGCTGGTCAGGGATGGAATAGGGTGGGGTGGGGAAGAGAGGAATGGAGGGTCTGACCACATTACTCAATGCTGAAGTTGGGTTGGGCTTCAGACAAAGCACTGATGTTGAGTCATTATTCTTCCATATTTTCTTCTCATCTTAAGAGCCAGTTCTTTTGAGTATGGTGAACAAAGAACAAAGAAATGTACAACACAGGAACAGGCCCTTCGGCCCTCCAAGCCCGTGCTGACCATGCTGCCCGACTAAACTACAATCTTCTACACTTCCTGGGTCCGTATCCCTCTATTCCCATCCTATTCATGTATTTGTCAAGATGCCCCTTAAACGTCACTATCGTCCCTGCTTCCACCACCTCCTCCGGTAGCGGGTTCCAGGCACCCACTACCCTGTGTAAAAAACTTGCCTCGTACATCTACTCTAAACCTTGCCCCTCTCACCTTAAACCTATGCCCCCTAGTAATTGACCCCTCTACCCTGGGGAAAGGCCTCTGACTATCCACCCTGTCTATGCCCCTCATAATTTTGTAGACCTCTATCAGGTCGCCCCTCAACCTCCGTCGTTCCAGTGAGAACAAACAGAGTTTATTCAACCATTCCTCATAGCTAATGCCCTCCATACCAGGCAACATTCTGGTAAATCTCTTCTGCACCCTCTCTAAAGCCTCCACATCCTTCTGGTAGTGTGGCGACCAGAATTGAACACTATACTCCAAGTGTGGCCTAACTAAGGTTCTATACAGCTGCAACATGATTTGGTGTGGTGAAGAGAGAGTTTGTCTTTTGGCCTCGGGGAACCTCAAGGACTCATAAATTGGGTAACCCTTAAATTAAACTTCCCCCCCAGTGAATAGCCACTCTAGTAAAATGGAGCACGACTTTTGCTTCATGTGTCAACACAGAGTTTGCATGATGTTTAGAGCCATCTCGTGGCCACAGTAACACATTGCACACAAACATTTTAAATTGCAATGGGTATTTTAAACTTTTATATGCAATAAAATGTTTATTTGCATATTATAAATAACTTGAATAAATGTACAGGACTATAGTATTGCTTGAAAACATTATCGTTAATCCTGAAATGGTTCAGTTGGTTGACTGAGAGAATGAACAATATAGATGTGCCTTTAATTTAAGATTAAATGAAAGGGTTCACATGACCTGATCTGAAGTCTGCCATTCAGCAAGCCTGGGTGGTTTGATTGTTTCGGATTAAAGGGTGCCCAGATTGTTTTACTGGCAAGGTGCATGGACATCACATTTGGAGAAATTGACAGAAGCCTGTGTGCTAACAGTGGAAAGACAGTGGGCTTCCAAAGTTCCATCAAGCATCGAGAATATCTGGTTGTAAATAGTTGTGCTTTTAACAGTTCATTTATTTCCAAGATAAGAGAGAGTTTGGGGTCTCAACAATAGCTGAACTAATCAGTATTTCTACCTGGATACAAGCAAATATGATTCACGCTGCTGTGGAGATGGGATTTGAGAATGGAAGGGTCTAAAATATCCTTGGAAAATCTCACAGAAAAGCTTAGTTTGCCAAAAACCAGGAATGTGATTAGCTTTAGGAAGTAAGATGCTGTGATTCACCATCCAGGAATGCAGATGGGAGCTCACACTCAGATTGAAAAAACAGAATTAAAGTGGAGTTAAACAAGGCTGGAAGATTCACCTGTGCTGGAGAAAGAATCTCTGGGGGTAAAACGTCACTGTGAAGGATAGTTGAGATTAAATGTTCCCATTTAAGAAAGTAAAACAGCATAAGTAATCTCTCAGCAGCTAAGAAACACCTTGGCTGGTTTCAAGAGAATTAAATATCTACTTCAATGACAGTATAAAGTATATCTAAGAAGTGGATTTTCAATTATGCTAAAAGGAAAAAGGAAAAGTTCTATATTGTTGCTTAAAGTATAAGTTGTCTACAGTGTTTAGTCAATGCGCTTTTAGTCCTGTGTACAGTAAAAGTTTTAAAACGTGAAATCTTATGTCAGTCTTTCAGCTATTGACTGGAAGCTTGAATTTCTTTTTTAAAGTAATCCATCTCTTGGGAGATTGTAACACAAAGCAGGGGAATTCCATTTTGATCCCTGGTTTGTTTGATTTAGTTTATCTCAATATATGAAATTAGTCAAGGCCTCCCCTTGATTATCAAGAAGCAAATCTGCAGGGGTTTCCACTTGCAAGTCAGTGTACCCTTGACCTAACAATCTCAACGGAACAAAATGTGAAAGTAGTCTTGGAATGAATTGCGTATTCTTCAAATTAGATGCATGCGTAAACTTCAGATCAAAACAGAATGAAGCTTGGCTGTGACATCACCGCACCCTTACACTCTCGCACTTACTAATATTCTGTGGTAACTTATTCCAGCAAGGTGCCACTTAGAGTGAGCAAAGTGGGGTAGAATGGTAGAAAAAGAAGTTAGAAGAAAAAGAAAAATGAGAAAATCATCGTTTAGCTCAGTCCTCAAATTATAAATCGCTTGTTCAGATTGTTGAACATACAGTCATGAATCATGTGCAAATCTCAAAATACATTAGATTGCAACATATTAAAAATACATTAATGTGATGCGTATCTTTCTGTTGTAGCATTTGGCAATACACTGGCTCTTTGCCCTGACATCCAGCAGTAAACTCCTTGTTGCCGTGGGTTTTAATTGCATAATATATTTTACTGTTGCCATTGGCTTTACTTTCATCGTTTCTGATTGCCACGTTAATGATATTGGTGTCTGTTTAGACCAGTGAGCCAATATGTCTGCCTTATCTTTACCATTAGCAAGGGATGTTTGTCTGCTGGGATGAAGATAGATTATAAACTGGATAAATTAGAATAAGGTGCATTCTTAAAATCATATAATTTTTCCTTGAAGTGGCCCAACAACCACGCTCTGCAATCCCCACTGTTTACTGCAGAGAAGTGTTGTCTCCCATCTGTGACACTTATCACAGCAGGCAAGCATTGGGAAATGCTAATCTACATCTTTATCTTGGCAAAGCTTTGGCATTTCTGTTAAATAAAAAATGACATACTTTCCAAAAAATATTCCCTCTTGTTTTTTCTTTCTCCTTTACTGGAGCTTATCTACACCATGGCAAAAAAAACCCAATTACAATAACACAGGCTTGAATTTTCACGCAGAATTGGGATAATTCCAGGCTCCACATACCCGGCCTGTGAAAAATGCCTTGGAAGTACCGAGTGCAACGGCCAGCCAGACAGAAGGCCAGCCTCAGTGCTCCGGAATAGGTTTAAGTTGAAACGGGAGAGGTACCAAAGGGTCCAGAGGGGCAATATTTCCAGAGAGGGTGGTGAGTGTCTGGAATGATCTCCCAGAGGTAGTAGTAGAAGCGGGTACAATTTTGTCTTTTAAAAAGCATTTAGACAGTTATATGGATAAGATGGGTATAGAGGGATATGGGCCAAATGTGGGCAATTGGGACTAACTTAGTGGTAAAAACTGGGTGGCATGGACAAGTTGGACCGAAGGGCCTGTTTCCATGCTGTAAATGTCTATGACTTTGACAAAGATATCAACAATGAACAAAACAGCCCTTCAGCCCTCACCCTCCTACATATTCCCCATGCCCCATCCATGACAACCCATGCAATCCCATTTTTCCCACCTACTCCCCATGACCATTCATACCATCCATGTCAACTTGATAATTCTCTTGACAATACCAATGAGCTTAATAGTTCTAATGAATTTGTGCACTTTTTACACAATCCCAAAGGACACATGACCTCTCCCAAAATGTGTTCCAGAACCATATCTCTCCAAAAGGGGCCCTACGTCTCTAAAGAATTCCAGCAATTTTAGACCTTCTCCTACACAAATCAATTCAGCCTGAAGGCAGCGCACTTTAACGTACAGTTGCCACTGTGAACCATGGAGGTGCAAGCTAAAATTAACCCTCAGTCTTCCCAAGCCCCAAGGACGGCATGTGGCACAGTGGTTAACACTGCTGCCTACTGTGCTGAGGACCCGGGTGCGAATCCTAGCCCTCGGTCACTGTCCATGTGGAGTTTGCACATTCTCCTCGTGTCTGCGTGAGTTTCATCCCACAACCCAAAGATGTGCAGATTAGGTGGATTGGCCACACTATATGCCCCTTAATTGGAAAAAAAATAATTGGGTACTTTAAATTTTTTTTTTTATTTCTTCCCAAACCCCACCCTGCACAAAAATTCAGGGTAGTACTTCTCAGTCTCTGCTGGCTTTTAAAACAGGCCAAGACAGGCCAGCAGCGTGGATTCAATTCCCATTCCAGCCACCCCGAACAGGCACCGGAATGTGGCGACTCGGGGCTTTTCACACTAACTTCATTTGAAGCCTACTTGTGATTTTCATTTTTATTTCATTTCATTTCAATATTGTACTTATTTTAAGGATACTTTGCATAATAAATGCTTGCAGATGCTTGTGGAAGATAACTGTTCAGATAGACACATAGTGGGCGAATTAAGCATCATTTAAATTGGCAGGTAACATTCATGAGAATTGTAATCTTATTCTCTGCAAAACAGTAGTTTTATATCCAAAGAGGTAGCTATTGTATTTCTTTGAACTATCTGAACCCAGAACAATTAACAACACAGATGCTACTAATTTGCAGCTTAGGCCTATTTCTTAATGTCTCCTCTTCTGTAGTGAACACCATCTTTGAGCACAGTTGATTAGATTTGCAAATAAATTTCTGGAATAATTTAAAAAGCCATTGCTGAAGCACCAAAAATGGGGAAGCTTTATGCTGCATTTTTAGTACTGCCATTTTTAAAAGCAGCCTTTCACATTTTCAGCTTTTCTCCTCCAGCCAATGAAGTCACAATACTGTGGAATGCTTTCACCAGGCGGTCAGAGTAAATGGCTGGGTACATAATGGACTGAAACTAATTAAAATGAACTACAGATATCATTTAAAAAAACTTTCATAGCTATTTTATCAACAGCAGTTAAATTATAGAAAATCCACAAGTCTATATTAATATATTTCAAATTTTAGAATGAGCCAGCTGCATTGTTTCTTTCACAACAGACTGTGACTAAGCTTCAGTCTCATATTTCATTCTAATCTATTTCAATGTACTAGAGTAATTTCAGAATAAAAATGTCAATATTTCAAACACGGCCCTGGCCTGCAAAATCACACAAGTGTCTTATAAAGTCCTCCCGATAATGTTTTGCCATTTTCTACTGAATTCATAAAATCAGCAGCATAAGACACTCAAAAGAATAATATGATTCATGGTAACAATATTGAGAAACCCACTAAAACTCATTAAATTCAGGTCATTCTAACCCATAACAATAAATTGAAACGCCAGTCACTCTGCTCGCAAACCTGCAATTCAACATCAGACCTTAAACTTCATTAAAAATCTCCAATTATGATTCTTCAATTCATAATCGGATTCTCAATGAAGGAAATCAATCACAATGCGTAAGTAACAAAATAGAAAAAGCATCAGAAAGGAATCAAACTCACCATTGAAGATTCAGACTGCTGAGTTACACAGTTTCTGTTATGTCCTTTGCTGCAAGTTGAAGTATCTGAATCAGTAAAATCAGGATCCAATAAACACTCCAAATTGTCAGAAGTTGTATCTTCATTGTCACTAACACTGTCCCAGTCAATAGCAGGTAATTCTTCTGTAAAAAGAAACAAATTTAATCTGAATTCAGCCACCTCCAAAATGAAGAATAGTTAAGGCTTAGAAGACATTTTAAAGTCTGCAAATACTGGGAACGATTTAACGGAAACGTTTCTAAGTTGTAGTAACGAGCGGGAACTGCCACGAGCTTCCCGACGCCCGACCGGCGAGGCCGTCACAGGTATCAAACATTAATTAACCCACTTTACAAAGCACCCCCCCCCCCCCGGCAACCCGATGAACAAAGCGTGCACCTCAAGATGCCCCTTCCGATCAGGAGAGGTTGGCCCACAACAGACGGGAGAGGGTTCAGACGGGCGGTGGGGTGCAAGGCATCAGAGTCCTCATCCCCTATGGAATGGGCCCTGGAGGTCGCAGGAGTGGCCGAGGACAGATCGGTCACCCATGTAGAGATTGACATACGGCGCAGAGGTGAGGATCCAATGGCCGCCACCCAGATTACCTGTCACACGCGAGTTGTTAATGCCATATAGAATGACCCATCCCACCCACTGGCCACTTGTCCATGATCCCACAGGATCTCCATCTGACAGTCTCCCCCTAACACACCCCCCACCACCCCAAAGGAACACCTCAGAGGGGAGCTCTGAGGAGACCACCATTTTTGTGACATAGCTGTCTTCTCCACCCTCCACCAGCACAGACACACATATCTCGGTGGGAGACAGTAGTGGTCAGGTTTATGGGGCACAATCTGGTGAGCATCATACAGTTGCTGATGCACATCAGGTAAAAGCAGGAATCCCCAGGCGAGACAGCAGTCGGAGGTCTGCTGTATCCCAGGACCTAGCTGGTCCCAGTCAGATACTGAGCCACGGAACCACGTTTACCTGGAGCTGATGCAGTCAATAGGATACGGCCGTGATATTCAGAGGTGGGTGTCAGCTCCAGCAGGTCCATAGCCGATTGGAGTCCCAGAGGCTACACGTGCACGAGATAGCACAAGTAATGCGTAGCACCGAGGCCTGCTCTGCAATGGAGAGCCTGGTGCACAACATCAGCAGCATGAGTGAAGGTGTCCAAGGCGTGGTTCAGTCAGTGACGGCCATGGCTGAGTGCCTAGATAGCACGTCCGACATGCTGGGGAACCAGGTGGGCCTTTATGAGGTGCTGCAGAGCATGTTCCAGTCTCAGGGGGGCACTGACAAGGCACTCCAGAGCATTACCCAGACTCTTAGGAGCATCGCCGAAGGGGAGGGAGGGGAGTGTGTGTGACGGATTGGCGACGGCAGCCTCCAGCTCCACAAAGTTCCACCCCCCTGATAATATCATGTCTCGGAGTCAACACCCGGAAAAGGGTGGCACGGCAAGGCATGTGCAGCCAGCAAGTGGGCCGAGGCCCTCCAGCCCCAGAGGAGGCCCACCAGGGTCATCGAAGGCCAGGGGATGCAGTAAGCAACAGGCTGCCCCCACCTCAGATGTGCATCCTGAGGACATACCTGGTCGAGGATCACAGAGGGCTCTCGGGGGGGAGGAAAGGGCGGTAGCACCATCGGGGGCTAGGGGCAGTTGCGAACACATATGTCAGCCATTAAAAACATTGTACCCAATAAATATGACAGCTCTGGCACTTCCCTCCGCAACACGGGCCGGCCACCAATCTCCACCCCAGCCGCCCCTCCCCGCTCTGGGCATGGTGATCCTGGCTTTCACTACCCCCCCCCCCAGGCACACCACTTACAGGTGATGGGTGTGAGTGAGCAAGCACCCAGCGGGCAGGTAGAAGCCAGACAATGGCACAGATTGAGGAGCACCAGCACTCAGCTGGTTATCAGCATGTTGCTGCCTTCGACAGTGAAACGCTGACAGTGCAGACACCGTCCCGTCACCCTGGGGCGATGTCACACAGACCCCGAGAGGGTGGAACAGGGTGGAGAGAGGCAGGTGGAGGGGGTGAAATGATGAACAAAGCCTCGTCCCATGTGAAGCGTGTGAGGGTGAGATGCTCCCTGGCCCCCTTGACTTCATAGAATCATAGAATTTACAGTGCAGAAGGAGGCCATTCGGCCCATCGAGTCTGCACCGGCTCTTGGAAAGAGCACCCTACCCAAGGTCCACACCTCCACCCTATCCCCATAACCCAGTAACCCCACCCAACACTAAGGGCAATTTTGGACACTATGGGCAATTTATCATGGCCAATCCACCTAACCCGCACATCTTTGGACTGTGGGAGGAAACCGGAGCACCCGGAGGAAACCCACGCACACACGGGGAGGATGTGCAGACTCCGCACAGACAGTGACCCAAGCCGGAATCGAACCTGGGACCCTGGAGCTGTGAAGCATTTGTGCTATCCACAATGCTACCGTGCTACCCTCGCCACTGCCGCCTGTCCTCCATCCTCCCCGTGCTTATCCTCCAGCTCCTCCTGGTCTGGCGCTCCTTGGCCTCTTCCTCAGAAGTGGCCGCATGTTCCTCTCCCTCCACCTTGAGCACGCCGCTCCGCGGCAGTGCCAAGTTGTGGAGGGCACTGCAGACCACCACAAAGCAGGCGACCCTCTGGGGGTATACTGCAGTGCACCACCAGAACAGTCAAGGCATTGGAAATGCATTTTGAGCAGTCCAATACACCGCTCAATGACAGCTGGGTAGCTGCATGGGCCTCTTCTCTTGGGTCTCCGCATCGGTCACTGACCTCCGTACTGGCATCATTAGCCACGTCCTCAGCGGATACCCCATATCACCCAAGAGCCAACTGGCCATACTGGGTTGGTCCTCGAAGAGGTCGGGGATGTCTTACTGTCCCAGGATATAGCTGTCGTGCACACTCCCTGGGAAGTGTGTGCACATGTGCATGGTCTTCATGTGGTGGTCGCACATGAGCTGAACGTTCAGGGAGTGGAACACCTTCCTGTTGATGTGGGGCATTCCCTTCTGGCCCGTTGAGTGCAAGGCGGCATACGTGCCATCTATTACCCCTGGACCTGGTGCATCCCGTCGATGGCAGAGAATTCTGCTGCCCGGGCATCTTGTTCGGCCTGGTCTATGTGAAATTTTATATAGTTTGCTGCATGAGCAAATAGGGAATCCATGACCTCATGGATACACCTGCGGGCTGCAGCTTGCGAGATGACACACAAGACCCTGCTCGAGCCCTGGAATGATCCTGAGGAGTAAAGGTTCAGGGCTGCAGTGACCTTGACAGCCACCGGGGGCGGGTAGCCTTTTCCTCCACATGGTGCCGTACCCTCCCTTTGTTGAGGCGGAGCCTCCTGCGACACACAACTGTTCGAAAGACCAAAGACGCCCGTACACCTTGGACCATCGCCTGCCTCATTCTCTGGGTCCCGCCCTGGCTTGATGGGTGGCAGGCCCCCCCAGGGTGTGGGACAGGTCCTGCACATAGGCGCGTGCCTTGAGTCCCTGTCGAAGCTGCTGCTGCTGCCTTCTCTGGCATCTGGCCACCTGGCCTGCCAGCTGCACCACAAGGGCAGCATTCGTGGAGTGCAAGATATCGTCCATCCCGTGTAATGTCTGTAAGGAATTGGAATGAGACTGACAACCAGCGGGGACACTCCATTCCCCCGTTGCCCCCCCCCCCCTCTCCCCCCACATCCTCTGCCATCCGACACACCCTGCCCACGCATCCCCATCTGCAGGGGTCATCAGACTCTGTACCAGACACCCTTACATTTTTTTTAAAAATCTTATTACAAACATGTATCAAAGCAGGTTACAGCAAATAAACACCCCGGGAAACATACTTCCCAACAATCAACTGTACTGTCTGTACAGATTTTACCGCTTTTTCACCCCCACCTTCCCCCCTCAATGACACCACCCCCCTGCGATGAACAGCTCCTCAAACACGGTCACAAACAACCCCCAACGTTTTCTCAAACCCCCCTGCTGAGCCCCTTAACTCATACTTTATCTTCTCCAACTGCAGGAAGTCGTACAGGTCACCCAACCAAGCCGCTACCCCCAGTGGCGATGCCGACAGCCACTCCAGCAAAATTCGCCACCGTGCAGAGAGGCGAAGGCCACGACATCGGCCTTCCTCCTCTCCTTGAGCTCCGGCTTCTCTGAAACCCCAAATATCACCACCAAATGATCCGGGTCCACCTCCTTCTCCACTACCCATGCTAAGACCGCGAACACTCCCGCCTAGAATCGTCCCAATTTTTCGCAACTCCAAAACATGTGCAGGTGAATCACTGGCCCCCACCCACTCCTCTCACAGTCATCTGCTACCCCCTGAAAAAACCCACTCATTCTCGCCAGAGTCATATACACCCTGTGTATCACCTTAAATTGTATCAGGCTTATCCTGGCACAAGAGGAGGTTGCGTTTACCCTACGCAGTGCCTCACTCCATACTCCCCAATTGATCTCCCCTCCCAACTCCGCTTCCCATTTCTCGATCTTCGCCACGCGCTCACCTCCCTGCTCCCCCCAGCCACTTGTATATATCCCCAATCCTTCCCTCCCCTTCCACATTCGGAAGCAGCAATTGCTCCAGTAGGGTGTATGCTGACAACCTAGGGAACCCCCCTCTAGACCTTTCGCGCAAAATCCTTAACATGCAGATACCTGAACTCACTCCCCCTCGGCAGCTCTACCCTCTCCCTTAGCTCCTCCAGATGGGCGACCCTTCCTCCAAATACAAATCCCTCAACTTGACCAGCCCCACTTCCCTCCACCTCCTGTATATACTATCCATCCCCCCCGGCTCACACCAATGATTCTGGCACAGCGGCATTAGCATCGACATTCCTTCCATCCTAAAATGCCTCCTCAGCTGATTCCATATCTTCACCGTGGACTGCACCACGGGGCTCTGTGAATACCTACTCAGAGCCTTGGCAATGCTGCCGGCACCATAGCCCTCAAACTACACCCCTTCAAAGATTCCTCCTCCATCCTAACACACTCTACCCCTTCTCCTTCCCACCACCGCCGCACCTTATCCACATTTGTCGCCCAATAATAATGAAGCAAGCTCGGCAACGCCAATCCCCCCTGCTGCCTATGTAGCAGAGTCCTCCCCACGGCTCTATGGCCAGCGCAAACAGCAATGGCGACATTGGGCACCCTTGCCTTGTACCCCTGTGTTCGTCAAAGCTTTGTGAGCTCATATCATTCATCCTCACCCTTACCCTTGGTGCCACATACAGCAACCGCAGCAATGCCACAAATCTCAGCCCAAACCCAAACCTTCGAACAAGTACCGCCACTCCACCCGATCAAATACGTTCTCCACGTCCATGGACACCACCACCTCCAGTCCCAGAGCCCCTGACGGATTCATCACCACATTCAACAGCCATCTTCACGAAGCCTGATTGATCTTCTGCAACCACCCCCGAGACACAGTCCTCCATCCTCCCCGCCAACAACTCAGCCAATACTTTCACATCCGTGGTCAATAGTGATATGGGTCTATACGACCCACATTCCACCGGATCCTTCCCATTTTTGAGGGTAGAGTACCCCAAACCTTATCCGTGCCGGTACAGAATCGCCTTGGCCTTGTTGAAACCTATCCGCCGCTTTGCCAACTCGGCTCTGATTCCCTGATAAATTCGGAGGTTTTCCCCTCCCAGTCGCAGGTACGCTTCTCCCTGGCCCATCGCAGAATTTTCTCTTTCTCCACAAATTTGTGGAGTTTCACGATCACCGCCTGTGGCAGCACCCCAGTTCTAGGCTTCTGCCTCAGGGACCTATGCATTCTGTCTACTTTAGGCGCCTTATCTAGCACCCCTTCTGCCATCAGCCTCACCAGCATCTTCGAGACATACCTGGTGGCACTCACACCTTCCACTCATTCAGGCAGGCCCACAATTCGCAGGTTCTGCCTTCTCGAGGCATTCTCCTGCTCCGTCACCTTTGCCCTCAACGTTTTACACAGGTCCCCTAGGAGCCCCACCTCCATCTCCAGAGACACCACATGATCGCTGTGGTCCGAGATCACTCCTTCGATCTGCCGAATCTATGACCCCTGCACCTCCAAACACTTCTCCTCTTCAGGGGCGGCACAGCTTCTTCGATGACCTTCACGCGATCCTCACGCATTTCTTTCCTCTGTTGATGGAATTCTGCCTTGATAAAAGCCATCAGCTCGTCCATCTGGGGCCTTCCAGCTTGCATCAGCTCTTCCCCCGCCTGCATGTTCAAAGTGGCTGTTGCTGCAGCACAAGCCTGTTCCAACTTTTCAGCCAAATCTCTCACTGTTTTCTGCCGGGTCTGGTAACCAGCAGACATACCATTCCCGGGGTAAACTATTCCTCCAACATTCATTTACGCCTCATCATCAAAGTTCCACCCAGTATTGGGTAAAAAGTGCCTTTAAGCAGGAGCCACCTGTATGTGACCACTCACTCGATGATCACAACCGGAAGTGCCCCAGACACCCATACATAACGTTACCTGGACCTAGTTCCCTCCCTGGTGCACACACCCGCTCTCTGGTCATGGAGATTTGCCCTGTGCTGGGGCTCAGCCCCTGGGTGGTCCGATGTTGACAGCTGCATATGGTCTTGCTTCCTGCAATGTTCAGGCACAGTGTCCAGGCATCGCAATAACTCCCACATGCTACATTATTATTATTTCATGGCATGCCTACCCACAGGAATTCATTTGGGATCTGTGAAATGCTCACGTAACTTAAGATTGCCAATGCCCTATTAGCGATAGCTTTCAGCCACACAGCCGGAGGCCTCCACAGTCAGTGGGAGTTATGGGGGTCGGTGGTTCAGACAGGCAGGGGTGGGGTTGGCCCCATAATGGTACACACAATCCACTGGGTGGCATGGCAGGCCTGCAGGTGCTAAGACCCCCCCCCCCCCCCCCCACATCCCACCCCCACATCCCACCCCCAACCAACCTCCGCCCCACACCCCACTTGCCAGGGACACGGTTAGAATCATGGCATCTACGTTTGGCCTTTCGAGTCTACACCGGCCCTTGAAAGAGCACCCTAGCTAAGCCCACACCTCCACCCCATCCCCATTTCTCCACATAACCTTTAGACACTGAGGGGCAATTTAGCACGGCCAATCCACTTAACCCTCACATTGGACTGAGGGAGGAAACACACGCAGACACAGGGAGAAAGTGAAAACTCCACAGATAGTCACCCAAGGCTGGAATTGAATCCGGGTCCCTGGAGCTATGAGGCAGCAGTGCTAATCACTGTGCCACCCGCACCGGTTAGATCACGGGAGGCCGTCAGATAGGGGGTCGTTCCTGATAATTGTATGGAGATTGGCATTAGGTGGCGATTATTCGTTCCACAGCGAGATCCTGATTTCATCAATGGGAGCAAACCGATCGGTGCCCAACACAGTTCTCGATTTTGGCCTCTCCCGCAACATAAAGGCAGCATCGCATTCTCGCTCAGGTGTGGCTGTAAAATCGTGCCCCTTGCTTCTAAATTATGACCTGGGTCAGGATTGGAATTCACCTGCAGCTTTTAGAAGTTGGCTGGTGAAGAGAATATGAAATGACCACTAGTGTTGTTTTACACTTTTCAGTCAGTCTGCACAATCCAGACAGCTGAGTTGTATAGTTATCATAGCAAAAGTAAGAAAATGAAACGAGTTTGGGAAAGGTACCATAACAGTGATTTACACAATGGCCGTCATTTTTGAATTTTTCTTTCCAAAGCCCTTTCTTGTTTCCCCTCAGTAGCTTTCACAGGAAGTCCTGCAGTCATTTATTTGGGCAGAAACCACCCGACTTTTTTAGCACCTCGCCACTTATGGCAGCGATGACACTTCAGGCAAGGAGATCTTAAACATCTGACAACAGGCCACATAGGTACATCTCCCAGGAATAAAAGCAGAACAGTGTCATTTATAGATTGGTGTACATTATATCAAGCTATTATAAAGCAGATACAATTTTGAAATATCAATGTGTTTTTTAAAAAATGGCTGAAGTCTGCATTTTCATTCGAGAATTTTTACATATATACATTACATACATCTTTCTCTGGGTCACCAACATGTTCCCTATGGTTGGGCAGCAAGGTAGCACAGTGGTTAGCACTGTGGCTTAACAGCACCAGGGTCCCAGGTTCGATTCCCCGCTGGGTCACTGTCTGTGCGGAGTCTGCAGGTTCTCCCGTGTCTGCATGGGTTTCCTCCGGGTGCTCCGGTTTCCTCCCACAGTCCAAAGACGTGCAGGTTAGGTAGATTGGACATGCTCTCAACATGGGGAAGAGCGAGTTGTTCGTGGTTCACCCAGGGGACCAGGAGAGGGGGATTGGCGAGCTCCCACTAAAAAGGGCGGAGATGGGCTTCAGGTATTTGGGGGTCCAGGTGGCCAGGAGCTGGGGGGCCCTGCATAGACTTAATTTCACGAGGCTAGTGGAGCAAATGGAGGAGGAGTTTAAGAGGTGGGACGCGTTGCCGCTGTCCCTGGCGGGTAGGGTGCAGTCAGTTAAGATGACGCTGCTCCCAAGGTTTTTGTTCCTGTTCCAGTGCCTCCCCATTATTATCCCGAAGGCCTTCTTTAGGCAGGTCAACAGGAGCATAACGGGGTTTGTGTGGGCGCGAGGGACTCCGAGGGTGAGAAGGGTGTTCCTGGAGCGAAGTAGGGATTTTGGGGGGGGGGGGGCTGGCACTGCCCAACTTCTGTGGGTACTACTGGGCCGCCAATGTGGCGATGGTGTGCAAGTGGGTGATGGAGGGGGAGGGGGCTGCATGGAAGAGGCTGGAGACGGCGTCTTGTGAGGGTACGGGTCTGGAGGCGCTGGCAACGCCGCCGCTGCCACTCCCTCCAATGAGGTATACCACGAGCCCAGTGGTGGCGGCTATCCTCAAAATCTGGGGGCAGTGGAGGCGGCACAGGGGGGAAGTGGGGGCCTCGGTGTGGACCCAAATACGGGGGAACCACCGGTTTGTCCCAGGGAGAATAGATGGAGGGTTTTCGGGGTGGCACAGGGCAGGGATAAGAAGGTTGGGGGACCTGTTTGTGGATGGGAAGTTCGCAAGCTTGGGTGAGCTGGAGGAGAAGTATGGGCTCAGCCCGGGGAACACCTTTAGGTATCTACAGGTCAGGGCGTTTGCCAGGCGGCAAGTGGTGGAATTCCCGCTGCTGCTGCCACGCACGGTACAGGACAGGGTGCTCTCGGTGGGTTGGAGAGGGGAAGAACACGGCAACTTACCAGGTGATGCAGGAGGAGTAGGCCTCGGTGGTGGAGTTGAAAGGTAAGTGGGAGGAGGAGTTGGGGGAGGAGATCGAGGAGGGGACGTGGGCAGATGCCCTTGGGAGGGTGAACTCTTCCTCTTCGTGCGCGAGGCTCAGCCTCATACAGTTTGAGGTGCTGCACAGGGCACACATGACCGGAACAAGGATGGGCCGTTTTTTTGGGGGGTGAGGACAGGTGTGTTAGGTGCTCAGGGAGCCCAGCAAACCACATCCATATGTTCTGGGCGCGCCCAGCGCTGGAGGAGTTTTGGAAGGGCGTAGCAAGGATGGTGTCGAGGGTGGCAGGATCCAGGGTCAACCCGGCTGGGGGCTTGCAATATTTGGGGTTGCAGGGGAGCCGGGAGTGCAGGAGGCGAAAGAGGCCGGTATTCTGGCTTTTGCGTCCCTGGTAGCCCAGCGAAGTATTCTTCTTCAGTGGAAGGATGCGAGGCCCCCAAGCGTGGAATCCTGGATCAATGATATGGCGGGGTTTATTAAATTGGAGAGGGTAAAATTTGCCTTAAGGGGATCGGTGCAAGGGTTTTTCAGGCGGTGGCAACCGTTCTTGGACTTCCTGGCAGAACGGTAGACAATGCTCAGTGCGAAAATTGCCCTTAGTGTCCAAAAAAAAGGTTAGATGGGGTTATTGGGACAGGGTGGAAGAGGGCATAAAGTGGGTCGGTGCAGACTCGATGGGCCAAATAGCCTCCTTCCTGTACTGTATGTTCTATGTAAATCCAAGTTAGAACCATCCAATCACTGCAGGAGGATGTGTTTTAAGACAACCTTCAATGCGTCCTAACATATTCTTATAGTCAGAATTCCACTGTGCACAAATGATAAAAATAAAATCCATATGAGAAATCTTAATTCTGTTCTTTCTATTAAAAATGTTCCCTTCCACCCAGAACCAATCCTCACTCCCCATCCATCCAGTCAACCTACCAGCTTACTCCTTAGCCTCTGCTACTGGCATTCTGTAGCTAAGCACATGGAAATATGTCAAGAATTATTTCCTCTGTAAGGGAAATACCTCATCGCTAAGGGATAATTTAACAAATCCCCAAAGCCATGTTCACCAGCAAGATATATCAAACATTGCAGGCATGCTCCAAATGGGTTTCCGACCATTAAGTTCCTGGCTAACAGCATAGTCTGCTAAAATAACACCTCAATTTGCTATCTCTCTTTACTGATGATTAAATTCCAATTTTACTTTTATCTTAATGTCTAATTTTGTTTACATACCCAAATTACTTCTATGTAAATCTTCTATATCAATTATTTGCATGAATGAAGTCAAAAAGTTAGTGTCAGGAAACACAAAAACAACCCAACAAGTACTTCCTGCATTGCAATTTATCCTCTTATAATAATGCCTTTCAATGCTTGATCACTATAAATGCAGATTGGAATTCTTCATTCAGATGATCCAACTCGACTACTTTCAAATTACAGGAAATGTTTATAATGGGATGTCTAGTTTGACTATCCATTTGGCCTCCTGAGAAATCAAGTGGAGGAATAAGGTTGATGTGATGTGTCCATGATCTAGCACTCATGACCACAACCACTCTGTGGGTCATCCCTCTTCCATTTATGGAGCAGGTGGCCACATCAGCCATGTGTGTATTCGGTTGCAGGCTGTCCACTGTATTCAAAAGAACTCAAATCAATGATGAGATGTTGGTTCTTTGTGCTGCACATCCCACAATTCTATCCATCTACATAGTGATTAATACCAGCTGCAGCTGCCTTTGCTACCTTTGTAATGACAGGAGACACGATCAATGCTAATAGTCAAAGTGCATGTGACATCTCTGCCTGTTGCCTGCATCAAAGGACAATGAAGCTGAATTACACAAGTAGAATCATAGAATTTCCGGTGCAGAAGGAGGCCATTCGGCCCATCGAGTCTGCACCGGCTCTTGGAAAGAGCACCCTACTTCAGTCCATGCCTCCACCCTATCCCATAACCCAGCCTAACCTTTTTGAACACGAAGGGCAATTTATCATGGCCAACATTAAGGCAAGGGGAGAACGTGCAGACTCACACAGACAGTGACCCAAGCCAGGAATCGAACCTGGGACCCTGGAGCTGTGAATCAACTGTGCTAACCACTGTGCTACCGTGCTGCAGTAGAGAAAACAATAGTACCTGTGGTTGAATGAAAGGGCAAGAAGGCTATTTGACTCAGAGACTCGTTTGGTTTAAGTATTTCTTTAGTGAGCTGATAAATCCTGGAATTGTCCATAAGCAGATCTTTCTTTAGTTTCGCTAATTTATACATTCGACCAACAAAATAACTCTTTTTACGTTTTATATTTGTCTAAAAAGCACGAATTTCACACTAATTGTTGAGTGGAGCAGCGCCAGCCAGTGAAGCGACGAGAGGAACGCGATTAGGATGAGAAAGTGGGTGGCGAGCATTCAGCAAACAATGGGCATACAGCAATGGCATCACTGGCACCACACACGCACCTATGGAAGGAGTAGGTGCTGACTTCCTGTTTCAGGCACAGACTGATGACAACAGCGGCACCGATTTCCTGTTCCAGCGTGTGGCAAGAAATACAGTGTACCAGCCGCATAAATATTAGCTGCTCCTCCTTATAATGGCTGCAAGATTTAACGAGTTTTCTTGGTGGGTTTTTCAAATCTTTGTGAATAGGGATGTCTGTTTTTCTCATGGCTTTTTCAATTCAGTAAGCACAATGGTGGTGCAGCGAATGGCAAGCAGGTCAATGTGAGATCGTTACAGGAGCCACTCAGTTGAAGTGTACTTAAGTATCCTCGATATCATCCTCATGCATGTCCACAATCAGTAAGGCAGCTGCAGGGTAATGAGTCAGAGCAGTGTACTGCAGTAGAGCAGACTAGGACCACATTTGCATGTAAAGTTCTCTGGCTGGGCTTCCCTCAAGATGTTCCAGTGAGTTTCTGTAACAGGGTCATCTTAGTTTATACTTTAAGTTGATGTTGATGAGATGAGACTGATGTAATAGGTGATCTATTTAATACTGGATCACCTATTTTGGCTCTTATTCTGTACAAGGTGCAGACTTTCATTGCATGAGTGAATCCTTTACATTGTCATAATTTAGACTGCTTTACAACCACTGCCAACAAAGTTTGTTTAAGAATTCAATCTACTGTAGAAAACGAGGGCGTGTTGAACATTATTTTCGATTTAATTTCTTCCCATTAAAACTTGCCAAGTTTTATCTTAAACCTTGAACTATATAAAATCTGAGGATCCTTGGCTACTCAGTCAACATGTTAACTACCAGATACTATGATCTATGATTCTATGATACCAGGTACTTCGAGACACTTGACAGAAAATTACTTGCCTTCACTGGACTGACTGTCTGTTAATGAGTTGAGCAGACAAATGTATCGATGGTAAGAGTTCACTGTACTTTGGCCTTTCAGGACAGGTCTTCTTTCCTTTAAAACTCTCAAGTTATCCATCAGTACCTCTCCATCTGACAAATTACTGTCACTGGAGCTCCACGTGATTTCTGCAGTTTCCTCAGAGCTCCGAGTGGCAATATTTGCTGCGCCTATCCAAACAAAGAAATTAATAATCAAATTTCATAAGCAGATTATACTCAATGCACAGTAAAAAAAAACCACATGAAAGTTTAACACAAAGATTTAATTTTTATCGATTACAAATAAAATTACATTTAAACTCAAACGTCAGATGCCAGCAAAGCAATTAAAGAATCATCTTACACATCATAGAGTTATCATAGAATTTACAGTGCAGGAGGCCATTCGGCCCATCGAGTCTGCACCGGCTCTTGGAAAGAGCACCCTACCCAAGGTCAACACCGCCACCCTATCCCCATAACCCAGTAACCCCACCCAACACTAAGGGCAATTTTGGACACTATGGGCAATTTATCATGGCCAATCCACCTAACCTGCACATCTTTGGACTGTGGGAGGAAACCGGAGCACCCGGAGGAATCCCACGCACACACGGGGAGGATGTGCAGACAGTGATCCAAGCCGGAATTGAACCTGGGACCCTGGAGCGGTGAAGCAATTGCGCTGACCACTATGCTACCGTGCTGCCCACATAGAGAGCACCTTTCCCATCTTGTTTCATATTCCAACATTGCTCAGAACCAATAAACTGTTGTAATGTATACTGATGCCGTGGCTGATTTGCACACAGCCACATTCCACAATTAGCATGATAAATAACCAGCGAATCTGTTTTTAATGGTGCTGATCAAAGGAATTCTCTTCCTCCTCCTCCCAATCGTGTCAAGGGATATTTATATCTACTTGAATGCTGAATGAAATCACAATTCAACATCCCATCCCAAGATAGTATTTACACCAATGCAGCATCTCCTTTGTGTTACAATTTTAGTCTAGATTATGTGTTCAAGTCCCAGAATGATGCTTGGAGCCACAACCTCCGAACTGAACTAACAGCTAAAATTAAGTTGCTTGGGATGAGGCTTACATTATAGTATATGCAATTCTAAAATTACAAAAGTGATGCAGGAGAGAGGATTAAAGTCTGTGGAACACTGGTATCAGTATCAAAACAATTTGCTCCAGAAAATGAACTTGAACCTAATTGAACTGGTGCCATTAGTAAACCAAGGAGGGCAAGCACACATTAGGAGATATTAGGACAGATGACCAAAATCTAGATCAAAGAGGCAGATTTTAAGGAGAGCCTCAAAGGAGGAAGGAGCATTAGATAGGTTTAGGAAGAGAATTCAGGAGCTTAGTGTCTTGGCAGCTGAAGACGCCACAACCAATGGTGGTGTGATTAAAATCAGAGATTGTCAAGAGGCCCGAATTAAAGTACTGCAGATATCTCGAAGGCTGTGTGTCTGGAAAAGCTGACAACTGTCTGAAGCAGCAGCGGGGCGAGAGGAGCAGCAGTGGAGTAAGAGGATTAGTGCATGCAAGGAGGAGAGGACCCAGCAGAGGGGCGAGAGGGGCAGACTGCAAGGCACGAGAGTGCGGGAAAATGACATCACTCTTTAAAAGTGACATCCTTGACAGGCAGGCAGATGATTGGTGGTTGATGAGTATTTGTTAGTCCCTGTTCTACAGCAAAACCCATCTCCAGTCATCTTGGATTTCCCTGCCACTGGGCCAGGACTTCACTTCGCTGGGATCCTGTGGTGGTTGATGAGCCACGACCACCTCACATTAAAAGAATTCCCACAAAGGCATCTTTGCACCCCACCGCCATCCCACCCACCCAAATGGATTTTGAGGCCTGGAATGTCAGGACCCTTATGGACATCCCCAACAGCAACAGACCTGAACATCGTAATGCCATCATAGCCCAGGAACTCCAGCACCACAACACTGACATCACCGCCCTGAGCGAGACACGACAGACAGGAGAGGGCTCGCTTAAAGAACAGGTGGCAGATACACCTTCTTCTGGAAAGGCAAACCAGAAGAAGAACGTCATCTCGACAGGGTCGGCTTCACCATAAAAAACAAATTGGTTGGGTATCTCAATGAACCCTCCTGTGGGGTAAGCGAACACCTCAAGACCCATATGGCTCAACCTGTCCCAAAAGCAGCACATCACCGCCATCAGTGTCTACGCCCCAACCCGAGATGCAATGGCCGAGACAATAGAGGCGTTCTACTCCAGCCTTGACCAATTGCTGTTCTTCATCCCAAAGGACAAGCTGCTTCTCCTCGCCGACTTCAATGCTGGTGTCTAGCCTGGTGATAACCAACGAGCCAGAGCCACAGAATGTCCAGAGCACCTGGTCTGCCTTAAAAGCCACCATAGTCAGCACCTGCGAGAAGAAGCACCTGGGGCTCTCAACCAGGAAACGCCAAGACTGGTTTGACGAAATCCAGGATTTCCTTTACCGCAAACGCTAGGAGTCCCTGAATTAACAGCTGTAGCCATCTTGGTTGGCCACGTCCCGATTACAAAATGGACACTTGCAAAGAATGCAGGGAAAATTGGACAATACTGAGAAATAAGCAGGTGCAAGGTCTGTCTGTTGATTAGCGCCTTGGCTCTGAGACAGGATAGAAACTGCTAAGCCATCTACATACTAATGAGCCATCTCCAGGGACAAAAGGGAAACATTTAGATAAACAATGTTAAGGCAGACACCCCGGCCCCAGAGGAGACTCAAACAAAGCAAACCAACGGCCACCTAGGACACGCCCCGCAACCAGGGAACCCACCCCTCTATTGGAGGAAGATCGATAAGAATGATTGGGAAAGGCTCAATTAATTGAGGCCAAGTTCAAGGCCCGCCCAAAAGTTCGCGAAGCCCTTTTAGGTATAAAAAGTATTCCCCAAGAGAGAATCTTTCTTCTTTGGCCTTGGCTCTCAGCGAAGAGCGACCAGCCTAGCAGCTACGCCAGACCAAGTAAGTTCCAAGTCAACGCACGCTACGAGATAGACGCTTCTAGTTGCTATCCTGTAAACAGCTCAACCCAGCAGTCTCAGAACCGAGCAACAACCATTGTTCCTCTGACTGAATGGGCACCCGAAGCTAAGTATAGGCTTTAGTAATAGTGATAGTTTAGTTTGTAGAGTTTGTGCATGAGTAGATTTGACTGTGTAAATAAATGAGCATTGCTTTTCAACTTACTAACTGGTGTATCGAGTCTGTGATCAGTATTCGGTTCTGAACCCCTCCTGTGTCCCAAAGAAATTCTACGGGTTGTCCCCGAACTTTGCCTGCCACTACTGGTCTACTGGACTTGTCCCAAAGGGTGTCGCAGACCCAAGTTGGGGAACCCGCACACCGTCAGTCGGTGCCGTTCATGTTTGCATTCTCTGAACGGGCGCTAACGCTATGGATCGGCTTTGCCCTATTCCTGTTTAGGGTGCCTGCCTGTTGGCTTCTCTGCTGCTTTTGGAGCACGTTGCACTCTTGTGCAAAGTGTCCTAACTGGCCACAGTTGTAGCATTCCTCAGCTTTGGGCTGGGGTGGGCTGGGTTCCTGCCCTCATTTACCCATGCGGGTTTCTGGTGCGCTTTAACTGGGTTCATCTCTGTCTGCTCTTCATTGGGTGTTATAAATGCAGTTTTGCCTACAATTGATTGCTCCCAAGCGCGGGACAATCTCTTCAAAACCCATTTTTCATTGTGGGCCTCATCGGAGGGGTCATAATTTGCGCAAGCTTTTCTTCTTGCTTCTGTGCCGTGGGAGACTAGAATTCAGGTCCATTTGGCCATATTATCTGGGGACAAATGGGCGCGGACTATCTCTCCAAAAACTGCTGTGAAGTGAATCCACAAGCGTACAGCAAACGCTGTGGGGTGCTCTGTCTTCTTTTGCCTACACTTATTTAGGCCTTCTACAGGGTCTCCTCTGTTAAAGCCGATCGCATCAAGGATTGCTGTGTGCATCTCTTGGAGTGTGCCTCCTCCTACATTCTGTGGGTCGGGAAGGGCTGCCACGACTGAAGGGTTGAGGCTTAAAACTGTGAGCTTCACTTGCTCCTTTTCGTCCAGGCTGTACATGGTAGCCTGCTGTTTGACTTTCGTGAAAAATTGGTGTGGGTCTGATGTGGGAAGGAACGGTGTAATTTTTCCACACGCGTCCCGTAATTGGGTCACGGTTAACGGGGATGTATAAAGGAAATCTGCTTCTCCTTCTGCTGTGGCCCTGCGGTGTGTGGTTACATGGTTCATGGGGGTGTGTTCTGCCTGTTCGGTTGGGGGTTGGGACGCTTTCCTTATCTGGGGTTTTTCCTGCATACATGTCCCATGTCCGTATCTATGGGCAGTCTCGTTCAATTCCTGCCATTCGGGGCCATTTTCTTGATCTAATTGTGGTCCAAATGTGCTTTGAAACCCATTTTGAACGGAAAACAGAGATTGCAATTCTGCAATTTGCTTCCGGCACTTTGCGTGGTCGACGGAGCTCTGCCTTTGTTCCGTCGTGGAAGTATGGAGTGCTCGTAGGGCCGCTTTTAAATCGTTGCACTGTTTCTGCAATTTCTCGACTTGCTGTTCTGTCTCTTGTCTTACCAAGACCGCACGTTGCGTGTCCTGGTGCGCCTTATCATATTGTGTCTGAAAGCTGTTCAAATGTGCGAGACAAGACTGATGTGCCCACTTGGCATCATCCACCTCTCTGCCCCTTGCTGCTAACTGCTCTTTTAAATCTCGATTCTCCTTCTCTACCTCGCACACGTCTACCTCACTACTTCTGTCTCTCTCCTCTATCTCTCTACGGAGCATCCGAACAACCTCCTCTGTGCCTCGCAATTGTGCCAAACAGGACACAATTGCCATCAGCTTGCGAGCTTTCCCTAAGCTCTTACTTGTGTATCTCTGACAGGTTCTCCCATCAAGTATGTCCTATACTCCCGGGACCTGTTTCCTCATTAGCGCAGAATTCACTCCAAAGAGGCCATCCTTTCCCTTTGAGATATTTCCTGATCTCATCTTCCCAAACGGGACACTGTCCTACTCTACTGGTCGCTGCGACCTCAAATTCCTGGGGGTTTATAAGGCGTTCCATTGCCTTCATTGCCATTTTCTCTATCTAGGTTCTCTACTGAATTTGGAACAGGGGGTGATAAAGTGGTGATGTAAACACGGGTACATCTTACGCTAATTTCCGGCCTACAAAACTCCCGACAGTTTTACGCAACAAAATCTCTCAGGTTTACCATATATCCCTGTTAGTACGCATGTATTAACACACTTCCGAATCTCAGAGGCTTGATCAGTACTGTTCTTACGCTTGTGGTTTTTCTGTTTCCAATTGGATTCTCAATTCAAATTTTGGGTTCTCCCGGAGTGGTTAGGTCACTTCTAAATCGAGTCCTGTCAGGAGTCGCCAGTAAATGTTGCTCTCTTTGGTGTTATCTCTTAATTTGGCTCTGTTTAATTACGTTTGCTCAAGAGTCGCCAGGTATCTTTCGACACCGCCACAAGGTTCAGAACCGAATACTGATCACAAACTCGATACAGCAGTTAGTAAGTTCAAAAGCAATGCTCATTTATTTACACACAGTCAAATCTACTTATGCATAAACTCTACAAACTAAACTATCACTATTACTAAAGCCTATACTTAGCTTTGGGCGCCCACTCAGTCAGAGGAACAATAGCCGTTGCTCGGTTCGGAGGTTGCTGGGTTGAGATGTTTACAGGATAGTAACTAGGAGCATTGTTCTCGTAGCATGCGTTGACTAAGAACTTACTTGGTCTGGCGTAGCTGCTAGGCTGGTCTCTCTTCACTGAGAGCCAAGGCCAAAGAAGAAAGATTCTCTCTTGCGGAATACTTTTTATACCTAAAAGGGCTTCGCGAACTTTTGGGCGGGCCTTGAACTCAATTAATTGGGCCTTTCCCAATCATTCTTATCGATCTTCCTCCAATAGAGGGGTGGGTTCCCTGGTTGCTGGGCATGTCCTAGGTGGCTGTTGGTTTGCTTTGTTTGAGTCTCCTCTGTGGGGTGTCTGCCTTAACATTATTTATCTAAATGTTTCCCTTTTGTCCCCGGAGATGGCTCATTAGTATGTAGATGGCTTAGCAGTTTCTGTCCTGTTTGAGAGCCAAAGCTCTAATCAACAGACAGACCTTGCACCTGCTTGTTTCTCAGTATTGTCCAATTTTCTCTGCATTCTTTGCAAGTGTCCATTTTGTAATCGGGCCATGGCCATCCCAGATGGCTACACAGCTTCACAAAATCTCAAGTGAGAGGAAACTAGCCTATAGGCAACTGAAAGTCGAGTGGCAACAAAGAACCCACAACCTAAAGAACAGATGGTGGGTGGAAAGAGCGCAGGTGACTCAGCAACTCACCGACAAGCATGGTGAGTGCGGTTTCTTCAGTATAATTAAAACCATCTATGGTCCAAATACTCAGGAATCCACCCCACTGGCAGCAAAAATGGAGGGTGCACATCACAGACAGAAAGACAGTCAACACCCGCTGGAGAGAGCACTTTGAGGACCTCCCCAACCAAGACACAGCCTTCGGCGCATGTGCCCACAGCACTATCACCCAACACGCTAGCCGCCACCATCTCATCATAACCCTCGGCGTAAAGTCGAAAAGCCAACTGATAGCTGAAGAACAACAAGGCCTCTGCACAGATTGAATCCCCTCAGAAATATTAAAATGCGGTGGAGAGGCACTCTTGACAAAAGTCTATAAACTCTTCAACCCCTTGTCTATAAGGTAGAGAGCATGTCGGATGACACCTTAATTATGACCATCTTCAAGAACGAAGACAGGTCCGACTGCGGGAATTCCAGAAGGATTTCCCAACTCTTTACCACGGGAAAGGTCATTGCGAGAATTCTCCACAACCACCTCCTCCTTGTATCTGAAGAGCTCCTCCCCGAGTCTCATGTGGCTTTTGCCCATCAAGAGGGCAGCACGGTAGCATATTGGTTAGCACAGTTGCTTCGCAGCTCCAGGGTCCCAGGTTCGATTCCCGACTTGGGTCACTGTCTGTGCGGAGTCTGCACATTCTCCCCGTGTTTGCATGGGTATCCTCCGGCGCCTCTTGTTTCCTCCCACAGTCCAAAGATGTGCAGGCTAGGTGGATTGGCTCAGCTAAATTGCCCTCAAGTGTCCAAAAAAGATTAGGTGGGGTTACGGGGATAGGGTGGAGTTACGGGCTTAGGAAGGGTGCTCTTTCCAAAGGCCGTTGCAGACTCGATGGGCCGAATGACCTCCTTCTGCACCGTAAATTCTATGATTCTATGAAGAGGCACAATGGGCATGATCATCCATGTGACAAATCCAGGAAAAGTGCAGGGATCAGCATCAACCTCTGTACATGGCCTTCTTTGATCTCGCCAAGGACTTTGACTGTCAACCGTGAGGGATTGTGGAACATTCTCCTTAAATTCGCAGAAATTCTTCACCATTCTCCACCTGCTCCACAATGACATGTAAGCACTGATTTGCACAAACGGAATTACCACAGAACCACCACAAACAGGGCTATATGATTGCACCAATGCTCTTCTCCATCTTCCTCGCAGCAACATTCCAATCCATCACCCTGAAACTCACCAGTGAAGTGGAGCTGCCGGTCAAACGGGAAACTGTTCAACCTCCGACGCCTCCAGGCTAGAACCAAGACTACCCAAACTTCTGTCATCGAGCTGCAGTATGCAGACTCGCCCGTGTGAACGCACACTCAGAGGCCGAGCTACAAACCATCGTTGAAGCATTCACCGAGGCATATGAGAGAATGGGCCTCAGATTAAACATCTGGAGAACAAAGGTTCCCTACCAGCCCACTCCTATTACATAAAACTGCCAGCCGGCCATCAAGATCCACGGTGAGTCCCATGGACAATGTGGATCATGTCCCATACCTCAGGAGCCTAAGTAGACATCGGCGATTAAATCCAGTATCGACTCCAATGGGTCAGAGCAGTCTTCGGATGCCTGAGGAACAGCATGTTTGAAGATCAAGACCTCAAGTCCAGCACCAAGCTCATGGTCTACAGAGCAGCCATGGTCCCCGCCCTCCTCTATGTATTAGAAACATGGACAATGTACAACAGACATCTCAAATCCTTGGAGAGATATCACCAAAATCCTGCAAATCCATTGGCAGGATAGGTGTACTCTCCCAGGCCAATATCCCCAGTATTGAGGCAATGGTCATGGATATTGATATCGGTCTTAAATATACTCAGAGACTTGGCCTCCACAGCCTTCTGCGGCAATGAGTTCCACAGGCTCACCACCCCCTGGCTGAAGTTCCTCCTTATCTCTATTTTAAAGAAGCGTTCCTTCAGTCTGAGGCTGTTCCCTCAGGTTCTAGTTTCTACTAGTGGAAAAATCCTCTCCACGTTCACTCTATCTGGGCCGTTCAGTATTCTGTAAGTTTCAATGAGATCCCTCCTCATCCTTCTAAACTTCATTGAGTCCTCAACTGCTCCTCATATGAAAAGTCCTTCCTTCCAGGGATCATTCTTGTCAACCTCCTCTGGACCAAAATGTTTTATAATTGCTCAATTCGGGCAGCACGGTGGCGCAGTGGGTTAGCACTGCAGCCTCACGGCGCCGAGGTCCCAGGTTCGATCCAGGCTCTGGGTCACTGTCCGTGTGGAGTTTGCACATTCTCCCAGTGTTTGTGTGGGTTTCACCCCCACAACCCAGAGATGTGCAGGGTAGGTGAATTGACCACGCTAAATTGTCCCTTAATTGGAAAAAAAATGAATTGGGTATTTTTTAAAAAATTTTAAAATTGCTCAATTTGATTATTTTCCAAATCATTCATTTTTAAAAATATTTATTCTTTCATGGGATGGATCAAGGGCTGGCCTTGTTGCCATCCCTAATTGCCCTTAAAGTGAGTGCTTGCTTCATCATTTCAAAGGGCATTTAAGTGTCAGCAACATTGATGGCTCCAGAGGCACATTCAGGCCAGACTAGTCAAGGACAGTAGATTTCCTTCTCCAGAGGAAGTATGGTGAGTCAGATGGGTTTTTATGACAATTGATGATAATTTCATGGTCACCATTACCGAGATTAGCTTTCAATACCACATTTTAATTGAATTAGCTTCCAAGATGGGAAGTCTACCAGCGTCCCCAGTTCACTATCCTGAGTCTCTTGAATACTAGCCCAGTGACATTACCACTATGCTACCATTTCCTATAGGGATCCAAGCAATCATTGTAATATTGTAATATTTTCTGACACATATATATAATTTGCTTTCATTTGGAAGAAAATGAATCCCCTTATATAAGTGGCTAACATGCAAACTTAAAAATGACACTAGCACGGTGGCACAGTCGTAAGCTCTGCTGCCTCACAGTGTCAGGGACTCTGCTCGCAATTCCGGGGGTAACTGTCTATGTGGTGTTCCCCCCATGTCTGAGTGGGTTTCCTCCACATGCTCCGGTTTCCTCCTATAGTCCAAAGATGTGCGGGTTAGGTGGATTGGTCATGCAAAATCGCCCTTAGGGTCCAAGGCTGTGCAGGTTAGGTTACAGGGATACGGCGGGTGGACATGGGAGTGGACATGGGTGGAGTGCTCTTTTGATGGGCCAGTGCAGACTCGATGGTTCGAATGGCCTCCTTCTGCACTGTAGGGATTCTACGATTCTATAAAGTTTGACAAATTTATGAGAATTCGCTAAGGATGTAATGAGCAAATTAGATAAAGGGGAACCAGTATATGTAGTGTATTTGTGTTTTCAGAAGGCATTCGCTATGTTGCCACATAAAAGGTCACTGTGCAAGCATTTGCATTGTTGGGGGTAATATATTAGCATGGGCAGAGGATTGACTAATTAACAGAAAACGGAATTAAAAGCATCAATTTCAGGTTGACAAACTAACTACTGGATGCCACAGGAATCAGAGTAGAGATTTCAACTATTTACAATCTATACTAATAACTTACATGAAAGGATCAAGTGTATTGTGTTATATTCTAATAATTTCTAAATCATGCAGGAATATTACATGTTCATGAGTATGCATATGAATCCATAATGTCAGATCACTCACTACTACACGACAGTGTTTATTCCGTCAACAATGCATCAGTCAGCAGTGCGATCTTAGAAATGCATTTGATGAACCTCCAGCACCTGAATCCAGAAGTATGATTATTTTGAACTTCTGGGAACCATAAGGCATAACATGGTAACAGCAGGTAGCTGTTAGCATCATGCACTAAAGCGCAGCACAATAATAAGTCAAAGGAAAGTGTCTGTTATGAAAAAAAACCATATTATCGTGAAATATTCTTTTCAGTTTTGGAATAAAGGTTACATTAAATTTCAATTTGTGGTTATTAGAATTTTTCTGTCCATTGACCTCAATGGCTAGAAAATCAGGGATGCCACATATCAGGCAAGCAAGTCATCAAGTGAATGCCATGGTGAGAGTGAAATGTCTTCATCTCAGGTCTATATTGTTCAGTGTACCATATTAAAAATAATAATTTTTCTATCCTATAAGTATGAACATTCGTGCAGTAAGGTGGAAGATCTTGCGCTAAATCATAGCTGCTATAGAAAACCAAAGGCAACTACCCAAGAAGTGGCATATTCAAGCACGGACAGTTCGCTTTCAGTCAGACACTGTATATTTGGTTGATGATCTTGTTGATATACATCTAGCACACTTATTAAGAATTGAATGACAAAAGAAATGACCAACTGATAAAAATTATGAAGCTTTCGATTACAGTCATTGTGGTAGCATTTCTTTTCTGCATCAAATTTGCCTTGAAGATATGCAGATAAATAATTGTACAAGATTGAATTTTACATGGCGTTCTGAAATGACTTGGACAACATTGCATGCCACAAACATCCCTCAAAACACTACCTCCTCCATTGTAAATATTCTTCCACTTCTTTTTTTATTCTGTATGTGTGGTAACACAGCTTTGTTCTTAATAAATAGCTCTATGGACAGAGTAGATAAGGAGAACAAAGAACAGTACAGCACATCAACAGGCCCTTCAGCCTGCCAAGCCTGTGCCAACCATGCTCCCCGTCTAACCTAAAGCCTTTCACACTTCTGGGGCCCATATCCCTCTATCCCATCCTATTCATGTATTTGTCCCCTTAGACATCACTGTGGTACCTGCTTACCACCTCCTCTGGCAGAGAGTTCCAGGCACCCACTACCCTCTGTGTAAAAAAACTTCCCTCGCACATCTTCTCCAAACTTTGTCCCTCGCACATTAAACCTATGCCCCCTAGTAATTGACTCTTCCACCCTGGGGAAAAAGCTTCTGACTATCCACTCTGTCCATGCCCCTCATAATTTTGTAGACTTCTATCAGTCGCCTCTCAACCTCCGTTAGTCCAGAGAGAACGAACTAGCTTATCCAACCTCTCCTCATAGCTAATGCCCTTCATACCAAGCAACATCTTGGTAAACCTCTTCAGTACCCTCTCCAAAACTCCACGTCCTTCTGGTAGTGTGGCAACCAGAATTGAACACTATATTCTAGGTGTGGCCTAACCAAGGTTCTATATAGCTGCAGCATGACTTGCCAATTTTTCTACTCAAGGCCCCGGCCGATGAAGGTAAGCATGCCATAAGCCTTCTTGACTACCTTCTCCACCTGCGTTGCCACTCTCAGTAACCGGTGGACCTGTACACCCCTTTGCCTGTCAATACTCTTAAGGATTATGCCATTTACTGCATATTTCCCACCTGTATTAGCCCTTCCAAAATGCACTACCTCACATTTGTCTGGACTAAACTCGATCTGCCATCTCTCCGCGCCCAAGTGGCCAAATGTGGGCAATTGGGACCAGCTGAGGTAAAACTGGGCAGCATGGACAAGTTGGGCCGAAGGGCCTGTTTTGTAAATCACTATGTAAACCTTTAAGGACTGGTTTAGCTCAATGGTTTGTGATGCAGACCAAGGCCAGCAGCGCGGCCCGTACCAGCTTACCCGAAAAGACGCCGGAATGTGGCGACTAGGAGCTTTTCACGGTAACTTCATACTTGTGACAATAAAAGGTTTTTTTTTTTTTTAATGACTCGAAGTCTCTAACTGATCTACATCCTGCTGTATCCTCTGACAGTCCTCATTGCTATATGCAATTCCACCAACCTTTGTATCGTCCGCAAACTTACTAATCAGTTACATTTTCTCGGAATCATTTATATATACTACAAACAGCAAAAGTACCAGCACTGATCCCTGTGGAACACCAATGAGAAATTGTTCTCATTCATGAAAGGATCAACAATGAGAGGCACAGATTTAAAATAATTGACAAAAGAAAGAAAAGCGGACTTCCGGTGACGGAGGGCGGGAGGCAGCCGCACGTTGGAGGGCTCCCGTTCGGGAACGGCATTGTCGAGGGTTAACGCCCGGTCCTAGGGCCAGCGAAGGCAGTAAAAGTCAGGAGACAGCACAGAGGAGAAGAATGTCGAAGACCAGCAAAAAAACGGCCGTGAAAAAAGCGGCTGAAAGTCCGTTGGGGAGTGGAAAGGTCAACGCGGGGTCAGTAAAGAAAATGGAGGCTGGAGCACCAGGGGAGGCCGCAGTGCTTACGGCTGAAGGAATAACTAAGGTGATGGCTGCGTAATTCGAAAAGCAGTTTGCGCAGTTTGCAAAATGCATGGAGACGGTGAGGAACAAGAAGAGGTTTTGAGTGCGCTGGTGGAGGAAGCGATTTCCCCGGCAGTGGCGAGCGCAGTGGCGGAGGTGCGAGAGCAAAGGGAGGCGCTGAAGGAAGTGGAGGAGACGTTATTGCAGCACGGTGATCAACTTGCCTCGATGGGGAAGGAGATGCGGAAGGTGATGGACATTAACAAGGATCAGCGAGGAAACATGGAAGACCTGGAAAACAGATCCAGGTGACAGAATTTGAGGACTGTGGGGCTGCCCGAGGAGTTGAAGGACCGAAGCGATGCTGGCAAAACTTTTGGGGGAGGGGGAGGATCCCTCCCGATATGAACTGGATTGGGCTCATCGGTCGTGGAGGCCGGTACCAAAGGCGAGTGAGCCGCCAAGGGCAGTGACTCTGTGCTTCCGTAGGTACAGTGTGAAGGAGAAGGTCCTGAGCTGGGCCAAGCAGGAGTGGGTGGTGCAGTGGGCTGGAACTGGTATAAGTGTATACCAGGACTTTACAGTGGAGCTGGCAAGGAGGCGGGCTGCCTTCAACCAGGTGAAGAGGGCACTGTACATTAGCAAGGTGCAGTGCAGCATTGTATATCCAGCGAAGCTGAGGGTGACTTATAAGCTCAGGGACTTTTATTTTGGAACGGCAGAAGCAGCGGAGGAGTTTGCGAAGGCAGAAGAACTGTGGCAGAACTGACAAATTGAGAAATGGCCATGTGCCGATGTAACCTCATGACTGTATTTTCTTCTTTTTTGTTTCACTGCGCGCGGGTGTAGGGGCTAAAGGAGCCAATGTTGTATATATTTGGACAAGGGAAGTGATGGGACTTTGACTCAAAATGAGGGCTCTTTGGGGTGTAGGTGGATATGCGGGGTTTGTGTGCTAAAAGGGGATCGCTGGGCTTTCCTAGGGCCGGGCAAGGGGGAAAGGGACCCGGGCAGGGGCCTCCACGCTGGCCGGTTTAAGCCGGCCAGTGAACGGGAGTGAGGTGGGGGGAGGGGCTGCGGCCATCGGAGCCTGGCAGAACAGGGTCTGAGTGGTCTAGCCGGGGTGGAAAGTTGGGGGGAAGGAACAGAGGTTGGGTGGAAGAGTTTTACAAGAGGCAGTGGACGGGAGGAGCTGGAGACTTGGGGGGGGGGGGGGGGGGTGTACAACTCTTGGGTATCATATACGGTACTCTTTCAGAGGCTGGATGGCGTTGAGTGTAGGGGGGGGGGGAGGGAGAGTGGACTCTATAGGTAAATGGTGACCATGGGCGGTCCCGGACTCCTTTTTCTTTTTCCCTTTTGTTTCCACCGTGGGAGGGTTTGGTTTATTGGGTGCATATATTGACAGGTGGGCCGTTGTTTGGGGTGGTGGGAGGATGGGATCATTGGTATTGTTAAGGGGATTGATTTTGTATTTGTTACCATTTGCTGTTTGTGGGTGGGGTGTAAATCTTTGAAGGAAAATGTGAAAATGTAAATAAAAAAATATTTTCTTTAAAAAGAAAGAAAAGCAACACGAGAAAAAACTTTTTCATGCAGCACTTGGTTAAGATCTGGAATGTACTGCCTAAGAGTATGGTGGAGGAAGGTTAAAGAGAAACATTAATAATGGAATTAGACTGTTACCTGAAAAGGAAGAATCTACAGGGTTACTGGGAGAAGCTGGGAGAATGGTACTAAGTACTCTGCTCATTAAAAGAGCCAATGCAGACATGATGGACTGAATTGCCTCCTTCTGGACTGTCACAATTCTGTGAATTTGTGAATAAAGTCCATATATTATCAACAAAATAAATGTTGCATTATATTAACAAAAGTCAATCCAAATTAGTGCCAGAGAATGCAAAAACTGGGTGAATTGTGCAAAAATACAATGGCCACTGCTACAGCAATGAACACACAGCTACAGCTCTGGAAGAATTGGGGGCTGATGCCATAGAGGCATTTGAGAAGTTTAAACAAAAGTGAAAATTGACATTTAGTATCCTTCTAAAGGACACTAGTGAAGAATGAAAGGTCAGTTGAATCCTGTTGTTTTATGGAGTGGGCAGCGAATTATCAAGGTCAACTGGCTTGGTAACAAGCCTAATTGGTCTTTGATTATTTATTCAAAAGTGGCAAGTGGGCTGCAGATTCTGCCCACCACCCACCCAGCTCTGGGATAAATGGGGAGGTAGTAGGATTGACAGATGCCCTATTTTGTATGCGCCTCCTCTGAAAATACACCCAGAGGAGGTGCATAAAATGTAGCCCCATACAGACTCTTGATCTAGGTTGTAGGGAACAAACAGTACAGTGGAACTGAGGCGAAGGTCAGGTCACCGATGATCTAACTGAATGGCGGTATAGGGTCTTGGGATCATATAGCCTGTTCCTCTTCTGATTTCTTCTGTTCTTAATGAGTGCAGTATTCAAACAACAATGTTTACAAGTTCAAAATTCTGAAAACAGGAACATCCCAATTTTTAGCTCACAGTAAGAAGGCAAAATAAAGAAAGCAAAGAAAAATAGATTTCATACATTGCATCCTTTAGGATGCCAAAAAGCACTTTACAACCAATGAAGTACTTTTGAAATGCATTAAGTCACTGTTATAATATTGTAAATTATTAAAGCAACTAATCTGCCAATAGAAATTTTAAAGTTACTAACTGAGGATTTATCATTTTACAAACAAACAAAGAACAAAGAAATGTACAGCACAGGAACAGGCCCTTCGGCCCTCCAAGCCCGTGCCGACCATACTGCCCGACTAAACTACAATCTTCTACACTTCCTGGGTCCGTATCCTTCTATTCCCATCCTATTCATATATTTGTCAAGATGCCCCTTAAATGTCCCTATCGTCCCTGCTTCCACTACCTCCTCCGGTAGTGAGTTCCAGGCACCCACTACCCTCTGCGTAAAAAACTTGCCTCGTACATCTACTCTAAACTTTGCCCCTCTCACCTTAAACCTATGCCCCCTAGTAATTGACCCCTCTACCCTGGGGAAAAGCCTCTGACTATCCACTCTGTCTATGCCCCTCATAATTTTGTATACCTCTATCAGGTCGCCCCTCAACCTCCTTCGTTCCAGTGAGAACAAACCGAGTTTATTCAACCGCTCCTCATAGCTTATGCCCTCCATACCAGGCAACATTCTGGTAAATCTCTTCTGCACCCTCTCTAAAGCCTCCACATCCTTCTGGTAGTGTGGCGACCAGAATTGAACACTATACTCCAAGTGTGGCCTAACTAAGGTTCTATACAGCTGCAACATGACTTGCCAATTCTTATACTCAATGCCCCGGCCAATGAAGGCAAGCATGCCGTATGCCTTCTTGACTACCTTCTCCACCTGTGTTGCCCCTTTCAATGACCTGTGGACCTGTACTCCTAGATCTCTTTGACTTTCAATACTCTTGAGGGTTCTACCATTCACTGTATATTCCCTACCTGCATTAGCCCTTCCAAAATGCATTACCTCACATTTGTCCGGATTAAACTCCATCTGCCATCTCTCCGCCCAAGTCTCCAGACAATCTAAATCCTGCTGTATCCTCAGACAGTCCTCATCGCTATCCGCAATTCCACCAACCTTTGTGTCGTCTGCAAACTTACTAATCAGACCAGTTACATTTTCCTCCAAATCATTTATATATACTACAAACAGCAAAGGTCCCAGCACTGATCCCTGTGGAACACCACTGGTCACAGCCCTCCAATGAGAAAAGCATCCCTCCATTGCTACCCTCTGCCTTCTATGGCCTAGCCAGTTCTGTATCCACCTTGCCAGTTCACCCCTGATCCCGTGTGACTTCACCTTTTGTACTAGTCTACCATGAGGGACCTTGTCAAAGGCCTTACTGAAGTCCATATAGACAACATCTACTGCCCTACCTGCATCAATCATCTTAGTGACCTCCTCGAAAAACTCTATCAAGTTAGTGAGACACGACCTTCCCTTCACAAAACCGTGCTGCCTCTCACTAATATGTCCATTTGCTTCCAAATGGGAGTAGATCCTGTCTCGAAGAATTCTCTCCAGTAATTTCCCTACCACTGAAGTAAGGCTCACCGGCCTGTAGTTTCCGGGATTATCCTTGCTACCCTTCTTAAACAGAGGAACAACATTGGCTATTCTCCAGTCCTCCGGGACATCCCCTGAAGGCAGCGAGGATCCAAAGATTTCTGTCAAGGCCTCAGCAATTTCCTCTCCAGCCTCCTTCAGTATTCTGGGGTAGATCCCATCCGGCCCTGGGGACTTATCTACCTTAATATTTTTTAAGACACCCAACACCTCGTCTTTTTGGATCACAATGTGACCCAGGCTATCTACACACCCTTCTCCAGACTCAACATCTACCAATTCCTTCTCTTTGGTGAATACTGATGCAAAGTATTCATTTAGTACCTCGCCCATTTCCTCTGGCTCCACACATAGATTCCCTTGCCTATCCTTCAGTGGGCCAACCCTTTCCCTGGCTACCCTCTTGCTTTTTATGTACGTGTAAAAAGCCTTGGGATTTTCCTTAACCCTATTTGCCAATGACTTTTCATGACCCCTTCTAGCCCTCCTGACTCCTTGCTTAAGTTCCTTCCTACTTTCCTTATATGCCACACAGGCTTCGTCTGTTCCCAGCCTTTTAGCCCTGACAAATGCCTCCTTTTTCTTTTTGACGAGGCCTACAATATCACTCGTCATCCAAGGTTCCCGAAAATTGCCGTATTTATCTTTCTTCCTCACAGGAACATGCCTGTCCTGTATTCCTTTCAACTGACACTTGAAAGCCTCCCACATGTCAGATGTTGATTTGCCCTCAAACATCCGCCCCCAATCTATGTTCTTCAGTTCCCGCCTAATATTGTTATAATTAGCCTTCCCCCAATTTAGCACATTCATCCTCGGACCACTCTTATCCTTGTCCACCAGTACTTTAAAACTTACTGAATTGTGGTCACTGTTACCGAAATGCTCCCCTACTGAAACATCTACCACCTGGCCGGGCTCATTCCCCAATACCAGGTCCAGTACCGCCCCTTCCCTAGTTGGACTGTTTACATATTGTTTTAAGAAGCCCTCCTGGATGCTCCTTACAAACTCCGCCCCGTCTAAGCCCCTGGCACTAAGTGAGTCCCAGTCAATATTGGGGAAGTTGAAGTCTCCCATCACCACAACCCTGTTGTTTTTACTCTTTTCCAAAATCTGTCTACCTATCTGCTCCTCCATCTCCCGCTGGTTGTTGGGAGGCCTGTAGTATACCCCCAACATTGTGACTGCACCCTTCTTATTCCTGATTTCTACCCATATAGCCTCACTGCCCTCGGAGGTGTCCTCCCGCAGTACGCGGGTACTCATCTCCACCCTTTATACCCTTTTGGCAATGTTGCATAGTAGATTTACTGTTGCGCTGGATCCTGGACAACTACAGGACTCGGAATGCTCAAAGGATAAAATGTAAATTAAATACTTCTTTTTTTTTTAAAATACATTTATTAAAGTTTTTTAACACAATTTTTCCCCCTTACAAATAATAACCCCCCCCCCCACCCCCCCCACCCCCCACCCCCCGTAACAAAAAAAAAGAGAAATCGTGCGGAGCAAGATATATACATGAAAAATGATATATTTACACAGCTTTGTACACTGGCCCTCACCCGTACGTGCCAATTTCCCCAACCCTTCATATTATCTCTTGCCCATCCACCCTCCCAGGCAGTCCCCACTTTCTCCCCCCCCCCCCTCCCCAGGACGTCGTCGTTCCCCCCCCAAGGTTAGACATAGAATTTACAGTGCAGAAGGAGGCCATTCGGCCCATCGAGTCTGCACCGGCTCTTGGAAAGAGCACCCTACCGAAGGTCCAAACCTCCACCCTATCCCCATAACCCCACCTAATCCCCATAACCCAGTAACCCCACCCTACGGGCAATTTTGGACACTATGGGCAATTTAGCATGGCCAATCCACCTAACCCGCACATCTTTGGACTGTGGGAGGAAACCGGAGAACCCGGAGGAAACCCACGCACACACGGGGAGAACGTGCAAACTCCGCACAGACAGTGACCCAAGCCGGAATCGAACCTGGGACCCTGGAGCTGTGAAGCAATTGTGCTAACCACCATGCTACCGTGCTGCCCCAAAGGGAAGAGGAGCTTCCTTCGAGCCGGAATTGAACCAGTGACCTAAGGATGCCAGTTTGAATGATCTACAATCCTCCGCTCTACCAGCTGAGCTATCGAAGGAGAGGCCAAAATCTGCCCTCTCTGAGGATTGAACTCAGGACCTTCAGATTATGAGACTGACGCGCTGCCTACTGCGCTAAGAAGGCACCTGAATCAGGTTGCTGCTGATGCTGACCAACCTTCCTCTAACGCTCCGCGAGATAGTCTAGGAACGGTTGCCACCGCCTGTAGAACCCCTGCGCAGACCCTCTCAAGGCGAACTTAATCCTCTCCAACTTTATGAACCCAGCCATATCATTTATCCAGGCCTCCAGGCTGGGGGGCTTCGCCTCCTTCCACATTAGCAAGATCCTTCGCCGGGCTACTAGGGACGCAAAGGCCAGAATGCCGGCCTCTTTCGCCTCCTGCACTCCCGGTTTGTCCACTACTCCAAATATTGCTAGCCCCCAGCTTGGCTAGACCCGGACTTTCACCACCTGAGATATTGCTCCCGCCACTCCTCTCCAGAACCCCTCCAGTGCCGGGCATGACCAAAACATATGGACATGGTTCGCCGGGCTCCCTGAGCACCTTCCACATCTGTCCTCTACCCCAAAGAACCTACTCAACCTCGCCCCCGTCAAGTGCGCTCTGTGGATCACCTTAAATTGTATCAGGCTGAGCCTGGCACATGAGGAGGAGGAATTAACCCTACCTAGGGCATCAGCCCACAGACCTTCCTCGATCTCCTCCCCCAGCTCCTCCTCCCATTTACCCTTCAACTCTTCTACCAGCACTTCCCCCTCTTCTTTCAACTCCTGGTGTATTTCCGACACCTTGCCCTCCCCGACTCATACACCTGAGATCACCCTATCTTGAACTTCTTGTGCCAGGAGCAACGGCAATTCCTTCACCTGTCGCCTCACAAAAGCCCTCACCTGCATATATCTAAAGGCATTTCCCGGGGGTGTAAATTAAATACTTCTATGTGGAGAAATGCAACCTATATACAGAGCAGATAACAGTCACGATGAATAATAATAATAATCACTTATTGTCACAAGTAGGCTTCAATGAAGTTACTGTGAAAAGCCCTTAGTCGCCACATTCCGGCGCCTGTTCGGGGAGGCTGGTACGGGAATTGAACCCGTGCTGCTAGCCTTGTTATGCATTACAAGCCAGCTGTTTAGAATAATTGGCAAAATTCTGGAAATGTGAAAAATATACATCATATCAGATATTACCAATTAAACATTTTAATCCAGCCTTTAAAGATCCAGCATTTTAGGGCTCTCAACTCAAGTTGGAGCCACAGTAAGCATTCAGTATAAAATCTTGCTGCTGAAGTGTTAAATTGTAGGATTTTCTATAAAACTTGAACTCCTGGAATAGTCAACAGAGTGGCTCTGATACAAAAGAACAGGCCTCCAAAATGGTGGAAAAATACATTAAAATTATTGAGATTAATTTGGATGAGAAGCATCTCCAGCTTTATAAGTAATGCTGCGTTTTCCCCGATTTCACCACTTTGTCCCATAATGTATGTGCAAATAAATAATAGTCTGCTCCAGCATGTTATCCAACGCCTCTCTTAAAACAACCACTAGGAGGTGTCTAAGGTCAAGCAAAATGATTGACATTCTTTTCTCTCTTCTGAACTATGTCCAAAAGCTTGTTCTTTCCCCACAATAACATGGCCAAGATCAGAAATGCATGGGTAGGTATGCACAACCTGCCACTCTGTTTAGTCGGGTTCTTAATTTATGCTCTCATTACATACTGCAGTTGTTCGGATATTAAAATTCTTCCCCAATTCTCCAAGTCATTTATCACATTCACACTATCTATAATGCTGGTAAAACACTGCCCACTCGTCCATAAAAAAATAATGCATGTCCGATCATTTGCTAAATCAAAGTCAGCAGCATCCTCCATGTAGATTATGTCATGTTGCAATCATTGTACAAGTGCTGTCGTATTGCAACTTCCTAACTACTATTGAAATAAAAAAGGAATGTGGAAAGATGAAGGCTACAATCTCAAGCATGTGATGGGTTCAAAATATAGCACCTGAATTCCTGGGCATTATATTAATGCTACAAGAATAGAAATTCTTCAGCACGGTAGCATTGTGGATAGCACAATTGCTTCACAGCTCCAGGGTCCCAGGTTCGATTCCTGGCTTGGGTCACTGTCTGTGCGGAGTCTGCACGTTCTCCCAGTGCGTGCGTGGGTTTCCTCCGGGTGCTCCGGTTTCCTCCCACAGTCCAAAGATGTGCCGGTTAGGTGGATTGGCCATGGTAAATTGCCCTTAGTGTCCAAAATTGCCCATAGTGTTGGGTGGGGTTACTGGGTTATGGGGATGGGGTGGAGGTGTTGACCTTGGGTAGGGTGCTCTTTGCAAGAGCCGGTGAAGACTCGATGGGCCGAATGGCCTCCTTCTGCACTGTAAATTCTATGATATGAAATTACAGTAATTACAATAGTTTATTTGACCTGGTGTTCTTATTAAAACTGTCATAATTTCCATTCAGCTTGTCAGCCAGCAGACTGTTGTTCTAACTGATCAGTGCATTTCTACACATTTTCTTAAACTTATGCTTTTACTGTCATTTCCCATTTCCCCCTTCTGCCTACCCCAATTTGCTGCCTGGTTAATTTTACCAATCTCTCTTTAAGGACAGGGATTCACACAACAATAAAAACTGGCAACTCTAATTTTTGATTTATCTAAGGTGCTACATAGGAGTGTCATCAAACAAAATGTGTCAACAAGTTAGATCGGCAGATGTAAGGAAAGTTGATTAAAAGCTGGACAAAGAATAGTTTTTAAGGAACATATTTTAAAAGGTTAGAGGTCTAGAGATGTCTACGGAGGGTCTCCACTCCTGCCCCAGATCATCTGTTGCTGAAACTCTCAGCTGTGCCTTTTTTATAGTTTTTAATCAATAAAGGTACTACATAACTCAAGCTGCTGTTGCGTGGGTCACTGCTCATACAACAGTCCAGTTCTGTTTCTAGACAATCCTAACCCAAGGATATTAATCATGAGTGATTCAGCAAAGGTAATGCTGTTGAATATCAGGGGGAGGTGATTAGATTCTCTCTTGTTCAATTATGGTTCTTGCCTAGCATTTAGCTGGCAAGTTACATTTACACCACACATTAGCCCAAGCCTGAATGTTGTCCAGGTCTTGCTGCATATTGGTATAAGACCATAAGACATAGGAGCAAAATTAGGCCACTTGGCCCATTGAGTCTGCTCCACCATTCAATCATGGCTGATATTTTCTCAGCCCCAATCTCCTGCCTTCTCCCCATAACCCCTGATTCACTGATGGGCTGCTTCAATATCTGAGATGTCTTAAATGTTACCAAGAACTTGTGCAATCATCAGCAATCATCCCCCCTTCTGACCTTATGATGGAGTGAAGGTCACTGATGAAGCAACTGAAGGTGGTTGGGTTACATAAGAACATAAGAACTAGGAACAGGAGTAGGCCATCTGGCCCCTCGAGCCTGCTCCGCCATTTAATGAGATCATGGCTGATCTTTGTGGACTCAGCTCCACTCTCCGGCCCGTACACCATATCCCCGAATCCCTTTATTCTTTAGAAAGGCATCTATCTTTTTCTTAAAAACGTTTAAAGGAGCCTCAACTGCTTCACTGGGCAAGGAATTCCAGAGATTCACACCCTTTGGGTGAAGACGTTCCTCCTACACTCCGTCCTAAATCTACCTCCCCTTATTTTGAGGCTATGCCCCCGAGTTCTGCTTTCCCCGACCAGTAGAAACAACCTGCCCGCATCTATTCTATCTATTCCCTTCATAATTTTATATGTCTCAATAAGATCCCCCCGCATCCTTCTAAACTCCAATGAGTACAGTCCCAGTCTACTCAACCTCTCGTCATAATCTAATCCCCTCAACTCTGGGATCAACCTAGTGAATCTCCTCTGCACTCCCTCCAGTGCCAATATGTCCTTTCTCAGGTAAGGAGACCAAAACTGAACTGGTTAGGACACTGCCCTGAGTAACTTCTTCAGCAATGTCCCAGGACTGAAATGATTGACCTCAATAGTGGCCATCTTCCTTTGTGCTAGGTATGACTGAAACCAGTGGAGAATATTCCTCTGGTTCACATTGACTTCCATTTTGCCAGGGCTCCTTGATGTCACACTCCGTCAAATCCTGTCTTGATGTCAAAGACAGTCAGTCTCATCTCACCTCTGAAATTCAGTTCTCTTATTCATGTTTGGACCAAGGCTGTAATGAGGTCAGGAGCTGGGTGACCCTGATACAACTAAAACTGAGCATGAGTGAGCAGGTTATTGGTGAGTAAGAGCTGCTTGACAGCATCGTCAACATCTTCTTCCATTACATTCCTGATGATCGAGACTGATGGGGCAGTAATTGGCTAGGTTGGATTTTCCTGCTTTCTGTGGATAGGACATATCTCGTCAATTTTCCACATTGTCAAGCAGATGCCAGTGTTGGAGCTGCACTGGAACAGCTTGATTAGGGGTGTGGCTAGTTCTGGAGCACAAGTCTTCAGTACTACTGCTGGGATGTTGTCAGGGCTCTTTGCCTTTGCTGCATCCAGCTCCTTGAGCAATTTTTTATCATTTGGAATGAATTGAACTGATTAAAGACTGGCATCTGTGACACTGGGGAATTTAAGACAGGCATCGGTGATGTTGGGGGATCTCAGGAGGAGGCCAAAATGGATCATTTGTTCTGGCTGACTATGGTTGAAAATGTTTGAGCTTTGTCTTTTGCACTGACAAGTTGGGCTCCAACAAATTGAAGGCGGGGATATTTATATGTTTGATTTTCCATCACCATGCAGGACAGGAACTGGCAAGGCTGTAGAACCTTGATCTGATAAATTGGCAGCTCTACCTCTCGCATGCTGATTGTGCTGTTTGGCATGGAGGTATTCCTGTGTTATAGCTTCACCAGGTTGACACCTCATTTTTGGCATACCTGGTCCTGCATTCTTTGAACGGGGGGGGGGGGGGGGGGGGGGGGGGGGGGGGGGGGGGAGAGGAGGAGAGAGAGAGAGAGAGAGAGAGAGGAGGATTTGCCAGGCCCTGGGGTTATAGATTGTGGTTGAATGTAATTCTGTTGCTACTGATAGTACACAATGCCTCATGGATGCCCAATTTAGAACTGTTAGATTTGTGCTGAATTTATCCCATTTAACACAGTAGTAGTGATACACATGATGAATGATGTCCTCAGTGTGAAAATGGGGCTTCATCTCCACAAGGACTATGCATTGGTCACTCCTGCTAATAATGTCAAGGCCAGGTGCATCTGTGGCAAGTAGACAGGTGAGGGTAAGATCGAGCAGTTTTTTTCTTCTTATTGATTCCCTCACCACCTGTGGCAGCCCAGTTTGTCAGATGTGTCCTTCACAACTTGGCCAGCTTGATCAGTACTGCTGCTACTGAGCCACTCTTGGTGCTGGGCACTGAAGTCCCCAACTTTTGTGCCCTTGCTACCGTTAGTGACTCTTCCAATTGCTGTTCAACATGGAGGAGTACTGATTCATCAGCCGCGGAAGGGTGATAGGTGGTAATCAACAGGAGATTTTCTTGTCCATGTTTAACTTGGTACTTGAGACTTCCTGCAGTCATGATTAATATTCAGGACAACTTTTGCCTGACTGTATAAACTGTGCCCTCCTATAGAAACACCCTCCTGACTGTATACCATTGTGCCACCTCTGCAGGATCTGTCCTGCTGGTGGTATGACATTGGCTGTAAGATATGAGCCTATGCGTTTGACTATGTCAGGCTGTTACTTGGCTAATCTGTGGGACATGTAACCAAATTTTGGAAAGGAGGGTTTTGCAGGGTCAACTGGACAAGGTGTGCCATTATTCTGTTTGTTGCCTAGTTCGATGCCGGGTTGTCTGTCCAGTTTTATTTTCTTTTGATTTTTCTGTTTAATACAACTGAGTGGCTTGTCCGGCCATTTCAAAGGGAAGTTAATAGTCACTCATATTACTATGGGTTTGGAGTCACGTGTGGCCAGACCAGGCAAGGACAACAGATTATCTTCACTAATAGCCATTAGAGAATCAGATGGCTTTTTACAACTATCCAATAGTTTCATGGTCACTATTACTAGGACTAGTTTTTAATTCTGCACCTATTAATTAAATGGCTTAAATCCCACTAGCGAATGGTGGGATTTAAACACAGGTCCCCAGAGAGTTAGCTTGTGCCTCTGGTTTACTTAAAACATTTTTTTTAAAAAAATTTTTAGAGTACCCAATTCATTTTTTCCAATTAAGGGGCAATTTAGCATGGCCAATCCACCCAGCTTGCACATCTTTGCATTGTGGGGGTGAAACCCACGCAAACACGGGAAGAATGTGCAAAATCCACACGGACAGTGACCCAGAGCCAGGATCGAGCCTGGGACCTCGGCGCAGTGAGGCAGCAATGCTAACCACTGTGCCACCGTGCTGCCGCGCTGGTTTACTAATCCAATAACAGTACATTGCCATGTGCAGTCAAATAGCAAGCCCACCCTTGCTGCCTAGTTCACAGAAATAGCTACTAATGAGTATCAGGTGGCTGTTTGTATCTGTGATATTGTATTCTAAAGATAGCCAGCATCTTCAGGAAAATAAAGAGAGAAAGTTGGGAACAGCAAGCACTTAATACGAGGTAAACTACCTTCAACAGAATGAAGTCCAGGTGCAAGGCTGCAGACCACTTTTTGTCCTTCTCCCATAGACCTGCTGCTACCCTGTTAAAATAAAATATTGATGAGTAATATGAAGCATTTGAAAAACATTCAGGAACATGGGCATGTAGAACAAAAAGGATACTTTTTTTAAATATTAAATTACAGATCTAATTATTTTTGAAAAGGATTCCACTAATAGCCAAAAAAAATATTCAAAACATATTTAAACCTAGATTCAAATTTAAAAGATTGTGCTGCATTAACCAACAGCAATTTCTTAACCAGAATGAACTTCAAATATGAAAAAAATTACTGATAAACAATCTAAAAACCCTGCTCATTTGGAGTTGCATCTACACAGAACAATTGGTATACTGTTGAAAAAATCTAACTACTGCCAGTAGGACTGTAGCTTTCAAACATTTTGGTTGAAGAAACCCTTTTCAAATGGACTTGTGATCATGGACCCTGCCTATCTAAATGATAACAATATATAATACTTGCATTACAAAAGTGTTGGTTTCTTAAAACCTTTACTAAAACACTAGTTACATAAACAGTAGCGGATTGAGGACAATTTAACTGATGAAGACAAAGATGAGATTGGCCAGACTAATCACAGATAAACCTAACATTCTAGTGAATGCAATCTGGACTGCATTTAATGTGGCTAAATGTTAATCAAATATGTATCCAATCAGTTCACAGATCACATTCAATACAAACTGCTACTGACCAAATCACGATTAACAGCAGTCACATCATATTTAGATATTCAAAATGCTCAAAGGTTACTTTTTTTTTTAAAAGAACCTTCCCCCATAAATAGACGAGCTTCCTTGTCTTGAATTCTGTTAGAATTCTCATAAATCTGACATTCTCAGGAATATTTTACAGGCTTGTGGATATGCAGCCCAGTTTGAAAATGAAATGAAAATGAAATGAAAATCGCTTATTGTCACAAGTAGGCTTCAAATGAAGTTACTGTGAAAAGCCCCTAGTCGCCACATTCCGGCGCCTGTTCGGGAGGCTGTTACGGGAATCGAACCGTGCTGCTGGCCTGCCTTGGTCTGCTTTCAAAACCAGCGATTTAGCCCTATGCTAAACAGCCCCAGTTTCATAATGTTATTCAATCATGCAACATTACTGCAACACGGTGGAAGATTTCTATCAGTCCAACTGATAGCATTTCTACAATTATAAGAATCAAACCAACATGAAATGTTGCTTAATGCAAAGGTCCAAATTGTGTGTACCAAAGCATCATAGCAATAATTGACCTTCCACCTTCCCTCATGCTGAAAGTAAATGCAAGACTCACCACTGAAAACCAAAGGCCCCCAAAGCACACATCACCACAAACAAGAATATTTGGCAGCTTCAGAAGCAAACACCTTGCCAGATCTTCTGCAAGACAAACCTTTAGTTTATACCCAAGTGGGCAGCTTGCCTTTTGTTCTTTTTTAAATTAATTTTTACAGGAAGTGGGCTTCGCTGATTAAGCTAGCATTTGTTGCTCATCCCTAATTGCCCTTGAGTATATGGTGGTCAGCTGCTGCCTTGAACTGCTAAACTACATGTGTGTAGGTTCATCTACTATGCGATTATGGAGGCAGTTTCACGATTATGACCCAGCGACAGTGAAGAAACAGTGATATATTTCCAAGTCAGGATGGTGAGTGACTTGGAGGGGAGCTTTCAGATGGTGGTGTTCCAATGCATTTGCTGTCCTTGTTCTTCTAGATGGTAGTGGTCATGGGCTTGGAAGGTTCTGCCTAAGGAGCCTTGGGGAGTTCCTGCATCTTGTAGATGGTACACACTGTGTGTTGGTAGTGGAGGGAGTGAATGTTTATGAGTGGTGTGTCATTCAAGCGAGCTGCTTTGTCCTGGATGGTGTTGAGCTTCTTCAGTGTTGTTGGAGCTGCACTCATCCAGGCAAGTGGGGAGTACTCCATCACATTCCTGGCTTGTGCCTTATAGATGGTGGACAAGCTTTGGGGAGTCAGGAGGCGAGTTACTCGCCACAGGATTCCTAGCCTCTGACCCTCATTAGCAGCCACAGTATTTATATAACTGTCTAGTTCAGTTTCTGGTCAATGGTAACCCCAAATCCGTTGATTGGCAGCATGGTGGACAGTGGTTAGCACTGCTGCATCACAGCTCCAGGGACCCCGGTTCAATTCCGGCCTCGGGTGACTGTCTGTGTGGACTTTGCACTTACTCCCTGTGTCTGCGCGAGTTTCCTCAGGGTGCTCCAGTTTCCTCCCACAGTCCAAAATGTGCAGATTCGGTGGATTTGCCGTGCTAAATTGCCCCTTAGTGTCCAAAATGTTATGTCGGGTTAATGGGATATGGTGTAGGCGTGGGCTTAAGTGGGGTGCTCTTTCCAAGGGCCGATGCAGACTCGATGGACCGAATGGCTTTCTTTTGCACTGTCAATTCTATGATTCTATGAGAGTGGGGAAATTCAGTGATGGTAATGCCATTGAATGTCATGGGGTGATGTTTTGATTCTCTTATTGGAGACGGTCATTGCTTGGCACTTGGTGGCATAACGGTTACTTGCCACTTGTCAGCCCAGCCTGGATATTATCCAAGTAGTGCTGCATTTGCACATGGACTGCTTCAGCGTCTGAGGAGTCAAGAATTTGCTGAACATTGTGCATTCATCAGCGATCATCCCCACATCTGACTTGATGCTGGAAGAAAAGTAATTCATGAAGCAGCTGAAGATGGTTGGACCTAGGACACTACCTTGCGACATTCCTGCAGTAATGTCATGGAGCTGTGATAACTGATCTCCAACAACAACAATCATCTTCCTTTCTGCTAGGTATGACTCCAACCAGTGGAGAATTTCCACTCTCATTCCCATTGACTCCAGTTTTTCTGGGGCTCGTTGATGCCATACTCAGTTAAATGTTGCCTTGATGTCAAGGGCAGTCATTCTCACCTCACTTCCGGAGTTCAGCTCTTTTGTCCATGTATGAACCAATGCTGTAATGAAGTCGGGAGTTGAGTCACCCTGGCGGAACCCAAACTGAGCGTCAGTGAGCAGGTTATTGTTGAGTAAGTGCTGCTTGGTAGAGCACTGTTTATGACCCCTTCCATCACTTTACTGATGATTTGAGAGTAGACTGATAGGGCGGTAATTGGCCGTGTTGGATTTGTCCTGTTTCTTCTGTACAGGACACACCTGGGCAATTTTCCACATTGTCATGAGCACAGTATTCTGATGGATGCTTCCTGTCCCAAGTTCAAGTGTGCCCTTCCATGCAAACACGGACTCTCCCATCCAACATTTCATGCTGAGAGAAAGGAAACTATATACAAACAAAGAACAAAGAAATGTACAGTACAGGAACAGGGCCTTCGGCCCTCCAAGCCCGTGCCGACCATGCTGCCCGACTAAACGACAATCTTCTACACTTCCTGGGTCAAGATGCCCCTTAAATGTCACTATTGTTCCTGCTTCCACCACCTCCTCCGGTAGCGAGTTCCAGGCACCCACTACCCTCTGTGTAAAAAACTTGCCTCGTATATCTACTCTAAACCTTGCCCCTCTCACCTTAAACCTATGCCCCCTAGTAATTGACCCCTCTAACCTGGGGAAAAGCCTCTGACTATCCACTCTGTCTATGCCCCTCATAATTTTGTAGACCTCTATCAGGTTGCCCCTCAACCTCCGTCGTTCCAGTGAGAACAAACCAAGTTTATTCAACCGCTCCTCATAGCTAATGCCCTCCATACCATTCTGGTAAATCTCTTCTGCACCCTCTCTAAAGCCTCCACATCCTTCTGGTAGTGTGGCGACCAGAATTGAACACTATACTCCAAGTGTGGCCTAACTAAGGTTCTATACAGCTGCAACATGACTTGCCAATTGTTATACTCAATGCCCCGGCCAATGAAGGCAAGCATGCCGTATGCCTTCTTGACTACCTTCTCCACCTGTGTTGCCCCTTTCAGTGACCTGTGGACCTGTACTCCTAGATCTCTTTGACTTTCAATACTCTTGAGGGTTCTACCATTCACTGTATATTCCCTACCTGCATTAGACCTTCCAAAATGCATTACCTCACATTTGTCCGGATTAAACTCCATCTGCCATCTCTCTGCCCAAGTCTCCAAACAATCTAAATCCTGCTGTATTCTCTGACAGTCCTCATCGCTATCCGCAATTCCACCAACCTTTGTATCGTCTGCAAATTTACTAATCAGACCAGTTACATTTTCCTCCAAATCATTTATATATACTACAAACAGCAAAGGTCCCAGCACTGATCCCTGTGGAACACCACTGGTCACAGCCCTCCAATTAGAAAAGCATCCTTCCATTGCTACTCTCTGCCTTCTATGACCTAGCCAGTTCTGTATCCACCTTGCCAGCTCACCCCTGATCCCGTGTGACTTCACCTTTTGTACTAGTCTACCATGAGGGACCTTGTCAAAGGCCTTACTGAAGTCCATATAGACAACATCCACTGCCCTACCTGCATCAATCATCTTTGTGACCTCTTCGAAAAACTCTATCAAGTTAGTGAGACACGACCTTCCCTTCACAAAACCATGCTGCCTCTCACCAATACGTCAATTTGCTTCCAAATGGGAGTAGATCCTGTCTCGAAGAATTCTCTCCAGTAATTTCCCTACCACTGACGTAAGGCTCACCGGCCTGTAGTTCCCCGGATTATCCTTGCTACCCTTCTTAAACAAAGGAACAACATTGGCTATTCTCCAGTCCTCCGGGACATCACCTGAAGACAGTGAGGATCCAAAGATTTCTGTCAAGGCCTCAGCAATTTCCTCTCTAGCCTCCTTCAGTATTCTGGGGTAGATCCCATCAGGCCCTGGGGACTTATCTACCTTAATAATTTTCAAGACGCCCAACACCTCGTCTTTTTGGACCTCAATGTGACCCAGGCTATCTACACACCCTTCTCCAGACTCAACATCTACTAATTCCTTCTCTTTGGTGAATACTGATGCAAAGTATTCATTTAGTACCTCGCCCATTTCCTCTGGCTCCACACATAGATTCCCTTGCCTATCCTTCAGTGGGCCAACCCTTTCCCTGGCTACCCTCTTGCTTTTTATGTACGGGTAAAAAGCCTTGGGATTTTCCTTAACCCTATTTGCCAATGACTTTTCGTGACCCCTTCTAGCCCTCCTGACTCCTTGCTTAAGTTCCTTCCTACTTTCCTTATATTCCACACAGGCTTAGTCTGTTCCCAGCCTTTTAGCCCTGACAAATGCCTCCTTTTTCTTTTTGACGAGACCTACAATATCTCTCGTTATCTAAGGTTCCCGAAAATTGCCGTATTTATCCTTCTTCCTCACAGGAACATGCCGGTCCTGAATTCCTTTCAACTGACACTTGAAAGCCTCCCACATGTCAGATGTTGATTTGCCCTCAAACATCCGCCCCCAATCTAGGTTCTTCAGTTCCCGCCTAATATGGTTATAATTAGCCTTCCCCCAATTTATTTGAGACCTTAGTTATTAATGTCAATATTAAAGTCAGAGGATTTCAAAGTGAAAGATGCCTTGAAACGCAAGTTCATGCCACGTTTTGCAACGCCAAAAAAGAGAGTCCTGTTTTGGGCGCATTCAGCGGGATGTTTCTCAGCACCTGCAGCACCGAGATTGACCCCGCTATCAAACGGGACTTTTTGGGGGGGGCCTTAATCAGGATCACCCTGCCGAAAATGCACTGACCTCATTTCCCGCACTGAGGAACTGAAGAGATTGGGGCGCCATTTTAAAATGCCGCCCCGATCTCTCGACCCCCCCCCTTTGAGTTCCACTGTAGACTCCGGCACCTGGGAGACAATCCAGGTTGCATTACGCCTGGTCCATGTTTATGTGGACCAGGGCTAGACGGCATTATGGTGAGGTCTCCCAGTCAACGGTGTTCGTTCCCAGGCCTCGGGAGCGGATTTATTTGGTCTAACTGCTCATTTAAATATGTAAATCTGGATCTTGCCCAGCAAGGACACGATCCAGATCATGACGTCTCACAAGATCTTACTGGATCTCGAAGGCGTTGAGCGTTGCAAATCTCGCAAGAGGACTCGTCGCATCACCAAGTCGTGTGTGACATGGTCGGTTGATCGCGCCCTGGAACAATATAGATGGGTAAAAACAAGGAAATCAGCAGAGGAATTGGATGGGGAATCGAGTTGTCTCCCGGGTACATTAATTTAGAGGAAGTTCAGATGATTCACTGTCTAGGGCCCTGGCCAGTAATGTGGGAAAAGATGAAGTATCTCTTCAGCTTGCAAAGAGCCTGGGGAAGGGAAACAGTTAATGGAAGTGTTAGATGAGCAACAGTTGCCTCAGAAGCCAAAATGAGGGACATGTGTTTGATAATGCAATCATGAAATAGCAGGTGATAATCTGTCAGATGCAGAGGCTGATTGGAAAGTAGGCGAGGTCAAGGGGGAATCTTAATATTATTGTGGTAGGTGGTGGAAAGAGAAGAGATGACACAGTACAATTGGAATTGGAGAAGGCAAGAGAATGGGGATGAGAAACGTATCAGCCATGATTGAATGGCGGAGCAGACTCGATGGGCCGAATGGCATAATTCTGCTCCTATGTCAAGATCTTATGGAATGGGCCTAGTCAAGGGTCCTGTCCATCAAAATAGAGGGAAAATCCAGGCTGAGAAAAAAGCGCTGGGATGAAAGGTTGCATTTTTACTCCAAAAGGGACAATGAAAAACTTGGATAAAGAAAAGGAGCCTGTACAGAATGCAGGAACTAATATGATGCAGGTAGTTGTGCGGGACAACGAGGGAAAGAAGTTCAGGGAGGGAAGGAAAGACTGAGAAATATAAGATCAATGGACATCTGAAGTATAATTAATGAAATTCCCCCAGTCAGGGCTGAACACCTATGCAATGGAAAATAAGTGATCAGGGAAGAGCCCAATATAGGGCAAGAAGAGTGTTCAGTATTTCCTGTCCAAGAGACAAGCATGACTAAGACAGGTCCTTTAATCTGGAGGAAGTGAGTGGAGTCCAGGAAAAGTCATTAAATGTGAGATGATTTATTTCATTAGTCAATGCAATTAAAAAATAATCTTGTTACTTTTATGATCAAAGGATACCAATATGTAAGATAAAAGACAAATAAGCAAAGGGTCTAAATTCCCCACCAGCAGAAGAAAAACAAATCTCCTAACTGCTCTCCAAATGAACAATACACCTAATGCCATTCCTTTACCTTCGACTCACAATCCGGCACATTCTTCCTTTTCAGATAACCCAATTCCCTCTTGATTGCCTCTATTGAACAAACCTCCACCACACTCTTCGGCAGTGCATTCCAGATCTTAATCACCCACTCCATAAAAATGTTTCTCTTCTAGTCTCCATTGCTTCTTGATTGGCAACTACATTAAATCTGTGCCCTCCCATTCTCAATCCTCCCACCAGTGGGAACAGTTTCTCCCTATCGACTCTGTCCAGATGCCTCAGGATTTTGAATACCTCTATCAAATCCCCCCTCAGCTTTCTCTTCTCCAAGGAAAACAGCGTCAAATTCTCCAATCTAACCATGTAACTGAAGTTTCTCATCTCCAAAACTACTCCTATGCATCCTTTTTTGGATCCTCCCTAATACTTAACATCTTTCCGAAAGCGTGCAGTCCAGTTCAGGCCAAACCAGTGTTTTATACAAGTTTAGCATAACCTCTTTGCTCTTGTGTTCTATACCCCTAATAATAAAGCCTAGGCGACTGTACACTTTAAGAACTGTGCTCTCAACCTATTCTGCCACCTTCAATGACTTCTGCACATATACATCCAGGCATCCCTGCTCCTCCATCCTCTTTAGAAGGGTATCCTTCATTTAATATTGCCTATCTACATTCTTACTACCAAAATGAATCACTTCACACTTTTCTGCATTGAATTTCATCTGCTACTCAACAATTTGCCCATGTCCTTTGAAGCTCTACACTATTCCACTCTCAGTTCACAATGCTTCCAAATTTTGTATCATCTTCAGATTGTGAAATTGTGCCCTGTACATCAAGGTCTGGGTCGTTAAAATATATCAAGTAAAGCAATAGTTCCAACACTGACACCTGGGAAGTCCATTACAAACCTTCCTCCAGACTGAAAAACATCCATTCACCACTACTGTTTCATGTCATTCATTCAATTTCATATCTATGTTTCTAGCATCACTTTTATTTCATGACATCCACACATGCCCTCTCACCCCATTATTTCATTTTTACTACTTCCTATTCATCCGCCACATATTACATAAACATACAATTCAGTTTTTACAGGCGATCCATTCTATGTTGCTAATATGTTACATTATCTTACCTCCATTGGTGAAACTTCTTGGAAACCTTCTCCACATTGATTCCATGATTTTGCAATTGAAGGTGTACATTTCTTCGCAAGGCTATTTGTTCTCTTACAGGTAATCTCCTCGTCCTGCGCATCATGTAAAAACAAGAATCTCTGCACCATTCCAGTAATCCTTTTCCGCTGAAAAGCACACAAATATATTAGGTTAACAATACAAACTGACAAGAAATGCTATATTTGTATCACCTTGGTTTTTAAAAAATATTTTTTTATTCTCCTCCTTTTTCACATTTTATCCCAAATTTACACCGTACAATAAACAATAATCAGTAACGAATGTAATGTCCATCCCCATATCAATAACAACGTTCCCATCCTCCCACCAACCCCCCAAACATTAGCCCGCATGCTAACATAAACAATGACAAAAAGGAATCAGGAATCACCCATAGTCAACATTAACACATAGTCCTTCTCCCCCCCAACCCTCCCAGCCCCCAACCCCACTAATGTTCAATGTGATCCAATTCTCGAAAGTGCACAATTAGTAACTCCCATGAACTCTAGAACCCCTCCATCCTTCCCCTCAGTTCAAATTTGCCCTTTTCAAGTGTCAAGAATTCCAGCAGGACCCCCCGCCACACCAGGGCATAGGGTGGAGAGGTTGAGCTCCACCCTAACAGGATCCGCCTTTGGGCAATCAACGTGGCGAAGGCTACAACATCTGCCTCCGCGCACATTTCCCAACTCCGGCTGGTCCGACACCCCGAATATGGCCTCCCCAGGGCCCGGGTCCAGTTTCGCATGCACCACTTTCGAGATTATCCTAAACACTTCCTTCCAGTAATCCTCCAGCTTTGGACAGGACCAAAACATATGAACGTGGTTTGCGGAGCATCCCCCGCAACGTTCACATCTTCTACCCCCTCAAAGAGCCGGCTCATCCTCGTCCTTGTAAGGTGCGCTCTATACACCACCTTCAGCTGTATCAGCCCCAATCTCGCACACGAGGTGGAGGTGTTCACCCTCCGGAGCACCTCATACCAGAACCCCTCCTCCATACCCTCTCCCAACTCTTCCTCCCACTTTGCCTTGATCCCTTCCAGCGGTGCCTTATCCTCTTCCAAAACAGCCCTGTGAACCGCCGATACTACCCCCTTCTCCAGTCCCCCTGTCGTCAGCACCTCTTCCAGCAATGTGGAAGCCGGCTCTACTGGGAAGCTCTGTATCTCCTTTCTGGCAAAGTCTCGAACCTGCATGTAACTAAATATTTCCCCCTGCTCCAGCTCATACTTCGCCCCCAGCTCCTTCAATCCGCAAAATGACCCCCAAGAAACAAATCTTTTAGTGTCCTAATTCCTTTCTCTTCCCATCTCCGAAAATTTCCATCCCACTTCCCTGGCTCAAATCTGTGGTTCCCCCGAATCGGCATTTCCCTTGACCCTGCCCCCAACCCGAAGTGCTGTCGAAACTGCCTCCAAATCCTCAACCAAGCTATTGCTACCGGACTCCCTGAGTATCTCCCAGTTGCCGTCGGGAGCGGCGCTGTCGCTAGCGCCTACAATCTCGACCCCCTGCCCAAATTCTCCTCCATTCTGACCAATTTGGAGTTAACTACAGTGACCCAGCTCCGTACCTTCTCCACATTCGCCGCCCAGTAATAATGCATCAGGCTTGGAAGACCCAAACCCCCTGCCTGCCTTCCTCTCTGTAGTATCACCCTTTTAATTCTGGCCACCTTCCCTCCCCATATGAACGAGGTAGCCCCTCAATTTCTCTAAAAAATGCCTTTAGCAGGAAAATCGTCAGGCATTGAAAAAGCACCAGGAATCGGCAGCACATTCATTTTAACTGCCTGTACCCGACCTACCAGCAACGGAGGGAGACCATCCCACCTTGCCAGATCAGCTTTCACCCTCCCATCAAACTAGAAATGTTGTACCTACGGAGCCCCCCCCACCAATCTCGAGCAACTTGCACCCCAGGTATCTAAATTGAGTCCCTGCCTTACGGAATGGCAACTCCCCCATCCCTGCCCCATCCCCTGGCCGAGACTCTGCAAAATATTCACTCTTGTCTATATTTAATTTGTATCCTGAAAAAGACACAAACACCCGAAGCAGTTCCAGTATTCCCCCTATTGGCACACTTGGTCCAACACCTATAATAAGTCAGCAGCATATAAGGACACCCTATGCTCTATCCCCCCCTGCACTATCCCTTTCCATATCCCGAACTTCTTAATGCGATGGCCAGTGGCTCAATCGCGAGTGCAAACAGCAGGGAGGACATAGGACATCCCTGCCTAGTCCCACGGTGGAGTGGAAAGTATTCTGAGCTGATGTTATTTGTGCGGACACTAGCCTATGGGTCCTTATATAATAGCTTTACCCAGTCCACAAATCTGGATCCAATTCCAAACCGCTCCAGAACGGTCATCAAGTACCCCCATTCTACCCGGTCAAACGCTTTCTCGGCATCCAATGCCACAACCACCTCTGTTTCCGTCCCCTCCGCCGGTACCATAACCACGTTCAATACCCTCCTAATGTTCGAAAAGAGCTGCCTCCCTCTCACAAGCCCCGTCTGATCTTCACCTATCACCTTCGGAAGGCACTCTAGCCTACCTACCAGTACCTTCGCCAATATCTTTGCGTCCACGTTTAAAAGTGATATGGACCTATACGACACATCGGATCCTTATCTTTCTTAGGGAACAGGGAAATTGATGACCGCCCCAAAGTTTATGGTAACACCCCCTTCCCTGTCGCCTCCTCAAACATCCCCACCATCAGCGGTACCAGCTTATTTTTGAATTTTTTATAATATTCCACTGGAAACCCATCCGGCCCTGCCACCTTCCCCGACTACATCCTCCCAATCGCATTGTTTATCTCCTGCTCCACTATCGCCCCCTCTAAGGTAGCCCTGCCCATTCCCCTAACCGCGGGTACTCCAGCCCATCTAGAAATTCCTGCATCTCCCGGCCTCCCCCAAGTGGCTCTGATCTGTACAATCTCTCATAGAATTCATTAAAGACCTTGTTAATCTGGAGTTACCACCAACTTCTCTGCCCTGTCTCGCACCTGGACAATTTCCCTTGCTACAGCCACCCTACGGAGCTGACCTGCCAATATACGGCCCGCCTTCTCTCCATGCTCGTAAACTGCCCCCTTGCTCGCCTCAACTGGTGTACCGCCTTCCTTCATAGAATTTACAGTGCAGAAGGTGGCCATTCGGCCCATCGAGTCTGCACCGGCTCTTGGAAAGAGCACCCTACCCAAGCCCACACCTCCCCCTATTCCCATAACCCGTAACCCCATCCAACACAAAGGGAAATTTTGGACACGAAGGGCAATTTAGCATGGCCAATCCACCTAACCTGCACATCTTTGGACTGTGGGAAGAAACCAGAGCACCCGGAGGAAACCCACGCACACACACACTAACGTGCAGACTCCGCACAGTCAGTGACCCAAGCCGGGAATCGAACCTGGGACCCTGGAGCTGTGAAGCAATTGTGCTAACCACTATACTACCGTGCTGCCCTGGTAGATAGTCGGTCAAAGCTCGTCTGGAGTTCCTTCCTCTTTGCCAACTGCGCTGGGTCCCCATCTTCTGCATACCTCCTGCTACCTCCAGCATCTCATCTATTACCCTCTGACGTTCCAACCTCTCCTTTTTGTCTAGCCTAGCCTTGAACGAGATCACCTCACCCCTTACCACCGCCTTTCAAGCCTCCCAGACAACCGCCTTTGACACCTCACCCGTGCAGTTAAAACCTACATATTCCTCGATTCTTTTTCAATTTTGTCACAGAACCCTCGGACCCCCAACAGTGCCACATCTAACTTCCACCCTGGTCTCTACCATCCCCTTCTCCAGTACCACATCCACCCAATGCGGAGCATATGATATTGCAATTGCCGAGTACTCCGACCCTTTAACCACAGCCAGTAGCGCCTTCCCCACCATGAAAAAGTCAATCCATGAGTACACCTTATGGACCACTGAGAAAAACGAGTACTCCCGCTCCCTCGGGTGCAGAAACCTCCAAGGGTCCACCCCTCCCATTTCCACCATTAGCCCAGCCAGCGCCTTCACCCCCCGACGGGATTAGCGAGCGCAGCCGTGATCTGTCTAATTTTGGCTCCTGCACCAAGTTCCAGTCCCTCCCCACTATCAGTTTGTGTGTGTCCAAGTCGGGGATGGCCCCCACACACCTTCTTCGCGAATCCCACATTGTCCCAATTGGGACCACATACACTTACCAGCACCACTAGCCTCCCCTCCAGAGCCCACAATCACATACCTAACCCCCCAGATCTGCAACCACCTTCTCCATCTGGAACCGCACCCTTTTGCTGACCATTACCACTACCCCTCGAGCTCTTCCATCAAATCCAGAATGAAACACCTGACTAACCAGCCCTTTTTAAGTCTCACTTGTGTATCAACTTGGTTTAATTGACTTCCGGTTGCGGCTATGCGGAGCTAAGCCGCACGATTCGGCAGCTCCCGCTATCACGGACTTTCGGGCTCGTTAGAGGAGACCCAACGGAATTTTTTTCGAAGACAACCCGTGGGGAAGGGAAGAGAGAAGTCCCCCTTCAACTTTTATGGACCGGACCAGAAGTGAAACGGCCAAAAATGCGGCATTGGAGCAGCAGGGGAAAAAAACAAAATGGCGGCGGCCAGGGACAAAGCGGAGTGTGGGTCGGAGCTGCAGGAGTTCATCAAGCGCTGCTTCGAGGCGCTGCGGAAGGAGATGCTGGCGCCTATGCTGTCGGCAATTGAAGGACTAGGGATGACCCAGAAGGCCCATGAGGTAAAGATCCAGGAGGTGCAGAAAAGAGTCAATGAGAATGAGGACGAGATCTTGGGCCTGGCAGTGAGAGTGGAGCAGCACGAGGCGCTACACAAGAGGTGGGCGGGAAGACTCGAAGACCTGGAGAACGAACCTGCGGATCCTGGGTCTCCCTGAAGGAGTGGAGGGGATCGACGCCGGGGCATACGCGAGCACGATGCTCGGGGCGATGATGGGCGCGGAGGCCCCTTCGAGGTCGCTGGAGCTGGACGGGGCACACCGGGTGCTGGCGAGGAGGCAAATGAGCCGCCAAGGGCGATGGTGGTGAGATTTAACCGGTTCACGGACAGAGAGTGGGTCCTGAAATGGGCCAAGAAGGAGCGAGCAGTAAGTGGGACAATGCAGAGATCCGAATATACCCGGACTGGAGTACGGAGGTTGCAAAGCGGAGAGCGGGTTTCAACCGGGCCAAAGCGGTGTTGCACTGGAAAGGAGTGAGATTTGGAATGCTGCAGCCAGCGCGACTGTGGGTCACATACAAGGGCCAACACTATTACTTCGAAACGCCTGAAGAGGCGTGGACCTTCATACAAACCGAAAAGTTGGACTCTAACTGAAGGTTTGTGAGGGTGGGGGGATGTTTTGGGGTTTGATGTGTGATGGTTGTTGTATATAGGGGGTCAATCACGCGCAGGAAATGTTACATGGGCTGGGGGAGAGAGACAAGGCCGCGACAGGAGCTGCGCCAGAGGGGGCAGGGCAGGCTTTGGAAAGCGCGGGGTTTTTCCGGTGCGAGGGAAGAAAGTCGGGAAGGGGAACGGAGGAACGCATACTGATTGGGACACTCCCACACGGGGAGGTCAATGGGACGGCTGGGGAAGCCGGGGTCAGCAGGTGTCAGCTGACTTACGGGAGTGATATGGGGGGAGCAAAAAAGCTAAACAGGGGTCTTGGGGGGGTGGGGTGGGTGGGGGGGGGGGGGGGGTGGGAGGGGGAAGAAGGGTTGCTGCTGCACTGGCCGAAAGGGAATTTTACACAGAAGAGGTGGTCGGGGCGGGGGTCCCCCGGCTGGGGAACTGGAGGGTGAGGGACGTGGGTGGTGTTGGTAAATGTATACGCCCCGAACTGGGATGATGCTGGATTCATGAAGCGCATGTTGGGGCGCATTCCGGACCTAGAGGTAAGAGGCCTGATAATGGGAGGGGACTTCAATACAGTGTTGGACCCAGCACTGGACCGCTCCAGATCAAGGACTGGAAAGAGGCCGGCGGCAGCCAAGGAGCTTAGGGGGTTTATGGATCAGATGGGGGGAGTGGACCCATGGAGGTTTGCAAGGCCGCAGGCCAGGGAATTTTCTTTTTTCTTCCATGTGCACAAAGCCTACTCCCGGATAGATTTTTTTGTTCTGGGCAGGGCACTCATCCCGAGGGTGGAGGGGACGGAGTATTTGGCCATAGCCGTTTCGGATCACGCCCCGCACTGGGTGGAACTGGAGCTGGGAGAGGAGAGGGACCAACGCCCGCTGTGGCGGCTGGATGTGGGACTGCTGGCAGATGAGGTGGTGAGTGGGAAGGTGAGGGGGTGCATCGAAAGGTACTTGGAGGCCAACGACAACGGGGAGGTGCGGGTGGGGGTGGTATGGGAGGCGTTGAAGGCAGTGATCAGGGGAGAGCTAATCTCCATCAGGGCTCATAGAGAGAAGACAGAGGGCATGGAAAGGGAGAGGATAGTGGGGGAGATTTTAAGAGTGGACAGGAGATACGCAGAGACCCCGGAGGAGAGATTACTTGGGGAAAGACAACGGCTCCAGACGGAGTTTGACCTGTTGACCACAGGGAAGGCGGAGGCACAGTGGAGGAAGGCGCAGGGGGCGACCTACGAGTATGGGGAAAAGGCTAGTCGGATGCTGGCACACCAGCTCCGTAAGAGGATGGCAGCGAGGGAAATAGGGGGAGTCAAAGATGGAAGGGGAGCCACGGTTCGGAGTGCGACGAAAATAAACAAGGTATTCAAGGCCTTCTATGAAGAGCTGTACAGATCCCAGCCCCCAGCGGGTGAAGAGGGAATGAGACGATTCCTAGACCAACTGAGATTCCCGAGGGTGGAGGAGCAAGAGGTGGCTGGCTTGGGGGCACCAATTGGGTTGGAGGAGCTGAGCAAGGGTTTGGGGAGTATGCAGGCGGGGAAGGCCCCGGGACCGGACGTCTTCCCGGTGGAGTTCTACAGGAAATACGTAAACCTGTTGGCCCCGCTACTAGTGAGGACCTTGAATGAGGCAAGAGAGGAGGGGACCCTGCCCCCGACAATGTCGAAAGCGACGATTTATTTGATCCTAAAGCGGGATAAGGACCCACTGCAATGTGGATCGTACAGGCCGATCTTGCTCCTCAATGTGGATGCTAAGTTGCTGGCAAAAGTGCTGGCCACGAGGATCGAGGACTGTGTCCCGGGGGTGATCCACGAGGACCAGACGGGATTCGTAAAGGGCAGGCAATTAAACACTAATGTGCGGCGGCTCTTAAACGTGATAATGATGCCATCGGAGGAGGGAGAGGCGGAGATAGTGGCAGCTATGAACGTGGAGAAGGCCTTTGACCGAGTAGAGTGTGAGTACCTCTGGGAGGTGCTGCGTAGGTTTGGGTTCGGGAGAGGGTTTATCAGTTGGGTTAAGCTACTTTACAGAGCCCCGGTGGCGAGTGTAGTGACAAACCGGCGGAGGTCGGAGTACTTTCGGCTGTACCGAGGGACGAGGCAGTGGTGCCCCCTGTCCCCCCTGTTGATTGCATTGGCGATCGAACCCCTGGCCATGTCATTGAGGGAGTCTAGTAAACGGAGGGGAGTGGTCCGAGGGGGAGAAGAGCATCGGATGTCGCTTTATGCGGATGACCTGTTGCTGTACGTGGCGAATCCAATGGAGGGGATGGTGGAGGTCATGCAGACGCTAAGGGAGTTTGGGGAGTTTTCAGGCTATAAGCTCAATGTAGGGAAGAGTGAGCTTTTTGTATTACAGGCAGGGGACCAAGAAAGGGGGAGAGGGGATCTACCGCTGAGGAGGGCGGAGGGGAGCTTTCGGTACCTGGGGATCCAGATAGCCAGGAGTTGGGGGGCCCTACATAAACTGAATCTGACGAGGTTGGTGGAGCAAATGGAGGAGGATTTCAAAAGATGGGACATGTTACCGCTCTCGCTAGCGGGTAGAGTGCAGTCGGTCAAAATGGTGGTCCTTCCGAGGTTTCTGTTTGTGTTTCAGTGCCTTCCCATCGTGATCACCAAGGCCATTTTTAAGAGAGTAGGTAGGAGTATTATGGGGTTTGTGTGGGCGAATAGGACCTCGAGGGTAAGGAGAGGGTTCCTGGAACGCAGTAGGGACCGAGGAGAGTTGGCGCTGCCAAACCTAGGGAGCTACTACTGGGCAGCAAATGCGGCGATGATCCGCAAGTGGGTGATGGAGGGAGAGGGGGCGGCATGGAAGAGGATGGAGATTGCGTCCTGCAAAGGAACGAGCCTGGGGGCGTTGGTGGCGGCACCGCTGCCGCTCTCGCCGACAAGGTACACCACGAGCCCAGTGGTGGAGGCAATGCTAAGGATCTAGGGCCAGTGGAGACGGCACAGGGGTGTAATGGGAGCCTCGGTGTGGTCCCCGATCAGGGGTAACCACCGGTTTGTCCGGGGGAAGATGGACGGGGGGTTCCAGAGCTGGCATCGGGCGGGGATTAGAAGAATGGGGGACCTGTTCATTGACGGGACGTTTGCGAGCCTAGGGGCACTGGAGGAGAAGTTCGAGATACCCCCGGGAAATGCCTTTAGATATATGCAGGTGAGGACGTTTGTGAGGCGACAGGTGAGGGAATTCCCGTTGCTCCCGGCACAAGAAATTCAAGACAGGGTGATCTCGGGTGTATGGGTCGGGGAGGGCAAGGTGTCGGAAATACACCAGGAGTTGAAAGAAGAGGGGGAAGCGCTGGTAGAGGAGCTGAAGGGTAAATGGGAGGAGGAGCTGCGGGAGGAGATTGAGGAAGGTCTGTGGGCTGATGCCCTAGGTAGGGTTAATTCCTCCTCCTCATGTGCCAGGCTCAGCCTGATACAATTTAAGGTGGTTCACAGAGCGCACTTGACGGGGCCGAGGTTGTGTAGGTTCTTTGGGGTGGAGGCCAGATGTGGAAGGTGCTCAGGGAGCCCGGCGAACCATGTCCATATGTTTTGGTCATGCCCGGCACTGGAGGGGTTCTGGAGAGGAGTGCGGGAGCAATATCTCAGGTGGTGAAAGTCCGGGTCAAGCCAAGCTGGGGGCTAGCAATATTTGGAGCAGTGGACGAGCCGGGAGTGCAGGAGGCGGAAGAGTCCGGCATTCTGGCCTTTGCGTCCCTAGTTGCCCGGCGAAGGATCTTGCTAATGTGGAAGGAGGCGAAGCCCCCCAGCGTGGATAAACGACATGGCTGGGTTCATAAAGCTGGAGAGGATTAAGTTTGCCTTGAGAGGGTCTGCGCAGGGGTTTTACAGGCGGTGGCAACCGTTCCTCGACTATCTCGCGGAGCGTTAGAGGAAGGTCGGTCTGCAGCAGCAGCAACCTGGGGGGGGGGGGGAATGGGGGATTGCCTGGGAGGGTGGATGAGCAAGAGATAACATGAAGGGTTGGGGAAACTGGCACGTGCGGGAGAGAGCCAGTGTACAAAGTTATGTAACATATCATTTTACCATGTATATATCTTGCTCTGTGCGATTTCTTGTTATTTTGTTACGGGCAGGGGGGGGTTATTCTTTGTAAGGGTGAAAAATTGTGTTCAAAAACTTTAGTAAATATATATATTTTTTTAAACTTGGTTTAATTGTTTTTCCCATAAATGTTTCACAACAGAATCAGAACATGAACTTTAAAATGAATTGTTTAACTTTTTCCTTTCTTCATCAGTGAGGACCGACAATGCTGCAGAATGTAATCATTTTGCATTTTAGTCTCAAATTGTACTAATATTAATATCGTGCTCCACTCTGTCCAAACCTCAACTATGCATTTGTGCAGTAAAAGCACGGTCTGGTATAAAACTGAACACCAGGTAGTGAAGTTTGACAACCCAATCAAAGGTACATGAGCTTTATTTCATTAATTCATTAATAAAAGCTCCAAGCTGATTTCAGAAGTGAAAGTACATTTTGTTAATCGAATATATCATCCAGGCTCCTGGAAGCAATATGCTTCAAGCCCCAAAATGAATATATCAGATAAATGGGCATTTGATTTTAATCATTTAATCTTTAGGGGATTTCCACAGTAACTTCATTGCAGTGTTAATGTAAGCCTACTTGTGACAATAATAACCATTATTATTATTATTTAAATTACTTGCAATAATACAAATTTTTTCATGGATCCCCGATTGTCCAAGTTCATATTGCTGCATTAATTACAGTAATTACCCCATTCTAATCCACTCCTGCTTACACTAAAAAAAATCTGGATTCTTTTAAATCAGCCCTTGCAACATAAACAATCCTTCAGTCTCAACTGTTAGTTAAACCCACCGAATTCCAGAACAGAAAGTTATTCCACATCCAAGTGTGCAAAGAGGAGCCTAATCATTTGGTTGGACAAACATGCCCACACCCTACTATGCAGAATGAAATTACTCAACATGAACATTCCCCAATTCCACTACAATCAAGTGTCCAAGAAATGGACTGAAATTTAAACCCCCCGCCCTCCCAAGTTGAAATTTTGTACAATCCCACAGTGCATAATAAAAATATATGATTAGATATTATGTATTTGCATACAGTCCTGTGGCGCAATTTAACGGGATCATTTCGTAATGGCCGTGATTGGCAGGGTGTTTCTCAATGGCCGCGTAGGCGAGATCGCGGTCCGTATTTAATGACACTTGGTGCTGGTAATGAGCCTCCGAGCTTCTCGCTATTATTGGCTGTCTCGCTGTCTTATTCGCTACATTCGCGCCTCAGCATCTTGCCCGCAAACAAGGGTGGGACTGCTTTTAAACACTCCCTCACCACTCACTGCAGTCAACACATAAGCATGGCAGCGAGCAGACCTGCTGCTAGCATTGGGGATGCCGACCTGGATAGGCTTCTTGACCCTGGGAATGAGAGACAGGCCATCCTGTCCTTCAAGGGGGTCGGAGGCCACCAGTGGCAGTGGGCTGTCAGTGCGGGCAGCATGACCAGGAGGATCAGCCTTCAATGTCGGAAGAAGACCAATGACCTCCACCGAGTTGCAAGGTTAATAAGTTACCACCTCTTTCCTGGCATCAGTTCCGCCTGCCACCCATGAAATTCCCAAACCCCCACCAGCAAATCACTCACACCCTCCTCACACCCTGTCTTCGTGCTTGTTCCTCAGCACCCCCTGCCACCCACCGGCACTACCCCTTCATGTCTAGTTACAGTGCTCACGCATGCAATCTGCATACTCCTCCGATCCATCAAGAGTGCAGCTCACATGTATAAAAATGTTCTTTCACCGCTGAAATCAGGCTCTCTTTGTCCCCACAGGAGAAAATAGCCCATAATAAGTGGGAAAGGACCAAGATAGGAGGGGGACAGAGTACCAGAGATCCGAGTCCTCACCTCCTTTGAGGAATAGGCGCCAGAAATCGCGGGGTTATCCGAGGAAAGAGCAGTCACCTACAGCGAGATTGACCCGCGCCACAGAGGTGAAGATCCACTGCCCCTTCAGATTGCTGGTCTCCAGTGAGTTGTTCATCGGACAAAATGGTCCTCCCTCTTAGTGACCACAGGCCCATTTTCTTGCAGGAATTCCATCTTTTGGGGCCAGGCCATCTGGAGCCGTTGTTTCCCCCCCACCCAAGAGAGCATGGCTCAGTCCGTGAAAACCATGGCCGAGGGCCTCGACATCATGTCCCAGTCGCTTAGGGACTTCACGTCCCATACGCAGATGGGCATTGCCGGGGCACTGCAGAGCGTGGCCCAGTCACTGAGGACCATTTCTGAGGGTGTCGATAGTACGGTGCAGTCAACGGGGAGGCGCCAAGACTGGCAGAGCCAGAGGGTGCAGAGTCCTCTGGACCTCATTCCATTTGTATATTGCCCTCTCCATGAAGTTCCTGTATAACATAAGCATACAAGTATAACAAATACTTTGTAAATTGGTTTAATGAGATTTTTACTTTGTTGAATTTTTAGTGTTTTAGCTGCTCCGCTGTCCCATGGGGACCACCAGAGCCTACAGGAACTATCAGGGAGGAGGAAACGCTGGAGGCCAACCCGGGGCCTGCCACCAAGGAGACAACAGCGGGCAGAACAGGGTGGCACGGCGATGCCAATGACACCAATAAGTCAACCAGAGCCCTCTGGCTCCAGGCCCGCCAGAGGATTTCCGCCAAGGGCATCAAAGACCACAAGGCACGAAAAGCAGAAGGCTGCATCCACCTCCGATGTGCATCCTGCGGACACGCCTAGTCACAGCAGTCGACCATGTAAGAACAGGAAGATTGAGGATCACTGATTGGGAAGGCAGGAGGTCACTAGCTGTAGCTTGGGGGAACGGAGCTGGAGGTGTTCACAATAAAAAAATGTTACACCTGATACATGTGAAGCCTGTCACATTAATCTTCACAGCAGGCCTGCCTGCACCCCCAACTCGTGTTGACCTCTGCTCCCCCCACTCCCTGCTCCCCAGCACAGTGGTCCAAGATCAAACGCCGCTGATGCAGACCCCGTTCAGAGGATGTGTGTGAGCGTGCTGTCAGCAGAAAGACAGGAGTCAGACTTTGGCATAAACTGAGGAGCACCAGAGCTTACCTCACAGTAAGTTATCACTCTCCTGCCTTGTATATTGGCCCACTGATAGTGCCAACACAGGCCCATCCACCCTAGGGTGATGTTACACATCTCCTTGGACGGTGGAACAGGGTAGTCCGGGGGGGGGGGGGGGGGGGGGGGGGGGGGGGGTGTCTCCGGGCATGCCAGACTCTCGCCACCTGTCCTCCATCTCCTCTTGCGGGTCCTCCCCGGGCTCATCTTCCCTCCCCACCTTAGCCACCTCCTCCTCCTCAGATAAGGCCACATGACCCTCCTCCTCCAGCATGTCGTCCCGCTGCTGCGCTAGGTTGTGGAGGGCACAGATGGAGCGTCTCCTGCCACAAAGCATGAAATCCTCTGGGGAGATGACCACATTTTGAGCAGATCGATGCACCGCTCAATGTCAGCACAGGTGGCACCATGGGCACCCAAGTTGCAGTTCAATATCTTTAACTTCCAGCGTGTTTAACCCAGTTACGTGCCAGTTACATGCAGCACTCGCCACACCAGGAACAAAAACATCAGCAACCTGCGAAAGCATTTCTTCAATGGCGTCATCAGGTGCTCCATTTGGATCAATGGCATGAACCAGGTCCCGCAGGGTCTTCTTGCTTCAAACCAGATTACCTTCTGGACTCGTACGTCCCCCTGAGCCCAGTGTTCCAGGACACAGGTATCTTAGAAAACAATTGTCCTCTATTCCGGCTGCAGAATAGGAAGGAAACAGCAACTGCAGCCTCCAGACATTTGCAGAGCAAGCAGTAAACACAACCTGCAAATATTTTAGTCTTTAAATAGTATGAAAATACGAAAGACAATGCAATGAGGACACTAATCACTTGGCACCCAGAACACACTTGCCTGCCTCCCTTCCAACCCAACCCCCCCACCCCACCTACATGAGCAGAAAGGCTCACCAGCCCAGCCCACCTGAAAAGGCCGCTCAAACACGGAGCATGGCGGAGGAGAGATAAAACCACTCCACCCCTCCCAAGAGGCACAGTTCAGTCCAGAACCGGTCCGACACATTATAAACAGAACCAAGTACAGAACACTGAAAGAAAACACACAACAGGCAGGAAAATAATGAGCACACCACTTGCACACCAAAGACAAAATCGAGACAAAAAAAAAGAATACCTGCCAACACCCCCCCCCCGGCTGCTCAGTCAAAGGGAGTTAAGTGACCATCAGCATATAACCAAGAACAAGGTTCTGTCCTGGAAGCGTTTGGTAGGAGACAGGCAGCAGCTACTCTTATTATGGGTATCCACAACATTAAAAATGGCTTTAAAACTGCACCCCTCCCCCAGCAACCCCAGTGCTGGAAGCCTCCCATCCAAGCCCAGCTCACCGAGGGCTCCGGTGCCCTTGAGCTGCATGCCCAAAAAAGGAAATGGCTACTCACTTCCTCAGTTCTCCTCAGCAATCATTGCGCCAACTTCACATTTTTAAAAAGAGGCGATCTAAACGATGCCTGCATGATTTCTCACTGAGGAGCCAGTTCATTCCCGGGAGGCTGTTACATTTGACTGCAATCCTGCTAATGAGATGGAGATTGATGCAAATTGGGGTCAATGATATGCACGCCATATTTGGCCGAGATCCAGAACACGCCATCAGGAGCTGGCCCGTTACATGGCAAACTGACTTGCACCCAGCGCAAATCTCGATTTTGACGTTTCCTGCTATTTAACCGCCACGCTCAGATCCTCTCCGGGCGTAACACAGTGGTTAAATCGTGCCCCTGTAATGAATGGGCACGGATATCTCCCAGTACCATGTAACTGACAGCACTGCAAACAATTGGTATTCATATTGCGGCCTGTACTCAGTTAAATATTCCAAGATGATCTACAGAGGTGAAACATCAAACAGAAGTACTTGAAGGTAGGTGATTGGTGGCACAATCGAATGGATAGGTTTTCAGGAAGCTCCTAAATGAGGAGAAAAGTAATCAAAATTGGGAAGATTAGCAAAGTTTCCCAAAACAGCATGCGTCATCCATGGATCAATGGCAGTCCTCTCCCTCTAAGTCAGAGTGTTTCCAGTTCAAGTTCCGTTCCAGAAACCTGAGCACACAATCTCAGGCGGCTATCAAACCAATGCAGTACTGAAGGAGTGCTATACTGTTGGAGGTGCCATTGCTACTCGCTCAGGTGGCTGTAAAAGATCCCATAGCACTATTTTGAAGAAGAGTTGGGGAACTTTCCCCAGTGGTGTAGCCAATAATTAACCATCAACCAACATCACTAAAACTGATTATCTGGCCATTAAGACATTGCTTCTTGGAACATTGCTGGGTGCAAATTGATGGCCACATTTCCTACAACAGTGACTACACTTCAAAAGTACTTAATTGGCTATAAAACATTTGGGAAATTCTAGGATCATGGAAGATGCTCGAGCACTGGTGGGAAATCTGCAGCCCATCTGGGTTCTGAGTACGCCCACGAAACATTTTGATGACAATTGCACACGCAGTGTTGCCACATTCAGCTGGTTTCCATCAGTATGACTAAAGTGATATGTATTGAAAGCAAGGGCACATGAAGTGAAGTGCATGCTGATCGATTGCACACAATATTGACTGAGAGTCATGTGCTCCCTCTGCATCCAAAGTGTAAACATTTATTTGGGTTTTACCATTTGAAGTTAATAGTTTTATTAATATATGAATGACTACGCAATTTCTATCATTCGTTATGAAATATTCCACATGTATTCAATCTTATTCATGGGGTAACGGTGAGCGAACACGCCCAATTTCAAATTTGCAGTCCACTGAGATGAAAGAAGGCCACTCACGCAGCCCACTCACCAGCCAAGTTGCCCATCACTGTGCTAGATAAACAAAAGATTGTCTTCCTTACTTTTATCATCATTGATTATCGAGCCAGAAGAGAAGAAAAGAAGGGAGAAAGAAATAGTTGTATAGGTCAGAATAAGAACTCGAAATTGGGATATAAGTGGAAGTTGCACTGATAGAGGACAAAGGTAACAATTTCAATTCAATAAATTGCAATAAGGAACCAATGGAGGTTAGCATTGACAATTTCATGGGGGTGGTACTTCCCAAGCCACTATAACTGACAGCCCTGTGATCAATGGACATCGGCATCTTTCTGTCTAATAATCTAAAGATCTGGACTAATAATCAAGATTGTGTATTCAAATCCCACCACTGAATTTGTGAATTTGAAACTGGATTAAAAGCTAGTATCAGTAGCGGTGACCACAAAGCTACTGGATCGCTAACAGGTTCACTTTTCCCTGGTTTTGAGAAAACCTGCAGTCCTAACCCAGTCTGTCTGCTCGAGGGCAGGTAGAAGTCGAAAGAAGTTGAACCGTAACGTCACAGCCTGCAGGTAAGGGACTGGCTGGTGACTACTAAGTAGTTTTTCTTTTATTTTCCCTCAGGTGTTACCGTGCGGGGCACAGGGGTTGCTGAATGAGTGCTTGCTGAGAAGGGGAGTGAACAACAGGAAAGCTCTTTATTTCTTTTTCTTTTTTTATCTAGAGGGGATGGCAGGGAAGGTAGTGTAATGTTCCTCCTGCAGAATGTTTGAGGTGAGGGATGCCGTCAGTGTCCCTGCTGATTTCATCTGTGGGAAGTGCACCCATCTCCAGCTCCTCAGAAACCGGGTTAGGGAACTGGAGCTGGATGAACTTCGGATCATTCGGGAGGCAGAGGTGGTCATAGATAGAAGCTTCAGAGATGTAGTTACTCCGAAGAATAAAGATAGATGGGTGACGGTGAGAGGGGCTGGGAGGAAACAGTCAGTGCAGGGATCCCCTGTGGTCGTTCCCCTTAGTAACAAGTATACCACTTTGGATACTGTTGGGGGGGGAGACTTACCAGGGGTAAGCCATGGGGTACAGGTCTCTGGCACAGAGTCTGTCCCTGTTGCTCAGAAGGGTAGGGGGGAGAGGAGTAGAGCATTAGTCACTGAAGACTCCATAGTTAGGGGGATAGATAGGAGATGCTGTGGGAACGAGAGAGAGTCGCAATTGGTGTGTTGCCTCCCAGGTGCCAGGGTGCGTGATGTCTCGGATCGTGTTTTCGGGATCCTTAAGGGGAGGGGAAGCAGCCCCAAGTTGTGGTCCACATAGGTACCAACGACAGGTAGGAAAAAGGATAGGGATGTAAGGCAGGAATTCAGGGAGCTAGGGTGGAAACTTAGATCTAGGACAGAGTTATTATCTCTGGGTTGTTACCCGTGCCACGTGATAGCGAGATGAGGAATAGGGAGAGAGAGGAGTTGAACACGTGGCTACAGGGATGGTGCAGGAGGGAGGGTTACAGATTTCTGGATCATTGGGGCTCATTCTGGGGTCGGTGGGACCTCTACAAACAGGATGGTCTACACCTGGACCAGAGGGGTACCAATATCCTGGGGGGGAAATTTGCTAATGCTCTTCGGGAGGTTTAAACTAGTTCAGCAGGGGCTTAGGAACCTGAATTGTAGCTCCATTATACAGGAGGTTGAGAGTAGTGAGGTCATGAGTAAGGTTTCAAAGTTGCAGGAGTGTACCGGCAGGCAGGAAGGTGGTTTAAAGTGTGTCTTCTTCAATGCCAGAAGCATCTGGAATAAGGTGGGTGAACTTGCGGCATGGGTTGGTACCTGGGACTTCGATGTTGTGGCCATTTCGGAGACATGGATAGAGCAGGGACAGGAATGGTTGTTGCAGGTGCCGGGGTTTAGATATTTCAGTAAGCTCAGGGAAGGTGGTAAGAGGAGGAGGGGAGGGGTGGCATTGTTAGTCAAGGACAGTATTACGATGGCAGAAAGGACGTTTGATGAGGACTCGTCTACTGAGGTAGTATGGGCTGAGGTTAGAAACAGGAAAGGAGAGGTCACCCTGTTAGGGGTTTTCTATAGGCCTCCAAAAGGTTCCAGGGATGTAGAGGAAAGGATTGCAAAGATGATTCTGGATCGGAGCGAAAACAACAGGGTAGTGGTTATGGCTGGGCTTTAACTTTCCAAATATTGACTGGAAACGCTATAGTTCGAGTACTTTAGATGGGTCTGTTTTTGTCCAATGTGCGCAGGAGGGTTTCCTGACACAGTCTGTAGATAGGCCAACGAGAGGCGAGGCCATATTGGATTTGGTACTGGGTAATGAACCAGGACAGGTGATAGATTTGGAGGTAGTTGAGCACTTTGGTGATAGTGACCACAATTCGATTACGTTTACTTTAGTGATGGAAAGGATAGGTATATACCGCAGGGCAAGAGTTGTATCTGGGGGAAAGGCAATTATGATGCGATGAGGCAAGACTTAGGATGCATCGGATGGAGAGGAAAACTGCAGGGGATGGGCACAATTGAAATGTGGAGCTTGTTCAAGGAACAGCTACTGCGTGTCCTTGATAAGTATGTACCTGTCAGGCAGGGAGGAAGTGGTCGAGCAAAGGAACCGTGGTTTACTAAAGCAGTCGAAACACTTGTCAAGAGGAAGAAGGAGGCTTATGTGAAGATGAGACATGAAGGTTCAGTTAGGGCGCTCGAGAGTTACAAGTTAGCTAGGAAGGACCTAAAGAGGGAGCTAAGAAGAGCCAGGAGGGGACTTGAGAAGTCTTTGGCAGGTAGGATCAAGGATAACCCTAAAGCTTTCTATAGATATGTCAGGAATAAAAGAATGACTAGGGTAAGAGTAGGGCCAGTCAAGGACAGTACTGGGAAGTTGTGCTTGGAGTCCGAGGAGATAGGAGAGATGCTAAATGAATATTTTTTGTCAGTATTCACACAGGAAAAAGAGAATGTTGTCGAGGAGAATACTGAGATTCAGGCTACTAGACTAGAAGGGCTTGAGGTTCATAAGGAGGAGGTGTTAGCAATTCTGGAAAGTGTGAAAATAGATAAGTCCCCTGGGCCGGATGGGATTTATCCTGGGATTCTCTGGGAAGTTAGGGAGGAGATTGCTGAGCCTTTGGCTTTGATCTTAAGTCATCTTTGTCTACAGGAATAGTGCCAGAAGACTGGAGGATAGCAAATGTTGTCCCCTTGTTCAAGAAGGGGAGTAGAGACAACCCCGGTAACTATAGACCAGTGAGCCTGACTTCTCTTGTGGGCAAAATCTTGGAAAGGTTTATAAGAGAGAGGATGTATAATCATCTGGAAAGGAATAATTTGATAAGAGATAGTCAACACAGTTTTGTGAAGGGTAGGTCGTGCCTCACAAACCTTATTGAGTTCTTTGAGAAGGTGACCAAACAGGTGGATGAGGGTAAAGCAGTTGATGTGGTGGATATGGATTTCAGTAGAGCGTTTGAGAATGTTCCCCACAGTAGGCTACTGCAGAAAATACGGAGGCATGGGATTCAGGGTGATTTAGCAGTTTGGATCAGAAATTGGCGAGCTGGAAGACGACAAAGGGTGGTGGCTGACGGGAAATGTTCTGACTGGAGTCCAATTACTAGTGGTGTACCACAAGGATCTGTTTTGGGGCAACTGCTGTTTGTCATTTTTATAAATGACCTGGAGGAGGGCGTAGAAGGATGAGTGAGTAAATTTGCAGATGACACTAAAGTCGGTGGAGTTGTGGACAGTGCGGAAGGATGTTACAAGTTACAGAGGGACATAGATAAGCTGCAGCGCTGGGCTGAGAGGTGGCAAATGGAGTTTAATGCAGAAAAGTGTGAGGTGATTCATTTTGGAAGGAATAACAGGAAGACAGATTACTGGGCTAATGGTAAGATTCTTGGCAGTGTGGATGAGCAGAGAGATCTCGGTGTCCATGTACATAGATCCCTGAAAGTTGCCACCCAGGTTGAGAGGGTTGTTAAGAAGGCGTACGGTGTTAGCTTTTATTGGCAGAGGGATTGAGTTTCGGAGCCATGAGGCCATGTTGCAGCTGTACAAAACTCTGGTGCGGCCGCATTTGGAGTATTGCGTCCAATTCTGGTCGCCGCATTATAGGAAGGATGTGAAAGCATTGGAAGGGGTGCAGAGATTTACCAGAATGTTGCCTGGTATGGAGGGAAGATCTTATGAGGAAAGGCTAAGGGACTTGAGGCTGTTTTCGTTAGAGAGAAGGTTAAGAGGTGACTTAATTGAGGCATACAAGATGATCAGAGGATTGGATAGGGTGGACAGTGAGAGCCTTTTTCCTCGGATGGTGATGTCTAGCACGAGGGGACATAGCTTTAAATTGAGGGGAGATAGATATAAGACAGATATCAGAGGTAGGTTCTTTACTCAGAGAGTAGTAAGGGCGTGGAATGCCCTGTCTGCAACAGTAGTGGACTCGCCAACACGAAGGGCATTCAAATGGTCATTGGCTAGACATATGGATGATAGGGAATAATGTAGATGGGGTTTAGAGTGGTTTCACAGGTCGGCGCAACATCGAGGGCTGAAGGGACTGTACTGCGCTGTAATGTTCTACATGTAAGTTTAGGCCTGCAGCAGTGTTGTTGACTCTAAATTGCCCTCTTAAATAGCCTACCAAGGTTATATGAAACCACTGCAGAAAAGTACAGGAAACTAGACAGATCTAGGCATCAGATTTAAACACAGCTAAAACCAGTAGACCCTTAAAAGTCCTCCTCTGGGTACATGTGCCAAAACTGGGAGAGACACAAATCAACCAGACAACATCCCAGACACCTTATGTCCAGGTCACAACAGGACAGGTCCTACAGAGGAGGCACAGAGGTTGTGCAGTCAGGAAGCAGCTCCCCTGGAATTTCTCAATAATTGATTTTGGGCTTCATTAAATTTCATTGTGCCAACTGAACATGAGCAAGGACCACCTATTGATTACAACCTACAGCCCTCCCTCTGATGAAGCAATATTCCTACATGTTGAAGAAGCACTGAAGGTAATAATGCATATCACCACTGATGGGAGCTGGCCGAGTCCTTAAATGTAATTCACAATTTAGTTTAGCAAGGTGATTCTGGAATTGCAGGATAAGTGTCTGCAATTTGAGGTGGCTGGAAATGGGTTGTCACATGGCATGTGACCCTCCATCTTCGCCTCATGCCAATGAAACAATCTGCATTTGTGGTGTAAATCCGATATCTTCCCACACAAACTCTTCCAGATTTTACCGTTTCCATTTCAGATGTGTCTTAATTCCATCATTTCATCCAATTAGCCATTCTCTTATTTTTAATAAGTGAATCCCTTGCTAGCGTTCTGCTGTATGAATGTGTTTTTGCCGTTCCCTTTGTTGTGTCCCTTTTTAAATTCCACCCGCCCCTATTTCTAATGACACATCCACCCCTGAAGCATTACCGGGTAGCCCTGCTCTTCCCGCCGATGGCGACTGGCCAGCTGAATGTTCCCTGCATTTTCTGTTTGTTTCAGGTTCTCTCAATTCAATTTCCCTTGAGGTAGGAGCAGCCTCTGTTATTGAATTAACCCTCCCTCTCCTCTGGCCAGGATAACAGATTGCGGCCTTGTCCCGGTAAACAGCTTGTACCTTCCTGGTGGTGCCCGACATTGTGCCACTCCATCCGCTCAGGGCCTCGCTCGGCCGGGCCGCACGTAACCACGGCAATGTGGGCGGAGCCAAGCAAGCGGCTGCGCTGAGCTGTCCCATCCGCTGGCACGTTAAAGCGGAAGTAGGCGAGTGTCACGGAAGATGCAGCCTCTCCAGACAGAGTAGACCCGAAACACAATGAGGAACACTTACATTGCTGTAGCGCCTTTCCTGACCTCAGACACATCCCAAAGTGCTTTACAGTCCCTGGAGTAGAGACGGGGATCATTGTCTGAATTTGCAGGAGAGTGGCACCAGGTGCATTACTCTTGTAAGAGATGTGGACGTGCTGGGCCAAATGACTGCTCTGCGCTGCAACAATTCTATAATTCTAAGTACTTCATATGCGTACGTCACTCTTATTTTCAGTAAGAAGTCTTACAACACCAGGTTAAAGTCCCAACAGGTGTGTTTCAAATCACTGGCTTTCGGAGCGCAGCTCCTTCCTCAGGTGAATGAAGTTCGAAACAACCCTGTTGGACTTTAACCTGGTGGTGTAAGACTTCTTACTGTGCCCACCCTCGTCCAACGCCTGCATCACCATATCATGGCTTGTTATGTAAGCAGCAGAGCAGTCCTGTTGCGCACAGCAAACTCCCGTAAACAGCAATGTGGTGATGTCAAGATAATCGGATTTTGTAATGCCGATTGAGGGATAAATATGAGCCATGACACCAGGGATTACTCCCCTGCTTTTCAATATAATGTTATGGTATTTTTTACATCCACCCAGAAGGGCCTTGGCTTAAGGTAGTAAAAACAGTGATGCAAATATTCATCTGGTGTGGCAGCATTTGTGTTTTGGGACAAATATGAATGTCGAAAATGACTCGAAGACTGTGTTTCTCTTTAAATTATGTCAAACCTGTGGATTATTTCAAGCACTTTGTTTTTATTTCAGATTACCAGCATCTGCAATATTTTGCTTTTACCTCAGTTTCATGGTTAATTCAAAATTAATAATGCAGCATTCCTTTAGTACTTCACTGGCGTATCAGCCTTGACATTTTTAAAGTCTCTAGAATGGGACTTGTGCCACAGTCTTCTGTCTCAGGCAAGAGCGTTACCAACTATGCCATAGCTGACACTTTCACACATTGTCTCTACCTTTTGATGTGGCAGACCTGCTATGTGATGAATGGCACAGTGTATAGCACTGCTGCCTCACAACACCAGGGACCTGGGTTCAATTCCAGCCTTGGATGACTGTGTGGAGTTTGTACCTTCGCTCCATGTCTGCTGGGTTTCCTCCCACAGTCCAATGATGTGCAGGTTAGGGGAATTGGTCACGCTAAATTGCCCCTTAGCATACAAAGGTTTGGGTGGGGTTACTGGGTTTCCAGGATTAGGGTGAGGTCATGTGCCTCTGTAGGGTGCTCGTTCAGAGGGTCGGTGTTTTATCCCAAGACGGATGATTTGTTCTCACTACACTTCCATCTGAGTCAATGTCTTACTTATTAAAGCTTGAAGAGCTGCTTTGTAATTATTACTTGGTTGCTCCGAGCTTGTCAATATTAGAACTAAAATAGAAGCTATTCCAACTATTTGTTGAAAATGTCAAAGCTCAGCAAGATAACGAATTGCAGTAAACTTTGCATCATCCGGCACTCTGGCAACCAGAATTCTCCAGTAGGAATTTCTGACAGCTTGATTATTTTTAAAAGCCAATTACTTCTGTGTTAAATTAATGTATTCTTTTAAAAAAATAACAATCATAATAGATTGTATATATACAGATGTTGTTCCTACATTTTAGATTTAAATTATTAAATTATTGGGTTAGCTTTGGTTATTGTGGCTGAACAAATATATACACCGTACCTTGTCCTGTGTCAGGAGTAATGAAACTCCCGTTCAGGGGCATTTTGTTTAACCGGCACCACCCAAAACTATGTAATAGTTTTAACAGAAACCAATATGTTATGTGTGTATAAAAAACTTACATCTGTGTTTACTACCTGCTGATGTTTTCCTTTGTAAAATTTGCATGCTTGCTTGTATAATTAAACTTATTAAATGTTGTCAGGCTGTAATTAGCCCTTCTCTGTCTGCCACCCAATGGATGGGCAGTAAAGTACTATTATTAAGACAAGTTTATGTAGCCAACTTATATCATAACCGTGCAGATAGAAATTTATAATTTGCAATAGGAAAAGGACAAAATACATTTCATCTCCATGTCCTTGTCCAAATATCTCAAGCCTTCTTGCCCTACTTCATCTGAAGATTATAATTGGGTCTTTAATCCATATGTACAATGTCACATCTGATTAACTACATTTGCATGAGATGCAGACATCTACGGCAGCAGGTGAATTGATCACGATCTTTGTTTCCCATCATGAACTTTGTGCCTTTTTAAAATTAATTCATAGGATGTGGGCATCATTGGCGAAGCCAGCAATAACTGCCATCCCTAGCTGCCCTTGAGAAGGTGATAGTGAGCAGTCCTTGTGGTGCATGTACACCAATGGTGCTGTTAGGAAAGGAGTTCCAGGATTTTGATCCAGCGTCAGTGAAGGAACCGCGATATATTTCCAAGTCAGGGTGGTGTGTGACTTGGAAGGCAACCTCCAGGTGGTGGTGTTCGCAAGTATCTACTGCCCTTGTCCTAGATGGTAGAGGTTGTGGGTTTGGAAGGTGCTACCTAAGGAGCCTTGGTGTGTTTCTGTAATGCATCTTGTAGATGGTACACACGGCTGTGACTGTTCAAGAATGGTGGATGGATTGAATATTTGTGGAAGGGGTGCCAATCAAGCGGGGCTGCTTTGTCATGGATGATGTCAAGCTGCTTCAGTGTTGGAGCTGCACTCATCCAGGCAAGTGGAGAGTATTCCATCACATTCCTGACTCGTAGATAATGGACAAGCTTTGAGAGTCAGGAGGTGAGTTACTCATTGCAGGATTCTTAGCCTCTGACCTGCTCTTGTAGCCACAGTATTTACTGTGGACTAATCCAGTTCAGTTTCAGCAATGATAATGATACTGAATGTCAACAGCAATGGATAGATCCTCTGTTGTTGGAAATGGTCACTGCCTGCCACTTGTGTGGGGCAAATGTTACTTGCCACTTGTCAGCCCAAACACTGATATTGTCCAGGTCTTGCTGTATTTGGACAAAAAATGCTTCACTATCTGAGAAGTCATGAATGGTGCTGAGCATTGTGCAATCATTAGCGAACATCCTGACTTGATCTTATGATGCAAGGAAGGTTATTGATGAAGCAGCTGAAATGGTTTGACCTCGGACACTATCCAAAAGAACTGGAACTGAGATGACTGACCTCCAACAACCACTACCATATTTCTTTGTGCAAGCTATGACTCCAATCAGAGGAGCTTTTCCCCCTCGATCCCCATTGGCGCCTTTTGCTCGGGCTACTTGACGTCATGCTCGGTCAAATTCTGCCTTGTTGTTAAAGGCAATCACTCTCAACAGGGGGGGCTTGGTGTTGCCGAACCTGCTTCATTATTATTGGGCAGCGAATGTGGATAAGGTGCAGCGATGGTGGGAAGGAGAAGGGGTAGAGTGGTGTTGCTAACTTTGCCTTAGTTTAATTGTTCTGTTTTATCACCTTTTCTCTTGAGTCGCCAGGTATTTATTATACACAGTAATCACTACTCATGTACAAATTCTACGTCTAAGCTACTTCTACAGCTAACAGGCCAATACTTAACTTGGAGCTGGCCCACCAGGTCAGGGAAACGAATGGCCTTTCGTTCGGGTTCTGAGCCTGCGGGTTTCGAAGTCGGTACAGATTGGTAGCTAGGAGCGCCTATCTCGTAGCGAGCGTTGAAGTAAGACTTACTGGATATCGGCGGTGACTGAACCGGTCACTGTCAAGGGTTGGTTCGTGTTGCTGAGTGACCCGGTCAAGAAGAACGATTTGAACTTGGGCTTGATTCTTATAGACCCCAGGGGCTTCCCGCCTTTTGGGGCGGACCCTGTACCTGGTTCCAAGTGATTGGACTTTGTCCCAATCACTTGGTTCGATTTTCTCCAATGCTGGAGCGGTTCCCTGATCGATGGGCGGTCCTGAGGTGGTCGTTCACCTCCCATTGTGTAGGCCTCTGCTGGCGCCAAAGAGTCTGGTTTTGCTTTATGTATCTAAATTCCCATCAGCCTTTGCCGTTCGCCATTTTAAATCGGGAGTTGGCCAATTTAAATCGGGAGTTAGCCATTTTAACTGGCTACAGTGGGTTAGGATGGAGAAGGAATCTTGTAAAGGGTCTAGTTTGAGGGCTATGGTGACGGCAGCGTTGCAAATGGCTCCAAGTAGGTATTCAGTGAGCCTGGTAGTGCAGTCAGCGGTGAAGATATGGAATCAGTTGAGGAGGCATTTTAGGGTGGAAGGGATGTCGGTGCTAACGCTGCTGTGCGAGAATCATGGGTTTTAGCCGGGGGGAATGGCTAGTGTATACAGGAGGTGGAGGGAAGTGGGACTGGCCAAGGTGAGGGATCTGTATTTGGAGGAAGGGTCGCCAGTCTCAAGGAGCTAAGGGAGAGGGTAGAGCTGCCGAGGGGGAGTGAGTTCCGATATCTGCAGGTAGGGACTTTGCACGAAAGGTCTGGAGGGGGTTCCCTAGGTTGCCGGGATACACACTGCTGGAGCGACTGCTGCTTCCGGATGTGAAAGGGAAGGAAAGAATTGGGGATATATACAAGTGGCTGGGGGAGCAGGGAGGCGAGCAGGTGGTGAAGATCACGGAGAAATGGGAAGTGGAGTTGGGAGGGGAGATCAATTGGGAAGTATAGAGCGAGGCGTTCCGTAGGGTAAACGGGATCTCATCTTGTGCAAGGATGAGCATGATACAGTTTAAGGTGGTGCACAGGGTGCATATGACTCAGACGAGAATGAGTGGGTACTTTTAGAGGATAGCAGATGAGTGTGGGCAAGGGCCAGCGAATCATACGCACACATGTTTTGGGGTTGCGAAAAATTGGGACGATTCTGGGCAGGAGTGTTCGCAGTCTTAGCCAGGATAGTGGAGGAGGAGGTGGACCCATGTCGTAGCAATCAGGGCCTAGTTTTAAGGCCGGTTAAATTGGATATCTTAAATTAAAGAATTGGGCACATTAAAAACCACAGTCTGCAGAATCCGAATAAACAGAACTTAGACAAGCTGCCGGGGCCTGTCTGAAGCAGTCCATGAATAATCCATCAATTAATTATTGCTGCTACTTGAGATGCATTGAGATGCACAAGTCTTAGGTACTATTGTCCACAGTTGCTGATAACCCATCAAGTAATTATGGCCCCTACTTAAGATGCATTGGCCTATTATCCACAGTTCCTGATATCCCATCAAGCAATCATTGCTCCTTCCAGGATGAGCTCAGGCACCCTGTCAACAGGTCATCAACAAGACCATTGGACACGGAGACCCTCCCTTCTGAGACTCCATTGGCCAAAGGCCAAGGGCAGGTGGAGAAAGGAGGTGGGTGGCGACAGGGGAATTAAAAAAATAGGCATTCTAGGAAGAAAGGACCGGAAGCTAAGACTCAAAGCATGGTGTGTGAGGTGACCTTGACCAGACCAGAAGGAAGGAAGCGAGCAAGCAAGAGCCAGCGAGAATCACCTTTGCAAAGAGGAACCAGAGGGACTCGGGGATCGGATCAGCAGCTTATCAAATCGCCTTTATGGGAAGTATAGTCGAATCCTGGATGTTTCTTGCATGTATTTTTTTTTTAATTTAGAGTACCCAATTCATTTTTTCCAATTAAGGGGCAATTTAGTGTGGCCAGTCCACTTAGCCTGCACGGTTTTGGGTTGTGGGGGCGAAACCCACGCAAACACGGGGAGAATGTGCAAACGCCACACGGACAGTGACCCAGAGCCGGGATCGAACCTGGGACCTCGGCGCCGTGAGGCCACAGTGCTAACCCACTAAGCCACCGTGCTGCCCTTTTCTTGTATGTTTAGTGGGTAATTTATGGGTTAACTATATTGAATAAAGTGTGTTACCTTATCTGTGTCCTACTTTGTTCTACTCACCCATAAATAAAAACACCTGGGTAAACTTTAATTAAAGAGCTGATTGAAGTGTCTGAATTGGACAGATACGACAACCCTTTGGTGTCGATATTTGGGGTTTCAGAGAAATCGGAGCTCATGGAGAGGAGGAAAGCCAATGTCGTGGCCTTTGCCTCTCCGATTGCATGGCGGCGAATTTTACTGGAGTGGCGATCAGCCTCACCATCTGGGGTAGCGGCTTGGTTGGGTGACCTGTACAACTTCCTGCGAGTAGAGAAGATAAAGTATGAGTTAAGGGGCTCTGCAGAATGGTTTGAGAAAAGATGGGGGATGTTTGTGACTGAGTTGGAGGAGACGTTCATTGCGGGGTGGGGAGGAGGAGGGGGTGAAATAGGGGAAAAGATTTGTACAGATTGCATAGTTGATTGCTGGGAAGTATGTTTTCTGGGGTCTTTACGTGTTGTAACCTGTTTTGATATATGTTGGTAATAAAATACATTTTTTTTTAAAATGCAGTCCCTCTCATCTCCCCTCTGGAGTGCAGCTTTTATGTACATGTTTAAACCAAGACTGTAATGAGGTCAGGAGTTGAGTGATCCTGGCCCTGGTGGAACGCAAACTGGGCGTCAGTGAGCAGGTTGATCGCACTGTTGATGACCCCTTCCACCATTTTAATGATGATTGAGAATAGACTGACGGAGTAGAAATTGACCAGGTTTTGATTTGTCCTGCTTTGTCTAAAGGTCATTCCTGGCAATTTTTAACATTGCTGGGTTCATATCCGTGTAGTAGCTGTGCTGGAACAGCTTGGTCATGGGTGTGGCAAGTTCTGGAGCACAAGTCTGAGGTACTATTGCTGGAATATTGTAGGGCCCATGGCCTTTGCAGAATCCATTGCCTTCAGCTGTTTCTTGGCATCACATGGAGAGAATCAAATTGGCTGAAGACTGTTTCCCTGCTCCCTGCTCTTTCTTCTGACCCCAATGCCTCTCACCCTCACTCCCCAGTCAGTCAGTAATCCTTCTATGAGACTTCCATCCCACCTTCACACAGTGACTCACTGATCATGGAAGTCTGATTGATGCATTGCCAGTGGCTACTACCACTCTCGCTGGTGCTGATGGTACTGATGCTTTCAGAACGGGGGCCTTTCTGCCCCAGATTCCTTGATCTCAGAGAAGACCTATTGTTAGCCGCTTGCGTGCCTGACTGGCATTTGATACAGTGGACCTTCTGAAAGAGGGGTGGCATGGTGCTTTTGCTGGCTCTCTAGCCAATGGGCAAGACTCCCATCATCTGGATTGAATTTCATCCTTTGTGTCCCCCTCACAGCCTGCTTTCCTAGCTAGCATTGTATCCTTGGCATATATGGCTTCAATACACTTGATCACTTCATCCAAATCATTAACACATTTTGAATATAGTTGAAGCTCCCAAGCTTAGCCTGTGGCACCCAACTAGTTGCAATTGCAATCAAGAAAATGACCTATTTATCCCAACTCCCTGTTCCTGGAATCAAAAGAACTGTTGAAGGCAGAACTTTAGCTGCCAAGATGAGATAGATTTGGGTACAGGTGGGGGTTAAAGCTCTGAAAGGTTGTGTCAGGTCAGGAACCTTGGTTCCAACTAGGGCATGTATGTTTGTAGGAAGCTGGAACACAAGATCAGAGTCTCAAAACAAGAGTTGACCCATTTAGTTCAGAGATGAGGAGAAATGTTTTCATTTAAAGAGTTTTCAATCTTTGAAATGATCTATACCAGAGAGCTGTGAATGCTCAGTCACCAAGTACATTCAAGACTGCAATTGATAAATTAAGGAATATGGAGAAGTGGAGTTGAGGAGAAGATCAATCATTTTTAACAATATATATGTTTATTAAGGCATTTACAAATAAACATCAAACAAAATCACAACCAGGATAAAAAAGATAACCAACAGATAACAAACAGGAGAACGAAGCATAATTCAATAAATAGCCAACAACATCCCTGCCGTACCCCACTCTCTGCCTCCACTTTTTCCAGTTGACCGTAATTTCTCCCCCTACCCTGCTGACTTAACTGTCCAGGAAGAGATTTCCGGTTGCGGCTATGCGGAGCTGAGCCGCACGATTCAGCAGCTCCCGCTACCACGGACCTTCGGGCTCGTTAGAAGAGCCCCAACTGAACTTTTTTTTATACCAACCCGTGGGGAAGGTAAGAGGGAGGTCCCCCTTCAACTTTTATGAAACGGCTCGAAGTGTAACGGCCACAAAAGTGGCATTGGAGCAACGGGAAAAACCGGGGGGGGAAAAGACAAAATGGCGGCGGCCAGAGACAAAGTGGAGCTGCAGGAGTTTATCAAGCACTGCTTCGAGGAGCAGCGTGAGGAAATGCGTAAGGAAATGCTGGCGCCTATGCTTTCGGCAATCGAAGGACTAGGGATCACCCAGAAGGCCCACGAGGTTCAGATCCAGGAGGTACAAAAAAGAGTTGGTCAGAACGAGGACGAGATCTCGGGCCTGGCGCTGAGAGTGGAGCAGAACGAGGCGCTACACAGGAGGTGGGCGGGAAGACTCGAAGACCTGGAGAACAGGTCGAGGAGAAAGAATCTGCGAATCCTGGGTCTCCCTGAAGGAGTGGAGGGGGCCGATGCCGGGGCATACGCGAGCACGATGCTCGGGGCGACTATGGGCAAGGAGGCCCCTTCAAGGCCGCTGGAGTTGGACGGGGCACATCGGGTGCTGGCGAAGAAGCCCCAGGCAAATGAGCTGCCAAGGGCGATGGTGGTGAGGTTCCACCGGTTCACGGACAGAGAGTGGGTCCTGAAATGGGCCAAGAAGGAGCGAGCAGTAAGTGGGACAATGCAGAGATCCGAATATACCCGGACTGGAGCACGGAGGTTGCAAAGCGGAGAGAGGGTTTCAACCGGGCCAAAGCGGTGTTGCACCGGAAAGAAGTGAAATTCGGGATGCTGCAGCCAGTGCGACTGTGGGTCACATACAAGGGCCAACACTATTACTTTGAAACGCCTGAAGAGGCGTGGACATTTGTACAAACCGGAAAGTTGGACTCTAACTGAGGGTTTGTGAGGGTAGGGGGGGAATGTTTGAGGTTTGATGTGTGATGGTTGTTGTATAATCACAATCACGCACAGGAAATGTTACAGGGGCTGGGGGAGAGGGGTGAGAGCCCCTCCAATCCGGCTGATAACGTGGAACGTGAGGGGCCTGAATGGGCCGGTGAAGAGGGCTCGAGTGTTTGCGCACTTAAAGGGACGATAAGTCCCTTTTAAGGCAGACGTGGTCATGCTCCAAGAGACACACCTGAAGGTGGCGGACCAGGTCAGGTTAAGAAAGGGATGGGTAGGACAGGTATTCCACTCGTGACTGGACGCGAAGAATAGAGGGGTGGCGATATTGGTGGGAAAGCGGGTGTCATTTGAGGCCAAGACTATTGTAGTGGACAATGGAGTGCGATATGTAATGGTGAGCAGTAGGCTGCAAGGGACGTGGGTGGTGTTGGTAAACGTATACGCCCCTAACTGGGATGATGCAGGATTCATGAAGCGCATGTTGGGGCGCATTCCGGACCTGGAGATAGGAGGCCTGATAATGGGAGGAGACTTCAATACAGTGTTGGATCCAGCACTAGACCGCTCCAAATCAAGGACTGGAAAGAGGCCGGCGGCGGCCAAGGTACTTGGGGGGTTTATGGATCAGATGGGGGGGAGTGGACCCATGGCGGTTTGCAAGGCCGCAGGCCAGGGAATTTTCTTTCTTCTCCCATGTACACACAGCCTACTCCCGGATAGATTTTCTGGGCAGGGCACTCATCCCGAGGGTGGAGGGGACGGAGTATTCGGCCATAGCCGTTTCGGACCATGCCCCGCACTGGGTGGAACTGGCGCTAAGAGAGGGACCAATGCCTGCTGTGGCGGCTGGATGTGGGACTGCTGGCGGACGAGGTGGTGTGTGGGATGGTGAGGGGGTGTATCGAAAGGTACTTGGAGGCCAAAGACAATGGGGAGATGCGGGTGGGGGTGGTATGGGAGGCGGTGATCAGGGGAGAACTAATCTCCATTAGGGCTCATAGGGAGAAGACAGAGGGCATGGAAAGGGAGAGGTTAGTGGGGGAGATTGAGAGTGGACAGGAGATACGCAGAGGCCCCGGAGGAAAGATTACTTGGGGAAAGACAACGGCTCCAGACAGAGTTTGACCTGTTGACCACAGGGAAGGCGGAGGCACAGTGGAGGAAAGCGCAGGGGCGATCTACGAGTATGGGGAAAAGGCTAGTCGGATGCTGGCACACCAGCTCCGTAAGATGATGGCAGCGAGGGAAATAGGGGGAGTCCAGGATGGAAGGGGAGCCACGGTTCGGAGTGCGATGAAAATAAACAAGGTATTTAATGCCTTCTATGAAGAGCTGTACAGATCCCAGCCCCCAGCGGGTGAAGAGGGGATGAGACGATTCCTAGATCAGCTGAGATTCTCGAGGGTGGAGGAGCAAGAGGTGGCTGGCTTGGGGGCACCAATTGGGTTGGAGGAGCTGAGCAAGGGTTTGGGGAGCATGCAGGTGGGGAAGGCCCCGGGACCGGACGGGTTCCCGGTGGAGTTCTACAGGATGTACGTAGACCTGTTTGCCCCGCTACTAGTGAAGACCTTTAATGAGGCAAGAGAGGAGGGGACCCTGCCCCCGACAATGTCGGAAGCGACAATTTTTTTGATCTTAAAGCGGGACGAGGACCCACTGCAATGTGGATCTCGCTCCTCAATGTGAATGCAAAGTTGCTGGCAAAAGTGCTGGCCACGAGGATCGAGGACTGTGTCCCGGGGGTGATCCATGAAGACCAGACGGGATTTGTAAAGGGCAGGCAATTAAACACAAACGTGCGGCTGCTTTTAAACGTGATGATGATGCCATCGGAGGAGGGAGAGGCGGAGATAGTGACAGCTATGGACGCGGAGAAGGCCTTTAACCGAGTAGAGTGGGAGTACCTCTGGGAGGCGCTGCGTAGGTTTGGGTTCGGGGGAGGGTTTATCAGTTGGGTTAAGCTCCTTTACAGAGCCCCGGTGGCGAGTGTAGTGACAAACCGGCGGAGGTCGGAGTACTTTCGACTGTACCGAGGGACGAGACCGTGGTGCTCCCTGTCCCCCGTTGTTCACATTGGCGATCGAACCATTGGCCATGTCATTGAGGGAGTCTAATAAATGGAGGGGGGCGGTCCGAGGGGGAGAAAAACATTGGGTGTCGCTATATGCGGATGACCTGTTGCTGTACGTGGCGGACCCAATGGAGGGGATGGTGGAGGTCATGCAGACTCTTAAGGGAGTTTGGGGAGTTTTCGGGCTATAAGCTCAATGTAGGGAAGAGTGAGCTCTTCGTATTACAGGCAGGGGACCAGGAAAGAGGGATAGGGGACCTACCGCTGAGGGGGGCGGAGAGGAGCTTTCGGTATCTGGGGATCCAGATAGCCAGGTGTTGGGGGGCCCTACATAAACTGAACCTGATGAGATTGGTGGAGCAAATGGAGGGGGACTTCAAAAGATGGGACATGTTACCGCTCTCGCTGGCGGGTAGAGTGCAGTCAGTCAATGGTGGTCCTCCCGAGGTTTCTGTTTGTGTTTCAGTGCCTTCCCATCGTGATCACCAAGGCCTTTTTTAAGAGAGTAGGTAGGAGTATTATGGGGTTTGTGTGGGCGACTAAGACCCCGAGGGTAAGGAGGGTTCCTGGAAAGCAGTAGGGACCGAGGAGGGTTGGCGCTGCCAAATCTAGGGAGCTACTACTGGGCAGCAAATGTGGCGATGATTCGCAAGTGAGTTATGGAGAGAGAGAGAGGGGACGGCATGGAAGAGGATGGAGATGGCGTCCTGTAAAGGAACGAGCCTGGGGGCGTTGGTGACGGCACCGCTGCCGCTTATGCCGACAAAGTATACCACTAGCCCGGTGGTGGCGGCAACGTTGAGGATCTGGGGCCAGTGGAGACGGCACCGGGGCGCAATGGGAGCATCGGTATGCTCCCCGATCAGAGGTAACCACCGGTTTGTTCCGGGGAAGATGGATGGGGGGTTCCAGAGCTGGCATCGGGCGGGTATTAGAAGAATGGGGGACCTGTTCATTGACGGGACGTTTGCGAGCCTAGGGGCACTGGAGGAGAAGTTCGAGTTACCCCCGGGAAATGCCTTTAGATATATGCAGGTGAGGGCTTTTGTGAGGAGACTGGTGAGGGAATTCCCGTTGCTCCCGGCACAAGAAATTCAAGACAGGGTGATCTCGGGTGCATGGGTCGGGGAGGGCAAGGTGTCGGCAATATACCAGGAGATGAAAGAGGGGGAAGCGCCGGTAGAAGAGTTGAAGGGTAAATGGGAGGAGGAGCTGGGGGAGGAGATCGAGGAAGGTTTGTGGGCTGATTCCCTGGGTAGGGTTAATTCCTCCTCCTCGTGTGCCAGGCTCAGCCTGATACAATTTAAGGTGGTTCACAGAGCTCACTTGACGGGGGTGAGGTTGAGTAGGTTCTTTGGGGTAGAGGACAGATGTGGAAGGTGCTCAGGGAGCCCGGCGCACCATGTCCATATGTTTTGGTCATGCCCGGCACTGGAGGGGTTCTGGAGAGGAGTGGCGGGAGCAATATCTCAGGTGGTGAAAGTCCAGGTCAAGCCAAGCTGGGGGCTAGCAATATTTGGAGTAGTGGACGAACCGGGAGTGCAGGAGACGAAAGAGGCCGGGCGGGGGGGGGGGTTATTGTTTGTAAGGGAGAAAAATTGTGTTAAAAACTTTAATAAATATATATATTTTTTAAAACTGTCCAGGAAGAAGTCAATGAATGGTTTTCATACCAGGCGAACCCTTCCATCGACCCCCTTAAGGTGAATTAAATTTTCTCCAATCTAAGCAAATCCGCGAGGTCCCTCACCCATACCCCTGACTTCGGAGGCTCCGAGTCCGTCCACCCCAATAAGATCCGTCTCTGGACTTCCAGAGAAAGGCCAGGATGTCTGCTTCTCCTGCCCCCTCTACTCCCAGGTCTTCCGACACTCCAAAGACTGCCAATTTTGGATTTGGAACCACCTTCACCCTCCGTACCTCTGACATCACGTCAGCGAACCCCCGCCAAAATCCCTGCAACTTCGGGCAGGCCAAAAACATGAACACGATTTGCGGGCACCCCTACCCCACATACATCCTCAACCCCCTCAAAAGACCTACTCATTCTGGCCACTGTCAGATGCGCCCTACAGACTATCTTAAATTGAATGAGATTCAGCCTGGCACACGACGAGGACCCAATCACCCTCCTCAAGGCTTCCTCCCATAACCCAGCCACCAACTCTTCCCCCCCCCCCCCCCCTCAGCTCCTCCTCCCACTTTCGTTGCACTACTCCTATCGGGGCACCCTCCCAGTCCATCAATTCCTTCTATATCTCCGACACCTTGCCCTCTCCCACACCTACTTTTGACAGTACCTTGTCCTGCAACCCCAGGTGTCACAGATCGGGAAAGGAAGGCACATGCTTCCTCACGTATTTTCTCTCCTGTAAGTATCTGAACCCATTTCCCCTGGGCAACTCCTACTCCTCCTCCTCCACCAGCTCTTCCAAACTCGGGAAGCTGCCCTCCACGAACAAATCTCCAAACTTCATTCCCGCCTGCTGCCAACACTGAAAACCCCCATCCAGTTCCCCCTGAGCAAACCTGTGATCCCTACAGATCGGTGCCCAAACTGAGACCCCCTCAAGCCTCAGGTGCTGTCGCCACAGTCCCCACACCTCCGAGTCACCACTCCCACCGGGCTTGTGGCATACCTGGCCGGCGTGAACAGCAGAGGCACCGTCAATAGCACTCCAAAACTAGTACCCTTACAAGAGGCTGCCTCTATCTGCTCCCAGACCGACCCCTTCCCCCATTACCCACTTCCTTACCATGGCTATATTTGCTGTCCAATAATAATTCATTAAGTTTGGAAGGGTCGATCTGCCACCCCCCCCCCCCCCCCCCCCCTCGCAACGACAACGTCTTCTTTACCGGAGGGGTCTTTCCCGACCCCACAAATCCCAATATCAACAAGTTAACCTTGAAAGAGGTCTCGGGGATAAAAATCTGAGGTTCTGGAACGCAAACAAAAACCTCGGGAGCACAGTCATCTTTACAGCCTGCACCCGCCCTGCCAATGACAACAGAAGCACATCCCACCTTTCAAATTCACCCCTCATTTGCTCCACCAACCGAGCGAGATTCAGCTTTTGCAGCATTTCCATCCGCGCGACACCCGAATACCCAGATACCTAAAGCTCACGCCCACCACCTCAAATGGCAAATTGCCCAATCGCCTCTCTTGCCCCCCTGCCTGAATCGGAAAGATCTCAATGTTCAGTTTGTACCCCAAAAACCAACCGAATTTCACCAAAATGTCGATGATACCCTCTATGCTTTCCAGAGGGCCCGATATATACAGCAGCAGTTCACCCGCATATAAGGCCACCTATGCTCCATCCCTCCTTCCCCCGCACAATCCCTTCCCAGCGCCCACTCGTTCTAAGCGCCATCGCCAGTTGTTGTATAACAAAAGCGAAAAGAAATGGGGAGACCGGGCATCCCTGCCTCGTCCCCCTTTACAACCTAAAGTACCCCGAACTAATCCGATTTGATCTGACACCCCCACCGGCGCCCGGTACAGCAAATGAATCTAATCCACAAACCCCTGCCCAAACCCGACCCGCCCCAATACCTCCCACAAATACTCCCACTACCTTTTTTTTTTTCGGAAATGTTTTTTATTTAGTTTTCATGTTTTATATCCAAACAAATTATAAATGTGACGTTATCAGGAAAAAAATGTGCAAAAACCAACACGTATATTTACAAGCGAGCATCTTCATAACAACAACTGTGGCTGTGAACCCCCCCCCCTTTAACCAGGAAACATATTTCACATTCCCCAGTATGGCCGAGAGACACATTTACAGGCATTTGTATACAATTTGGTTTGGGCCCTACATCCTATGGAAAACCTACTTCTTTTTTAAAAAAAAAAAAAAATATTTTTTTAATTAAAGTTTTGAATTTCTTTTCATAATAAATAGTAATAATCCCACAGCAAAATAGAGTGAACATTAACATAGTGCAAAAAGAGAATATACAATAGCAATTAACTAGATGTAACCCCACACGCCTCAGTCTTCCCACACCCTCCCAACGGAGCACTCTTTCCCCCCCCCCCCCCCCCCGCCCCGCCCCACTCCCCTATGGATCGCTGCTTCTGCTGACGTTTCAATTTTCCCTGAGAAGCCATCGGACGGTATTATGCCCCCGCTCAACAGCAGCAGCTCTGTACAATTGGCAAAATTATTTACACAAATAAGTAGGCATCTGTTCGTGGTGTTGTCGTCCCTTACTTCTCCCAGACGGAGTTCGCTGCCGTTGTCGTCTCGTGCGTACTTCCGCTTCTGCGGCCCTCCTGTCTTCCCCATTTTTTTCTGTTCCTCTGGATGGTAAGTTTGTTAACGTTTCCCTGCCTCCCCCTCCCTGGCTCTCCTCTATTCCCTGTCTCGCCCCCCACCCCTGTGGTTCGCCTTTCCTTCCTCGTAGATTTAGCTGTCCCCCTTTCCCCCCCCCCGCCCCTCTCCCAGTCTATCTCTCCCTCTCATGCTTTGGCTGCTTTCCCCTGATTCTTGACTGCCTGGCTATTCTTCTGCTTGTTTGTTGGCCACAAACTGGTCTCAGAACAATTGGGTGAATGGCTCCCACGTTCTGTGGAAGCCGTCGTCTGACCCTCGGATGGCGAATTTGATTTTCTCCATTTGGAGAGATTCCGAGAAGTCGGACAGCCAGTCTGCAGCTTTGGATGGTGCTGCTGGCCGCCAGCCGAACAGGATTCTACGGCGGACGATCAGGGAGGCAAAGGCAAGGGCGTCCGCCCTCCTCCCCAGGAATAGATCTGGCTGGTCTGAAACCCCGAAGACCGGCACTTTCGGGCATGGCTCCGCCCTCACCCCCACCACCTTGGACATTGCCTCGAAGAAGGCTGTCCAGTACTCCACAAGTCTGGGGCAGGACCAGAACATGTGGGCGTGGTTGGCTGGGCCTCCTTGGCACCGCTCACATCTGTCCTCCACCTCCGGGAAGAACCTACTCATACGGGTTCTTGTGAAGTGGGCTCTATGTACCACTTTTAGTTGCGTCAGGCTGAGCCTTGCGCACGTGGAGGTGGAGTTGACCCACACAGTGCTTCGCTCCAGAGTCCCCACCCTATTTCGATCCCCAGGTCCTCCTCCCACTTCATTCTTGTTGCGTCCAATACGGTGTCGGCCCCTTCTACCAATCGGTCAAACGTGTCACTACAGTTTCCTTTATCTAGTATGCTTGCGTCCAATAACTCTTCCAGTAGTGTCTGTCGTGGTGGTTGTGGGTATGTCCCTGTCTCCTTTCGTAGGTTTTTTTTAGTTGCAGGTACCTTAGCTCGTTCCCCCTGGCTAGCTGGAATTTCTCTGTCAGTTCGTCCAGTGTTGCTATCCTGCCGTCCGTGTATAGGTCCCTGACTGTCAGTGTCCCTCTGTCCTGTCCCCACATTTTGAAGGTGGCATCAGTCAGCGCTGGCGTGAACCTATGGTTGTTGCAGATGGGAGTTTTACCAGACATTCTGGTCAGGCCAAATTGTTGCCGTAGTTGGTTCTAGGACTGAAGGGTGGCTATTACCACCGGGCTGCTGGAGTGTTTTTTGGGTGGGGACGGGAGCGCCACCGTGGCGAGGGCCCAGAGGGAGGTCCCCCTGCAGGAGGCCTCCTCCGCACGCACCCACTCTGCTTCTGGCTCCTTGATCCATCCCCTTATTCGCTCGGCTGTCGCCGCCCAGTGGTAGAATTGTAGGTTTGGGAGGGCAAGCCCCCCACTGGATTTTGTTTTTTGTAAGACCTTCTTTGGGATCCTAGCATTCTTTCCCCCCCCCCCCCCCCCCCCCCCATACGAACGCCATGATTAGTTTGTCTGGTGCTTTGAGAAAGGCCTTGGGGATGTAGATCGGGATGGATCTCAATAGGAAGAGTTACCTGGGCAGCACGTTCATTTTGATCGTCTGGACTCTCCCCGCGAGGGAGAGTGGGAGTGTGTTCCATCTTTGCAGGTCCTTTTTTACTTCCTCTGTCAGACTGGTGAGGTTCCATTTGTGGATCCCTTTCCAGTCATGGGCTATTTGGATCCCCAGGTAGCGGAATTTGTGTCAGGCTTGTTTAAGCGACAGTCCCGTTAGTGCTGCCCCACCTCCTTGTGGGTGTACCGGGAAGATCTCGCTTTTGCTCATGTTGGGTTTGTAGCCCGAGAAGGCGCCAAACTCTTTCAGGAGTGCGATGATTCCATCCATGCTGCTCTGTGGGTCCGAGATGTAGAGGAGCAGGTCATCTGCATAGAGTGAGACTCTGTGCTCTCTGCCTCCCCTTCGGATCCCCCTCCAGCTTTTTGCTGCTCTGAGCACGATTGCTAGTGGTTCGATCGCTAGAGCGAACAGCAGCGGGGACAGTGGGCATCCTTGTCTGGTGCCCCTGTGCAGCTGGAAGTATCGGGAGTTGGTATTGTTGGTCCGTACGCTCGCCATGGGAGCGTTGTATAGGAGCTTAACCCAGGAGGTGAACCCTGTTCCAAGCCCGAACCGCTCCAGTACCTCCTGAGGTATTTCCATTCGACTCTGTTGAAGGCCTTTTTTGCATCTAGGGAGACGATCACCTCTGGTGTTCTCTCCCCGGAGGGGGTCATTATCACGTTCAGCAGGCGCCTGATGTTCGAGGTAAGCTGTCTACCTTTGACAAAGCCCATCTGGTCCTGTGCGACCACCTCAGGTACAGTCTTCTAACCTTTTGGCTAGAATCTTGGCCAGTATTTTGGCGTCTGCATTCAGCAGTGAGATGGGTCTGTATGACCCACATTCCATTGGGTCTTTGTCTTTTTTGGGTATCAACGAGATTGAGGCCTGTGCTAGTGTGGGCGGCAGTGTGCCTCTCGCTAGCGAGTCTGAACATCTCCCGCAGGTGCGGGGCCAGTGCTGTCGCAAATGTTTTGTAGACGTCTGTCAGGAACCCGTTGGGTCCCGGCGCCTCCCCCCCCCCCCCCCCCCCCCCCCCAACCTGCATGGAGCTAATGCTGTCCATGATCTCTCCCAATGCTAGTGGTGCTTCCAAGCCCCATTTTTTGCCCTCCCCCATGACTGGAATGTCCAGTCCATCAAGGAACTGTTTCATCCCAGACTCCCCCATTGGGGGCTCTGAGGTGTACAGCCCTTGGTAGAAGGCCTTGAAGGTTTTGTTGATCTTTCCTGGTTCTGTTTCTAACGTACCTCTGGTATCCCTAATTTGTGCAATTTCTCTGGTGGCTGCCTGCTTTCTCAGCTGGTGTGCCAACAGGCAGCTGGCTTTGTCTCTGTGTTCGTATAGGGTCCCACGTGCCTGGTGGAGTTGGTGCACTGCTTTCCTGGTGGAGAGCAGGTCAAAGTTCCTTTGTAGCTCTTTCCTCTCCGCCAGGAGCTCAACGGTCAGGGCCTCGGAGTATTTACGGTCTACCTCCAGTATGGAGTCGACCAGCTGCTGCCTAGCCACCCTTTCCTCCCTATCTCTTCGCGCTTTGAAAGTGATGATTTCCCCTCTTAGTACGGCCTTTAGCACATCCCAGAACATGGAGGGTGAGACCTCCCAGTTCTGGTTGTTCTCTGTGTACTCTGCTATGGTCCATGATAACCTTTCGTTGAAGGCCTTGGCCGCTAGTAGGGCGATGTCCAACCTCCATGTGGGGCGTTGGGCCCTTCCCATCTCCAGCCTCACATCCATGTAGTGTGGAGCGTGGTCTGATATCACAACTGCAGAGTATTCCACCTTATCTATCCCCGGAAGCACCGTTTTCCCCACCACAAAGACGTCAATTCTGGTGTATACGTTGTGTACTGGGGGGAAGAAAGAGAATTCCTTCTCCCCTGGGTGGGCAAACCTCCAGGGGTCCACCGCTCCCATCTGCTCCATAAAGTGACTGAGTTCCCTTGCCATGCTGGTTTTCCCCGTTTTGGGGTTTGATCTGTCTGTCTTTGGATCCTGTACACAGTTGAAGTCCCCCCCCCCCCCCCATGATTAGTCGATGCGTCGCTATGTCAGGGATTTTTGCCGTGGTCTTCTTGATGAAGCTTGTGTCGTCCCTGTCGGGTGCGTACACGTTTACTAGTACTACCGGTGCGCCATCCGGCTGACCATGACGTACCGTTCCCCTGGGTCCGTAACCGTCTTTGTCGCCCTAAACATCGTCCTCTTGCCGATCAATATCGCCTCCAGGTCCCCCCTGGCCCTCATTCCATAGCAGGAATGATAGGTTTGTCCCACCCAGCCCTTTCTTACCCACAGTCGGTCCTGCTCTCTCAGGTGTGTCTCTTGGAGGAAGACTATGTCGGCCCTCATATTTCTTCGGTGGGTGAGGACTCTAGATCTTTTCACTGGGCCGTTGAGTCCCCTTACGTTCCAGGTGACTATCCTGGTAGGGGGCTTCTGTCCCCTCGCTCCTGTGGGATTAACCATTCTTACCTGGTGGACGTGCCCCTGCCCTCCGGGGTTTCCCTTTGTTAGGGGGCCGTCCAGGATGGCTGCTGTCACTGCTCTCTCCATGCGGTCGGGTCCCTGCGCTCCAGGGTTTCCCTTTGTCCCGGGGGCACTCGACATGGCCGCCCACTGTGCGTCCGCCATGCGGGTAGTCCCCTGCACTCTGGGGTCTCCCTTCGCCCAGAGACCGTACTGGGTGGGTGCTTGCAGCGATTCCTTGGTTCGAGCCCTTGGTTGTGGCACTTTGTAGCCCTATTTCTTTTATAGCCTTGTTTGTCCCTCCTTCCCTGTGTCGCCCCTCCCCGGTCTCTCCCTCCCTGTGTGTCCCCCCCCCCCCCCCCTCCCGGTCTCTCCCCTTTTCCCCCCCCTCTCGCTTGTACCCCTCTTTTGTCCCTCTTTCTCCTGTTCCTGTCCCAGTTTGCTCTCCCGTCTCTGTTGAGTGGTCCCCCCCCCACCTCCAGCCTGGCGCCTTCCCCCCCCCCTGTTGGGGGCGTGCTGCAGCCCTGGTTTGTTGCATTCCCCCAGCGCTGGCTTTCCTGCTAGTACGGTGGCTCCCTCTCGGGAGTTACTGTCTCGCTTCTCCCCTGCCCGGCCTCTACGGTTTTCTGCCCGCTCTTCCCCTATCCTACCCTGCACTCCTCTTGCTTGCTCTCCCTTCTCCGGTACTCTCGTTCCCTCGTGCTGGAGCCTGGCCTCCCACGTGAAGCGGTCTCTCGGACAGTGGTTTGTCCTTTGTTCAGGGGGCGCTCGCCGTGGCAGGGGCATGGGGCTTGGCGTTGCCTCCCCCCCCCCCCCCCCCCCCCCCTTCGGCGTGTTGTTGCCCCCTGCCAGGGGCCCCTCATTTCCACCTTCTCTGGTGGTTTTCCAGCCCATGGTCCTCGACGAACTTGTTTGCTTCGGCAGGGGCTGTAAAGAAGTATTCTCTTTCTTGGTATGTGACCCAGAGTTTCGCTGGGTACAGCATACCAAAACGAACGTTGCTCTTGTGAAGAGCTGCTTTCGCTCTATTAAACCCGGCCCGTCTCCTGGCTAGGTCTGCCCCAATGTCCTCGTAAATTCTAATGGCATGTCCTTCCCATTTGCAGGTTCTGTTTTTCCTGGCCCAGCGTAGGATTGTTTCCCTATCTTGGTACTGGTGCAGTTTAGCTATAACTGCTCTCGGGTGTTCCCCTGCTTTGGGCTTCGGGCGCAGCAACCGGTGTGCTCTGTCCATTTCTGGTGGGCTGGGAAAGGTTTTCTTCCTCACTAAGTTGCCCAGCATCTCGGCCACGTAGGCCGTGGGGTTTCTACCCTCTATCCCCTCTGGTAAGCCAACTATCCTGACATTTTGCCTCCTTGAGCAGTTTTCCTGGTCGTCCACTCTGCCCTTCAGGCTCCTCTGTGTTGTGCCCAGTCTCGCCACCTCCCTCTCCAGGGCCGTGATCCGGTTGCTCACATCAGTCGCTGCTTTCTCCAGCTCCTTAATGGTCGCCTCTTGGGCTTCCAGTTTCTTCCCTTGGGCATCCAATTTCTCCGCTGCTCTGCCAAGGGCCTGCTGCACCTCTGCCAGGGCCTTGGCCATTGCTGCCTGCACTGCGGCCTCTATGTCTGCCCTAGCCTCTGCCTTGTTTACCTGCTGATGTTCCCTCAGCGCATCGGCAAAGGCTGCCTTCCAGTTCCAGCTCCCACCTGGCCCCGGGGGAACAAAGAACAAAGAAATGTCCAGCACAGGAACAGGCCCTTCGGCCCTCCAAGCCCGTGCCAACCATGCTGCCCGACTAAACTACAATCTTCTACACTTCCTGGGTCCGTATCCCTCTATTCCCATCCTATTCATGTATTTGTCAAGATGCCCCTTAAATGTCACTATCGTCCCTGCTTCAACCACCTCCTCCGGTAGCGAGTTCCAGGCACCCACTACCATCGGCCCAGCTCTTTTTGATGCGGCGATACTTCCGTTCTGCCGCTTTGTTTGCTAATTGGCTCATCTGAACTGGCTCGCCCATTGTCCCGCCTGCCTTTGGTGCCCCATCTGCCTTTGGTGCCCCTTCTCCCTCTGCTTTGGCTCCTTTCTGGCATTTTTTTCCCCCTTTTATTTATTTATTTTCTGCCCCCCCCCCCCCCCCTCTTCCCTTTTTCTTCTCCGCTCCCTTCTCTCCTTTACCACTTTATTTTTCCTCTTTTATAAAATTCTTCTCGGGTGAACTTGTTTTGGGTGAGAACAAAAAAAGTGCAAAAAGAATTTTTTAAAAAGTTTTAAAAGTTTTCTTTTCAGTGTTTTATTTTTGCAAAAGTTATTTTTTCTTTTCTTTCCCCTCACTCACCCAGGTCGAGAGAGAGAGTGGCTTCTAGTCGGGGTCTCTCTTTGTTCCTGCCTAGTGGTGGTCGCCGCCGGTGGAGGGGGGGGGCGGTCGGTCCCCGCTTCGTTCCCCACAGCTCGGTCCGGGCCGCTGCTCGTCACACCCTGCGCTCTCCTGCTTGGTTGGGGGGGGGGGGGGGGGGGGGGGGGGGGGGGGGGGGGGGGGGGGGGGGGTCATCGGTTGCTCCTCCTTTCCTTCCTCCCTGCAGGTTTGGCCCCCGCTTCGGTCCTGGCCACCGCTTGTCCTGCCGTGCATGGGGGTGGTGCCATCGGATCGCTCCTCTCCCGAGGGCCCAGTTCCCCTGCTCCCGATTTCGCAGGACTTTATTTTTTTAAATCCGGAGGCCCCCTATAAAAGCCCTGACTTTGTGCAACTGCGGGAGCCTTTTTCCTGCGACCGCTCCGCTCACGAACGCCACAGGAAGTCACTCCCACTCTACCTGATCGAAGGCCTCTGCATCCATCGTGACCACCACCTCCACATTCGTCCCTTCCGGGACATCGTGATAATATCTAGCAGGCACCTGATATTGACCGACACATGCCTCCCTTTTACAAATTCCGTCTGATGCCCCCCCCCCATCACCTCCGGCACACAATCCTCAATCCACAAGAGCAGAATCTTAGCCAGCAAATTGGCATCCACATTCAACAGGGATATTGGACAATATGACCCACACTGCTCTGGGGCCTTGCCCTTCTTTAGGATCAGCGATTTAAAAAAATTTTTTTCTTCTTTTGTTTTAAATTTTTTTTTAAAAAGCAAATATTTTATCGAGGTATATATAATTTTAACAATTTTAAACATCAAATTTCAACAAAAACACAACAATATAACCAACAAATCCCCGCCAACATGGCTTACACAAACAGTGCCACCTTCCTCAGCACTCCCCCCCCCCCCCCCCCCCCCCCCCCCCTGCTGACAGCTTCATTTTTTTTTCAAAGTCGATGAACGGCAGCCACCTCCGAGCAAACTCCTGCAACGAACCCCTCAAGGCGAATTTAATTTTCTCAAGTCTCAGAAACCCCACCATGTCGCTAACCCACACCCCCGACTTCGGGGGCTCCGAGTCCCTCCATCCTCGTAAGATCCATCTCCAGGCCACCAGTGAGGCAAAGGCCAAGACGTCGGTCGGCCTCTCTCTCCCCACTGGGCTCCCGGGTCTTACAACACACCAAAGATCGCCACCTCTGGACTCGGCCCCACTCTCACTGATCATACTTCAGCAAATCTCTGCCAGAAACCCCTCAGCCCAAAACGTATGAACAGCGCCCACACCTATCCTCCACCCCCTCAAAAGAACCTGCTCTTCTAGGCCACAGTCATGTGTGCCCTGTGGACAACCTTAAACTGTATCAGGCTGAACCTGGCGCACGACAAGGATGCATTAACTCTCCTCAAGGCCTCCTCCCATAACCCGGTCTCCGACTCCCCACTTTCTCTTCACCTCCCCTATTGGGGCTCCCTCTCACTCCACCAGCTCCTTCTTGATCGCTGAGACTTCCCCTCTCCTACTCCTGTTCTCGACAACACCTTATCCTGCAGTCCTTGGTGCAGCAGGTACTGGAAGTTCGAAATCTGCCTCCGCACAAAATCCCTCACCTGCTGATACCGGAACCCATTCTCACCTGGCAACTCAAACTCCTCCTCCAAGCTCGGGAAACCCTCATCAATAAAGAGATCCACAAATCCCTCGATCCTTGCCTGCTGCCACCTCAGAAACCCCCCACCCAGCCACCCCGGAGAGAACCGCTGGTTACCACATATTGGTGCCTACACCGTGCCCCCTCTAACCCCATGTGCTGCCTCCACTGTCCCCACACCCTCCGGGCTGCCACTAGTACCGAGCCGGCGAGAACAGCAGAGGTGGCGTTAACAATGCCCCAAAACTTGTGCACTTACATCATGCCGGCTCCACCTGCTCCCACACGAACCCCTTCCCTACTACCCACTTCCTTACCATTGCAATATTTGCTGCCCCCGCTACAGCAGCACCTTCTTCACCGGGGTTTTACCTGCCCAAACAAATCCCAAGATCACTGCATTCATTTTTTTAAAGAATGCCTTGGAGATAAAAATTGGGAGGTTCTGAAAAACAAACAAAATCCTCGGGAGGATTGTCATTTTCACTATTTGTACCCCGCCCCGCCAATGACAACAGGAGTGCGTCCCACCTCCAAACGTCCCCCTCACCTGATCTACCAACAGCCCCAAATTCAGTTTATGCAGCTGCTCCCACTCCCATGCCACCTGGATACCCAAATATCGAAAGCTTCCCCCCCCCCCCCCACCACCTTGAACAGCATCTCACCCAATCTCGTCTCCTACCCCCTCGCCTGGATCGCAAAGACCTGTACAGTGTTGTGTTATGTAATTTGGAATAACACGAGCTGCCACTTGATGCAGTTTTGAGTAAAAGATGCTCCAGACTTTGAAGTGAGTTCAATGTGTTTTACTGAACTATTAGCACAGTTGTCAATGAGTTAGACTCTCTGCTAATCCTAAATGTTGTAACTCAGTCTAACTGAACTAGCCTTGCTCTAATCCACGTGCTGGGGTGTGATGCTGAGGATACACCCTGTCTCACTCTGTAGATCTTGGTCTGTGGAAAGAGACGGGGTGTGAGTGCCTCATCCCTTTTACAGTGAGATACCACCCCTGAGTGTCCTGACTGCTCATTGGTCGGGTCCTGTTCTGTGTTCATTAGCTGCATGTTTGCATATCATTTATTTAAAAAAAAAATTTTTTAAATTTTTATTAAAGGTTTTCATAAAATATCAATAAAATGAGAAAGAAAAAAGAATCCAACAGGGTTAAATACAAAACACAATCTAAAAAAGCAACCCCCCAAACCCCTTGCCCCCCCCCTGTACATAAACAATAAATTAACATTAACACCCCGACTTAACACAACAGGTGTATACACCCCCTCAAACCCTCCAGTGTAAATAACATAAACAAAAATAAAGTAACCCCCCCCCCCCCCCCCGAGCTGCTGCTGCCATTGACCAATGTCTATCGTTCTGCCAGAATGTCTAAGAACGGTTGCCACCGCCTAAAGAACCCTTGTACCGAGCCTCTCGAGGCGAATTTCACCCTCTCCAATTTAATGAACCCTGCCACATCACTGATCCAGGATTCCACGCTTGGGGGTCTCGCATCTTTCCACTGAAGGAGAATCCTTCGCCGGGCTACCAGGGACGCAAAGGCCAGAATTCCAGCCTCTTTCGCCTCCTGCACTCCCGGCTCCTCTGCCACCCCAAATATTGCGAGCCTCCAGCCCAGTCAGACCCTGGATCCTACCACCCTATACACCGTCCTCGCTACGCCCTTCCAAAATTCCTCCAGCGCTGGGCATGCCCAGAACATATGGGTGTGATTTGCTGGGCTCCCTGAGCACCTAACACACCTGTCCACACCCCCAAAGAACCAGCTCACCCTTGTCCCGGTCATGTGTGCCCTGTGCAGCACCTTAAACTGTATGAGGCTGAGCCTCGCGCACGAAGAGGAAAAATTCACCCTCCCTAGGGCATCTGCCCACGTCCCCTCTTCGATCTCCTCTCCCAACTCCTCCTCCCACTTACCTTTCAATTCCACCACCGAGGCCGCCTCCTCCTCCTGCATCACCTGGTAAGTTTCCGAGATCTTCCACCCCCCCCCCCCCCCCCCCCCGGAGAGCACCCTGTCCTGTACTGTGTGTGGTAGTAGCCACGGGAATTCCACCACCTGCCATCTGGCAAACGCCCTTACCTGAAGGTGTTCCCTGGGGGTAGCCCGTACTTCTCCTCCAGCTCACCCAAGCTCGCGAACTTCCCGTCCACAAACAGGTCCCCCAACTTTCGTAATCCTGCCCTGTGCCACCCCGAAAACCCTCCACCTGGGGTCCACGCCGAGGCCCCAACTCCCTACCCCCCCCCCATGCCGCCTCCACTGCCCCCAAATTTTGAGGGCCGCCACCACCACCGGGCTCGAGGTATACCTCCTTGGAGGGAGCGGCAGCGGCGCCGTTGCCAGCGCCCCCAGATTCGTACCCACACAGGATGCCGTCTCCAGCCTCTTCCATGCAGCCCCCTCCCCCTCCATCACCCACTTGCGCACCATCGTCGCATTGGCGGCCCAGTAGTACCCACAGAGGTTGGACAGCGCCAGCCCCTCCTATCTCTACTCCGCTCCAGGAACATCCTTCTCACCCTCTGAGTCCCTCGCGCCCACACAAACCCCATTATACTCCTGTTAACCTGCCTGAAAAAAGTCTTCGGGATAAACACGGGGAGGCACTGGAACAGGAACAAAAATCTTGGGAGCACCGTCATTTTGATTGACTGCACCCTACCTGCCAAGGACAGCAGCAACGCGTCCCACCTCTTGAACTCCTCCTCCATTTGCTCCACCAGCCTTGTAAAGTTAAGCCTATGCAGGGCCCCCCAGCTCCTGGCCACCTGGACCCCCAAATATCTGAAGCTCCTCTCCGCCCTTTTTAGTGAGAGCTCGCCAATCCCCCTCTCCTGGCCCCTAGCTGAACTACGAACAGCTCGCTCTTCCCCATATTGAGCTTGTACCCCGAAAAGTCCCCGAATTCCCTAAGGATCCTCATTACCTCTGGCATTCCTCCCACCGGGTCCGCCACATACAGCAGCAGGTCGTCTGCATAAAGTGACACCCTATGCTCCTCCCCACCCCGCACCTTCCCCCTCCAGTTCCTTGACTCCCTCAATGCCATAGCCAGGGGTTCAATCGCCAGTGCAAAGAGCAGCGGGGACAAGGGACACCCCTCTCTCGTCCCTTGGTGCAACCGAAAGTACTCGGACCTCCTCTTGTTCGTGGCCACACTCGCCATCGGGACCTCGTACAACAGCCTGACCCACCTGACAAACCCCTCCCCAAACCCGAACCTCTTCAGCACCTCCCACAGGTACCCCCACTCTACCCTATCGAAGGCTTTCTCAGCGTCCATCGCCACCACTATCTCTGCCTCCCCCTCCCTCGCCGGCATCATGATAACGTTCAAAAGCCTCCGCACATTCGCGTTCAACTGTCTCCCCTTCACAATTCCCGTCTGGTCTTCATGGATGATCTGCGGCACACAATCCTCAATCCTCGTGGCTAAGACCTTCGCCAGCACCTTGGCATCTACATTTAGCAAGGAAATCGGTCTGTAAGACCCACATTGCAGGGGATCCTTGTCCCGCTTCAGGATCAAGGAGATCAGTGCCCGAGACATCGTCAGGGGTAAAGCCCCCCCCTCCCTTGCCTCATTAAAGGTCCTAACTAACAGCGGGCCCAACAGGTCCATATATTTTTTATAGAACTCGACCGGGAAACCATCCGGTCACGGTGCCTTCCCCGCCTGCATGCTTCCTATCCCTTTGATCAGCTCCTCCAGCCCAATCGGTGCCCCCAATCCCGCCACCAGTTCCTCTTCCACCTTTGGAAACCTCAATTGGTCCAGGAAGCAGCCCATCCCTCCCTCCTCCCGTGGGGGCTCGGATCGGTACAATTCCTCATTGAAGTCCCTGAAGACCCCATTGATGCCAATCCCACTCAGCACCACGCTCCCTTCCCTGTCCTTAACTCCCCCGATCTCCCTAGCTGCGTCCCGCTTCCGAAGCTGATGCGCCAGCATCCGGCTTGCCTTTTCCCCATACTCGTAGACCGCCCCCTGGGCCTTCTTCCACTGCACTTCCGCCTTCCTGGTGGTCACCAGGTCGAATTCGGCCTGGAGGCTGCGCCTCTTCCTCAACAATCCTTCCTCAGGCTCTTCCGCATGCCTCATATCTACCCTCACCATCTCCCCCACCAGCCTCTCCCTCGCCCCCCCGCTCACTCCGCTCCTCTTGGGCCCTATTGGAGATCAGCTCTCCCCTCACCACCGCCTTCGGTGCCTCCCATACCATCCCCACTCGGACCTCCCCATTGTCGTTGGTCTCCAAGTACCTCTATTTTAAAAAAATATATATATATTTAATAAAGTTTTTTAACACAATTTTTCTGCCTTACAAACAATAACCCCCCCGCCCCCCCCCCTCCCCCCCCGCCGCCGCCCCCCGTACAAAAAAAAAAGAGAAATCGCGCAGAGCAAGATATATACATGGCAAAATGATATATTTACACAGCTTTGTACACTGGCTCTCTCCCGTACGTGCCAGTGTCCCCAACCCTTCATGTTATCTCTTGCTCATCCACCCTCCCAGGCAGTCCCCCCTCTCTTCCCCCACCCCCCCTCCCCTCCCCAGGACGTGTGTCTTCCCCCCCCCCCCCCCCCCCCAAGGTTGCTGCTGCTGCTGACAGACCTTCCTCTAACGCTCCGCGAGATAGTCTAGGAACGGTTGCCACCGCCTGTAGAACCCCTGCGCAGACCCTCTCCAGGCGAACTTAATCCTCTCCAGCTTTATGAACCCAGCCATATCGTTCATCCAGGCCTCCAGGCTGGGGGGCTTCGCCTCCTTCCACATTAGCAAGATCCTTCACCGGGCTACTAGGGACGCAAAGGCCAGAATGCCGGCCTCTTTCGTCTCCTGCACTCCCGGTTCATCCACTACTCCAAATATTGCTAGCCCCCAGCTTGGCTTGACCTGGACTTTCACCACCTGAGATATTGCTCCCGCCACTCCTCTCCAGAACCCCTCCAGTGCCGGGCATGACCAAAACATATGGACATGCTGCGCCGGGCTCCCTGAGCACCTTCCACATCTGTCCTCTACCCCAAAGAACCTACTCAACCTCGCCCCCGTCAAGTGCGCTCTGTGGACCACCTTAAATTGTATCAGGCTGAGCCTGGCACACGAGGAGGAGGAATTAACCCTACCTAGGGCATCCACCCACAGACCTTCCTCGATCTCCTCCCCCAGCTCCTCCTCCCATTTACACTTCAACTCTTCTACCAGCACTTTCCCTTCTTCTTTCAACTCCTGGTGTATTTCCGACACCTTGCCCTCCCCGACCCATACACCCGAGATCACCCTATCTTGAACTTCTTGTGCCGGGAGCAACGGGAATTCCCTCACCTGCATATATCTAAAGGCATTTCCCGTGGTTAACTCTAACTTCTGCTCCAGTGCCCCTAGGCTCGCAAACGTCCCATCGATGAACAGGTCCCCCATTCTTCCAATCCCCGCCCGATGCCAGCTCTGGAACCCCCCGTCCATCTTCCCCGGGACAAACCGGTGGTTACCCCTGATCGGGGACCACACCGATGCTCCCATTGCACCCTGGTGCCGTCTCCACTGGCCCCAGATCCTTAGCGTTGCGGCCACCACCGGGCTCGTGGTATACTTTGTCGGCGAGAGCGGCAGCGGTGCCGTCACCAACGGCCCCAGGCTCATTCCTTTACAGAACGCCATCTCCATCCTCTTCCATGCCGCCCCCCTCTCCCTCCATAACCCACTTGCGGATCATCGCCACATTTGCTGCCCAGTAGTAGCTCCCCAGGTTTGGCAGCGCCAACCCTCCTCGGTCCCTACTGCGTTCCAGGAACCCTCTCCTTACTCTCGGGGTCTTATTCACCCACACAAACCCCATAATACTCCTGCCTACTCTCTTAAAAAAGGCCTTAGTGATCACGATGGGAAGGCACTGAAACACAAACAGAAACCTCGGAAGGACCACCATTTTGACCAACTGCACTCTACCCGCCAGCGAGAGCGGTAACATGTCCCATCTTTTGAAATCCTCCTCCATTTGCTCCACCAATCTCGTCAGATTCAGTTTATGTAGGGTCCCCCAACTCCTGGCTATCTGGATCCCCAGATACCGAAAGCTCCCCTCCGCCCTCCTCAGCGGTAGGTCCCATATCCCTCTTTCTTGGTCCCCCGCCTGTAATACAAAGAGCTCACTCTTCCCTACATTGAGCTTATAGCCCGAAAACTCCCCAAACTCCCTTAGAGTCTGCATGACCTCCACCATCCCCTCCATTGGATCCGCCACATACAGCAACAGGTCATCCGCATATAGCGACACCTGATGCTTTTCTCCCCCTCGGACCACCCCCTTCATTTATTAGACTCCCTCAATGACATGGCCAATGGTTCGATTGCCAATGCGAACAACAGGGGGGGACAGGGGGCACCCCTGCCTCGTCCCTCGGTACAGTCGAAAGTACTCCGACCTCCGCCGGTTCGTCACTACACGTGCCATCGGGGTTCTGTAAAGGAGTTTAACCCAATTGATAAACCCTACCCCGAACCCAAACCTGCGCAGCACCTCCCAGAGGTACTCCCACTCTACTCGGTCAAAGGCCTTCTCCGCGTCCATAGCTGCCACTATCTCCGCCTCTCCCTCCTCCGATGGCATCATTATCACGTTTAAGAGCTGCCGCACATTGGTGTTTAGTTGCCTGCCCTTTACAAATCCCGTCTGGTCCTCGTGGATTACCCCCGGGACACAGTCCTCGATCCTCGTGGCCAGCACTTTTGCCAGCAACTTTGCATCCACATTGAGGAGCGAGATTGGCCTGTACGATCCACATTGCAGTGGGTCCTTGTCCCGCTTTAGGATCAAAGAAATTGTCGCTTCCGACATTGTCGGAGGTAGGGTCCCCTCCTCTCTTGCCTCCACTAAAGGTCCTCACCAGTAGCGGGGCCAACAAGTCTGCGTACTTCCTGTAGAACTCCACCGGGAATCCGTCCGATCCCGGGGCCTTCCCCGCCTGCATGCTCCCCAAACCCTTGCTCAGCTCCTCCAACCCAATTGGTGCCCCCAAACCAGCCACCTCTTGCTCCTCCACCCTCTGGAATCTAGGCTGATCTAGGAATCGTCTCATCCCCTCTTCCCCCGCTGGGGGCTGGGATCTGTACAGCTCTTCATAAAAGGCCTTGAATCCCTCGTTTATTTTCGTCGCACTCCAAACCGTGGCTCCCCTTCCATCTTTTTTTTTTTTAAAATAATATTTTATTGAAAATTTTTGGTCAACCAACACAGTACATTGTGCATCCTTTACACAACATTATAACAATACAGATAATAATGACCTTTTTTATTTAAACAAGAACAAAAGAAAACAACAACAAATAAATAAATATTAAATAACAAAAATAAAAACTAGCCCTAATTGGCAACTGCCTTGTCTCAGGCCACCCCCCCCCCCCCCCCCCCCCAACACCCCAAGTCCTGGGCTGCTGCTGCTGCCTTCTTTTTTCCCCCATCTATCTTTCCGCAAGATATTCGACGAACGGTTGCCACCGCCTGGTAAACCCTTGAGCTGACCCCCTTAGGACGAACTTAATCCGCTCTAACTTTATGAACCCCGCCATATCATTTATCCAGGTCTCCACCCCCGGGGGCTTGGCTTCTTTCCACATTAGCAATATCCTGCGCCGGGCTACTAGGGACGCAAAGGCTAAAACATCGGCCTCTCTCGCCTCCTGCACTCCCGGCTCTTGTGCAACCCCAAATATAGCCAATCCCCAGCTTGGTTCGACCCGGACTCCTACTACTTTCGAAAGCACCTTTGTCACCCCCATCCTAAACCCCTGTAGTGCCGGGCATGACCAAAACATATGGGTATGATTCGCTGGGCTTCTCGAGCACCTCGCACACCTATCCTCCACCCCAAAAAATTTACTGAGCCGTGTTCCAGTCATATGTGCCCTGTGTAATACCTTAAACTGAATCAGGCTTAGCCTGGCGCACGAGGACGACGAGTTTACCCTGTTTAGGGCATCTGCCCACAGCCCCTCCTCGATCTCCTCCCCTAGCTCTTCTTCCCATTTCCCTTTTAGTTCGCCCACCATAGTCTCCCCTTCATCCCTCATTTCCCTATATATATCCGACACCTTACCGTCCCCCACCCATTTCTTCGAGATGACTCTGTCCTACACCTCTTGTGTCGGGAGCTGCGGGAATTCCCTCACCTGTTGCCTCGCAAAAGCCCTCAATTGCATGTACCTGAATGCATTCCCTTGGGGCAACCCATATTTCTCAGTCAGCGCTCCCAGACTCGCGAACTTCCCATCCACAAATAGATCTTTCAATTGCGTTATACCTGCTCTTTGCCACATTCCATATCCCCCATCCATTCCCCCCGGGGCAAACCTATGGTTGTTTCTTATCGGGGACCACCCCAATGCTCCGGTCTTTCCCCTATGTCGTCTCCACTGTCCCCAAATCTTCAGTGTAGCTACCACCACCGGACCCGTGGTATAGTTCCTTGGTGAGAACGGCAATGGGGCTGTCACCATAGCCTGCAGGCTGGTCCCCCTACAGGACGCCCTCTCTAATCTCTTCCACGCCGCTCCTTCCTCCTCTCCCATCCACACACTCACCATTGAAATATTAGCGGCCCAATAATACTCACTTAGGCTCGGTAGTGCCAGCCCCCCCTATCCCTACTACGCTGTAAGAATCCCTTCCTCACTCTCTGAGTCTTCCCGGCCCAAACAAAACCCATGATACTCTTTTCTATCCTTTTGAAAAAAGCCTTCGTGATCACCACCGGGAGACACTGAAACACAAAGAGGAATCTCGGGAGGACCACAATCTTAACCGCCTGCACCCTCCCTGCCATTGACAATGCTACCATATCCCATCTCTTGAAATCTTCCTCCATCTGTTCCACCAACCGCGTCAAATTTAGCCTGTGCAATGTGCCCCAATTCTTAGCTATCTGGATCCCCAGGTAACGAAAGTCTCTTGTTACCTTCCTCAACGGTAGGTCTTCTATTTCTCTACTCTGCTCCCCTGGATGCACCACAAACAGCTCACTCTTCCCCATGTTCAATTTATACCCTGAAAAATCCCCAAACTCCCCAAGTATCCGCATTATTTCTGGCATCCCCTCCGCTGGATCCGCCACATATAGTAGCAGATCATCCGCATATAAAGATACCCGGTGTTCTTCTCCTCCCCTAAGTATTCCCCTCCATCTCTTGGAACCTCTCAGCGCTATCGCCAGGGGCTCAATCGCCAGTGCAAACAGTAATGGGGACAGAGGACATCCCTGCCTTGTCCCTCTATGGAGCCGAAAATATGCCGATCCCCGTCCATTCGTGACCACACTCGCCACTGGGGCCCTATACAACAGCTGCACCCATCTAACATACCTCTCTCCAAACCCAAATCTCCTCAACACCTCCCACAGATAATCCCATTCCACTCTATCAAATGCTTTCTCGGCATCCATCGCCACTACTATCTCCGTTTCACCCTCTGGTGGGGCCATCATCATTACCCCTAACAGCCTCCGTATATTCGTGTTCAGCTGTCTCCCCTTCACAAACCCAGTTTGGTCCTCATGAACCACCCCCGGGACACATTCCTCTATTCTCATTGCCATTACCTTGGCCAGGACCTTGGCATCCACATTGAGGAGGGAAATTGGTCTGTAGGACCCGCATTGTAGCGGATCCTTTTCCTTCTTTAAGAGAAGCGATATCGTTGCTTCTGACATAGTCGGGGGCAGTTGTCCCCTTTCCTTTGCCTCGTTGAAGGTCCTCGTCAGTAGCGGGGCGAGCAAGTCCAAATATTTTCTGTAAAATTCAACTGGGAATCCGTCCGGTCCCGGGGCCTTTCCCGTCTGCATGTTCCTAATTCCTTTCACCACTTCTTCTACCGTGATCTGTGCTCCCAGTCCCACCCTTTCCTGCTCTTCCACCTTGGGAATTTCCAGCCGATCCAAAAAATCCATCATTCTCTCCCTCCCATCCGGGGGTTGAGCTTCATACAATTTTTTATAAAATGTCTTGAACACTTCGTTCACTCTCTCCGCTCCCCGCTCCGTCTCTCCTTCCTCGTCCCTCACCCCCCCCTATTTCCCTCGCTGCTCCCCTTTTCCTCAATTGGTGTGCCAGCAATCTGCTCGCCTTCTCTCCATATTCATACTGTACACCCTGCGCCTTCCTCCATTGTGCCTCTGCAGTGCCTGTAGTCAGCAAGTCAAATTCCACATGCAGCCTTTGCCTTTCCCTGTACAGTCCCTCCTCCGGTGCTTCCGCATATTGTCTATCCACCCTCAAAAGTTCTTGCAGCAACCGCTCCCGTTCCTTACTCTCCTGCTTCCCTTTATGTGTCCTTATTGATATCAGCTCCCCCCTAACCACCGCCTTCAACGCCTCCCAGACCACTCCCACCTGAACCTCCCCATTGTCATTGAGTTCCAAGTACTTTTCAATGCATCCCCTCACCCTTAGGCACACCCCCTCATCTGCCATTAGTCCCATGTCCATTCTCCAGGGTGGGCGCCCTCTTGTTTCCTCCCCTATCTCCAAGTCTACCCAGTGTGGGGCATGATCCGAAATGGCCATAGCCGTATATTCCGTTCCCCTCACCCTCGGGATCAATGCCCTACCCAACACAAAAAAGTCTATGCGTGAATAGACTTTATGGACATAGGAGAAAAACGAGAACTCCTTACTCCTAGGTCTACTGAATCTCCACGGGTCCACCCCTCCCATCTGCTCCATAAAATCCTTAAGCACCTTGGCTGCTGCCGGCCTCCTACCAGTCCTGGACTTCGACCTATCCAGCCTTGGTTCCAACACCGTGTTAAAGTCTCCTCCCATTATCAGCTTTCCGGTCTCTAGGTCTGGGATGCGTCCTAGCATTCGCCTCATAAAGTTGGCATCGTCCCAGTTCGGGGCATACACGTTTACCAAAACCACCATCTCTCCCTGTAATTTGCCACTCACCATCACGTATCTGCCCCCATTATCCGCCACTATAGTCTTCGCCTCGAACATTACCCGCTTCCCCACTAATATAGCCACCCCCCTGTTTTTCGCATCCAGCCCCGAATGGAACACCTGCCCCACCCATCCTTTGCGCAACCTAACCTGATCTATCAGTTTCAGGTGCGTTTCCTGTAACATGACCACCTCTGCTTTAAGTTTCTTAAGGTGTGCGAGTACTCGTGCCCTCTTTATCGGCCCGTTAAGCCCCCTCACGTTCCACGTGATCAGCCGAGTTGGGGGGCTTCCCACCCCCCCCCCCCCCCCCCCCCTTGCCGGTTAGCCATCATCTTTTTCCAGCTTCTCACCCAGTTCCCACGCAGCTGTATCTCTCCCAGACGGTGCCCCCCCGCCCATCCTTTCCCGTACCCACTCCCCCCTTTCCCCAGCAGCAGCAACCCAGTAATTCCCCCCTCTCTTCCCCCCCCCCCCCCCTGCTAGACCCCCCGCTAGCGTAATTACTCCCCCCATGTTGCTCCCAGAAGTCAGCAAACTCTGGCTGACCTCGGCTTCCCCCCGTGATCACGGCTCGCACCGTGCGATGCCCCCTCCTTCCTGCTTCTCTATTCCCGCCATAATTATCATAGCGCGGGAACCAAGCCCGCGCCTCTCCCTCGGCCCCGCCTCCCATGGCCAACGCCCCATCTCCTCTCCCTCCCCACCTCCCCCCATCACCACCTGTGGGAGAAAGAAAAGTTACCATACCGCAGGATCAAAACATAAAACCCCTCTTCGCCCCCCCCCATTCGCCGCACCACTTTGTCCAAACGTTCATTTTCATAATCCAATCATTCCAATTTTTCTTCTACAATAAAAGTCCACGCTTCATCTGCCGTTTCAAAGTAGTGGTGCCTCCCTTGATATGTGACCCACAGTCTTGCCGGTTGCAGCATTCCAAATTTTATCTTCTTTTTGTGAAGTACCGCTTTGGCCCGATTAAAGCTCGCCCTCCTTCTCGCCACCTCCGCACTCCAATCTTGATAAACGCGGATCACCGTGTTCTCCCATTTACTACACCGAGTTTTCTTCGCCCATCTAAGGACCATTTCTCTATCCTTAAAACGGAGGAATCTCACCACTATGGCTCTGGGAGTTTCTCCTGCTCTCGATCCTCGCACCATAACTCTGTATGCTCCCTCCACCTCCAACGGACCCGTCGGGGCCTCCGCTCCATTAACGAGTGCAGCATCGTGCTCACATATGCCCCGACGTCCGCCCCCTCCACACCTTCAGGAAGGCCAAGAATCCTCAAGTTGTTCCTCCTTGCGTTGTTTTCCAGTGCCTCCAACCTCTCCACAGATCGTTTCTGGTGTGCCTCCTGTATCTCCGACTTCACCACCAGGCCCTGTATATCGTTCTCATTCTCTGCTGCTTTCGCCTTCACGACCCGAAGCTCCTGCTCCTGGGTCTTTTGTTCCTCTTTCAGCCCTTCAATCGCCTGTAATATCGGGGCCAACAACTCTTTCTTCATTTCCTTTTTTATCTCCTCCACGCAGCGTTTCAAGAACTCTTGTTGTTCAGGGCCCCATATGAAACTGCCACCTTCCGACGCCATCTTGGTTTCTGCTTGCCTTCCTTGCCGTTGTTCCAAAGGATCCGCTGCAATCCGGCCACTTTCCTCTCCTTTTTCCATCCGTGTCCAGGGGGAATACCCTTCTGGTTTACCGCACGGTGTTTTTAGCCGTTAAAATTGCCTTTGGGGCTCCTATCAAGAGCCCAAAAGTCCGTTCCACCGGGAGCTGCCGAAACGTGCGACTCAGCTGGTCATCGCCGCACCCGGAAGTCCTCCCCTTCCATCTTTGACTCCCCCCTATTTCCCTTGCTGCCATCCTCTTATGGAGCTGGTGTGCCAGCATCCAACTAGCCTTTTCCCCTGCGCTTTCCTCCACTGTGCCTCCGCCTTCCCTGTGGTCAACAGGTCAAACTCCGTCTGGAGCCGTCGTCTTTCCCCAAGTAATCTTTCCTCCGGGCCCTCTGCGTATCTCCTGTCCACTCTCAAAATCTCCCCCACTAACCTCTCCCTTTCCATACCCTCTGTCTTCTCCCTCTGAGCCCTAATGGAAATTAGCTCTCCCCTGATCACCGCCTTCAACGCCTCCCATACCACCCCCACCCGCACCTCCCCGTTGTCGTTGGCCTCCAAGTACCTTTCGATACACCCCCTCACCTTCCAACACACCACCTCGTCCGCCAGCAATCCCACATCCAGCCGCCACAACGGGCATTGGGCCCTCTCCTCTCCCAGCTCCAGTTCCACCCAGTGTGGGGCATGGTCCGAAACGGCTATAGCCGAATACTCCATCCCCTCCACCCTCGGGATGAGCGCCCTACCCAGAGCAAAGAAATCTATCCGGGAGTAGGCTTTGTGTACATGGGAGAAGAAAGAAAATTCCCTGGCCTGCGGCCTTGCAAACCGCCATGGGTCCACTCCCCCCATCTGATCCATAAACCCCCTAAGTACCTTGGCCGCCGCCGGCCTCTTTCCAGTTCTTGATTTGGAGCGGTCCAGTGCTGGATCCAACACTGTATTGAAGTCCCCTCCCATTATCAGGCCTCCTATCTCCAGGTCCGGAATGTGCCCCAACATGCGCTTCATGAATCCTGCATCATCCCAGTTCGGGGCGTATACGTTTACCAACACCACCCACATCCCTTGCAGCCTACCGCTCACCATTACATATAGCCCTCCATTGTCCGCTACAATAGTCTTGGCCTCAAATGACACCCGCTTTCCCACCAATATTGCCACCCCTCTATTCTTCGCGTCCAGTCCCGAGTGGAATACCTGTCCTACCCATCCCTTTCTTAGCCTGACCTGGTCCGCCACCTTCAGGCGCGTCTCTTGGAGCATGGCCACGTCCGCCTTCAGTCCCTTTAAGTGCGCGAGCCCTCGTCACCGGCCCATTCAGGCCCCTCACATTCCACGTTATCAGCCGGATTGGAGGGGCTCTCACCCCCCCCCCCCCCCCCCCCCAATCGCCCCGCCGACTAGCCATCTCCTTTTCTGGGCCAGTCCCGTGTCCACGCCTCCCTCACCCTCCAGTCCCCCAGAGGGGGGATCCCCGTCCCGACCACCTCTTCTGTGTCCCATTCCCTTTCGGCCAGTGCAGCAGCAACCCTCCCCCCCCCCCCCCCCCCCCCGCTAGACACCTGTCTAGCTTTTTTGCTCCCCCCATGTCACTCCCGTAAGTCAGCTGACGCCTGCTGACCCTGGCTTCCCCCGCTGTCCCATTGACCTCCCCGCGTGGGAGTCTCCCAATCCATATGCATTCCTTCGTTCCCCTTCCCGTCTTTCTTCCCGCGTGCGGGAAAACACCCCACGCTTTCCAAAGCCTGCTCCGCCCCCTCTGATGCAGCTCCTGTCGCGGCCTTGTCTCTCTCCCCCAGCCCATGTAACATTTGCTGCATGTGAGTGACCCCCTATATACAACAACCATCACACATCAAACCTCAAACATCCCCCCCTACCCTCACAAACCCTCAGTTAGAGTCCAACTTTCCGGTTTGTACAAATGTCCACGCCTCTTCAGGCGTTTCGAAGTAATAGTGTTGGCCCTTGTATGTGACCCACAGTCGCGCTGGCTGCAGCATTCCGAATTTCACTTCTTTCCGGTACAACGCCGCTTTGGCCCGGTTGAAACCCGCTCTCCGCTTTGCAACCTCCGTGCTCCAGTCCGGGTATATTCGGATCTCTGCATTGTCCCACTTACTGCTCCGCTCCTTCTTGGCCCATCTCAGGACCCACTCTCGGTCTGTGAACCGGTGGAACCTCACCACCATCGCCCTTGGCGGCTCATTTGCCTGGGGCTTCTTCGCCAGCACCCGATGTGCCCCGTCCAACTCCAGCGGCCTCGAAGGGGCCTTCGTGCCCATCATCGCCTCGAGCATCGTGCTCGCGTATGCCCCGGCATCAGCCCCCTCCACTCCCTCAGGGAGACCCAGGATTCGCAGATTCTTTCTCCTCGACCTGTTCTCCAGGTCTTCGAGTCTTCCCGCCCACCTCTTGTGTAGCGCCTCGTTCTGCTCCACTCTCACCGCCAGGCCCACGAGCTCGTCCTCGTTCTGACTGACTCTTTTCTGTACCTCCTGGATCTTAGCTTCGTGGACCTTCTGGATGATCCAGAGTCCTTCAATTGCCGAAAGAATAGGCGCCAACATCTCCTTGCGCATCTCCTCGCGCTGCTCCTCGAAGCAGCGCTTGATGAACTCCTGCAGCTCCCCTTTGTCCCTGGCCGCCGCCATTTTGTTTTCTTTCCCTCGCTTCTCCCGTTGCTCCAGTGCCGCTCCTAAGTGCCGTTACACTTCTGGTCCGTTTAAAAAGTCGATGGAAACTCCTGAAAAAGGTCTGAGAGTCAGTTCCAGACGGGAGCTGCCGAATGCGCGACCTACTCCTCCGTGGCCGCCACCGGAAGCCTCGTCCCTGCTTCTTCAATGGCCCTGGTAGATCTTTTCACAGTTGTTCCCTCTGCTGCTAGGATTCACCTTTAATAAAGGCCCTCAAGTCAGATTGCAGTTTTAAGCTTGCCCTTCCCCCGCCTGCATGCTGGAAGAGGCTTTTGTCTAAACCTGCAGCCAAAGCCAATCTTTTACTGTTTCTGCCGGGTCTGGTAGCCAAAAGACATAACATTCCTGGGGGACACTGTCAGGGGAGTGTTGCAGTCTTCTTCCCACACCGGGAAATGTCAAACAAATGCCGTGGGGGCCCTGTAAAAGAGCCCAAAAGTCCCTTCCAAGCGGGAGCTACCGAATATGCGACCAAGCTCTGCATAGCCGCACCCGGAAGTCCCAAGTACCTCTCTATACTTCCTCGGACCCGCTCGCTCACCTCCTCGTCCGCCAACAGCCCCACCTCCAAGCGCCACAGCATGCGCTGGTCCCTCTCCTCCCCCATCTCCAAGTCCACCCAATGCAGGGCGTGGTCCGAAATGGCTATTGCCGAATACTCGGTATCCTCTACTCTCGCTATCAGCACCCTACTCAAAATGAAAAAGTCGATTCGCGAATAAGCCAATTGGACATGTGAGAAGAATGAAAATTCCCTAGCCCCCGGCCTTGCAAATCTCCAAAGGTCCACCCCTCCCATTTGGTCCATAAATCCCCTCAACACTCTAGCCGCCGCCGGCTTCCTACCCGTCCTAGACCTGGAGTGATCCAGTGCCGGATCCAACACCGTGTTAAAGTCTCCCCCCATTATCAGGCCCCCCACTTCCAAGTCTGGGATCCGACCGAACATACGCCGCATAAAACCCGCATCGTCCCAATTCGGAGCATACACATTGACCAGTACCACCCTCTCCCCCTGCAACTGACCACTTACCATTATGTACCTACCACCATTATCTGCCACAATGCTCGACGCCTCGAATGACACCTTCTTTCCCACCAAGATCGCCACCCCTCGATTTTTGGCATCCAGCCCCGAGTGAAACACCTGACCTACCCACCCTTTCCTCCGTCTTACCTGGTCTGCCACCTTCAGGTGTGTCTCCTGGAGCATAACCACATCCGCCTTGAGCCCCTTCAGGTGCGCGAACACGCGGGCCCGCTTAACCGGCCCATTCAGTCCCCTTACATTCCAGGTTATCATCCGGATCAGGGGGCTACCCGCCCCCCCCCTCCCCCGCCGACTAGCCATGACCCCCTCCTCGGCCAGCCACGCGCCCGCACCCGGCCCGTTACCCACAGCGGCATACCCCCATCTCGACCCCCCCCCCCGCAGTCGCTCCAGCTCCTCCTTGACCTTAGCAGCAGCAACTCGATTTCCCCCCCCCGGCTAGGACCCATCCTAGCTGGTTTAATCCACCATTGCACTTCCGCAAGTCAGCTGACTCCTGCTGACCCCGGCCACTCCCCCCTCCCCTTCGACTCCTCCCATTGTGTGGCACACCCTCCTCTCCCCATCCACAGGCTCTCCCCCCTCCGTTTAAGTGCAGGAAACAATCATCACTTCCCCACCCTGGCCCCTCCCCCCACAGTCTTCGGCGCAGGAAAAAAGCCCGTGCTCTCCACTTACCAGGCCCCGCCACCAACCAAAACAGTGCCCAACCCCCCCCCATCCACCCTCCCCAACCCGAAAGAGAAAAACACAGAAAAAGAAACCCAAAACAATGCAAAGGCTGCCCCCCACCCACCCGAACCAGAAATAGGCATAACATATCCACCGCAGTCCCCAATCGCCCATCCCAACCCTCAGTCTGTGTCCAGCTTCTCGGCCTGAACAAAGGCCCACGCCTCCTCCGGAGACTCAAAATAATGGTGCCGGTCCTTGTAAGTAACCCACAGTCGCGCCAGCTGCAACATGCCAAACTTCACCCCCTTCCTGTGCAGCACCACCTTCGCTCGATTGTACCCGGCCCTCCTCTTCGCCACCTCAGCACTCCAGTCCTGATATATCCAAACCTCCACGTTCTCCCACCTGCTGCCCCTCCCCTTCTTGGCCCAACTGAGCGCACACTCCCGATCGACGAACCGCACCAGCACCACCCGCGGAGGCTCGTTAGCCTTGGGCCTCCTCGCCAACACTCTATGGGCCCCTTCCAGCTCCAGGGGCCCCTGGTAGGACCCCGCTCCCATCAGTGAGTTCAACATGGTGACCACATAGGCCCCCACGTCCGGCCCCTCCAGGAGGCCCAGAATCCGCAGATTCTTCTGCCTCGACCGATTCTCCATCTCATCGAACCGCTCCTGTCATCTCTTGTGGAGCGCCTCATGCGCCTCCACCTTTACCAGGCCTAAGATCTCGTCCTCAGTGTCAGCGATCTTTTGTCGAGCCTCTCGGATCGCCACCCCCTGGGCCGTCTGTGTCTCCAGCAGCTTATCAATAGAAGCCTTTGATACGCAATCAATACGCTTGAGTCCACGTGGAGTCATATCGATTCAGCTTTAATCAGATAGAATGTACCCAGCAGCGAAGTTACAGAAGTGAGGGCTGCTGGGACGGCAATGGTTCTTAGCCCCACCCTGAGAGGCGGGGTATATGTACACTGCCCAATGGTAGACCCCGCGGTCTAGCCAATGGTTATTCCTCTCTCTGGTACCGCAATACCTGGTATTACCACATTCACCCCGTTTTAATAAAAAAAGTCAGCGGGGTGATGGCCAGTATTACTGTCACCTTTTCATGGTAGGACCAGGTATTGCAGGTACCATGCTATCGAGGGTTGCAGAGAAAGTTCTTGTGTTGTTAATTTTCTCATGGTGCTGCAATCAGACAATCGGGCGGCCTGGTCGTCCTACTGGAGCGTCTAAGTGTCGGCGGCGATCCTGGTGAGGGCCCGGCAGAAGTGACTCCGGGAACGTGGTGTCTTCCCCCCAGGCAGTTTCGTCACCCCTAGGCGGCGCTGTAAGGTCGAAAGATGGGCAGAAAGAAGGGGTGCCTGTAGGGGGCGTCGGTGCCTGCTCGGCTCTGGGTCGGGGTTCTGGCGGCAGTACTGACCCTCCGGTCAGGTACGGAAGGGGGTGGGGGGGGGGGTTGGCAGTGGCTCGGGCACGCGTGGTGCTCCGGCGGGCGGCAGGTCCCGGAGGGAGACCGTATCTTGGCGTCCGTCGGGGAATGCTATGTAGGCGTACTGGGGGTTGGCATGCAGCAGGTGGACCCTTTCGACCAGCGGGTCCGACTTGTGCGCCCTCGCATGTTTCCGCAGCAGGACGGGTCCAGGTGTTGCTAGACAGGTTGGGAGCGAGGTCCCAGAGGAGGACTTCCTGGGGAAAACAAGGAGACGTTCGTGAGGTGTCTGGTTCGTGGTAGTACATAGCAGTGACCGAATGGAGTGCAGGGCCACTGGGAGGACTTCTTGCCAGCGGGTGACTGGAGATTCCTGGACCGAAGGGCCAGCAGGACGGTCTTCCAGACCGTTCCGTTCTCCCTTTCTACCTGCCCGTTTCCCCGGGGGTTGTAGCTGGTCGTCCTGCTCGAGGCGATGCCTTTGCTAAGCAGGAACTGGCGCAGCTCGTCGCTCATAAAGGAGGACCCCCTATCACTGTAGATGTATGCGGGGAAACCGAACAGTGTAAAAATAGTTTGGAGTGCCTTGATGACGGTGGTTGTGGTCATGTCCGGGCAGGGGATGGCGAATGGGAACCGGGAGTGCTCATCAATCACGTTCAGGAAATACGTGTTGCGGTCGGTGGAGGGGAGGGGGCCTTTGAAGTCCATGCTGAGGCGTTCAAAGGGACGGGAAGCCTTTATCCAGTGCGCCCTCTCTGGTCGGTAGAAGTGCAGTTTGCACTCCGCGCAGATTTGGCAGTCCCTGGTGACAGTCCTGACCTCCTCGATGGAGTAAGGCAGGTTCCGGGACTTCACAAAATGGAAGAACCGGGTAACTCCCGGGTGGCAGAGGTCCTCGTGAAGGGCTCGGAGGCGGTCTACTTGTGCGGGGGCACAAGTGCCGCGGGATAGGGCATCAGGAGGCTCGTTCAGCTTCCCAGGACGATACAAGATCTCGTAATTGAAGGTGGCGAGTTCGATCCTCCACCGCAAGATCTTGTCGTTCTTAATCTTGCCCCGCTGTGCATTATCGAACATTAAGGCCACCGACCGTTGGTCCATGAGGAGAGTGAATCTCCTGCCGGCCAGGTAATGCCTCCAGTGCCGCACAGCTTCCACTATGGCCTGGGCCTCCTTTTTGACCGAGGAGTGGCGAATTTCGGAGGCATGGAGAGTGCGGGAGAAGAAAGCCATGGGCCTGCCTGCTTGGTTGAGGGTGGCGGCCAGAGCTACGTCAGACGCGTCGCTCTCGACCTGGAAGGGGAGGGACTCGTCGATGGCGCGCATCGTGGCTTTTGCGATGTCCGCTTTGATGCGGCAGAAGGCATGGCGGGCCTCCGTCGACAGGGGGAAGGTCGTGGATTGGATTAGGGGTCGAGCCTTGTCGGCGTAATTAGGGACCCATTGTGCATAGTAGCTAAAGAAGCAGAGGCAGCGCTTTAGGGCCTTGGGGCAGTGAGGGAGGGGGAACTCCATAAGGGGGCGTATGCGTTCGGGGTCGGGGCCTATGACTCCATTTCGCACTACGTAGCCTAGGATGGCTAGATGGTCGGTGCTAATCACCTTATTGTAGGTCAGATTCAGGAGGTGCGCGGTCTGGAGAAATTTACGGAGGTTGGTGTCGTGGTCCTGCTGGTCATGGCCGCAGATGGTGACGTTGTCAAGATACGGGAACGTTGCGTGTAAGCTGTACCGGTCAACCATTCGGTCCATCTCACGCTGGAAGACCGAGACCCTGCTTGTGACACTGAAGGGAACCCTTAAAAAGTGGAAGAGCCGCCCATCTGCTTCGAAGGCAGTGTACTGGTGGTTGCTATTATGGAGGGGTAGCTGGTGGTAGGCAGACTTGAGATCCACCGTGGAGAAGACCTTGTATTGCGCGATCCTGTTTACCAGGTTGGCAATACGGGGGAGGGGGTACGTGTCCAGTTGTGTAAACCAGTTGATGGTCTGGCTATAGTCGATGACCACCCTATGCTTCTCCCCGATCTTAACCACCACTACTTGAGCCCTCCAGGGGCTGTTGCTCGCTTCGATGACCCCTTCCTTCAGCAGCCTTTGGACCTCCGACCTGATGAAGGTCCTGTGGTGGTATGTATATATTTTTTTTAAATATATTTTATTCAAAATTTTTGGCCAACCATGACAGTACATTGTGTATCCTTTACACAGTAATATAACAATATAAATAACAATGGCCAGTTTTAAGCAAGAAATAAATAATATATAAACAACATCAAAATTAAAAAACAAAACTAAATGGCAACTGCCTTGTCCCAAATAAATAGTCTCCAAAAATACAATTCAGCAGTCCAATATACAATTACCTATAACAACCTATACATATTATACATGTACACTAACATCCCTGAGAGTCCTTCTGGTTCCTCCCCCCCCCCCCCCCCCCCCCGGGTTGCTGCTGCTGTCTTCTTCTTTTCCATTCCCTCTATCTTTCTGTGAGGTATTCGACGAACGGTTGCCACCGCCTGGTAAACCCTTGAGCCGATCCCCTTAGGACGAACTTAATCCGTTCCAACTTTATAAACCCTGCCATGTCGTTTATCCAGGTCTCCACACCCGGGGGCTTGGCTTCCTTCCACATCAACAGTATCCTGCGCCGGGCTACTAGGGACACAAAGGCCAAGACATCAGCCTCTTTCGCCTCCTGCACTCCCGGCTCCTCTGCAACCTCGAATATAGCCAACCCCCAGCTTGGTTCGACCTGGACCCCCACCACCTTCGAAAGCACCTTTGTCACCCCCACCCAAAACCCCTGTAGTGCCGGACATGACCAGAACATGTGGGTGTGATTCGCTGGGCTTCTCGAGCATCTCACACACCTATCCTCTACTCCAAAAAATTTACTGACCCGTGCTCCAGTCATATGCGCCCTGTGTAACACCTTAAATTGTATCAGGCTTAGCCTGGCACACGAGGACGATGAGTTTACCCTACTTAGGGCATCAGCCCACAGCCCCTCCTCAATCTCCTCCCCCAGCTCCTCTTCCCATTACCCTTTCAGCTCGTCTACCATAATCTCCCCCTCGTCTCTCATCTCCCTATATATGTCTGATACCTTACCGTCCCCCCCACCCATGTCTTTGAGATCACTCTGTCCTGCACCTCCTGCGTCGGGAGCTGCGGGAATTCCCTGACCTGTTGCCTCGCAAAAGCCCTCAGTTGCATATACCGGAATGCATTCCCTTGGGGCAACCCATATTTTTCGGTCAGCGCTCCCAGACTCGCAAACGTCCCATCTACAAACAGATCTCTCAATTGTGTTACTCCTGCTCTTTGCCATGTTCCAAATCCCCCATCCATTCTCCCCGGAGCAAACCTATGGTTATTTCTTATCGGGGACCACACCGAGGCTCCCGTCTTACCCCTATGCCGTCTCCACTGCCCCCAGATTTTCAGAGTAGCCACCACCACCGGGCTTGTGGTGTATTTCTTCGGTGAGAACGGCAACGGTGCCGTCACCATAGCTTGTAGGACGCCCTCTCCAATCTCTTCCACGCCGCTCCCTCCTCTTCTCCCATCCACTTACATACCATTGAGATATTGGCGGCCCAGTAGTACTCACTTAGGCTCGGTAGTGCCAGCCCCCCCCCCCCCCCCCCCCCTATCCCTACTATGCTGCAAAAATCCCCTCCTCACTCTCGGGGTCTTCCCGGCCCACACACAACTCATGATATTCTTCTCAATCCTTTTGAAAAAAGCCTTCGCGATCACCACCGGGAGGCACTGAAACACAAAAAGGAATCTCGGGAGGACCACCATTTTAACCGCCTGCACCCTCCCTGCCAGTGACAGGGATACCATGTCCCATCTCTTGAAGTCCTCCTCCATCTGTTCCACCAACCGCGTTAAATTTAACCTATGCAATGTACCCCAATTCTTGGCTATCTGGATCCCCAAGTAGCGAAAGTCCCTTGTTTCCTTCCTCAGCGGCAAGTCCTCTATTTCTCTGCTCTGCCCCCCTGGATGCACCACAAACAACTCACTTTTCCCCATGTTCAGTTTATATCCTGAAAATTCTCCAAACTCCCCAAGTATCCGCATTATCTCTGGCATCCCCTCCGCCGGGTCCGCCACATACAACAACAAATCGTCCGCATACAGAGATACCCGGTGTTCTTCTCCTCCCCTGAGTACTCCCCTCCACTTCCTGGAACCCCTCAATGCTATTATTGCCAGGGGCTCAATCGCCAGTGCAAACAATAATGGGGACAGAGGACATCCCTGCCTCGTCCCTCTATGGAGCCGAAAATATGCAGACCCCCGTCCATTCGTGACCACGCTCGCCATCGGGACCCGATACAGCAGCTGTACCCATCTAATATACTCATCTCCAAAGCCAAATCTCCTCAACACCTCCCACAAATAATCCCACTCCACTCTATCAAATGCTTTCTCGGCATCCATCGCCACCACTATCTCCGCTTCCCCCTCTGGTGGGGGCATCATCATTACCCCTAGCAGCCTCCGTATATTCGTATTCAGCTGTCTCCCCTTCACAAACCCAGTTTGGTCCTCATGGACCACCCCCGGGACACAATCCTCTATCCTCATTGCCATTACCTTGGCCAGAATCTTAGCGTCTACATTTAGGAGGGAAATAGGCCTATAGGACCTGCATTGCAGCGGGTCTTTTTCTTTCTTTAGGAGAAGCGATATCGTTGCCTCTGACATAGTCGGGGGCAGCTGTCCCCTTTCCCTCGCCTCATTAAAGGTTCTCATCAGTAGTGGGGCCAGCAAGTCCAAATATTTCTGATAGAATTCAACTGGGAATCCGTCTGGTCCCGGGGCCTTCCCCGCCTGCATGCTTCCAATCCCTTTCACTACTTCCTCCGTCTCAATCTGTGCTCCCAGCCCCACTCTCTCCTGCTCCTCCACCTTAGGAAATTCCAGCTGGTCCAGAAAACACATCATTCTCTCCTTCCCATCCGGGGGCTGAGCTTCATATAATCTTTCATAGAATGCCTTGAACACTCCATTCACTCTCTCCGCTCCCCGCTCCATCTCTCCCTCCTCGTCCCTCACTCCCCCTATTTCCCTCGCTGCTCCCCTTTTCCTCAATTGGTGGGCCAGCAACCTGCTCGCCTTCTCCCCATATTCGTATTGTACACCCTGTGCCTTCCTCCACTGTGCCTCTGCAGTACCCGTAGTCAGCAAATCAAATTCTACGTGTAGCCTTTGCCTTTCCCTGTACAGTCCCTCCTCCGGTGCATCCGCATATTGCCTGTCCATCCTCCGAAGTTCTTGCAGCAACCGCTCCCGTTCCCTACTCTCCTGCTTTCCTTTTATGTGCCCTGATTGGTATCAGCTCCCCTCTAACCACTGCCTTCAACGCCTCCCAGACCACTCCCACCTGGACCTCCCCATTATCATTGAGTTCCAAGTACTTTTCAATACACCCCCTCACCCTTAGACACACCCCCTCATCCGCCATTAGTCCCATGTCCATTCTCCAGGGTGGACGCCGTTCTTTTTCCTCCCCTATCTCCAAGTCCACCCAATGTGGAGCATGATCCGAGATAGCTATAGCCATATACTCCGTCCCCCTCACCTTCGGGATCAACGCCCTTCCCAAAACAAAAAAGTCTATTCGCGAATAAACTTTGTGGACATAGTAGAAAAACGAAAACTCCTTACTCCTAGATCTACTAAATCTCCAGGATTCTACTCCTCCCATCTGCTCCATAAAGTCTTTAAGCACCTTGGCTGCTGCCGGCCTCCTTCCAGTCCTGGACCTCGATCTGTCCAGCCCTGGTTCCAGCACCGTGTTAAAATCTCCACCCATTACCAACTTCCCCACCTCTCGGTCTGGGATACGTCCTAACATGCGCCTCATAAAGTTGGCATTATCCCAGTTCAGGGCATATACGTTCACTAAGGCCACCGCCTCCCCCTGTAATTTGCCACTCACCATCACGTATCTGCCCCCACTATCCGCCACTATGGTCTTTGCCTCAAACATTACCCGCTTCCCCACTAATATAGCCACCCCCCTGTTTTTTTTGCATCTAGCCCTGAATGAAACACCTGCCCCACCCATCCTTTGTGTAGTCTAACCTGGTCTAACAGTTTCAAATGCGTCTCCTGTAACATAACCACATCTGCCTTAAGTTTCTTTAGGTGTGCGAGTACCCGTGCCCCCTTTATCGGCCTGTTCAGCCCTCTCACATTCCACGTGATCAGCCGGGTTGGGGGGCTCTTTACCCCCCCCCTTGTCGATTAGCCATCCCCTTTTACCCAGCTCCTCACCCGGTTCCCACGCAGCTGTGTTCCCCCCAGGCGGTGCTCCCCCTTCTCCCCAGCAGCAGCAACCCAGTAAATCCCCCCCTCCCACCCCCCCGCTTGATCCCCCACTAGCGTAGTTACACCCCCATGTTGCTCCCAAAGTCAGCAAACTCTGGCCGACCTCGGCTTCCCCCCGTGACCTCGGCTCGCACCGTGCGACGCCCCCTCCTTCCTGGTTCCCTATTCCCGCCATAATTATCATAGCGCGGGAACAAAGCCCGTGCTTCCCTTTTGGCCCCGCCCCCAATGGCCAACGCCCCCAACTCCTCCACCTCCCTTCCTCCCTCCCCCACAACCTGTGGAAGAGAGAAAGGTTACCGGGTCGCAGGATTAACAACATAAAAATCATCTCTTCCCCCCTTTTTCCCCCTCTTCGCCCCCCCATATTCGCCCCACCACTTTGTCTCAAACGTTCTTTTTTAATAACCCACTCATTCCAATTTCTCTTCCACAATAAATGTCCACGCCTCATCCGCCGTTTCAAAGTAGTGGTGCTTCCCTTGATATGTGACCCACAGTCTTGCCGGCTGCAGCATTCCAAATTTGATCTTCTTTTTATGAAGCACCGCCTTGGCCCGATTTAAGCTCGCCCTCCTTCTCGCCACCTCCGCACTCCAGTCTTGATATACGCGGATCACCGCGTTCTCCCATCTACTGCTCCGAGTTTTCTTTGCCCATCTTAGGACCATCTCTCTGTCCTTAAAACGGAGGAATCTCACCACTATGGCTCGAGGAATTTCTCCAGTCCTCTGTCTTCGCGCCATAACTCGATAGGCTCCCTCCACCTCCAGCGGACCCGTCGGGGCCTCCGATCCCATCAACGAGTGCAGCATCGTGCTCACATATGCCCCGACGTCCGCCCCTTTTGCACCTTCAGGTAGACCAAGAATCCTTAAATTCTTCCTCCTCGCATTATTCTCCAGCCTTTCCACACATCGTTTATGGTGTGCCTCGTGCATCTCAGTCTTCACCACCAGGCCCTGTATATCGTCCTCGTTCTCGGCAGCCTTTGCCTTCACGACCCGAAGCTCCCGCTCCTGGGTCTTTTGCTCATCTTTTAGCCCTTCAATCGCCTGTAATATCGGGGCCAACAGCTCCTTCTTCATCTCCTTTTTAAGCTCTTCCACGCAGCGTTTCAAAAACTCGTGTCGTTCAGGGCCCCATATTAAACTGCCACCTTCGACGCCATCTTGGTTTTTGCTTGCCTTCTTTGCCACTGCTCTAAAGGATCCACCACAATCCGGCCACTTTCCTCTCCTTTTTCGTATCCAGGGGGGATTCCCTTCTGGTTTACCGCACAGTGCTTTTAGCCGTTGAAATTGCCGTTGGGGCTTTTATTTAGAGCCCAAAAGTCCGTTCCACCGGGAGCTGCCGAAACGTGTGACTTAGCTGGTCATCGCCGCACCCGGAGGTCGTGGTGGTATGTATTAGTGATCATGTGGGACTGTGAAGCCGTGATGCTATTGGCTGACAGATCCCGGGTCCTGGTTGGCTGTTGAGCCCTGGCTCCGCCCTGAAGGCGGAGTATAAGAACCCGTGCTTCTCCCCGCCGCTCCATTCTGTTGCTGAACTGCTGGGAACAAGTCACGCTTAATAAAGCCTCATCGACTTCATCTCTACTCGCTCTCTCGTAAGTCATTGTGTGCTACAATTTATTAAGCGTGACTTAAAGGACTATGGAGCTCAGGATCGCCCCGGAATGCCTGCGGATCAGCCCCCACGCAGTGAACTCGGCAGCAGTTTTTAAACACTGACAAGCTTGTTTCGAAGGCTAGCTCCGAACGGCCCCCGGCCGGATCACAGAAGACCAGAAACTGCAGGTCCTGCACTCAAGAGTAAGCCCGGAAATTTACCCCCTCATAGAAGACGCAGAGGATTTCCCGACGGCGCTCGCAGCACTGAAGAGCATCTACGTTCGCCCCGTGAACCAGGTCTATGCACGCTACCAACTCGCAACGAGACGGCAAAGTCCCGGAGAATCGTTAGAGGAGTTCTATGCCACGCTGCTAATTTTGGGACGGGCCTGCAGCTGCCCGCCGGTAAACGCGACTGAACACACGGACATGTTAATTCGCGATGCATTTGTGGCAGGTATGAACTCTCCCCAAATCCGCCAAAGACTTTTAGAAAAAGAGTCGCTAGGACTCTCAGAGGCACGGGCCATTGCAGCTTCCCTAGATGTGGCCTCGCAAAACGCCCGTGCCTACGGCCCTGACCGCGTGGCAGCCCCTTGGGCTCCGTGGACCCCCGTCGCGACAAACCCCCCCCCCTCCCTCACAGGCTTGCGCGGTTAAGACGCCAGATCATCCCGGGGGGGGGGCGCTGCGATTTCTGCGGGCAAGCGAAACACCCCCGGCAGCGCTGCCCGGCCCGCACAGCTGTTTGCAAGAGCTGCGGCAAAAAGGGCCATTTCGCGGCTGTGTGCCGGTCCTGGGGGGTCGCCGCAATCCCCGGAAAACAAAGAGCCCAGCGCATCCCCAACCCCCCCAGCGCCCCATGTGCGACCCGCGGGCGCCGCCATTTTGGGTCCCGGCCACCACGAGGGGAGGATGGGCGCCGCCATCTTGTGACCCCCCAGCCACGTGCGATGCATGGGGGCGGCCATTTTGTCCACCCCCGAACACGTGCAATCCATGGGGGTGGCCATTTTGTCCACCCCCGGCCACGTGCGATTCATGGACGCCGCCATCTTGGATGACAACAAAGGACCCCAGCATCGGCTCCACTGGGTCCGAAGAAGACGCTGAGACACTACGACCAAGACTGGCCTCGGTGACGCTGGATCAATCACGGCCCCGGATGCTCCAGACGACGACAACAACGGTGCTGATCAACGGACATGAGACACCATGCCTGATCGACTCCGGGAGCACTGAAAGTTTCATCCATCCCGACACGGTAAGACGCTGTTTTTTAACCATCCATCCAAGTACGCAAAAGATTTCCCTAACTGCAGGATCCCACTCCGTAGAGATCAAAGGGTTCTGCATCGCGAACCTAACGGTGCAAGGGAGGGAGTTTAAAAACTACAGGCTCTACGTCCTTCCCCAACTCTGCGCGCCCACATTACTGGGATTAGACTTCCAGTGCAATCTACAGAGCCTAACCTTCAAATTCGGCGGCCCAATACCCCCACTCACTATCTGCAGCCTTGCAACCCTCAAGGTGCAACCCCCATCCTTGTTTGCAAACCTCACCCCGGATTGCAAACCCGTCGCCACTAGGAGCAGACGGTACAGCGCCCAGGACCGGATATTTATTCGGTCTGAAGTCCAGCGGTTGCTGAAGGAAGGCATAATCCAGGCCAGCAATAGTCCCTGGAGAGCACAGGTGGTAGTAGTAAAGACCGGGGAGAAGCAAAGGATGTTTATAGACTATAGCCAGACCATCAACAGGTACACACAGCTAGATGCCTACCCTCTCCCCCGCATATCCGACATGGTAAATCGGATTGCCCAATATAAGGTTTTCTCCACCGTGGACCTCAAGTCCGCCTACCACCAGCTCCCCATCTGCCCAGGTGACCGCAAGTACACAGCCTTCGAGGCAGACGGGCGTCTATACCACTTCCTAAGGGTCCCATTTGGTGTCACGAACGGGGTCTCGGTCTTCCAACGGGAGATGGACCGAATGGTTGACCAACACGGGTTGCAGGCCACGTTCCCGTATCTCGACAATGTAACCATCTGCGGCCACAATCAGCAGGACCACGACGCCAACCTCAAAATTCCTCCAGACCGCTAACGCCTTGAACCTCACATACAAGGAAAAGTGCGTTTTTAGCACAAACCGGCTGGCCATCCTGGGATACGTAGTGCGCAATGGGATAATAGGCCCCGACCCCGAATGCATGCGCCCCCTCATGGAATTTCCCCTCCCCCACTGCTCCAAAGCCCTGAAACGTTGCCTGGGGTTCTTTTCATATTACGCCCAGTGGGTCCCCCAGTATGCAGACAAGGCCCGCCCGCTAATACAGTCCACTACCTTCCCCCTGTCGACAGAGGCTCGCCAGGCCTTCAGCCGCATCAAAGCGGATATCGCAAAGGCCACGATGCGCGCCATCGACGAGTCCCTCCCCTTCCAGGTCGAGAGCGACGCCTCCAACGTAGCTCTGGCGGCCACCCTTAACCAAGCGGGCAGACCAGTGGCCTTCTTCTCCCGAACTCTCCACGCCTCAGAAATCCGCCACTCCTCAGTGGAAAAGGAAGCCCAAGCCATAGTGGAAGCTGTGCGACATTGGAGGCATTACCTGGCCGGCAGGAGATTCACTCTCCTCACCGACCAACGCTCGGTAGCCTTCATGTTCGATAATGCACAGCGGGGCAAAATTAAGAATGACAAGATCTTAAGGTGGAGGATCGAGCTCTCCACCTTCAACTACGAGATCTTGTACCGTCCTGGGAAGCTGAACGAGCCGTCCGATGCCCTATCCCGCGGCACATGTGCCAACGCACAAATAGACCGTCTCCAAACCCTCCACGAGGACCTCTGCCACCCGGGGGTCACTCGGTTCTACCATTTCATAAAGTCCCGCAACCTCCCCTACTCTGTGGAGGAGGTCCGTACAGTCACCAGGAACTGCCACATCTGCGCAGAGTGCAAACCGCACTTTTTCAGGCCGGATAGAGCGCACCTGATCAAGGCTTCCCGCCCCTTTGAACGCCTCCGTCTGGATTTCAAAGGGCCCCTCCCCTCCACCGACCGCAACGCATACTTCCTGAACGTGGTGGACGAGTACTCCCGTTTCCCCTTCGCCATCCCCTGCCCCGACATGACAGCGGCCACAGTCATTAAAGCCCTTAGCACCGTATTCACACTGTTCGGTTGCCCCGCATATATCCATAGCGACAGGGGGTCCTCCTTCATGAGTGACGAGCTGCGCCAGTTCCTGCTCAGCAAGGGTATAGCCTCGAGCAGGACGACCAGCTACAACCCCTGGGGGAACGGGCAAGTAGAAAGGGAGAACGGCACGGTCTGGAAGACCGTCCTACTGGCCCTACGGTCCAGGGATCTCCCAGTTTCCCGGTGGCAGGAGGTCCTCCCGGACGCTCTCCACTCCAACTGGTCGCTGCTGTGTACCACCACTAACCAAACGCCTCATGAGCGCCTCCTTGTCTTCCCCAAGAAGTCTTCCTCCGGAACGTCGCTGCCGACCTGGCTGGCGGCCCCAGGACCCAACTTGCTCCGGAAACATGTGCGGGCGCACAAGTCGGACCCGTTAGTCGAGAGGGTTCACCTCCTCCACGCGAACCCGCAGTACACCTACGTGGCGTACCCCGACGGCCGACAGGACACAGTCTCCCTGCGAGACCTGGCGCCCGCCGGCAACACACACGCCCCCCGACACCGATCATTCCCTCCCTGCCACTGGCGCACCCCGCGACCGCCCCCTTCCCGGGAGGATCGGTCCTCCTCCTGTGTCCGACCAGGAGTGAAACAGAAACAAACACCGAAACGCTCCCGGAGACGACAACGCTGGAACAAGCACCTGCACCACCACCGGGGCCGAGGCGATCGACGAGGAAGACCAGACCGCCCGCTCGACTCGTGGAATCGGTGTGACACCAAGAATGTTGTTGGACTGTAACGCAAATGTTCTTTTTTCTTACGAATATTGTAAATAGTTTCACACACCTTGTACATAGCCCAGTGTAGGGCTAAAATTGTAACGGCATGCCCAAAATCTTTCCTCCCAAGACCAGCCTTGTAAACCCCTACCACCATGTGAACCACCACCCCGCCGGGTTCATTTTTAACAAGGGGTGAATGTGGTGGTATGTATTAGGGGTCATGTGGGACTGTGAAGCCGTGATGCTATTGGCTGACAGATCCCGGGTCCTGGTTGGCTGTTGAGCCCTGGCTCCGCCCAGAAGGCGGAGTATAAGAACCCGTGCTTCTCCCCGCTGCTCCATTCTGTTGCTGAACTGCTGGGAACAATTCACGCTTAATAAAGCCTCATCGACTTCCTCTCTCTCGTAAGTCATTGTGCGCTACAGGTCAGTCCTGGGCGCTGTACCATCTGCTCCTGGTGGCGACGGGTTTGCAATCCGGGTTGAGGTTCACAAACAGGGAAGGCGAGTCGACCTTAAGGGTCACGAGGCCGCAAACCGTAAGGGGGGGGGGGTACAGGGCCGCCAAATTTAAAAGTAAGGCTTTGTAGGTGGCACTGGAAATCCAGTCCCAGAAGGGTGGCTGCACAGAGGTGCGGCAGCACGTATAGGCGGAAATTACGGAATTCCCTGCCTTGGACGGTGAGGTTCGCGAGGCAGAACTCTTATCTGCACCGCGTGTGACCCGGAGGCCAGGGAGATCCTTTATTGGGTGGGGTAGGTGACCAGAGAACAGCGCCTTACCGTGTCGGGGTGGACGAAACTCTCCGTGCTCCCGGAGTCGATGAGGCATGACGTCACGTGGCCGTTGATGCCGATCGTCGTGGTGGCCTTTGCTAGCGTTCGGGGCCGACTCTGGTCCAGGGTGACGGAGGCCAGCTGCAGCAAGGAGTGAAGATCGGGCAGCGCATCGTCAGCCATGTTGGGGGCTTGAGGCCCCATCCAAGATGATGCCGTCCATGGATCGCACATGGAGTCCGGGGACTCAGAGGATGGCGGCGGGGAGAAACAAAATGGCGGCAGGGAGGGACAAAATCGTGCCGCACTCTGCTCCCACGAGGCGGAGGCCAGCTGCAACAAAGGGTTTTGGTCGGGCAGCGCGTAGCCAGCCGCGCTGGGGGCTTGAGGCCCCATCCAAGCGGGCGCCGGCCATGGATTGCACGTGGAGTACGGGGACTCGGAAGATGTCGACGGGGAGGAGCAAACTGGCGGCGCACGCTGCTCCAGCGTGGCGGAGGCCAGCTGCAACACAGGCTTTGGTCGGGCGGCGCGTAGCCAGCCACGCTTGCGGCCCCATCCAAGATGGCGCCGGCCATGGATCGCACGTGGAATCCGGGGACTCGGACGATGGCGGCGGGGAGGAGCAAGCTGGCGGTGCGCGCTGCTTCAGCGTGGCGGAGGCCAGCTGCAACAAAGGGTTTTGGTCGGGCTGCACGTAGCCAGCCGCGCTGGGGGCTTGAGGCCCCATCCAAGTTGGCGCCGGCCAGGGATCGCCCATGGAGTTCGGGGACGTAGACCCCAATGATTGGGCCGGCGAGGGACAGAATGGCTGTGCGTACTCCTCCAGCATGGTTGCCGGAGGGGGAAAGAATGGCTGCGGATGTGACGCTGCCTGGTGGGGCAAAGGCTGCGGTGCGTGTTGGGCCGGCGGGGCTGGGAAAAGGGAGTGCGGCGGTGGGCCTGGGACGGTCGGGACGTGGAAGAATGGCTGTGGTTGCGCAGCGGGCGGCTGGAGGAATGGCTGAGGGTAGTCGTTGGATACCGTGTTCACCGCGCGGGCAAGGCAGACCGCGGCATAGTGGCCTTTCTTGCCGCACCCTTTGCAGGTGACCGTGTGGGCCGGGCAGCGCGCGCGGGTGATTCGCCTGGCCGCAGTAGAAGCAGCGTTGGCCGGCGGCGGTAGCGGGGTGCCTTGCCGCGCAGGCCTGCGGAGTTAGCGGGTATGTCTGGGGGTTAAGCAGGTAAGTCTGGGGGGCTGCCGCAGCGGGGTGCCACACAGCCCGCGGGGGCGTACACAAGGGCGTTTTTGTACGCCACGTCCATAGACCCTGCCAGAGCCCGGGCCTCGGTGAGGCCCAGATTCTCCATTTCGAGCAGCCTTCGGCGAATGTCGGGGGAGATCATACCTGCCACAAACGTTGCGAATTAAAAGTTCGGAGTGCTCATTCGCCGTCACCGCTGGGCAGCCGCAGTTTTGGCCCAGCACGATCAGTGCCCTGTAAAAAATCTTCTAGCATTTCATCTGGGCTCTGCCGTCTCGTTGCCAGCAGGTGACTGGCGTAGACCTGATTAAGTGGACGAATGTAGTGTCCTTCCAGCAGTTCCATGGCTTTATCATAGTTCGCCGCCCCTTCGATCAGGGTTGACCCGCGAGCGTAGGAGGTGCATTTTCTGCCTTTCCGTGGGGGTGTCGGCAGCCATCTCGAGGTAGCTCTGGAAGCATGCCAGCCAATGCTTAAAAATCTCGGTAGAATTTTCTGCGTGCGGGCTGAGCTGAAGGCACGTCAGCTTGATGTGGAGATCCATCCTTCAGAAGTACTTATCTGATTAAATTGATACGCAATCAATACGCTTGAGTCCACGTGGAGTCATATCGATTTGGCTTTAATCAGATAGAACTGTACCCAGCAGCCAAGTTACAGAAGTGAGGGCTGCTGGGACGGCATTGGTTCTGTATATGTACATTGCCCAATGGTAGACCCCGTGGTCTAGCCAATGGTTATTCCTCTCTCTGGTACCGCAATACCTGGTATTACCACAGCCTTCATCGGCTCCAGCAGGTCCATTTTAATCTCTGAGGCAGGACTGGATACCCTCCTGTTGCTCCTCCGCCCGCTGCCTCCACGCTGCCTGGTCTACGCCCGCCGCCATTTTGTCCTTCTTCCCGCCCTTCTTCTGGTGGTCCACCACCTTTTTTGTCGCCCTGCTCCTAGTTAAAGCCATATACTGACGGGGAGCTATTATTAACTCCTTCCCACACCGGGAAAAGTCAAAAAAGTGCCCTTGGGGGCCCTGAAAAGAGCGCAAAAGTGCGGGAGCCGCCGAATGTACGACTTAGCTCTGCATAGACGCAACCAGAAGTCTCGAAAGGGAATCCTTTTGGCAGTGTTCGCTTCACCAATCTGCCCCAAAAAGTCTGTGGAAAAAAGGTCTGAGAGTCCGTTCCAGACAGGATCTGCCGAATGCGCGACCTACTCCTCTATGGCCGCCACCGGAAGCCTCGTCCCCACTTCTTCAATGGCCTTGGTAGATCTTTTCACAGTTGATCCCTCTGCTGCTAGAATTCACCTTTAATAAAGGCCCTCAAGTCAGATTGCAGCTTTAAGCTTGCCCTTCTCCCACCTGCATGCTGGAAGAGGCCCCTCTCTCCCCTGCAGTTACAGCCAAATCTTTTACTGTTTCTGCCGGGTCTGGTAACCAAGAGACATACCATTCCTGGGGGACACTGTCAGGGGAATGTTGCAGTCTTCTTCCCACACCGGGAAATGTCAAAAAAATGCCGTGAGGGCTCTGTAAAGTGCCCAAAAGTCCGTTCCAAGCGGGAGCTACCGAATATGTGACCTAGCTCTGCATAGCCGCACCCGGAAGTCCATGTTTGCATATCATGACATACAGATGTAGATCGTCCGCGTAAAGCGAACTCGTGCTCCAGCTCTCTCTTTTCCCCCCCCCCCCCCCTTGTACTATCCCGTCAGGCCCTTGACGTTCTCAATGCCAATGCCAATGGCTCCATAGCCACAGCAAACAACGGTGGGGAAAGTGGACATCCATGCCTCATCCCCTGGTGTAACCTGAAGTCGTCCGATCTCACCCAATTCATCCACACACTCACCACCGGTACCTGGTAAAGCAACCAGACCCAGTCCACAAATCCCTGCCCAAAGCCAAACTGCCCCAGGACCTCCCATAGGTATTCCCACTCCACCCAATCAGAGGCCTTTTCTGCATCCATGGCCACCACTTCAACCTCGCGCCCCTCTGCAGGCATCATAATTACATTAAGCAACCTCCTAATGTTGGTCACCACATGCTGATGTAGCCATCAGAGATGGCCACCTGCAAAGGACCATGGGAATTATGGCCAACCCAGGACTCTGACAGATACAGAGCTTCTGTGTATTCGAAACGCCAGTAGCTAGACCTGATCGAAACCCCCGCTCATTTGCATTTCAATGGCCCATTTTCCCAGGACAATAGAACTCCAATCAAACAACCGGTACAGCCCCAGACTGATCGGTGCCACTCCGCTTACTCAGAAAGCACAATTGCCAAGGTCAATGACCTCTAAGGACCCGCCCAGCTACCAAGGCACCCGACCCTTTATTGGCCAAAATCGAAGGGAGTGATCAGAACCCTATCGAACTATTGGGTCCAAGGTTAAGGACCGCCCAAAGAGCGCGAAATCCCAGAGGGATAAAAGAGGACACAGCCATGTGTTCTGTCTCCATAAGACATGGGAGCGGAAGTAAGGCCATTCGGCCCATCGAGTTCACTCCACCATTCAATCATGGCTGATTTAACTCCATTTACCCGCTCTCTCTCCATAGCTCTTAATTCCTCGAGAAATCAAGAATTTATCAACTTCTGTCTTAAAGACACTCAACGTCCCGGCCTCCACCACCCTCTGTGGCAATGAATTCCACAGACCCACCACTCCCTGGCTGAAGAAATTTCTCCTCATCTCTGTTCTAAAGTGACTCCCTTTTATTCTAAGGTTGTGCCCCTGGGTCCTAGTCTCCCCTGCTAATGGAAACAACTTCCCTACATCCACCCTATCTAAGCCATTCATTATCTTGTAAGTTTCTATTAGATCTCCCCTCAACCTCCTAAACTCCAATGAATATAATCCCAGGATCCTCAGACGTTCATCGTCTGTTAGGCCTACCATTCCTGGGATCATCCGTGTGAACCTCCGCTGGACCCACTCCAGTGCCAGTATGTCCTTCCTGAGGTGTGGGGCCCAAAATTGCTCACAGTATTCTAAATGGGGCCTTACTAATGCTTTATAAAGCTTCAGAAGTACATCCCTGCTTTTATATTCCAAGCCTCTTGAGATGAATGACAACATTGCATTTGCTTTCTTAATTACGGACTCAACCTGCAAGTTTACCTTTAGAGAATCCTGGACTAGGACTCCCAAGTCCCTTTGCACTTCAGCATTATGAATTTTGTCACCGTTTAGAAAATAGTCCATGCCTCTATTCTTTTTTCCAAAGTGCAAGACCTCGCACTTGCCCACGTTGAATTTCATCAGCCATTTCTTGGACTACTCTCCTAAACTGTCTAAATCTTTCTGCAGCCTCCCCAACTCCTCCATACTACCTGCCCCTCCACCTATCTTTGTATCATCGGCAAACTTAGCCAGAATGCCCCCAGTCCCGTCATCTAGATCGTTAATATATAAAGAGAACAGCTGTGGCCCCAACACTGAACCCTGCGGGACACCACTCGTCACCGGTTGCCATTCCGAAAAACCTTTTATCCCAACTCTCTGCCTTCTGCCTGACAGCCAATCGTCAATCCATGTTAGTACCTTGCCTCGAATACCATGGGCCCTTATTTTACTCAGCAGTCTCCCGTGAGGCACCTTATCAAAGGCCTTTTGGAAGTCAAGATAGATAACATCCATTGGCTCTCCTTGGTCTAACCTATTTGTTATCTCTTCAAAGAACTCTAATAGGTTTGTCAGGCACGACCTCCCCTTACTAAATCCATGCTGACTTGTCCTAATCCGACCCTGCACTTCCAAGAATTTAGAAATCTCATCCTTAACAATGGATTCTAGAATCTTGCCAACAACCGAGGTTAAGCTAATTGGCCTATAATTTTCCATCTTTTTCCTTGTTCCCTTCTTGAACAGGGGGGTTACAACAGCGATTTTCCAATCCTCTGGGACTTTCCCTGACTCCAGTGACTTTTTGAAAGATCATAACTAATGCCTCCACTATTTCTTCAGCTATCTCCTTTAGAACTCGAGGGTGTAGCCCATCTGGGCCCGGAGATTTATCAATTTTTAGACCTCTTCGTTTCTCTAGCACTTTCTCCTTTGTGATGGCTACCATATTCAACTCTGCCCCCTGACTCTCCGGAATTGTTGGGATATTACTCATGTCTTCTACTGTGAAGACTGATGCAAATTACTTATTTAGTTCCTCAGCTATTTCCTTGTCTCCCATCACTAGATTACCAGCGTCACTTTGGAGCGGCCCAATGTCAACTTTTGCCTCCCGTTTGTTTTTAATGTATTTAAAGAAACTTTTACTATCATTCCTAATGTTACTGGCTAGCATACCTTCATATTTGATTCTCTCTTTCCTTATTTCTCTCTTTGTTATCCTCGGTTTGTTTTTGTAGCCTTCCCAATCTTCTGACTTCCCACTACTCTTTGCCACATTATAGGCTTTCTCTTTTGCTTTGATGCATTCCCTAACTTCCTTTGTCAGCCGTGGCTGCCTAATTCCCCCCCTCTGATAACCTTTCTTTTCTTTGGGATGAACCTCTGTACTGTGTCCTCAATTACTCCCAGAAACTCCTGCCATTGCTGTTCTACTGTCTTTCCCACTAGGCTCTGCTCCCAGTCGATTTTCGTCAGTTCCTCCCTCATGCCCCTGTAGTTACCTTCATTTAACTGTAACTGATTCTACCTTCTTTCTTCCAAATTGGAGATTGAATTCTACCATATTATGATCACTGCCTCCTAAGTGCTCCCTTACTTTAAGATTTTTAATCAAGTCTGGTTCATTATATAACACTAAGTCCAGAATGGCCTGTCCCCTCGTGGGCTCCATCACAAGCTGTTCCAAAAAGCCCGCCTGTAAACATTCAATGAATTCCCTTTCCTTGGGTCCACTGGCAGCATTATTTACCCAGTCCACCTGCATATTGAAGTCCCCCATGATCACTGTGACCTTGCCTTTCTGACATGCACTTTCTATTTTGTGGTGCATTTTGTGCCCCAGGTCCTGACCACTGTTAGGAGGCCTGTACATAACTCCCATTATGGTTTTTTTGCCTTTGTGGTTCCTCAACTCTACCCGCATAGACTCCACATCATCTGACCCTATGTCGTTTAGTGCTATTGATTTAATTGCAGTCCTAATTAACAAGGCAACCCCGCCCCCTCTGCCACCTCTGTCTTTTTGATAGGTTGTGAATCCCTGGATGTTTAAATGCGAGTCCTGAACCCCCTGCAATCATGTCTCTGTGATGCCTACCACATCATACCTGCCAGTCACAATCTGGGCCACAAGCTCATCTACCTTGTTCCGTACACTGTTTAAATATAGCACCTTTAATTCTCTGTTGACCGTCCCTTTTTGTTTTCTTAGTGTGGTGGACCTTGGTTTACTGAGCCTTTCCATACACTGTCAGATTTTGTGGGTTGGGGACTATCGTAACCTCTCCTGAGTTTTGTCTTTTCGTGCTTTTTTTGTATTCCTAAGCAGCTACGCTTCCCAGTGATTACTTCACCTCTTGGTTCCCTGACTTTCCCTTTTCCCCCCCCCCCCCAATCTTTAGTTTAAAGTCCTATTGACCGCCCTATTTACTCTTTTCGCCAGAACACTGGTCCCAGCTCGGTTCAGGAAAAAAAACAACTGGAAAACAGGAAGTTACCGATAGGTTTTTATACTCACAGAGACTGCTCCTCCTCCTCCGAACTGCTCCCGAAATTAGGCCCGAAGAAAGAGAGATAACAAAACAGTTGGGGAAAAAGCACCTTCTCCCACTCTTCACCGAATTACCTCACTGCACCAAATTACCAAATTCTCACTCTGTCTGTGTCTCACTCACTCGGTCTGTGTCTCCTTGACCTGCGCAATGCTTTTGGACCCGGCCTGTGCCAGCCTCATTTGGGATCGGCCTGTGCCCACACCAACTGCAGCATAACGACCAGACAGCCAAGTTCAAGACCAACGATCGCTACCTGATGGATGAGCAGAGCAGAGACAGAGCCACTTCTTCAAACCAGCCACGTGAGATCAAGATAAGGCCTTATCCATCTGCACAGTGCCAGTCGCCCTGAGGTTAAGTATAGGTTATTGTAGCTGATAGGTGTAGTTTAACTTGTAGTAGATATTGTGTTTGCATGTCAAAGTAATCCTGGTGTATGTAAATAAACCATCTTTTGAACTGACTAACTGGTTGTGTGGTCATTTGACCGATATAAGGGAAAGACTTGTAGTTCACCGATTTAAAAATAGAAATACCCACAGTATTGGCGATGCTGTTGGGACATAACATATTATAAATAGAGCCTCACTATTTAAAAGGGCAACATTATTGGCGAACTCTGACGAGACGCTATTAGAAGTGACTTTGTCACTTTGAGAACACCCACAAACTTTAAATCCAATTGTGAGAAAGAACCACCAGTGCAAGTCCCATATCGACCAAATAACCGAATTTCGGAAGTGTGTACTAACCTGCATGCGTACCTAACAGGGAAAGTAAGGTAAACTCGCTAGCATTGTGTAAAACTGTCGAGAGAATTGTGAACCGGAAAATAGCTTCGGCCATACCCGCTGTTCGAATCGCCGCCTTATTCCCCTGTCCCAAATTACAGGTAGGGAAAGAAGTTAAAAGTAGAGCAAGAGATATTCGAGGTAGAGCAAAAGAGATATTAGAAGCAATGGCCACTAAAGCGATGGAACGTTTAATGAACCCACAGGAACCTGAGGTCGCAGCGACCAACAGAGCAGAGCAATGCCCCATATGGGAGGAAGAGTTGAGGAAGTATTTAAAGGGGAAAGGATGGCCCCTTTGGTCCAATTTTTGTGCAAATGATGAGTCAGGTCCAGGAAGCATAGGACAAACTTGGTAGGACAAGCTAAGTGAGGTCCATAAGACAAATGTAGCAAAGGTCCGAAAGCAACAGTGTCCTGTTTGGCACAGTTGCGAGGCACAGAGGAGGTGGTGAAGACGCTCCGTAGGCAGTTAGTTGAGAAAGAAGAGAAGAACGAGGGAAACAGTAGTGAAAGCGAAAAGATAATTGAGCGTCTCCGGGAACAGTTAGCAGCTAAAGATAAGGAGATGGCTGATGTGAAATGTGTACACCAATCTTGTTTAGTTCACCTTAGCAGCTTTCAGACCCGGTATGATAAAGCCTACCAAGATACACAGAGCGCAATCCTGGTAAGAGAAGAGACAGAACAGCAGGTAGCACAGTTAACGAGTCAATGCGCGGATTTAAAAGCAGCTTTGCGAGCGTTTCACAGCTCCATGAAAGAACAGAGACAGAGTACAGTAGACCACGCGAAATGCGTAGACCACGCAGCGCAAGTCATCGGATCAGGATGAGCCTGATATCGTTTACACCACCCCACTATCCATAACCCAGTTGAGAGAGGCTTGCACGGAAATTAGTCCATTCCAGCCTACCGCAGACCCGCACAGCTTCGAGGAAGTGCGCCAACAAAAAGTTATGTACAGCCTAGACGAGAGAGAGGAAATCAAACTCATAGTTATGAGCCTTAGCCCGTCCGTAAGATCAACTTTGGCCGAACCCCGAAATGTAGCAGGAGGAGCCCTACAGGAAATGAAAACCACCATATTAGATGCAATCGGGTATAACAAAGGATATCCAGTCGAGGGTTGTAATCACTGCAGGAAAAAGAAGGGAGAGCATCCGACCGCATTTGCAGGTCGCCTTTAGATTAATTTTATGGCAGTTTACGGACAATTGAACCGCGCACACCTAAGTGAGGAAGACACCACTAATGGTCCCGCACCTTAGTCTCGCATGCTACAGAAGGTCAAAAGGCTTGTGTGAATTGCGACCCCGCAGACCACACACACGATGAAGTGTGGGTATTAAAACAACTTTCTAGGGACCTGTTCATCGACGGGACGTTTGCGAGCCTCGGGGCACTGGAGGAGAAGTTTGAGTTACCCCCGGGAAATGCCTTTAGATATATGCAGGTGAGGGCTTTTGTGAGGCGACAGGTGAGGGAATTCCCGTTGCTCCCGGCACAAGAAGTTCAAGATAGGGTGATCTCGGGTGTATGGGTCGGGAAGGGCAAGGTGTCGGAAATACACCAGGAGTTGAAAGAGGGGGAAGCGCTGGTAGAAGAGTTGAAGGGTAAATGGGAGGAGCTGGGGGAGGAGATCGAGGAAGGTCTGTGGGCTGATGCCCTAGGTAGGGTTAATTCCTCCTCCTCCTCGTGTGCCAGTCTCAGCCTGATACAATTTAAGGTGGTCCACAGAGCGCACTTGACGGGGGCGAGGTTGAGTAGGTTCTTTGGGGTAGAGGACAGATGTGGAAGGTGCTCAGGGAGCCCGGCGAACCATGTCCATATGTTTTGGTCATGCCCGGCACTGGAGGGGTTCTGGAGAGGAGTGGCGGGAGCAATATCTCAGGTGGTGAAAGTCCGGGTCAAGCCAAGCTGGGGGCTAGCAATATTTGGAGGAGTGGACGAACCGGGAGTGCAGGAGGCGAAAGAGGCCGGCATTCTGGCCTTTGCGTCCCTAGTAGCCCGGCGAAGGATCTTGCTAATGTGGAAGGAGGCGAAGCCCCCCATCCTGGAGGCCTGGATAAATGATATGGCTGGGTTCATAAAGTTGGAGAGGATTAAGTTCGCCTTGAGAGGGTCTGCGCAGGGTTTCTACAGGCGGTGGCAACCGTTCCTAGACTATCTCGCGTAGCGTTAGAGGAAGGTCGGTCAGCAGCGGCAGCAACCTTGGGGGGAGTGGGGGGGGGGGAGAGAAAGGGGGGACTGCCTGGGAGGGTGGATGAGCAAGAGATAACATGAAGGGTTGGGGAAACTGGCACGTACGGGTGAGGGCCAGTGTACAAAGCTGTGTAAATATATCATTTTGCCATGTATATATCTAGCTCTGCGCGATTTCTTGTTTTTTTTTGTTACGGGGGGGGGGGGGGGGGGGATTATTGTTTGTAAGGGAGAAAAATTGTGTTAAAAAACTTTAAATATATATATTTTTAAAAAAACTTTCTAGAGCATGGGAACAAACCCTACACCGACAGACAGATCAGGACTGTTTTCCTAGCATTACGTGGCATTACATTCTACCGAAAGGTATCTGTGGCCGATTGTACAATATATTTCACCCAACTGACCCTGTGGCCTATCGACTAGAACCTCTGATCCTGAAACATTACAGTAATATTGCACCCCTCCAAATCCATTGGTACAATACAACTGTCTTAACAAAGTACAATGACAAAGGCCAACTTGTATCAAGCCTGCCAAAGAGTCGGTGAATGTGTCAACGGTTCCCTCAGTACCTATCTCACACACAGAATTGGAAAATATGCCAAGTCCCAGTACCTCACCAGTTTTGCCTCGACGAAACTATGGAGAATCAATAACCAGCCTAGGAAAAGCAAGTATAATGGGAGCTGCACACATAGGAAAAGGTATTGGTGGAATACTGTTTGCAAGATTCACACGTTCTAATTCAAACGCTGAGGAATACAAGGATGAAACAGTTGTAGAAGAGAAGAGAGCAACTGAAGCTCCTTTCAGTCCAAGGATGCTGTCATGCAATAATTCTGGTCTTTTGTATGGTACAGTGGAGTTGGAACATCGCCTTGATTTTGAACTGCAGGAAGGCCTTGTAGAAAGCAGATATTGGTCTGCAGTAACGTCGCACACTTCTTATTGGTCGTCCCTGGATGTCGCTCTTTTCCTCCTCTCGTTTTTGTACACACACAGACCACCTGGGAGAGTAGACCAATTGGAAAGCACCAGATTGCCAGGCGACCCTGTGTACAAATGAAGAATTGTTTGGAAAGACTATTGGTACTACTGCTTAAAGTGCAATGCAAAGCTAAGGGAATCACAATTTTGTTCATTTTTTAAAACTTATTTTCTAGAATCCACAATGAATACTGGAAGTATGATCAACCTATTTCTAAATAAAGTACTCATACTTAAGTCAAACATTTTCCTTTCTGACCTCTTAACAGTTGGTCATTATTCACTGTACAATAGGAATGCGAAGTACTTCTACATATATGGCAAGCTGGGTTTGACACTAACACCTGGAACTTTTTATTTTAAAAACTTTTTATTTATGTTTCAAATGTGCAAACTAAATACAAATACTTTAAATTGTTTTGTACTAGGAGTATAACCCACACAAAAAAAAAAAGTGGGCAGCACGGTAGCATTGTGGATAGCACAATTGCTTCACAGCTCCAGGGTCCCAGGTTCGATTCCGGCTTGGGTCACTGTCTGTGCGGAGTCTGCACATCCTCCCCGTGTGTGCGTGGGTTTCCTCCGGGTGCTCCGGTTTCCTCCCACAGTCCAAAGATGTGCAGGTTAGGTGGATTGGCCATGATAAATTGCCCTTAGTGTTGGGTGGGGTTACTGTGTTATGGGGATAGGGTGGAGGTGTTGACCTTGGGTGGGGTGCTCTTTCCAAGAGCCGGTGCAGACTTGACGGGCCGAATGGCCTCCTTCTGCACTGTAAATTTTATGATATAGGACGAAATAGGAGCAAACATGCACCTAGTTAGGACTAGTCAGAGACCCGTATGGATAAACAAGGGTAGAGGAGAAGTCCAATATCCTAGGGAACCATACCCAAGGGAGCAATACACCAGTAGCCTTCTCCACCTTACATGCCCCGGGGGTCATGTTACAACTGTGGGCAGTCAGGACACTTCGCCCGAGATTGCAGGAGACCCCCACCACCAGCTAGACTAACCCCCAGATATGAAAGAGAACACCACCAACAGCAGCTGCAAGGTCCCAGCTGCCCCATGCAAACTGTGAGCGTTTACCCGCCACTTCTCATGGCAGGGACACCTCAGCAATGCCACTTCATTTTTGTTTCTCTCCTCTTTCCTCTCTTCTTCGGTCACACTACACCGACTCCATATGCTAGTTACACCCCAGGCCAAATGTGATTGCGGCTAACAAGTATATAAAACTGGTCGCCCTGAAATTCAGCTGGTTAAGATAAGCCTCAACCTCTCATGGTTGTGATTTAGGAAAAGACTGGTCAAGGAAATTGTCATACCACTCCCCACATCGACCACAAGCTGCAAGAGTCTCTGTACATTAAAAATTTGCATTTCTTGTCTCTCAAAATGGTATTTCGAAAATAAAAATGAGGGAGTCACACATGGTGACGATCATACTGGGTAATTGGAGTAAGTAGAGAAAGACAAATAAAACAAGATATTAACCGAAGATAATAACAGATACAATGCTTGCACCCCCAGGAATACACGGAAGACGGAGAAAACAGGATGAAGCAAGGACTGCTGACATGCGTTTTGATCATCGCTGGACTTCTGCAACTGCGTGCACAACGGACTATTTTAATGTACACCACACCAGGCCCGAACACTACCACACAACATGACACTCCTAACCCGGACACCACACCACACACAAAGACAGACACCGACACCCCCACTTGGTGCGAAAACATTGCCAAATGGTCACAACGCCCTTTCATGCACAGTAGAGGCCCTTCTAGTAATTGCAATAATCTGCAGTGTCATTCAGATACTTCATCTCCATAAATGGCGAGCAAAAGCCTCCTGCTCCCCGATATATACAGTCCGAGCCCCCTTCTTTGGAATTCAACAAAACTGAACAAATGTATTAACTGTTGCTAAGAATTAAAACCGTGTACCTCTGCAAACGTTGCCAGAATTAAGTAGAAATGTAATGCTGCTGTTTTACAATTTTTGATATTTGCCAGCAGCATGAGTAGCAGCTTAGAGAGTGTTAGTTAGTAATCAACTGTACGGATAAGTTAAATGTTTAATAGTGAAATGTTTTACAGTGACCCATTAGAGATTAATTAATGTATGATGTGTTAATAAATATTAGGTAAATGCCCCAAAACATAGGATAGGATAGAGTAGAACCTGGTCTTGACCAAGGGTGACCGGTACACCAAGGATGGATAGGGATCAATAGTGTGATCCACCACGCTTCGCGTTCAGGATCAAGAGGACGGGATGTAGCCATCTGAGATGGCCACCTGCAAAGGACCATGGGAATTATGGCCAACCCAGGACTCGGACAGAGCTTCTGTGTATTTGAAACGCAGGTAGCTAGACCTGATCGAAACCCCCACTCGTTTGCATTTCAATGGCCCATTTTCCTAGGACAATAGAACTCCAATCAAGCAAACGGTACAGCCCCAGACTGATCGGCGCCACTCCCCTTACTCCGAAAGCACAACTGCCAAGGTCAATGACCTAAGGACCCACCCCACTACCAAGGCACACGCCCCTTTGTTGGCCAAAATCGAAGAGAGTGATCAGAGCCCTGTCAAACTACTGGGTCCAAGGTTAAGGACCGCCCCAAAGAGCGCAAAATCCCAGAGGGATAAAAGAGGACACCGCCATGTCTCTTTTGGACCTGGCTTGTGCTCCCACCAACTGCAGCATAACGACCAGACAGCCAAGATCAAGGCCAACGATCATTACCTGACGGATGAGCCCAGCAGAGACAGAGCCACTTCTTCAAACCAGCCACGTGAGATCAAGATAAAGGCCTTATCCATCTGCACAGTGCCGGTTGCTCTGAAGTTAAGTGTAGGTTATTGTAGCTGATAGGTGTAGTTTAACTTGTAGTAGATATTGTGTTTGCATGTCGAAGTAATCCTTGTGTGTGTAAATAAACCATCTTTCGAACTAACTGGTTATCTGGTCATTTGACCGATATAAGGGAAAGACTTGTGGTTCACTGAGATAAATAGAAATACCCACAGTATTGGCGCGCTGTTGGGACATAGCATCATATTATCAATAGAGCCTCATTATTAAAAAGGGCAACACCGCCCCTTAATGAACCCCGTCTGGTCCTTCCCTATTACCCCTGGGACGTCTTCGATCCTTGTGGCCAGGATCTTCGCCAATAGTTTGGAATTCACATTTAGCAGGGAGATCGGTCTGTGTGACCCAGTTTTCCAGGTCCTTATCCCGCTTTAAAATGAGGTAGATCGACGTCTGCGACAACATTGGGGGGGGGGGGGGGGGGGGGGGGGGGGGGGAGCACTCCCAACTCCTTTGCTTCATTGAAGGACCTTACCAACAGCGGTCCCAACACCCTTGAGAACGTCTCAAAGTTCCACATGGTACCCATCCGGTCCCGGAACCTTGCCCGATTGCATAGCCTCCAACCTCTCTCCTACTTCTACAAGCCCAATTCGGGCCCCCCGGACCTCCAACAGTTCATCAACCTTCGGGATCAACCCTCCCAGAAAACGCCTCATCCTCTTTTCCCAGCTGGGGGTTCTGACTCATACCATTTGCTATAAAGTCCCTAAACACCCCATTCATCCCCGTGGGGTCCAGGACCGTATTCCCACCTGTGTCCTTCACTTTCCCAATCTCTCTCGCCGCCTCCTGCTTCCTCCACTGGTGTGCTAACAACCTGCTCGCTTTCTCCCCATACTCATATACCGCCCCTCTCTCCTTCTCAACTGCCCTACCACCTTACCTGTGGATAACAGCCCAAACTCCATTTGCAACCTCTGGCATTCCTTTAGCAGCCCTTCCACCATGGCCTCAGCATATCTCCTGTCCACCAGCAGGATTTCTTCCACTAGCCTTTCTATCTCCACCCGCTCCGCCTTCTCCCTGTGTGACCGAATTAAAATAAACTCCGTCCTGGCCACGACCACTGCCTTCAGTGCCTCCCAAACCATACCTGCTGTCAGCACCCCCATATCATTAATCTCAACATACCCCCGGATGGCCTTCCTCACCCGCTCACACACCTCTCTTCTGCTAACAGTCCCACATCCAGCCTCCATTGCGGGCGCTGGGCCCCCCCCTTTGCTCACTCGTAAATCCACCCAGTGCGGGGCATGGTCCGACCCACTATTGCCGAACACTCTCCTACCACCCCCTGCCAACAACGTCTTATCCAACACGAAAAAATCTATTCGGGAGTACACCTTATGCACATGGGAGTAAAACGAGAGTTCTTTCACCCTTGGCTTCCCAAATCTCCATGGATCCACCCCCCAACCCCATGTACTCAATGAACCCCTGAAACTCATTAGCTGTAGCCGACACCCTCCCCAACCTCGAGCTCGACCGGTCCAGTCTCGGATCCAGGACCGTATTAAAGTCCCCCCCCATAATCAGCCGATGAGTCCAGATCTGGAATCATCCCCCGTACCCGCCTCATAAATTCCATATCGTCCCAGTTCTGGGCATAGATGTTGACTAACACCACTGGCATCCCCTCCAATTTCCCGCTTACCATAATGTACCTTCCCCCAGAATCAGCCACTACATTTCCCACCTTGAACGCCACCGGCTTATTGGCCAAAATTGCCAGCCCCTTCATTTTAAAGTCCAATCCCGATTGAAATACTTGGCCAACCCATCCCTTCCTCAGCTTAATCTGGTCACCCACCCTCAGATGCGTCTCTTGTAGCATGGCCACATCCGCCTTCAATCGCTTTAAGTGTGCGAACACAGTGCCTCTTGACTGGCCAATTCAATCCTCGTACGTTCCACGTGACTAGCCTGGTGGGGGGGCACCATGCCACCACCCCTCGCGTGCCCCCCCCCCCCCAAGACTGATCAACCATTGTCCCTCTCGGGCCGGCCTCTGGCCCATGTCCCGCATCTCCCCAGGCCCGCCCTCAGGCGCCCACCATCATCGATCCTCCTCCCCTTACTCTTTAAAAGCCCCCCTGTCAGCAATACTTCCCCCCCCCCCCCACTGACCTTCCACTCACCCCACCACTGCACTTCCATGAACTAGCCCACCCAACTAACCTGGTAGCCCCCGCCAATGGCGCCTAGCATCCTACCCCCCCCCCCACTGATTACCCTTCTCCCGCTTGAACATTAGTGCAAACAGGCAAAAACAACCCCTCCCCAAGGCCAAACAAAGAGACCAACCCCTCCATCCCCGAACAAAGAGCAAACCTGAAGCCAAAAAAGAAAGAAATGGCCCCAAACACAAGTTAACAGCAGCATCACAGCACCTCCACCAAAGTTTAAAGTCCACCTTCTCCTGCCAGTCCATTGTCTTTAACAAATTCTACTGCCTCCTCTGCCAAACCAAAGTACAATTCCCGGCCTTTGTAGGTCACCCACAGACGTGCCGGGTACAGTAGCCCAAACTTCACCCCCTTCTTGTAGAGGGCTGCCTTGACCTTGTTAATAGGCGTTCACTTGCTCTGCACCAGGTCTTGGTACACTCTGATTTCACTGGCCTCCCAGGTGCAGCACCTCATAACTGGCCCGATATCCAAGAACCGGTGCAAACGCACCACCATCTCCCTCGGTGGCTCGTACCCCTGGGGCTTCCTCAATAGCACCCTGTGCGCTCAACCCACCTCCAGAGGCCGTGCAAACGCATCTTCTCCTAGCAGCTTCTCCAGCATCCTCCCCAGATATGCGTCAGCATCGGCTCCTTCACTCCCCTCCGGCAGACCCACGATCCTTATGTTCTGCCTGCGTGTTCTGCCTGCGTGATCGGTTCTCCAGGTCTTCAACCTTCCCCTGGAGCCGCCTCTGCTGGTCCCACATCCGCCCCTTTTCTGCTGCCATCGAGGCGAACTGCTGCTCGTGTTCCCCCGCCACCTCCTCCATCTTCTGGATCACCTGGTCCTGGGCCGCCAGCTTCGTTTCCACACGGTCGACGACTGCGTTGATAGAACCCACCACCCAGGCCAGGTCCTCCAGACTCTCCTTACGTTGCTGGGTGAACCTCTCGTTCAAGAAGCTCACCAGCAGGACCGTCGACCACTGAGCCGGCAGGGCCACTCCACCAGCTCCACGTGTGTTACAGGCGCTGCACCAGCTCTAACCGACTGATTCCCTTTGTCAACCGCTTCTGGCCCTCAGCTCCACACACCAGAGGGTCAATCTCTTCCACTCACTCTCCCGCACCTTTTTTCCGCCTCACATCCACCTGTTAACAGGGAAAAGTTCTGAAAAAAACACCACAAGCGGGAGACACCAAATGAGCTACCACACATCCCTTGACCACCACTGGACGTCAGGATCTTTAATATTGAGCCCTGCGCCAACATAGGGGGAGCTCACCCTTTTCCCTCACCTCATTAAATGCCCTAACAAGCAGGGGCCCCAGGTCACCCAAAAACAGTTTATAAAACTCTACTGGGAAACCGTCCGGACCCGGAGCCTTCCCTGCCTGCATTGCCCTCATAGCCTCCAGCATCTCCACCAATCCAATGGGCGCTCCCAGCCCCTCTACCAGACCCTCCCCCAATCTGGGGAATTCCCTCCCCCTCCACCGGGGGCTCCGACTCACAAAGCCTCCTGTAAAACTCCTCACTCCATTCACCACCACCAGATCAAATACCCCTCGACCCTTGGCGTCCATCACCCTGCCACTCTCCCTTGCCATCTCCTGCTTCCTGAGTTGGTGGGTCAGCATCCTGCTCGCCTTCTCTCCATACTCATACAGTGCCCCTCTGGCCTTCCGTAATTGCTCCATTTGGAGGTTTTGCCTCTCCTGCAACCAGCCCGCCTCCGGGGCCTTAGCGTACCTTCTGTCCACCCGCATAATCCCGTCCACCAACCTTGACATCACAGCCTGCTCCATCTTCTCCCTATGGGCCCGAATTGATAGAACTTCCCCCTGACCACTGCCTTGAGTGCCTCCCATAGCATGGCAGCCGAGACCTCACCTGTATCGTTAACCTCCACATACCTCCTGATGGTGGCCCTGACCCGCTCGCACATCTCCTCTCCGCTAGCAACCTCACATCCAACTTCCACTGCGGCTGCTGCACCCACCCCCCCCCCCCCCGCCCCCCAATTCACCTAATGCGGCCTGTGGCCTGAGACCACGATCGCTGAATGTTGCCGAAAACCACTTCCGCCAGCAACGACTTAACCAACAACAAAGAAATCAATCCGTGAGTAGACCTTATGCACATGGGAGCAGTATGAAAACTCCTTTGCCCTCGGCCTCCCAAACCTCCATGGGTCCACTCCTCCCATGCACGCCATAAACCCCTTCAGCTCCTTTGCCACCGCCGACACCTTCCCTGATCTCGAACTCAACCGGTCCATCCCCGGGTCAATGACCACATTAAAGTCCCCCCCCCTCCCACCCCCGTAATCAGCTGGTGCGAGTCCAGGTCCGGGACTTTCCCCATTACTCGCCTCAAACTCCACATTGTCCCAATTTGGGACATAAACATTAACTAGGCCCACTGGCATCCCCTCCAATTTCCCGCTTACCATCACAAACCTCCCTCCCGAGTCTGCTATGATAGTTCCCACCTCAAAGGCCACCTGCTTATTGACCAACACCGCCACTCCCCGCGTCTCCATATCCAACCCCAAATGGTAAACTTTCCCTACCCACCCTTTCCTTAGCCTTTTATGGTCCCCAATCTTCATATGTGTCTCTTGCAAAAAGGCCACATCCACCTTCAAACTCTCAGATGCGCAAAAACGCACGACCGTTTGACTAGCCCATTCAGCCCCCTCATGTTCCATGTGACCAGCCTGGTTGGAGGGCTTCCCACCCCCCCTTCCACCTACTGATCAACTATACCCCTTCTTTGGCAGCCCCCCACCCGTGCCACGCAACCCTCCAGGCCCACCTCCGGATGTCCACCACCACCACTCCCTCCCATGTAATGCCCCAGCAACAACACCTTCATCAGCAGCACCCCCCTCCCCCTCCCCTAAGCAAAACAACAACCCCATCCCCCACTGCAACACTACCTACCTGATCACCCCCTCCACTGCTCTCCTGTTAACTAGCCCACCCAGCTAGCCTGGCAGCCCCCGCCCAAGACGCCACCATTCCCCCCCCCCCCCCCCCCCCAATCGCTCCCCTCAAAACAGTGCAACAATAAACAAAGGAAGAAAAAAACAGCCAAAAAAGATGCACTTACCCTCTCATCACCTCGAAACATCTCAAAGGAGAAGTTTCCCAACCATCCACCAAACCAAAAAAAACCCACAAGAATTGCCAAAAAGAACAGGACACAAGAAACTACATTCCTCTCCACACCCATCCGCCACAGTTCAACGTCCTCCTTCACCTGCCAGCCCATTGTCGCTCAAAAATTCCGTCGCCTCCTCTGGTGTTCCAAAATAACGTTCTTTATTGTTAAAGGTCACCCAGAGGTGAGCCGGGTACAACATCCCAAACTTCACCACCTTTTTAAAGAGGGCAGCAATCACCCCATTAAACCCGGCCTGCCTCTTCGCCAATTCCAGGCCCAAGTCTTGGTATACTTGCAGCTCACTTCCCTCCCAGGTTCATCTCCTCGTCTGCCTCGCCCATCTCAAAATCTCCTTATCTAGGAACTGGTGAAGACCCACCACCATTGCCCTCGACGGTTTTTTCGCCTGCGGCCTATTCATTAGTGCCCTGTGCGCTTGATCGACCTCCAGGGGCTGGACAAAAGTCCCCTCTCCCATCAGCTTCTCCAACATTCCAGCCACGTATGTGGCAGCGTCCACTCCCTCGTTGCCTTCAGGCATCCCTATAATCCTTAAGTTCCGTCTCCAGGAGCGGTTCTCAACGTCCTCTACCTTCTCCTGCAGCAGCTTCTGGTTATCTCGCATTACTGCCACTTCGGCCGCCAGTTAAGCCAACTGCTCCTTGTGCTCCCCCACCACCTCCTCCACTTTTCAGATGGCCTGACCCTGAGACTCAAGCCTCTGCTCCACTTGATCTATCCCAGACTTCAGCAAGTCTGCCGCCATGGCTAGGTCCTCCCTCCTCTGCCAGCTAAACTTCTCATTTAAGAAGTCCACCAGCTGGTCCATCGACCATTGGGTCATCAGTGCTGGCCGCTGGCCTCTGCCCACCCCCCCCCCCCCCCCCCACCCGCCATCTTAAGCTGTGGCGCACAAAGCTTCTCCTGCTCCCTTCTTGTTGACCCACTTTTGGTCCTTGAATCCATCCACCTGTCCCACCTGACACGTCCTACACCTTTTTAGTCACACATCCACCCTCCAAATGGGGAAAAGGTCCGAAAATGCCAGCCTCGAGCAGGACCTGCCAAATGTGCAACAGTTCACACCATGGACGCCGCCACAAGTCCTCAATCATTTTTTAAAAATATATTTTATTGAAGTTTTTCAAACAAAAATGTTCCATTTTTACAACTTAATAATAAAATGTACATAATAACCGTTATTTAAATAATATATTAAACTAACAACAAATGAGAAAAAAGTATTACACAAGCAATTATCCGCAACTAGCATAAAGAGAGAAAGAAAAACAAAAAACAAAACACGAAATAACCCCCCCCCCCCCCCCCCCCGGTTGCTGCTGCTGTCTGTTCTGTTTTTCCATTATCGTTCCGCGAGATAGTCAAGAAACGGGTTTCCACCGCCTGGTGAACCCCTGAGCCGATCCTCTTAACGCATATTTTATTCGCTCCAGTCTTATGAACCCTGCCATGTCATTTATCCAGGCCTCCACGCCCGGGGGCTTCGCTTCTTTCCACACAAGTAGAATCCTTCGCAGGCTACTAGGGACGCAAAGGCCAAAACGTCGGCCTCTTTCGCCTCCTGCACTCCCGGTTCTTCTGCAACCCCAAATATAGCTAACCCCTAGCTTGGTTTGACCCGGACCCCCACCACCTTTGAGATCACTCTTGCCACACCCTCCCAGAGCTCATGCAGTGCCGGACACGACCAGAACATGTGGGTGTGGTTCGCCGAGCTTCCCGAGCACCTCCCACACCTATCTTCCACCCCAAAAAACCTGCTCAGTCTTGCTCCCGTCATATGCGCCCTGTGTAGAACCTTAAATTGAATCAGGCTAAGCCTGGCACATGAGGACGAGGAATTTACCCTGCTTAGGGCATCTGCCCACAGCCCCTCCTCAATCTCTTCCCCCAGCTCTTCAGATTTTCCCTTCAGCTCCTCTACCATCGTCTCTCATCTCCCTGTATATTTCCGACACTTTACCTTCTCCGACCAATGCCCCCAAAATCACTCCATCCTGGATCCCTTGCGTCGGGAGCTGCGGAAATTCCCTCACCTGTTGCCTCGTAAATGCCCTCACCTGCATGTATCGGAAAGCATTCCCTGGTGGCAACTTATATTTTTCTTCCAATGCTCCCAAACTCGCAAACGTCCCATCCACAAACAGGTCCTTCAGCTTCCTAATTCCTGCTCGCTGCCAACATTGAAATCCCCCATCTATCCTCCCCGGGACGAACCTGTGGTTATTCCTTATCGGGGACCACACCGAGGCACCCGTCACTCCCCTGTGTCGTCTCCACTGCCCCCAGATCTTCAAGGTCGCCACCACCACTGGGTTTGTGGTGTACCTTTTCCGGGAGAACGGTAGCGGCGCCGTCGGCAGCGCTTTCAGGCTTGTTCCCTTACAGGACGCCATCTCCAGCCTTTTCCACGCCGCACCTTCCTCTTCCCTCATCCACTTACGGACCATCGACACATTGGCGGCCCAATAGTAGTCACTCAGACTCGGCAGTGCCAATCCCCCGCTGTCCCTACTGCGCTGCAGGAACCCTCTCTTTACCCTCGGGGTCTTTCCCGCCCATACAAAGCTCGTAATGCTCCTATCTATTTTTTTAAAAAAGGCCTTAGTAATCAGGATGGGGAGGCACTAAAACACGAAAAGAAACCTCGGGAGGACCACCATCTTGACCGCCTGTACTCTGCCCGCCAATGACAGGGGTACCATATCCCACCTCTTAAAGTCCTCCTCCATCTGCTCTACCAGTCGCGTCAGGTTAAGTTTGTGTAGGGTTCCCCAGTTCCTGACCACCTGAATCCCCAGGTATCGAAAATTCCCTGTCGGCAGAGCATCTATCCCCCTGCCCTGTTCCCCGGGGTGCATCACAAAAAGTTCGCTCTTTCCCATATTTAATTTATATCCCGAGAACTCTCCAAACTCCCTGAGTATCTGCATTACCTCTGGCATCCACTCTACTGGGTCCGCCACATATAGCAGTAAATCGTCTGCATATAGTGACACTCGATGTTCCTCTCGCCCTCTAAGCACCCCCCTCCACCTCTTAAGAGTCCCTCAGCGCTATGGCCAATGGCTCAAATTGCGAACAGTAACGGGGACAGGGGGCACCCCTGTCTTGTACCCCTATGTAATCGGAAGTAACCCGATCTTTGCCTATTTGTAACAACGCTTGCCACTGGGGCCCCGTACAGGAGTCTAACCCATCTAATGAACCCCTCCCCGAACGCAAATCTCTTCAGTACCTCCCACAAATAGTCCCACTCCACTCTATCGAATGCCTTCTCTGCATCCATCGCCACCACTATCTCTGCCTCCCCCTCCGGTGGGGGCATCATCATCACCCCCAGCAACCTTCGTATATTGGCGTTCAATTGTCTCCCTTTAACAAACCCAAACTTGCGTTTGATAAGGTTCCCCACGGTAGGCTATTGCAGAAAATACGGAGGCTGGGGATTGAGGGTGATTTAGAGATGTGGATCAGAAATTGGCTAGCTGAAAGAAGACAGAGGGTGGTGGTTGATGGGAAATGTTCAGAATGGAGTACAGTCACAAGTGGAGTACCACAAGGATCTGTTCTGGGGCCGTTGCTGTTTGTCATTTTTATCAATGACCTAGAGGAAGGCGCAGAAGGGTGGGTGAGTAAATTTGCAGACGATACTAAAGTCGGTGGTGTTGTCGATAGTGTGGAAGGATGTAGCAGGTTACAGAGGGATATAGATAAGCTGCAGAGCTGGGCTGAGAGGTGGCAAATGGAGTTTAATGTAGAGAAGTGTGAGGTGATTCACTTTGGAAGGAATAACAGGAATGCGGAATATTTGGCTAATGGTAAAGTTCTTGAAAGTGTGGATGAGCAGAGGGATCTAGGTGTCCATGTACATAGATCCCTGAAAGTTGCCACCCAGGTTGATAGGGTTGTGAAGAAGGCCTATGGAGTGTTGGCCTTTATTGGTAGAGGGATTGAGTTCCGGTGTCGGGAGGTCATGTTGCAGCTGTACAGAACTCTGGTACGGCCGCATTTGGAGTATTGCGTACAGTTCTGGTCACCGTATTATAGGAAGGACGTGGAGGCTTTGGAGCGGGTGCAGAGGAGATTTACCAGGATGTTGCCTGGTATGGAGGGAAAATCTTATGAGGAAAGGCTGATGGACTTGAGGTTGTTTTCGTTGGAGAGAAGAAGGTTAAGAGGAGACTTAATAGAGGCATACAAAATGATCAGGGGGTTGGATAGGGTAGACAGTGAGAGCCTTCTCCCGCGGATGGAAATGGCTGGCACGAGGGGACATAGCTTTAAACTGAGGGGTAATAGATATAGGACAGAGGTCAGAGGTAGGTTCTTTACGCAAAGAGTAGTGAGGCCGTGGAATGCCCTACCTGCTACAGTAGTGAACTCGCCAACATTGAGGGCATTTAAAAGTTTATTGGATAAACATATGGATGATAATGGCATAGTGTAGGTTAGATGGCTTTTGTTTCGGTGCAACATCGTGGGCCGAAGGGCCTGTACTGCGCTGTATAGTTCAATGTTCTATGGTCGTCATGTACCACCCCTAGGACACACTCCTCTATCCTTGTCGCCATCACTTTGGCCAGCAGCTTGGCATCTACGTTTAGAAGGGAGATGGGCCTGTATGACTCGCACTGCAGCGGGTCTTTGTCTCGTTTCAGAATTAACGATATCGTCGCCTCCGACATTGTCGGGGGTAGTGTCCCCCTTTCCTTAGCCTCATTGAAGGTTCTCGCCAGAAGCGGGGCCAGCAGGTCCATATACTTCCTATAAAATTCCACCGGGAACCCATCTGGTCCCGGGGCCTTCCCTGCTTGCATATTCCCAATTCCTTTGATCACCTCCTCCCCCTCAATCTGCGCCCCAAGACCTGCCACCTCCTGCTCCTCCACCCTCGGGAACTCCAGCTGGTCCAAAAAGTGTATCATTCCCTCTTTCCTCTCCGGGGGTTGGGACTTATACAGCCTCTCATAAAATGTCTTGAACACCTCGTTCACTTTCCCTGCTCTCTGCTCCATCTTTCCCGTTTCGTCCCCAACTCCTCCGATCTCTCTCGCTGCCCCCTCTTTCGAAGTTGTTGGGCCAGCAGCCGGCTCGCCTTTTCCCCATATTCATATTGTATTTCCTGTGCCTTCCTCCACTGCGTCTCCGCCTTTCCCGTTGTCAGCAGGTCAAACTCCGTCTGTAGTCTTCATCTTTCCCTGTATAGCCCTTCATCCGGGGCCTCCGCATATTGCCTATCCACCCTCAGAATTTCCCCAAACAATCTCTCTCTTTCTTTACCCTCTTGTTTCCCCTTGTGGGCTCAAATGGAAATCAGCTCTCCTCTAACCACCGCCTTCAGCGCTTCCCATACTACCCCCACCTGGACCTCCCCACCATCATTGACCTCCAGGTATCTTTCGATGCATCCCCTCACCCTTCCGCATACCCCCTCATCCGCCAGTAGTCCCATGTCTAATCTCCAAAGTGGGCGCTGCTCCTTTTCCTCTCCTAGATCCAGATCCACCCAATGTGGGGCGTGATCTGAAACGGCTATAGCCGAGTACTATGTTCCTGCCACTTTCGGGATCAGCGCCCTTCCCAAGACAAAATAGTCTATCCGGGAGTATACTTTATGGACGTGGGAGAAGAAGGGAAACTCTTTCCCCATCGGTCTAGCAAATCTCCACGGATCTACCCCTCCCATCTGCTCCATAAATCCCTTAATCACCTTGGCCGCTGCCGGCCTTCTCCCGGTCCTGGATCTGGACCGGTCCAGCCCTGGGTCCAGCACTGTGTTAAAATCCCCCCCCCATTACCAAGCTTCCCGCCTCCAGGTCCGGGATACGTCCCAGCATTCGCTTCATGAATCCCGCGTCATCCCAGTTCGGGGCGTATACGTTCACCAGCACCACCGCCTCACCTTGCAATCTGCCACTCACCATCATGTACCTGCCCCCACTATCTACCACTATGGTCTTAGCCTCGAACGATACCCGTTTCCCCACCAGTATTGCCACCCCTCTGTTTTTCGCATCTAACCTTGAGTGGAATACCTGTCCCACCAATCCTTTCCTTAGTCTAACCTGATCCGCCAATTTCAGGTGCGTCTCCTGGAGCATAGCCACGTCCGCCTTCAGTCTCTTTAAGTGCGCAAACACCCTTGCCCTCTTAATCGGCCCATTTAAACCTCTCACATTCCACGTGATCAGCCAGGTTGGGGGGCCATTTACCCCCCCCCCTTTGTCGACTAGCCACCCCCTTTTTAAAGCCAGCTCCTCACCCAGGTCCCATGCACCCGTCTGTCCCCCAGACGGCGCCCTCCCGTCCCGACCATCTCGTCTCGTATCAGCTCCCCCTTACCCTCAGCAGCAGCAACCCAGTTAATCCCCCCCCGCTAGATTCCCCTCTAGCTTGATTACTCCCCCCATATTGCTTCCGGGAATCAGCTAACTCTGGCTGACCTCGGCTTCCCCCGTTTATCCTTTGACCTCCCTGCGTGTGAGGCCCCCTTCCTTCCTGCGCCCTTTTTCCCGCCTCAATTTCCATAGCGCGGGAAAAAACCCGCGCTTCCCTCTCGGCCCCGCCCCTAATGGCCCAGTTCCCTCATTCCCCTTCCCTGTCCTTTTCCACCGGCGCCCACATTTCTTCGTGTGTCCCCCCTCGGGGGGGGGGGGGGGGGGGAGAAAAAATTCCCCGTCCAACATTATTACATATTAGCCCTCCCCTCTCCCCACTTTACATTTCTGTGCCACCACCTCGCTACCTCTCTCCAGACATCAATTTCTCAAGTCTAGTCCAATTTCTCTTCCTGAATGAATGTCCATGCCTCCTCCGCCGTCTCGAAGTAGTGGTGTTTGCCCCGGTGTGTGACCCACAATCTTGCCGGCTGCAGCATCCCAAATTTGACTTTCTTCCTATGGAGCACCGCCTTGGCCTGATTGAAGCTCGCCCTCCTTCTCGCCACCTCCGCACTCCAATCTTGATATATGCGTATCACCGCGTTCTCCCACTTGCTGCTCCGTGTCCTCTTAGCCCAACTCAGGACCATCTCCCTGTCCCTGTAGCGATGGAACCTCACCACTATTGCTCGTGGTGTTTCCCCTGCCTTTGGTCTTCTCACGAGGACCCGGTACGCTCCCTCCACTTCCAGGGGGCCCGTTGGGGCCTCAGCTCCCATTAGAGTACGGGGCATCGTACTCACATACGCCCCAGCATCAGCTCCCTCTGTCCCTTCGGGGAGACCTAAAATCCTTAGATTCTTCCTCCTCGAGCTGTTCTCCAGGGCTTCCAGCCTTTCTATGCACCTCTTATGTAGTGCCTCGTGCGTCTCCGTTTTTACCACCAGGCCGTGTCTCGTCTTCGTTCTCGGCTGCCTTTGCCTTCACTCCACGGAGTTCCATCGCCTGGACCTTTTGTGTTTCCTTCAATCCCTCGATTGCCAGTAACATCGGCGCCAGCACCTCTTTCTTGAGCTCCTCCACACATCGTCGGAGGAACTCCTGCTGTTCCGGTCATCGCCGCAACCGGAAGTCCGCAAGTCCTCAATCATGATTATTGAATGGCGAAGCAAGCTCCAAGGCCAGGTGGCCTAATTCAGCTCCTATTTCTTGTTTTTAATCAACTGAATATAACTAAGCTTTAATAGTAAGTGTACAAACTTCTCAAGCTGTCTGCAATTTGCTGGGATCAATGAGGCGAGAGCTCAGTGAGAAGTGTTACTTAAGGAAAACTGATAGGCTGCGAAGCCAAATAGCTGCAGTGAAGCCTAGGTAAGAAGCTGGTAACACAGCATTTCTTCTGAGAGTGCACTCTTACCACCTGACAGGTGATCCCCAACGGATTATTTTCTTGGACGTCTGTTCACCTGTCCTGGACTTCATTCAGCTTGATCTGCACTTCCTGCAGTCATCCTGCACTTCCTGCAGTCATCCTTTACTAGAGCATCTGTTGAGGTACAAGAAAAGCTGCACCAACAGCACCAGGTCCAACACCAGCAGTAGTACCTCATGCCTTTACCCGCTCCACAGGACAAAGGTGTTGGGCACAGAGATCCTGCAGGAAGGAGGCAAAACCCCAAACACGGGGTTTGCAGGGAAATAATCAGCCCTCTCAATAAGCGTGAGCTCAAGAGACTTGTGCACTTACTATTAAAGCCTGAAAGCTCCGGGTCTCACTGCAGGTCATTGCTGACATTTGCAGCCTCCTGGAACAAGACCACCATTCCATAGACTAGATGGGCATGCACTGTCAGTGATCATCAAGGTGTCTGTCAATGAGACATCACCCTCCCTGTCTATGTTTCTTGCCAAGCTTGTGCCTTCACTTCCCCACAAGGAGACAAAGCATAGTATGAAAAATGGATTTTGTTGAGTAGGAAAGGTCAACATTTTGGATTGTTGACTGTGAAACCTGGGTGTGAGAAGACACAAAGATGAGGCTGACTGTGAGGGGTGGGGGTGGCGTGGCGGGCAGCCTTCCAGATCTCCTTTCCATTCCTTGAAGTCACAGGAATCAAAATGTACAGTTCAGCTGTTCTGAGCCCTGACTGGGTCCTTTTAACTAGGACCCTTCCTTTGACAGATCTGGTTTGCCATACTGTCCACTGTCTGATTGGTCGAGTTGATAATTCCATGGTTGAGTTTAAGAACCACAGCAAAACCTAAGTGGCAAACAACTTTCCAACCAACTGGCAGTCTCCCAATGCATGAGGGTCTTTTCAGCTAAATTTCAGCCCGAGGATTTTGCAGAAGCTTTTGAAAGAAGGGAAAAAATTAGCAAGGCAGAGGGAACTAGGTAGTGAATTGAGAGGGCAGAAGCATTGTTGGTGAATGAATGCCTGTCAGTAATGAAACAAAAATACGACTTTATTCTTGAACAGTAAAGGAATAAAAGGTTACGGTCAGCGAGCGGATAAGTGGAGCTGAGTCCACAAGAAGATCAGTAATGATCTTATTGAATGGCGGATCAGGCTCGAGGGGCCAGATGGCCTACTCCTGCTTCTAGTTCTTATGTAACTGCAATCCTGTGGTGAAAATTGTTCTAATTGTGCTAGGGAAGGAATTCCACAATTTTAACAATGAAACAACGGTGATATAATTCCAAGTCAAGTTGGTGTATGGCTTGGAGACAATCTCGTAGGAGGTGGTGTTCTTATGTGTCTACTGCCCTTGCCCTTCTAGGTGGTAGAGACTGCAGGTTTGGAAGATGTTTTCAAAGAGGCCTTCAGAAATTGCTGCAGTGCAATGATGGTACACACAGCTGCTAGCACGCAGTAGTGATGGAAGGAGTGCAAGTTTCAATGAGATCACCGCTCATTCTTTGAAACTCTGGCGAATACAGACCCAGTTTGCCCAATCTCTCTTCATAAGACAGTCCCACCATCCCCAGAAAAAGCCTGGTGTGGGCAACACGGTAGCTCTGCTGCCTCACGGCGCCGAGGTCCCAGCTTCAATCCTGGTTCTGGGTCACTTTACGTGTGGAGTTTGTGCATTCTCCCAGTGTTTGTGTGGGTTTCACCCCACAACTCAAAGATGTGCAGGATAGGTGGATTGGCCACGTGAAATTGGCCCTTAATTAGAAAAAATGAATTGGGTACTCTAAATTTATTTTAAAGAAAGCCTGGTGAACTTTTGTTGCACTAGATGGTGGAAAGGCTTCGGAAAGTCTGATGGTGAGTTGACACAGTATACTCTGCCTTTCTAGCCCCTGTTCATTTGGCTCTTTCAAGTTTCTACCCAATGAAAATCGCAAGGATGTTGATGGTAGGCAATTTGACAATGGTAATTTCAGTAGAGATGGGCAAGATTGAGATTGGGAGCCCAGCCTGTAGAGACTCATGGGGCGCGATTCTCCGACCCGAATCGCCGGGGGCTGCCGTGAATCCCGCCCCCACCATGTCCCGAATTCTCCGCCGCCATTGATTCGGCGGGGGCGGGAATCACGCCGCGCCAGTCCCACCCCTGGCGATTCTCCAGTCCGTGATGGGCCGAAGTCCCGCCGCTGTCAACCCTCGCCCACCGGCGTGGATTAAACCTCCTTTTGAACGGCGGGACAAGGCGGCGCGGGCAGGCTTCGGGGTCCTGGGGGGGGGGGGGGGGGGGGCGTGGGGCGATGTGGCCCCGGGGGATGCCCCCACGGTGGCCTGGCCCACGATCGGGGTACACCGATCCGCGGGCGGGCCTGTGCCGTGGGGGCACTCTTTTTCTTCCACCTTCGCCATGGTCTTCACTATGGCGGAGGCGGAAGAGACCCCCCCATCCCCTGTGCATGCGCGGGGATGCTGTGAGTGGCCGCTGGCGCTCCTGCGCATGCGTCGCCCGGCGAAGACCTTTCGGCGCCGGCTGACGTGGCGCCAAAGGCCTATCCCTCCAGCCAGCGGAGCGGAAACCACTCCAGTGCGGGCCTAGCCCCTCAAGGTGAGGGCTTGGCCCCTAAAGGTGCGGAGAATTCCGCACCTTTTGGGGCGGCCCGACATCGGAGTGGTTCCCACCACTCCATTACGCCGGAACCCCCCGCCCCGCCGGGTAGGGGAGAATCCTGCCCATGGTGTAGTACAATGAAAATCAACTGTCTCATCCTGTAAAAGTACATGATTTATGCAACCAAACCAGCCAATGGCTACTTGCAGGGTTTTCAATTCCTGTTACTACAGATTTGGACATATTTCATAGATATGATCTCCAAGTTTTGAAGAGTTTCTATAATCATATTAAATGCTTTATATGTTTAACATTTTTCATGATGGGCAGTAAGGAAACCAATAGACAGATTCATGTCTTGTAAGGATTCCTTCAATAACTACAAATCATGTGGATTCAATTTTCCGGGCTCCCAAAGGCAGTTTGAGGGGGAAGTAGGTGGCAATGGGCAGATGGGGAGCTACGTGTCAATTTCAAAGTGCCAATCCCAGTGCTAGCAATAACCACCAAGGTAGGGAAGGGCAGAACAAGAATCCCATTCTGTTCTCCCAGTTGAGACCAATTAACACTGTTGAAAAGTTCATGAAGAGTTTGTCAAGTGCTGATTTTTTAATTTTTAAAGGGGAATGCCTTCAGAAACTGATCAACTGAAGCAAGGATAGAGTGGGGATCCAGTCATGGCTGCCTCAGGGCATCAACCCAGAAGAGTGTAGGTGAGGCAAAGAGGGACTTGGAGGGGATTGTCAGTATTTAACAATGGTTCCAAAGTATCGTTCCAAAGTACGATACTACTAAGGGAGCAGAAGGGTGTGGGCAGACAATAAAGAATTTTGTGATATGGGAGTGCTGGGATGACAATCCCAGCATGAGTGCATTGAGGAGATATTCTTAGATGGGAGTACCAGTATAGGGACCTTAGTGGTTACGGATAAAGGGTTGCAGGTTATCATCTGAAAACTGATCCTTTTTTAAATCATGTGGTGAGCGAGCGGAGGATAATGTGCAACAATTGTAGTTTAAGTGGATGGATTAGCAATGCGTGGGGGTGGGGGAACATTGCTGAAGGTGATGTTGGAAGTGTTTGAGGAGCAACAAGGAGTGAGAAGGGGAAGTACAGGCTAAATTAGATTGAATTAAAGTTAAAAGCTGGAAGAAGTAACAGTGATGTGCATTATCGTAATAATTATGCAGTACAATTGGAATGGTCAATATGTTCCCACCCAGTTACTCACCTTCACCATACTGAGCACCAAGCAGAGGTAAAACCAGTTATTCCTCAGGCACCCATATGATTCTCTGAGGCAGAGGCCTGGTAGCAGTTTCTTTATGCTGCCTGTCTTGGACACAGACTGAAGTCTTGGGAGAAAATTAGTTGTCTGAATCACAGTTTAATCATTTTGTGATAAGGAAACAATTGTCTCACATCTGGTTTGATTTTTTCACACACATGCAAAAGAAATTCTGTGAAGAAAAACGAAGGCAACTTTTTGCAAACCAATAGTTTTAAACTAAAAGTAAGCATATTCCTGTTGGTGTGGCGGAGTCCAGATTTAACATGTCCTAAAGCATTTCCTTAAAATTAGTCAGTGCTTACATTTATAGAGACTGGGGGCGAGATTCTCCGATCCCCCGCCGGGTCGGAGAATCGCTGGGGGCTGGCGTGAATCCCTCCCCCGCCGATTGCCAAATTCTCCGGCACCGGAGATTCGGCGGGGGCGGGAATCGCGCGGCGCCGGTTGGCGCCCCCCCCCCCCCCCCCCCCGCGATTCTCTGGCCCGGATGGGCCGAAGTCCCACTGCTAGAATGCCTGTCCCGCCGGCGTGGATTAAACCACCTCTCTTACCGGCGGGACAAGGCGGCGCGCGGGCGGGCTCCTGGTGGGGGTGCGGGGCGATCTGGCCCCAGGGTGTGCCCCCACGGTGGCCTGACCCGCGATCGGGGCCCACCGATCCGCGGGCGGGCCTGTGCCGTGGGGGCACTCTTTCCTTCCGCCTTCGCCACGGTCTCCACCATGGCGGAGGCGGAAGAGACTCCCTCCACAGCGCATGCACGGGGATGCCGTGAGCGGCCGCTAACGCTCCTGCGCCGCCCGGCAAAGTCATTTCCGTGCCAGCTGGCGGGGCGGAAATCAGTCCGGCGCGGGCCTAGCCCCTCAAGGTTAGGGCTCGGCCTCCCAAGATGAGGAGGATTCCGCACTTTTGGGGCAGCACGATGCCCGACTGATTTGCGCTGTTTTTGGCGCCGGTCGGCGGACATTGCGCCGTTACCGGAGAATTTCGCCCCAGAGAAGTAATAAAGAGTTTGAATTAAGCTAGTTCTAATGTCAGTATTTTTTTTAAAAAGAAAGTTTAAGAGTTTTGTTTAATTAAGAATTGCAGTCCATAAATAGGATCATGCCCCCCAAAGGGTGCAACCCGGAAGCAGGGTATACTACACTCGCCTTAGAAGGCCCAGGAAATTTGACTCCTGACCTTATAAGTATAGTACCAGCGAGAAAGTGGTTGTGGGGGAAGCTGAATCTGCCTGCTGAGGTGCTGCCCAGGATAGCTAGCTAATCCAAAGAGGGGAGAATTTTTTTCCCCACTTGCATCTTTCATGATAACATCTAGTGGGCTCTTAAAAAGAACACGGATTTGGTTGTCATGCACTTCAGAAAACTGACCGTCACACTGACCAAAGCAATCTGACTGCTTTATGGTCACTTTAACCAAGAGGATTTTTATGTAAAGGTTCTTTTTAAAAACTCCAAGTCAAATTCTCAAACTGCCATGGTAGGATTTTAATTCAAGCTTTATATTATTTATCCAAGCTCAGTTAGGTTACAGATCAACAATATATTCTCAGTGCAATAAGAAATTTGCAAATTGATATATAGAAATAAGAAATTTACAAATGGATATAGATAAGTTAGGTGAGTGGGAAAAATATGAGATACGAGTTAACGTGGATAAATGCAAGGTTATCCATTTTGGCAAAATGGAAAGACAACTTATTATCTAAAGAGAGAAACTTCAGAATGTTTTGATACAGAGGGATCTGGGTGCCCTCATGCATGAATCTCAGAACACTATATGCAGGTACAGCATGTAATAAGGAAGGAAATTGAATTTCAGCCTTTATAGCTAAAGGGTTAGAGTATAAAAGTAGGGAAAGTGTTGCTGCAACTGTACATGGCATTGGTGAGACCATATCTGGAGTATGTGTACAGTTTTGGTCCCCTTATTTGCAGAGGGATGTAGTTTCATTAGAGGCAGTTCAGTTCAGAGGAGGTTCACTAGATTGATTCAAGTGTACCCGAACAGGCACTGGAGTGTGACGACCAGGGGATTTTCACAGTAACTTAATTGCAGTGTTAATGTAAGCCTATCTGTGACACTAATAAAGATTATTATTATTAGATGGGGGGGGGGGGGGGGGGGGGCGGTTGTCTTACGAAGAGAGATTGAGCAGTTTAGGCCTATGCTCTCTTGTGTTTAGAAGAATGAGAGAAGATCTTTTACTTTGTCAATACCTTTAATGATCTTGTATACCTCAAAGTAAAAGCAGAGCAGATGCTTCCTCTTGTGGGCAATCTAGACCAAGAGGTCATAGTTTTAGGATAAGGGGTAGCAGACTTAAAATAGAGATTGGAGAAATTACTTCTCAACGGGTTATGCATCTGTGGAATTCACTACCAGAGTGCAGTGGATGCCAGGACATTGAATAAAAGAGGAGATAGATGGGTTTTTAATTAGTAATGGCCTGAAGGGTTATGGAGAACGGGTAGGAAAGTGGAGTTGAGGCTGAGAGGAGATCAGCCATGATCGTATTAAATGGCGGAGCGGATTAGAGGGGCTGAATTGCTTATTCCTGCTCTTAGTTCTTATGTGAGGTTTAGTGCTAAAATTGCACCCAATCTAAAGAATCCGGTATATAAAATATTTATGCAATGACAAAACATTATTGAATACATCCATACAACAAAGCACAATGTTAGTGGCAAAGTTTTGAAACAAGTATCACTAAAACCTTTAATGTACAAATACATATAAGCATGTAAACTAATTTGATGAACAGGAGTTAGACAGCATAGTAAAATGACTGTATTTAACTTTGGAGCACCTAGGAGAGCTATTTCTAATGGGAAGCAATATTCATATATTTTACATACATGTGTTACATTAAAACGGTTTTCAGTCAGCGAATTAAAACTGGGATCTGTTTAAGTAAATTATTTTTGGCTTTCACCTTTCCTTTGTCATGCACCAGTAGTGTCTGATTGGCTTAGATCCACGATCTTCAGCCAGCTGCTGAAATGCTGCATATCAAAGACATAGAACGATTTTCACAACCCTGCAAAAAAAAAAACTGTTGGGATCCTTCAGACAACATTGCAGAGATCAGGAAAAAGACACGGTTATTAGCCATAATCCACAAAGGCCAATAGCATCTCTCTCAACTAGCGGAAACAATTGGATCAGGAAAAGTGGCTGAAGAAATACAGTTATGAATTTATGTTCTCTCATTGTGTAGCAAAACTTTGATTATACCAATTTGCTGTGCCAACCAGAGATTTTAAAACAAAGTAAAATGTTTGCATCAATTCCCAATAACATATATGATAGAAACTCAATTAAATTTCATAATGGCCTATACATTCTGTCCATTTATAAATATTTTGTACTCTTTTGCACCTCTGCCACTGGTGATATACAAAATTCTAGAGCAAGCGGACCCTAACTTCGAAACAATTCTTTCCTATAACCATGGATTACTTTTCAGATTGGAACAGCACAGGTGGTGGCCATGTGGCCCATCGAGTCTGTGCAAGTTCCTTTTTGTAGCCATTTGAATGGGAAAAAGCAAAGGATACTTCCTGTTTTTAAAGAAGTGGTGTTATTTGCAAGAATGTTGGTTAATGCATCCAATGTTCGTAAAAATAGACTTCCACTTAAAAAATTAATCGGAGACCTTCAACACAATTTAGGAATAACCTAGGTATCAAATAGTATTAGATCAGTTACAGTTAAATTGCTTATTATTATTTTAACTGATACTTGCTTTAACAATTACTTAAGCATAATTTGTTCAACATTCAAGTTAATTTAATCAGGCCACAACAAAAGTCTGAATAAACAAATACACCCAACAAAAAAATTCTATATCAATAACTTCAGGTACTCAAAAGGTGTACATCTAAAATGTTAGGACTGCTAGTACATTACAATGTCATGACTCCTGGTTGGCATGTGGACTATACAACTCCTCCAAACTTCAGTTTTTCAATACATAATCAAACTAAGTAGTAATATGAAGAGTATATTAGTTGTTGCAAAATGTCATTTTTACAGCAGGTGCAGAACTTTCTTTACATCCAGAAAAGTAATTTGCAGGTTTAAATGGGTTCACTGTAACAATTTCATCTGATGGTGAAATGAATAAATTTCATCGAAGGGTGTAATGTATCAATCAAGATCGAGGAAAATGGTGCAGGCCTAAACTGAATTTTCTTTAAAATAGAAGAAAATAAAGATTGAAGAGTGAACATTTGCTCAGAAATGTACAAAATAATTCAGTAGAATATTTTGACATACGAGAACAGCATTAAATTTGTAAAGCGCAAGTCATATCTAGCGGAACGAATTGAATTTTGAGGTAATTAACACGGTATATAACGAAGTGTCTGCTTATGTTATTTATATGGACTTCCTGAGACATTTGAATTCCACAAAATTAACGTAACAAAATAAGTATACAGAAAATTGGATACAATTTATCGACATGGGTACAGAATTGATTTGGGTACGGAATTGATTAGGAGGCAAGAGACATATAGGCTGCTCTCCCCTTTTAAGAGTTGTTTCGCCAACAGTGCTAACTAACTCTCCAAAACATAATAGCTGGTTCATGATCAGACCAACACCAGCAGTGCGAGTTCAATTCCCGTACTGACTGAAGTTATCCATGAAGGCTCCCCCTTCTCAACCTTGCCCCCGCCCGAGGTGTGATGATCCTCAGGTTAAGTCACCACAATCCATTTTTCTTAAAAGCAACCTATGGCTCTCTGGTGACTTTCAGACGTAGAGTAGTGTTATGCATGTACTCCAATTTGCAGGATATGACTGATGAGAGGTGCACCGCAGGGATTTTTATTAGAGCCTCAGCTTTTCAGTATATTTATAAATGAATGGATGAAAGAAGACATATACGAGTAAATAATGTAGATGGGAGCAAAATATTGGAAAGGAACATTAATAGATTGCATGAGTGTGCAAAGAATGTGGCAAATGGAGTTGAAAATCTGCTTGATCGAAATAAAGTATTTTCTAAATTGCAAAAACTGCAGAGGAGCAGAGATTCAAGGACCCAAGTACACAAAATTGCTAAAAGGTTAATGATTCGGTATATAAAATGCTAATTTAAGTATTGGCCTTCAAGGGGTTTTGGATACAAAGGGAATTTACGTTTATTATTTAAATTTTTGGACAGATCCTATTTAGAGTACTGCATTCAGTTCTGGCCACCACACCTCAGGAAAAATAGATTGGCCATGGAAGTAGGTGCAGTGCAAATTTACCAGAATGATACTGGAATTAAAAGACCAATTCACATTCCTTCAGGACCAGAGACTTGGAAATTAGTGGATCCATGTCCAGAAAAAGTCCCACTGATGCATTTTTGTTTTGACACAAGTGATGAAGAAATATTGGGAAGGTCAATTCAACATGACCAGATGTCCAGGGAGGAAGTCTGGAGATGTGCTGGAATTCATGAGTGTCCCTGTGATGTACTTATAACCTTTAGAGGGCATGTACAGAGTGCCAGAAAAGAGTAAGAAACAGTGTGGGAGACAGAGCAAATGTTTCAAAGCGATATTGGATTGCACCATGGATTGGCACAGAGCCCCTTCCTGATTGTCCCAACTAAGCAAATGAGAAAGGAAGTGCCATGGTCAATGATGTTTGCAGATTACATTGAGCTATGTGGTGGGGAGGATGAAGATGTGACTGCATATCTGGAGAAAAGCACAAGAAGACAGGGGCATTAACAGCAGTAGAGGAAAGATCCAATGCATGAACTGATCAGTTTGAACCTAGGGAAGAGGATCAGAGTGAGGGGTGAAGTGCAAAGAATACAGCGCAAGAACAGGCCCTTCGGCCCTCCAAGCCTGCGCCGATCATGAGTCCTATCTAGACCAACCGCCTGTATCCCTCTATTCCCCATCTGTTCACGTATCTATCCAGATAAGTCTTAAAGGTCACTAACGTATCTGCCTCAACTACCTCACTTGGCAGTGCATTCCAGGCCACCACCACCCTCTGTGTAAAAAAAACTTCCCCCGCACATCTCCACTGAATCTATTCCCCCCTCACCTTGAACTTGTGCCCCCTTGTAATTTTCAATTTCGCCCTGGGAAAAGCCTCCAACTGTTCATCCTATCTATACCCCTAAGAATTTTATGAACTTCGATCAGGTCGCCCCTCAGCCTCCGTAGGGAGAACAATCACAGTTTATTCAATCTCTCCGCATAGCTAATACCCTCCATATCAGGCAACATCCTGGTGTAAAAACTTCAAACAAATGATTAGTTTCAAGTATCTAGGATTACTGATGGCAGAAGATGGAAATATAGAAATGGAAAATAAGCAGCGGATTAGTTCTGATTGGAGTCACTATAAAACGTGCAATCTAGCATTATGTAATAGAAACTTGCTGAAACTGAAAGTAAGGTTGAGAGATCAATCTCATTATTTTGTGCAGAAACATCAAGGAGAGAAGACCAACTGGATACTAACGAGATGGATGTGTGAATGATGAGAAAGGACAGCAAAAGGAACCAGTACATCAGGTTACCAGTAAAAATTGTAGAGTAATTGAAGAAAGTACGAAGAGGAAACTGAAATGGTATGGTCATACATTGCTGAAAGAGAACATGTGTGGTGAGGTGAGTGATGGAGATGGGACTGCCAGGAAGAAGGAGAAAAGTAAGACCGAAGACTAGGTGAAAAGATGCAGGATGAGAGACTTAAATGCAGCGCGGTGTAAGAATGACCTACAGGAGATGGCGAAGGGTGATCTAACAGCATTGTGCCAACCCCATGTAAAATGGGAGAAGCTTAAAAGGAAAATACAGGACTAAAAACATTAAGGGCAGGTGCATAAGTCAGATTTGTTTTCGATTGAGTACAGAAAATCAAACAATTTAATTGAGGTGTTTAAGATGATTAAAATAGTTTATATGGTAGATGGACAGAAACCATCCCTTCTTCTGGGGAAGTTTTGCAAAAGTGGGAATAACCATAAAATTATAAATAGGCTGTGAGGGACTAATATCAGAAGCACTTCTCACAAAAGTAAACTGAAACTCTTTCCCCCTCCAATAAAATCTGTTGAGATTTCAGTTTGAGATAATAGTTTAGATTTATTTTCCCTCTACAGAATTTGTGTGCCAAATAACTAACCTTTTTGGTGGAAGAAATTTGCCAAATAAAGGCAAAGTATTAAAAATAATTTATAGTTTAATTCATTACCCAATTCTGCAACTGGAATAGATAAACCTGAAGCAGAATGATCTATATTTCTGTATACTTAAAACATCCAAGTAGCCTAGTTACAGTTCACAGATCCATAACAATTGTTTAAAAAAAGGTCACGAATGATGAACAGAAAGCAAGATAAAAATGAGAATAAACTCATGATGGAAATGTACATACATTTTGTCTTACATAACCCATGTATTAAATTCAGACAAAGAGGACAGAATATGTACATATTGAACAGGTTTTGCTATTACTCTTTCTATACCACTAATATACCCCAAGTATGATTTTCATATGTAATGCTTTGTAAAATGACCGTTCAAATCTTCCCTTGAATATCCATGCTGTCCTCTTCTCATGTCAATAAATTCCACATTTATTGCAGAATTATTCAATTGGCTGACTGACTAATTAGCATCATTAGTACAGGTAGGCTAACTCCACACTTTTCTATTTCTGGCAAATATCCAGCATGGACTCAATTGGCCTCCTTCAGTACTGTAAAAATTCTATAACTTACAGTCAAAGCCTAGTAAATCTCGTCTCAAGGGAAAGCTGATACGTCATTCAAAAGCTGGTATCTTTGTGAGCATTGATGCAGTTTCCAGCTCATACCCAGTCTGCATGCATATACTATTATTCCCTTCATTTTTCTGCTGTTTAAATGTGACAATAGGACTGTCTCAATATTCTTTTGATGATCTAAATACTTGAGTTCCTGATGAATGTGATTTTAGATGTGCATTACACCACTGCATTGACAGTTTTCTTATGAAGACCTACACACAGACCACAGATATAAACACACAACCAATTTATTATTAAATAAGTAAAAAGATAAAAGTAATAGCAATTATTTACTTTTGAAAACAAATCTACCCCATCATGCAACATATTGTGGATAATTAATTCAAAACAAGTGAGTTACAGCTTAATAAGACTTTCTTTACACAGAATTAAGAATCCATTCCTTCAGTGGTGTTTTTATATATAAATAGGCGACACTCATTGCCTGTGTAATGTGCAGAATGCAAGTGTGATGGGTTGGTCTCCAAGTAGTAGGTTTCATGAAAAATATACAGGGCAAGTATGAATTTGTAATACTGCGTTTTTGCTCACCAACATACTTCATAAAACTTTCATTGGAGGATACCAAACTTTTGAAATCAATAATTTTGGAAAACCATATTTCCGCCTAAAATATAAGCCATAATGCAAAGTGTTAATTTAGCCCCAAAATTACCACATTTTTCATATTGAATAATTGCTGCAAACGCATAGTGGTAAGATAATGGGTACGGAATACAGTACTTTGCTGTTGCAGAGTATGGAAGATAAAACGCTAATGTTCAAACTGAGGCAATTCATTCCACGAAGTCCTCTGTGTTCTTCATTCCGAAGTGAATGCTCATGTTACCAATTAATATTCTTCTGGTTCCTGAGTCAGTTCTTCACCCTGTACCTGACCTTCATCTGGTACTGCAAACCCCTCCTGTAATTTACAAATAAATATATTATTACATACAGTATTTCTACATGTTTTTGAAAATAAATTGTAAAAACTGTACGTACATCGGTAGCATATAGCACATCCATGAGTCGCTGAACAAGGTCAATATTCTCCTGTCCGTGTTCTTGGCAAATTAGTTCAATTTCTCTCAGTTTCCCGAAGTAAAAGTCCCTTTCCTTTTCAACTCCTTCAAGTGCGAGTTTTAATGAACTCACCTGCTCATATGTGGAAACAAAATCATAATTAATGGGTCAAAAACATTGCAAGAGTCTCAGGAATATTTTACTTACATGTAAAAAAAGAAACTAATTTTAAAAATCCAACTAATTTTTAAGACAGATATTCAGCATTACAACATATTCAGGTTAAATGTGATCCTAGATCACTTTTGATAACATGAGCAGAGGAGGTTCTTTCCACATCTGTTGCCAACAAATCTCTCCAGAAAGAAAATCAAAACATTTCACCATCACTATTGACATTTCAGTATTAAATAATTCACTTTGAAGTGTATCACAACCTATATATTGGGTTTGCAAGGGGAAGTACTAAAGGAGTTTCACTCCCCAGGTTCATATTTCTATGATTATATTGTCACAATCCATTCTAGCCTCGATACACTTCAACTTAACCCAGACTATATTTATATGACCAGAAAATGCTGAAAATATTCAGCAGGTCGAGCATCATCTGTGGAGATAGAAATCACATGGAGACTCTGCTCTTATGCAGAGTAATAGACAGTGTCATGAGAATGTTGCCAACATTATGTAATCGTAAATCTGTTTTATTCAATTTTCCAATGGAAAGAACATTGAAGTGGCAGCTCCCATCCGTCTTCCAAAATATATTTTGCATGACAATATTGGGACATCAAACGATTCACCTTACCATCTATATAACATGAATGATTTCCTCACTGGAGGAACCGGTGGTTCCCTTGTCTGATTATTCAACACCATAAGCAGTCATTTTGTGAGAATAAAAATGTAAATTAAACCACCTGTAGTTAAGTTTGTATTCCATCTACCTGGTCACAGATTTTCAAAGATGCAGCAAGTGACAGAGTGATTAGCCGTAATCACATTCCCCGTTATGTATGCACATCAAGTACAACTGCAGAGTTTTTCAATCAGGGTCACAATAAATGCATGCCACCCAACTCACCACCCCTTCCACTCTGGGTAATCAAAAGATCAACCCTCATGGCTATCCTGGGCAACCTACAGTATCATGTTTTGTAACAAAGAATAATAATTCAACTAAACATCCTGCAATACCACAATACCACAGGCAACCACTCATGACAAGTTTGCCGAGGTCAATTGTATGATGTAACATAACCATCTCAACATGCATCTGGGTGTTATTAAATTGCATATTACCACCAACATAGTTAGTGGTCAGGTTAAGCAGGCACTTCCACAAATGGTGGTAAAAGGTCAAAACAACCAGCAGCTTCTTCATATTACTGTGTATCCAATCACAAAGAGGTATCCAAAAGCAGTTAATATACTTACTCTTGTTTCATATATCTTAATTATGATTGGCTCCTTCCTGTTAAATATATTAACCAAGCCCAACTCAGAATTGGAATTAATTAAATGCAAATTCTATTGCTTTAATTAGGGTAGTAGATAGATGCAAAAAAAAAATCAGAAGAATACTGAGGAACAAATATAAAAGACATCGTAATCTGCTATATCATCCATTTCTCTCTTTAATTGCAACTTGCTTCAATTCATTACTTTTTAAACGCCACATAGAATTAAAGCCAAGACCTGCTCCATTAATTGGTTAGTTTTAAATACAAATAACAGCATTGGCTAATGCAGCATCGAGGAAGAAAATAATTGTTTGCCTATTTTGACCCATTTACAAATATTATCCAGCAGCTTCAAAAGATCCAAACTGGCACCACACCACATACAAAGGTGTTAAGCCATACCTAAAATCTACTTCAAAGAATAAACATTAAACACTTCCCATTATCAATTTTTACTTCAATTTCAACTAACATTTATTCATAGGATGTGGTATTTATTAAAAACAAAGTTCTGAAAAAATTCAGCAGGTCTGGCAACATATGTGGAGAGAGAAACAGAGTTAACATTCTGAGTTGAATATAACTCTTCTTAGGAAGCAAAGAGTCATATTAGACTCGGGGTGCGATTCTCTTGCCGCTAGAGCACAAGGCGGCCAGAGAATCCCGGTAGAGGCCTCCAGCGGACCTCCCGACAGCCTCCGCGTCTCACGGGATTCACCGAAGTCCCGCGAGACGTCGGAGTCGGAACTCTGCCCAAAATCGGCGGGACCGAATGACGGTCACAGAAGATGATCGTAAACTATTTAAGATCTACCTGCCGGAATCCGCCGGCCTCCGTCGATTCTCTGGCCTCCCCAGGGAGGCTGCAGCCGAGTGCCAATCAGTGCAGGTCCACACAAATGTGGACCAGACAGAATGGCACTGGGGGTGGGGGAGTCTCCCAGGCCACCGTGAGCGGTCAGGATAAGTGCAGGGTGGCTCCTGGCACGTGGGCATCTTGACACTGCCCAGCTGGCACTGCTATCCTGGCACTGCCAAAATACCAAGGTGGTATTGCCAAGACAGCAGGAGCGCTGCCTGGGTGCCAGGGTGGCAGTGCAAGGGTGCCACTGCCCTGATCAGGGGCCGACAGGGCCATGCCCATGAAATAATAATAATCTTTATTGTCACAAGTAGGCTTACATTAAAACTACAATGAAGTTACTGTGAAAAGGCCCTAGTCGCCACATTCGGGCACCTGTTTCGGTACACAGAGGGAGAATTTAGAATGTCCAATTTACCTAACAGCACGTTTTTCGGGACTGGTGGGAGGAAACCAGAGCACCCAGAGGAAACCCACGCAGACACAGGGAGAACGTGCAGACTCTGCACAGACAGTGACCCAAGCCGGGAATCGAACCTGGGACCCTAAACCTGTGAAGCAACAGTGCTAACCATTGTGCTACCGCCCAGAGGGTGGAGATGAGGTTTGAAGGGTGGGGGAGTGCAGAGCAGATAAGCAGGGGCCTCTGGGAGGTTGCAGGGGTGATGGATAGGGGTCCTGAAATGGAGGTGGTGCTGTAAAGGGGCTTGGGAGGGGAGGCTGAAGAGGAGGAACCCTTTGGCGGGGGTGTCCTCACTTTGGGGGGGTGGGGTACAGGGTACTGCCAATGTGTTGTGGGGGTGACATTTCTCATGGGTGAGGTTGTGTGGGGGACTCACAAGGTTACTTTGCGATCGGGGCACACTTTCGAAATGGCAGCCCGATCTCGGAGTTCAGCTCCCCAGTGCTGAAAAAAATTCTATATGTGGGCTAAACCCGTGAGAAACTCCGAAAAAATGTGACTTAGCGGTGGGGAAATCACCGGCAGAAAACCCCCCGAAATATCCGCCACAAATTAACTTCAACGTTTTTGGGGACAATCGTGCCCTCCGTGTCTATCTCCACAGATACTGCCAGACTTGCAGAGCTTTTCCAGGACTTTTATTTCATATTTCCAGCATCCGTAGCATTTTACTTTTATACTGATGTTGTATTAAAATTGGCTTAATAAATTGCTTACAGAAGCCCCAATTTAAGGGGCTGGCAGGTTTTGGGTGCGGGGGAGATAATAATCAATTCCAAGATGGCAAATAGGGATATTCTCCATGACACACAAACAGCAGTAGCTCTATGAGTGGACTGCTGGCTTGAACATATCTGAAGTCTGACATGGGAAGTTTCGAGAGGAACGAAAATCAAAATACCTTGTTCAACAAATAATTCCTGACTCGTGAATTGATGTTCATCAGGATTAAACGTCAACAAAACCTCGGATAGTATTCATCAATTTGGAGTAGATAATTACTGGAAAGTTCAGACTTCTGTCACATACCTGCTCATTCAATTGTGCAATATGTGATTCTGCATCACCACCACTTTTTGCTCCTGGTGCCTTTCTAGCTTGAGCTGAAGTTGGCCGAGATGGTGTTGACGCTGATTTAGGAGATGGAGCGGTTTTTGGAGCAGCAGCACCTACCGTTTGGGCACAAATTGAACCACCTGAGCAACTTTTAATTATTGCAAACTCTGATACACAAGTCACACTTTCATGCAGGTTTATATGATGAACGATCTGAAGTGCAATGAAGTTCTCATTTGGCTTGGTAAGGAATTAAAAGTGAGTTAACGAGCTAAAATTTGGATATTATTGCAAGTTATAATATCCTACTGATGACTATTTTTATCTTAGGAAGCATAACTGAAAATAATAAGCAACAAAAAGTGCATGGAAGGTGCTTTAATACTATCCAGCATTGTGAGGAGGCTTTGAAATCTTTTCAGATTAATACTGGATATTGCCCAGTAGAATTTAGTTGGAAATAACAGCTATTTATAGCCACAAATTGCAACAAAAAAAAAATAACTCTGGGAATCAAAATTAATCCTTCTGTAAACTATTTAAACAGTTTGTGATTGGCAGGGGAAGTGGACCAAATACTTATTCTTCTCAACATTGTTAGCATTACGTAGCTGAGAACATAATTAATCTCGTTTTCACTAAAGGTTCCAGGAGAGACTTGAAAAAAAATTTGGTTTAAAAGTTCAACTTCTGAATGCCAATTAAAAAATTATTTTGGCAACTTTCAAGTGACATTTGATGTAAGCAGAGTTACTTGAATGTATACCCCTTATTCTTCCAATGTAACATCTGTTAGTTAAAATGTAATCAGTAAATCACAAGGATATCTATTCTCTTTATGTAACTTTCTGTGCTCTACAAAAATGCATAACATGTTACACTTGCAAAAATATAAGTTAAAGTTAATAGCAAGATAGATGGAAAGCAGGGGAAATCACAGGTGAATTCCAAATTAATGGTAAAAGAGTGAGCAAGAAATATGATGTATTGAAGATAATCCTTGAATTGAATAAAGGAAAAATGTGTCGAAATAAAGTAATAGTTCATCATTCACATTCTAATTAAAATAGACTACAGAAGTAAAGATCTGTCGACTTGGAATTTGGAAAAACTTTAATGGAAATCCCCCAAACTGCACACATTTTCATATAGAAGTTATGAGAATTAATCCAATGCTGCATAGAGATTGACTAGTCAACACTAACATACTTGCCGTGACATTTCATCTGAACGTCCATCATTCCAATAAAGTTAAATTCACCACAAAGGAATTTTACTGGATAACCATAGATGATGCTATGGAACCTTATATTGGTCTCCTCTACACAGATACATTTCAGGACTTGTACACTGAACTGCTGTCCAGGATGAAGCCAATTGGAAACATTTTAAAGCTGCTGCAGTTCCAATTAAGGAAGTGGCTGGAGATTATGAGTTGTACTCGTTATCTCCCATGTACTCACTACTAACAGTGTCATATTTTTCAGAAATCATCTTTTGCCACATCCTGTCAATGTCTTGTACCTGGTCCACTGATTTTCAACAGTTTGTTCTAATAGCAGGCACCTTCTTGTGAAAATTGTTCCAATAGAAGGTGTCTCCCTGTGAAAATTGCTTTAATATTGAGATACATATCCACTAATTATTTTCGAAGCATGTGAATAATACATGGGCAAGTAGCTACGAATAGCACCTTTTCCAGAATTCCATGTTTTAATCCTTCCAATCAAGTTTCCACCCCAAAACATAGTACTGAAACAGTTCATAAAGTCACAAATTGAGAGCTGTGGTTCTGGCCTTCTTGCCCTGTCTGCAGCCTTCTAACATGCTTGAACAGAACATTCTCATCAAGCAACCTTTCAGCATCATCAAGGTGAGTGGCACTGCAATCACTCGGTTCTGTTCCAACTAATCGTGGAGGAATTAAAATGGGGGCTTCACAAGAGACCAAAATTCTAGTGCAGATATTTCAGAAGATTGTGGGATTTCTCTTCCTGCCCTTGAGCTCAGTTTTCTCTGCTGTCTTCCAAGGATATTTCTTTGGTCCTCTACTTCTCATCCACATGCTGCTCCTCAATGACATAATTCAAAAATGATGTGGAGATGCCGGCGTTGGACTGGGGTGAGCACAGTACAAAGTCTTACAACACCAGGTTAAAGTCCAACAGGTTTGTTTCGATGTCACTAGCTTTCGGAGCGCTGCTCCTTCCTCAGGTGAATCACCTGAGGAAGGAGCAGCGCTCCGAAAGCTAGTGACATCGAAACAAACCTGTTGGACTTTAACCTGGTGTTGTAAGACTTTGTACATAATTCAAAAAGACAGCATTGTTTACATGTACAGTGACAACACCCAGCTGTAACACATCACCACTTTATGACTTCTCCCTCTTTAAATTATCTGACGGATTGCCTGACATCCAGCACTAGATACGCTGTAATTTTCTTCAATTAAATATGGGGAAGATTGTAGCTATCACCCTTAGTTCCTGCCACAAACCGCCACAAACTCTGTTCCCTAATCATCAACTCCACTACAGCCTGAGTCTAAACCAGACAGTTCACAACTTTGGTATTGTAGTTGGCTACAAGATGAGCTTCTGACCACAGTTTCATGCCATCATTAACATTGTATATTCTACCTCCATACATTACCCGACTCAGCCCATCTTCTGCCAGGACCCTCATTCGTTGCCTTTAAAGATGAATATTCCGATGCACTTCTGGCAGCCTCCTACATCCAAAAACTCAGCTGCCCGTGTCTTTGTATGTAGTATGTTCATTCACCCAACACCCCTATACTCATTAACTTACATTGTCATAAATGTTAAAGCAATGCCTCAATTTTAAAATTCTCATTCTTGTTTTCAAATCCATCCATGGCCTCGCCGTCTCTATTTCTGTAAGCTCTTTTAGCTCCACAAGCTTCAGAGATATCTGCATAACTCTATTCTCATCCCTTGTGCATCCCCCATTTAAGCCCCTCCATGAATAATGACCATGTCTTCAAATGACAAGGCCCTAAGCTCTGGATTTTTGTTCCATAAACCCCTTTACCTCTTTTTTTTCTTTTAAGACATACCTTTAAAAACCTCCTTTTCTTGCCAAGTTTAAAGTACTATATAAATATGGCAAACTAGCTGAACACCTTCAAGGAGGAAATGGGGGCAGTGGACCCTTGGTGATTCACGCACCCAGGAGAAGGAATTTCCCTCCTTCTCCCAGGTCCACAGGATCTACTCGAGGATCGATTCTTTGTAGTGGGAAATCGGTGCTTCCAGGGGTAGTGGGAGCAGAACACTCTGCAATTATAACCTCTGATCACGCTCCTCACTACATGGATGTGAGGCTGGAGACAGGTCGGGCTCAACGCCCCTCTAAAAGGCTGGACACAGCCCTCCTCGCCAACAAAGCACTTTGCAAACAGGTGTCACAGGCCATAGATGGATATGTAACCAAAAAACAGAATGGGGAGGTCCCAACCTCCACATTCCATGAGACACTGAAGGGGGGAAATTATTGCATTCAAGGCATGCAAAGACAGGAGAGGGCAGCCAGGCAACCATGGCCTCAACTGTAACACTACTGATGGAGAGCAAAAAATTTGAAATAGACTTCGACCTGCTCTCCATTGGGAAATTAGTGCACTAGAAACAGTGAACCTTTTATGAGCATGGAGATACAGCCACCAGCTGAGAAAGCAGGCAGTCATGAGGGAAATAGCTCAGGTTAAAGACAGAAGACAGAAAACCAGGGGCTAGTTGAGCACGGTGGTCTAAATAGCTGGCTTGCAATGCAGAACAATGACAGCAGCGCGGGTTCAATTCCTGTACCGGCCTCCCCGAACAAGCGCCAGAACGTGGCGACGAGGGGCTTTTCACAGTAACTTCATTGAAGCCTACTTGTGACAATAAATGAGTATTATTATTATTAAAAGTGGCAGGCTAGTTGCTGCGCCAGAATGGATCAACAAAGCCGTTGCTTTCTACCGAGGTCTGCACACCTCCTAGCTCCTGGAGGGGGACACGAAGATGAAGCAGTTCCTCGATGGACTGGACATGCCGGTTGTGGGGGAAAGATAGGAGATGGGGCCTGGAAGCACAACTAGAACTGGGGCAAGTTATCGACAGTATCAATTCCATGCAGGTGGGAAAGACGCCAGGGTCAGATGGATTCCCGGCGGACTTCTACAAAACAAAATCCACACCAGCAGTGGTGCCGCACCTGCAGGAGATGTTCGCAGACTTGCTAGGAAGGGACCCCCTGCCACCAACCCTGGCCCAAGCCTCAATATCGCTGATACCCAAAAAGGACAAAGACCCGACAGAGTGCAGTTCCTACAGGCCCATCTCACTACTTTTTCTTTTTAAATTTTAGTGTACCCAATTATTTTTTTTCCCAATTAAGGGTCAATTTAGTGTGGTCAATCCACCTAACCTGCACATCATTGGGTTTTGTGGGTGAAACCCACGGAGACGTGGGGAGAATGCGCAAACTCCACACGGACAGTGACCCAGGGCCGAGATTTGAACCCGGGTCCTCAGCGCCGCAGTCACAGTGCTAACCACTGCACCACATGCCGCCCTCATCTCACTACTGAATGCAGATGCAAATGGCGAAGGTCCTGGTGAGGTGACTGGAGAGCTGCATGCCGGAGATAATCGCGGAGGACCAGAGTGGATTTGTCAAGGGCAGGCAGCTAACATCGAACATCAGGCGCCTGCTGAACGTGATACTGACCCCGTCCGAGGAGAGAACATCAGAAACGATCATCTCCCTGGACACAGAAAAGACCTTCGACAGAATGGAAGTACCTCAAGCAGGTACTGAACGGTTTGATTTGGGCCAGGGTTCATCTCCTGGGTGTACTTACTGTACAGTGGTGTGGCGGTTGGGGGGGGGGGGGGGGGGGGGGGAGCCCGAGGATCCGAAAGAAGGTCCTACAAAGGAGGAGAAACATGGGAGGCTTGGCTCTTCCGACTCAAAAGAATACACAAATGGGTCAAGGAACCGGGAACAGAGAGTGGGTGAAGATGGAAGAGAGTTCCTGCTCTTAGACATCCCTCCGAGCCCTAGTCACAACTGCTCTCTCATTCCCCCCTCCCTGCCAAATACTCGGGGAGCCCAGTGGTAATAGCCATGCTCCGGATGCGGCACCAAATGAGGCAACACTTCAGCCTAACCAAAATGTTCACCATGGCCCCATCTGCAACAAACACGGATTCACTCCTGCAATAATGGACGCCACCTTCAAAACGTGGAGATGCGATGAGGGAACTGACAGTTAGGGACATGTAGAGAGACAATAGAGTAGAGACCCTGGGGGTACCCACAGAGAAGTTCCAGCTATCAAGAGACAACGACCTGAGATACATTCAGGTCAATGTCAAAGACTTCCTCTGCAAAGAGACAACAACGTACCCCCAGATACCAGGACACTCGTCAGTGGAGGAACTGCTGGACGCGGGCAACCTAGGGGAGGGGAACTGTGCTGATTTGTACAGGTAACTGTTGGTGGAGGTACGCTCCCCCCTGGATGAGACAAGAAAAAAATGGGAGGACGACTCTGGATCGAAGTATTGCACAAGGCGAACTTCACCGCCACGTGCGCAGGGCTGAACCTAAAGCAGCTGCTAGAGATGGTGCACAGAGGGCACCTAACCAGAACACGAGTGAACAGGTTCTTCCCAGAGGTGAGGGGAAATGCAAACGGTGCCATGGAAGCACGGACAACCACACTTACATGTTCTGGGCTTGCCCCAGACTTGTCGGGTACTGGACAAACTTTTTTGAGGCATGTCCAGGGTTATAGGAGTGAGAGTGGAGCCATGTCCAAAAGGGACAGTCTTCAGGGTATCAGATTAGTCAGAGCCCTTCATGGGGAGAAAGGTGCCTAGCCTAGCCTTTGACACCCTGATTGCCCGCTGGAGAATCCTGCCCCGCTGGCAATCGGCAGCATCACCCAAGGCTGCAGATTGGCTGTGCGACCTGGCGGAATTCCTCAGGCTGGAGAAAATAACATTTATCATCTGTGGGTTGGAACAGGACGTGGAAGCAGTTCATCACTGTTCGGTGCCAGTAATCAGTAGCAATTTGGGGGGGGGGAGAAGAGGAAACAAAGCCCCTAGGGACCAGTCTGAGGGCAAGCTAAGGCTCAAACCAAACTGTATATATATGCCTGTAAATTACGTGTTTTGGCCGTATTGGGAATGTAAAATATTATTATTATTTTGTATGCCAGACAAAGGGGGGTCACGGCCACAACTGTTGTTATGAAGATGCTCGCTTGTGAGTATATGTGTTGGTTTTTGCACGGTTTTGTAATTTATGAATTGTTGGATATAAAATATGTAAACTCAATAAAAATAGATTTTTCTTTTTTTTTTTAAACGTGCTATATAAATAAATGGAACTGGTTTTGTGGTGAACGAACACATTGAAAGCGGAGGTTAAGTTTAAAGGTAAGGCCCTTGCTGGTAACTTTTTTCCTAGACTGTGGCAGCATTGGTGGTTAGCACTGCTGTCTCAGTGCCAGGGACCTGGGTTCAATTCCGGCCTCGGGTGACTGTCTGTGCGGAGTGTGCACATTCTCCCCTTGTCTGCGTGTGTTTCCTTCGGGTGCTCCGGTTTCCTCCCACAGTCCAAAGATGTGCAGGTTCGGTGGATTACCCTTCGTGTCCAAAGAGGTGGTGTTATGGTGATAGGGTTGGGAAGTGGGCCTGGGTAGGGTGGTGCTCTTTCAGAGGGTTAGTGCAGACCTGATGGGTTGAATGGCCTTTTTCTCTAATGTAGGGATTCTACAGATATATGGACTGGCCTGGAGAGGGAGAGAAGGAAGATAGAAACCATGCAAAGTAAAAAAGATGATTTAACAAATCAATCCATGAGATTAAGGCGGCGTAAATATGGGTTTCTGCAATGTTTGGCAGCAAGAGGAAGTTGAAGCCTAAGTAAGCAATATTACAGGGTAGAAGATGGTGATCGTTCTGATGGGATTGCCACGTGAAATACAAAGTTAAGCTCAAGGTTGAACAGATTGGCAAAACTGCACACGAGGCTCAATCTGAATAAGCAGTAAAAGGAAGTTAATGCTGAAGACATACCGGTGTTGCAAAATAATTAAGCATTTGGTTTCAGTTTTAGTGATAGTTGTAGGAAATCTGACACATCCAGAACTAACATTAAGGATCGGGAGAGAACAGAAATATTTCTAGCAACGCCCTCTGTGGAGAATGGACGTGGGACTACTGGCGGACGAGGAGGTCTGTGGGTGGGTTTGGAGGTGTATCCAAAGCCATGTGGAGACCAATGATAATGGGGAGGTTTCGGTGAGTGTGGTTTGGGAGGCGCTGAAGGCAGTTGTCAGAGGGAAGCTATTTCAGTCAGGGACAACAGAGAGAAGAGGGATAGGATGGAGAGGGAGAGATTGGTGGGGGAGATACTTAGGGTGGACAGGAGGTATGCGGAATCCCCGAGGAGGGGTTGTTGAAGGAGCACCGGAGCCTGCGGGCAGAGTTTGACTCGCTTACCACGGGGAAGGCTGAGGTTCAGTTGAGGAAGTTACAGGGAGCAGTGTACGAGTATGGGGAGAAGGCAAGCAGGATGTTGGCACATCAACTGCGGAAGAGGGGCGGCCAGGGAGATTGGGGGAATTAGGGATGGGGGGGGGTAACACGGTGCTGAGCTCGGCAAGGATCAACGAGGTCCTCAAGGACTTTTATGGCAAATTGTACTGGGGGGGGGGGGGGGGGGGGGGGGGGGGGCAGTTCCTGGACCAACTGAGGTTTCCGCAGGTGGAGGAGGGGCGAGTAGAGGGATTGGGGGCCCCGATTGAGATGGAGGAACTGGTTAAGGGGTATGCAGGCGGGCAAAGCCCCGGTACCGGATAGGTATCCCGTAGAGTTTTATAGGAAATTCTCAGAGCAGCTGGGTCCGCTGTTGTTGAGGACTTTCAATGAGGCTAAGGAAAAGGGAACCCTTTCTCCGACAATGTTGCAGGCTCTGATCTCACTTATCCTCAAGCGAGATAAGGACCCGTTGCAATGTGGCTCCTATAGACCGATTTTGCTCCTTAATGTGGATGCCAAGCTGTTGGCCACGAGGTTTGAGGACTGTGTCCCGGGAGTGATCAATGAGGATCAGACAGGGTTTGTGAAGGGCAGGCAGTTGAATACGAATGTGCGGAGGCTCCTGAATGTGATCATGATGCCCTCGGAAGGGGAGGATTCAGAAGTGGTAGCGGCAATGGAAGCGGAGAAAGCCTTCGATCGGGTGGAGTGAGAGTACCTGTGAGAAGTGTTAGGCAGATTTGGGTTTGGAGATGACTTTATAGGGTGGGTCAAATTGTCGTATCGGGCCCCGGTAGCGAGTGTGTCGACGAACCAGCTGCGGTCGGGGTACTTTAGATTACATCGAGGGACGAGGCAGGGGAGCCCACTGTCCCCCCTGCTGTTTGCCCTGCCAATCGAGCCGCTGGCCATGGCATTGAGGGAGTCCAAAAACTGGAGGGGGTTGGTTTTTTGGGGGGGGGGGGGGAGAAGAGGAGCATCGTGTTTCACTGTATGCGGATGACCTGCTCCTGTACATTGCGGATCCGGTGGAGGGGGTGGGGGAGGTCATGCAGATTCTTAGGGATTTTGGAGACTTTTCGGGGTATAAGCTGAATGTTGGAAAAAGCGAGCTTTTTGTGACACATGCGAGGGGCCAGGAAAAGAGACAGGGAGAGCTACCACTTAAGATGGTGGAGAGGAGCTTTCGCTACCTTGGCATTCAGGTGGCTAAGAGCTGGGGTGTCCTGCACAAGCTCAATTTACTGCGGCTGGTGGATCAGATGGAGGAGGACTTTAAGAGGTGGGACATGCTGCCGCTTTCCCTGGTGGACAGGGTGCAGTCCGTAAAGATGACTGTCCTCCCCAGGTTCTTGTTCGTCCTCCAGTGCTTTCCCATTCTCATCCCCAAGCCCTTTTTCAAGCGGGTAAATAGGATTATTATGGGATTTGTGTGAGCAAACAGGACGCTGCATGTTAAGAGACTGTTCTTGGAGCGCAGTCAGAGGGAGGAGGGGGGGGGGTTTGGCGCTGCCCAACTTCTGCAGCTATTACTGGGCAGCGAATATATCCATGATTCGGAAATGGGTAATGGAGGGAGAGGGGGCGGCGTGGAAACGCTTCTTGTAAAGATACTAGCTTGGGGGCACTGATAACGGCACCGTTGCCGCTTCCGCCGACGCGATATACCACGAGCCCAGTGGTGGCGGCGACATTGAGGATCTGGGGGCAGTGGAGACGGCACAAGGGAGTGGCAAGGGCTTCAGTCTGGGCCCCGATACGGAACAATCACAGGTTCGTTCCGGGTAGAATAGACGGGGGGTTCCTAAGTTGGCGCAGGGCGGGTATCAAAAGGATGGGGGACTTGTTCATTGATGGGACTTTTGTAGTCTGAGGGCGCTGGAGGAGAAATTTGGGCTCCCCCCGGGGAATACCTTTAGGTACATGCAGGTTCGGGCGTTCGTGAAAAAGCAGGTGGAGGAATTCCCACTGCTGCCTGCCCGGAGGATACAGGACAGGGTGGTCTCGGGCGTGTGGGTAGGGGATGGCAAGATATCTGAAATATATCAGGAGCTGCAGGAGGCGGAGGAGGCCTCGGTGAGGAGCTGAAACCCCCAAGCGTAGAGGCTTGGGTCAGTGACATGGCAGGATTTCTCAGGTTGGAGAGGATAAAGTTTGCCTTGCGAGGGTCCTTGCAGGGGTTCTCCAGGCGGTGGCAGCCGTTCCTTGACATTCTCGCAGAACGTTAGGTGGAGGTCAGCAGCAGCAGCAGCAAACCGGGGGGGGGGGTTGGGTGGTGGATGGATTTCATTTGTAAAGGGCAGATACCCCACCTTGTTTTGTTTGTTAAATGGTTAAGTTGTTTTCTGTTTTATTGCTATGTTTTCTTTTCGTTGTTTTTCTTCTTGTAGTGGTTTGTAAAAATTCTTGAAAAATTTTGAATAAAAACAAATTTTAAAAAATAGATCTATTTCTAGTGTTGATGGCAGCAGAGGGACAGTGGTAGTAACTGCTTACGTGAAATTGGACCCCCTGTTTGCAGATGATGTCATTGGGAGTTAGCACAAAGTTGATGAATAGGACACTTGGGACACAACAGAGATGACCTGTAGGATTGCTACAGACAAATTCCAATTAGTTAAAAGACTGAAAAGGTTAATCATAAAAAAGATGGCATGAATAAAAGAACATGTAGAGGTGACAGCATACTGATAAATGTCAGGCCACAAGGTACTATGTTTGAATATGTAATGCTATTACCTGCACTTGGAGAACTTACTGCCTTCTTTGGCAAATTAAAAATCTGTTCACCGGGATTGGGTGGCGGAATAGCATCTTGACCTTGTCGAGCAAGCACAGGATCATATTCTTTACCGTCATAGTTTGCATCAAAAAACTTCTTGAACCACTGGATGAATTCTAAGTTATCCTGAAAGCGACCTTTAACCAAACGCTCTACTGGAATAACCTGAATAAAAATAAATGTACAATTTTATCTGAAGACATATATATTGTCTTAACAAATTTTTAAGCAGCCAGGATTTGGACATCTCTGCACAGTACCAAATCCAGAAGTAACATCTTAGAGGATATACAAAATCAGGACAGTCAACAATTAGATTGCACAATTCAAAATAATTTCATGATTTGCGACTTCTTCACAAAAAAAATTGAATAAAATAGACAGAGCACTGTGTTTTATTTTCATCTTATATATTCATTTTTTTCAAGTTTTCCAATTAAGAGGCAAATTAGTGTGGTCAATCCGCCTACCCTGCACATCTTTGGGTTGTTGGGGTAATGCTGGTTAACGGACGTGTGGTGGTGGAGAAGGCAGAGAGTAGTGGCCGTGGAGGGGGGGGGGGGGGGAAGAGAAGACACGATGAGGCCTGGTGGGAGAAGAAACATGGTCAGGGGAGTAGAAAAGGGCCATCTTGGATGGGCCAGGTATAGGGTGAAATTAACAGGGCGAGAGCCAAAAGGGGAGGATGGCAGACGGTAGAGTGGAATGGAGGCGTAAGCCTCCGGTAAGGTTGATAACGTGGACCGTGCGAGGACTAGGGAAGGGGCGGTACTGGACCTGGTATTGGGGAATGAGCCCGGCCAGGTGGTAGATGTTTCAGTAGGGGAGCATTTTGGTAACAGTGACCACAATTCAGTAAGTTTTAAAGTACTGGTGGACAAGGATAAGAGCGGTCCGAGGATGAATGCGCTAAATTGGGGGAAGGCTAATTATAACAATATTAGGCGGGAACTGAAGAACATAGATTGGGGGCGGATGTTTGAGGGCAAATCAACATCTGACATGTGGGAGGCTTTCAAGTGGCAGTTGAAAGGAATACAGGACCGGCGTGTTCCTGTGAGGAAGAAGGATAAATACAGCAATTTTCGGGAACCTTGGATGACGAGTGATATTGTAGGCCTCGTCAAAAAGAAAAAGGAGGCATTTGTCAGGGCTAAAAGGCTGGGAACAGACGAAGCCTGCGTGGAATATAAGGAAAGTAGGAAGGAACTTAAGCAAGGAGTCAGGAGGGCTAGAAGGGGTCACGAAAAGTCATTGGCAAATAGGGTTAAGGAAAATCCCAAGGCTTTTTACACGTACATAAAAAGCAAGAGGGTAGCCAGGGAAAGGGTTGGCCCACTGAAGGATAGGCAAGGGAATCTATGTGTGGAGCCAGAGGAAATGGGCGAGGTACTGAATGAATACTTTGCATCAGTATTCACCAAAGAGAAGGAATTGGTAGATGTTGAGTCTGGAGAAGGGGGTGTAGATAGCCTGGGTCACATTGTGATCCAAAAAGACGAGGTGTTGGGTGTCTTAAAAAATATTAAGGTAGATAAGTCCCCAGGGCCTGATGGGATCTACCCCAGAATACTGAAGGAGGCTGGAGAGGAAATTGCTGAGGCCTTGACAGAAATCTTTGGATCCTCGCTGTCTTCAGGGGATGTCCCGGAGGACTGGAGAATAGCCAATGTTGTTCCTCTGTTTAAGAAGGGTAGCAAGGATAATCCCGGGAACTACAGGCCGGTGAGCCTTACTTCAGTGGTAGGGAAATTACTGGAGAGAATTCTTCGAGACAGGATCTACTCCCATTTGGAAGCAAATGGACGTATTAGTGAGAGGCAGCACGGTTTTGTGAAGGGGAGGTCGTGTCTCACTAACTTGATAAGAGTTTTTCGAGGAGGTCACTAAGATGATTGATGCAGGTAGGGCAGTGGATGTTGTCTACATGGACTTCAGTAAGGCCTTTGACAAGGTCCCTCATGGTAGACTAGTACAAAAGGTGAAGTCACACGGGATCAGGGGTGAGCTGGCAAGGTGGATACAGAACTGGCTAGGCCATAGAAGGCAGAGAGTAGCAATGGAGGGATGCTTTTCTAATTGGAGGGCTGTGACCAGTGGTGTTCCACAGGGATCAGTGCTGGGACCTTTGCTCTTTGTAGTATATATAAATGATTTGGAGGAAAATGTAACTGGTCTGATTAGTAAGTTTGCAGACGACACAAAGGTTGGTGGAATTGCGGATAGCGATGAGGACTGTCGGAGGATACAGCAGGATTTAGATTGTCTGGAGACTTGGGCGGAGAGATGGCAGATGGAGTTTAATCCGGACAAATGTGAGGTAATGCATTTTGGAAGGTCTAATGCAGGTAGGGAATATACAGTGAATGGTAGAACCCTCAAGAGTATTGAAAGTCAAAGAGATCGAGGAGTACAGGTCCACAGGTCATTGAAAGGGGCAACACAGGTGGAGAAGGTAGTCAAGAAGGCATACGGCATGCTTGCCTTCATTGGCCGGGGCATTGAATATAAGAATTGGCAAGTCATGTTGCAGCTGTATAGAACCTTAGTTAGGCCACACTTGGAGTATAGTGTTCAATTCTGGTCGCCACACTACCAGAAGGATGTGGAGGCTTTAGAGAGGGTGCAGAAGAGATTTACCAGAATGTTGCCTGGTATGGAGGGCATTAGCTATGAGGAGCGGTTGAATAAACTCGGTTTGTTCTCACTGGAACGAAGGAGGTCGAGGGGAGACCTGATAGAGGTATACAAAATTATGAGGGGCATAGACAGAGTGGATAGTCAGAGGCTTTTCCCCAGGGTAGAGGGGTCAATTACTAGGGGGCATAGGTTTAAGGTGAGAGGGGCAAGGTTTAGAGTAGATGTAAGAGGCAAGTTTTTTACGCAGAGGGTAGTGGGTGCCTGGAACTCGCTACCGGAGGAGGTGGTGGAAGCAGGGACGATAGGAACATTTGAGGGGCATCTTGACAAATACATGAATAGGATGGGAATAGAAGGATATGGACCCCGGAAGTGTAGAAGATTGTAGTTTAGTCGGGCAGCATGGTCGGCACGGGCTTGGAGGGCCGAAGGGCCTGTTCCTGTGCTGTACATTTCTTTGTTCTTTGTTGATTCAATGGACCAGCTAAAAGATCTCGGGTTTTTACACACCTCAGATCTCGGGTTTTTACGCAACTCCGCATGAAGGACCAGGTTAGGCTAAGGAAGGGGTGGGTGGTCAGGTTTTCCACTCAAGAGTTTGATTCAATGTAGTGGGGAGTGGCAATTTTGATGAGTCAGAGTTTGTGAGCACGAAGGAAGTGAAGGACCCGGGTTGGAGATATGTGATCGTGAGTGGGGTATTAGAAGGGACGCCAGTGGTGTTGCTGAATGTGTAAGCACCGAATTGGGATGATGTAGATTTTAAGACGGGGTTGCTGGCAACAATTCCGGATTTGGCCATGCACCAGTTGATTATGGGAGGAGATTTTAACTCTGTCCTAGAGCTGAGCCCCAGGTCAATGGGTAAGATACGAATAGCAAAGTGGGTTTATGGAAAAGATGGGTATGGTGTACCCATGGCACTTCAAGAACCCAGGGGGAAGGGAGTATTCCTTTTTTTCCACATGTTTACAGGGTATATTCCAGAAATGACTTTTTTGTGGTGAGCCGGGAGATTTTGGTTGGGGTGGAGGAGGCAGAGTATGCGGGGATAGTAATCTCGGACCCTGCGCCCCATTGGCTGGAGATTCGGCTTAGATCGGGTCGGGAGCAGGGGCGGAGGCTCAATCGATTAGTGGTTGTTGGCAGAGAGAGGGTTTTGTGACAAAGTACGGGGCTGTGATTAAAGATTATGTAGAACTGAACCAAGATGGGCAAGTGTCGGCAGCCACAATCTGGGAAGCGTTAAAAGCGGTGGTCCAAGGGGAGATTATCTTGTTCCAAGGCTCATGCAGATACGAAAAGCAGGGAGGAATATGAGCGGCTAATGAACAACACAGGGGATACTTAAAGGTAGGGCAAGAGGAGGGCAGTCCAAATATGGGGAGAAGGAGAGTTGAATGCAAGAGATCAGCTACGGAGGCAGGCTGCGTCCAGGGAAATATTGAAGATACGGACTAGGAAGATAAATGAGGCATTTAGGGATTATTATAAGGAGTTGTACAGGGCAGACCTGGGGAGTTAAGAGGGGGACATGGAACAGCTCTTAGATGAATTGGAGTTACCACAGCTGGAGGAAGAGAAGAGGCAGGTGCTCGAAGAGCCCCTGGGGCTGAGGGATGTGTTGGACAGTATAAGGGTATGAAGTCGGGGAAGGATCCAGGGCCTGATGGCTAACCGGCGGAATTTTATAAGGAGTTCGCGACGGACCTGGACCACATCTTTTGGGGGCGTTTAACAAGGCGTTGGAGAAGGGGGAGCTTCCGGGGACAATGACGCAGGCAACAATCATGCTAATTCCAAAAAAGGGGAAGGACCTATTGGAATGTGGGTCGTATAGCCCATAATCGCTGTTAAATACAGATGTGAAAGTGCTAGCTAAGTTAGTGGCAGGAAGGGTGGAAGGTTGTGTCCCAGGGGTGGTTGCAGAGGAGAAAAAAGGCATTGTAAAGGGCTGGCACCTCTCTAGCAAACAAAGGAGGCTGTTAATTGTGATAATGGGGCAGCACGGTGGCGCAGTGGGTTAGCCCTGCTGCCTCACGCTGCTGAGGTCCCAGGTTCGATCCTGGGTCTGGGTCACTGTCCATGTGGAGTTTGCACATTCTCCCTGTGTTTGCGTGGGTTTCGCCCTCACAACCCAAAGATGTGCAGGGTAGGGGAATTGACCACGCTAAATTGTCCCTTAATTGGAAAAAATGAATTGGGTACTCGAAAAATTTTTTTAAAAATTGTGATTATGACCCCGTCGGGAGCCCAGGTACCGGAGGTAGTAGTGTCCATGGATGCGGAGAAGGCATTCGACCGTTTGAGGTAGTGGGAAGATTTGGGTTTGGCCCAAAGTTTGGGGCATGGTGCACCTGTTATATGTGGCACCGAGGGAGAGTGCGCGGACCAGTGACATGGGTTCACGGAACTTCAAATTACACAGAACGAGGCAGGGGAGCTTGCTGTTACCGCTGCTGTTTACGCTGGCTATAGAGCCTCTAGTAATGGCTCTTAGGGGGTGGCAGAGTGGCAAAGGATTATGAGGGGACGAAGGGAGCATCGGGTGTCGCTCCCTGTTGACGATCTACTGTTGTATGTTTCAGACCCGCATGAATCACCCTGTCCTGAATCCCACGTGCCGGAAGCAGCGGGAATTCCCTCACCTGACGCCTCACAAACGCCCTCACTTGCATGTACCTGAAAGCGTTTCCCGGGGGTAGCCCAAACTTCTCCTCCAGCGCCCCTCGGCTCGCAAACGTCCCATCGATGAACATTCTTCTAATCCCTACCCAATGTCAGCTCCGAAACCCCCCATCCATCCTTCCCGGGACAAACCGATGATTCTCCCGAATCGGGGACCAAACCGAGGCTCCCACCTCGCCCCTTTGTCACCTCCACTGCCCCCAGATCTTCAGCGTCACCACCATCACTGGACTCGTGCTGTATCTTGTCGGTGAGAGCGGCTGCGGTGCCGTCACCAGCGCCCTCAGGCTCATGCCCACACAGGACACCATCACTAGCCTCTTCCACGCCGCTCCCTCTCCCTCCATTACCCACTGACGGATCATCGCCACATTGGCTGCCCAATAATAGCCACACAAATTCGGCAGCGCCAGCCCCCCACCCCCCTGTCCCTGCTATGCTCCAGAAACACCCTCTTCACCCTCGGGGTCTTATTCGCCCACACAAATCCCATGATGCTCCAGCTTACCCGTTTGAAAAAGGCCTTGGGGATCATAATGGGAAGGCACTGGAACACAAAGAGAAACCTTGGGAGGACCGTCATTTTGAGCGACTGCACCCTACCCACCAGTGAGAGTGGCAGCATATCCCATCTTTTAAAATCCTCCTCCATCTGCTCCACCAACTGCTTCAAATTGAGCTTGTGCAGGGCCCTCCAACTCCTAGCTATTTGGATCCCTAGGTACCGGAAGCTCCTTTCTGCCCTCTTCAGCGGTAGCTCGTCTATCCCCCTTCCCTGGTCCCCTGAATGCACCACAAAGAGCTCACTCTTCCCTACGTTGGGTTTATACCCCGAAAAGTCCCCAAAGTCCCTAAGGATCAGCATGACCTCCGCCATCCCCTCCACTGGATCCGCCACATACAACAACAGGTCGTCGGCATACAACGATACCTGGTGTTCCTCTCCCCCCCCGGACCAGTCCCCTCCATTTCCTGGACTCCCTCAGTGCCCTGGCCAGCGGCTCAATTGCCAGTGCAAACAACAAGGGGGATAAGGGGCACCCCTACCTCGTCCCCCGGTACAGCCGAAAGTACTCCGACCTCCGCCGGTTCATAGCCACACTCGCCACTGGGGTTCTATATAGCAGCCTGACCCAACTGATGAACCCCTCCCCGAACCCAAACCTCCACAACACTTCCCAAAGATACTCCCACTCCACCCGATCAAAGACCTTCTCCGCGTCCATAGCTGCCATTACCTCCGCTTCCCCCTCCACCGAGGGCATCATAATCACATTGAGGAGCCTCCGCACATTTGTGTTTAGCTGCCTACCCTTCACAAATACCGTCTGGTCCTCATGAATCATCCCCGGGACACAGTCCTCAATTCTCGTAGCCAGCACCTTCGCCAGCAACCTAGCATCAACATCCAGCAGAGGGCAGTAGAGCGGAGTTGCTGATTGGCCGTTGCAGGGGAAATTTGCATACGCCCGTGTGCTCACCCTAACTTGGAGGTGTACCTGAACAAGAGACCCTAGCTGTTCAAGTGAAGACAAGCATCCAGCAGAGGGCGGTAGAGCGGAGCTGCTGATTGGCCGTTGCAGGGGAAATTTGCATACGTCCGTATGCTCACCCTAACTTGGAGGTGGTTTGTGGAGGAGCTCGTCAAGTGACACTTAAACCCGAAACACTTCTTCAGTGTTTCCCTCCCTACCTCCGCCTCTAACCAAAAAAAAAAAAAAAACGCTGTAAGGATCAAGAGGAAGGCTCGAGGGCAGGTGGAAGTGGAAAGTTGAACCGTGACGTCACAGCCTGCAGGTAAGGGATTGGCTCGTGACTAGTAAGTAGTTTTTATTTTTATTTATTTTCCCTCAGGTGTTATCGTGCGGGGCGCAGAGGTTGCTGAGTGAGTGCTTGCTGAGAAGGGGAGTGAATAACTCCCCTTATTCTTTCTTTCTTTTTTTTTAATCTAGAGGAGATGACAGGGAAGGTAGTGCAATGTTCCTCCTGCAGAATGTCTGAGGTGAGGGACGCCGTCAGTGTCCCTGCTGATTTCATCTGTGGGAAGTGCACCCATCTCCAACTCCTCAGAAACCGCGTTAGGGAACTGGAGCTGGAGTTGGATGAACTTCGGACCATTCGGGAGGCAGTGTTGGTCATAAATAAAAGCTTCAGGGATGTAGTTACTCCGAAGAATAAAGATAGATGGGTGACGGTGAGAGGGGCTGGGAGGGAGCAGTCAGTACAGGGATCCCCTGTGGCCGTTCCCCTTAGTAAAAAGTATACCGCTTTGGATACTGTTGGGGGGGGGGGGGAAGAGAACTACTTACCAGGGTTAAGCCATGGGGTACAGGTCTCTGGCACAGAGTCTGTCCCTGTTGCTCAGAAGGGAAAGGGGGGGGGGAGAGGAGTAGAGCATTAGTCATTGGAGACTCCATAGTTAGGGGGATAGATAGGAGATGCTGTGGGAACGAGAGAGACTCAGGGTTGGTGTGTTGCCTCCCAGGTGCCAGGGTGCGTGATGTCTCGGATCGTGTTTTTGTGATCCTTAAGGGGGAGGGGGAGCAGCCCCAAGTCGTGGTCCACATAGGTACCAACGACATAGGTAGGAAAAGGGATGGGGATGTCAGGCAGGAATTCAGGGAGCTAGGGTGGAATCTTGGACAGAGTTATTATCTTTGGGTTGTTATCCGTGATAGCGAGATGAGAAATAGGGAGAAGAGAGGAGTTGAACACGTGGCTACAGGGATGGTGCAGGAGGGAGGGTTTCAGATTTCTGGATAATTGTGGCTCATTCTGGAGTCGGTGGGACCTCTACAAACGGGATGGTCTGCACCTGGACCAGAGGGGTACCAATATTCTGGGGGGGAAATTTGCTAATGCTTTTCGGGAGGGTTTAAACTAGTTCAGCAGGGGCTTGGGAACCTGAATTGTAGCTCCAGTATACAGGAGGTTGAGAGTAGTGAGGTCGTGAGTAGGGTTTCAAAGTTGCAGGAGTGTACCGGCAGGCAGGAAGGTGGTTTAAAGTGTGTCTTCTTCAATGCCAGGAGCATCCGGAATAAGGTGGGTGAACTTGCGGCATGGGTTGGTGCCTGGGACTTCGATGTTGTGGCCATTTCGGAGACATGGATAGAGCAGGCACAGGAGTGGTTGTTGCAGGTGCCCGGATTTAGATATTTCAGTAAGCTCAGGGAAGGTGGTAAAAGAGGGGGAGGGGTGGCATGGTTAGTCAAGGACAGTATTACGGTGGCAGATAGGACGTTTGATGAGGACTCGTCTGCTGAGGTAGTATGGGCTGAGGTTAGAAACAGGAAAGGAGAGGTCACCCTGTTAGGGGTTTTCTATAGGCCTCCGAAAAGTTCCAGAGATGTAGAGGAGAGGATTGCAAAGATGATTCTGGATAGGAGCGAAAGCAACAGGGTAGTTGTTATAGGGGACTTTAACTTTCCAAATATTGACTGGAAACACTATAGTTTGAGTACATTAGATGGGTCCATTTTTGTCCAATGTGTGCAGGAGGGTTTCCTGACACAGTATGTAGATAGGCCAACGAGAGGCGAGGCCATATTGGATTTGGTACTGGGTAATGAACCAGGACAGGTGATAGATTTGGAGGTAGGTGAGCACTACCTCCAAATTGGTGATAGTGACCACAATTCGATTAAGTTTACTTTAGTGATGGAAAGGGATAGGTATATACCGCAGGGCAAGAGTTATATCTGGGGCAAAGGCAATTATGATGCGATGAGGCAAGACTTAGGATGCATCAGATGGAGAGGTAAACTGCAGGGGATGGGCACAATTGAAATGTGGAGCTTGTTCAAGGAACAGCTACTGCGTGTCCTTGATAAGTATGTACCTGTCAGGCAGGGAGGAAGTGGTCGAGCAAGAGAACCGTGGTTTACTAAAGCAGTCGAAACACTTGTCAAGAGGAAGGAGGAGGCTTATGTAAAGATGAGACATGAAGGTTCAGTTAGGGCGCTCGAGAGTTACAAGTTAGCTAGGAAGGACCTAAAGAGGGAGCTAAGAAGAGCCAGGAGGGGACTTGAGAAGTCTTTGGCAGGTAGGATCAAGGATAACCCTAAAGCTTTCTATAGATATGTCAGGAATAAAAGAATGACTAGGGTAAGAGTAGGGCCAGTCAAGGACAGTAGTGGGAAGTTGTGCTTGGAGTCCGAGGCGATAGGAGAGGTGCTAAAAAATATTTTTCAATCCGTATTCACACAGGTCCACGTATTTCCTGTAGAATTCAACCGGGAACCCATCCGGCCCCGGGGCCTTCCCCGCCTGAATGCTCCCCTATCCTTTAGCCAGCTCCTCCAGCCCAATCGGCGCCCCAAACCAGCCACCTCCTCCTCCTCCACCCTCGGGAACCTCAGCTGATCTAGGAATCGTTGCATCCCCTCCTCCCCCGCTGGGGGCTCTGACCTGCACAGATCCCCATAGAAGTCCCTAAATACCTTGTTTATTCTCACCGCACTCCGCACCGTATTCCCCCTATATCCTTAACTCCACCAATCTCCCTCGCTGACTCCCCCTTACGAAGCTGATGTGCTCCGACTCGCCTTCTCCCTATACTCATACATCGCCCCCTGCGCTTTCCTCCACTGTGCCTCTGCTTTCCCCATGGTCAACAGGTCGAATTCCGTCTGGAGGTTCCGTCGCTCCCTAAGTAGCCCCTCCTTGGGGGCCTCTGCATACCTCCTGTCTACCCTTAGAATCTCCCCAACCAACCTCTCCCTCCTCTCTCTCTTCTCCCTGTGGGCCCTAATGGAGATTAGCTCTCCCCTGACCACCGCCCTCAACGCCTCCCAGACTACCCCCACCTGCACTTCCCCGTTGTCGTTGGCCTCCAAATATCTTTGAATACACCCCCGCACACCCTCTCATCCGCCAACAGTCTCACATCGAGGCGCCACAGCGGCGCTGGTCCCTCTCCTCCCCCAACTCCAGCTCCACCCAATGCGGGGCGTGGTCCGAGATGGCTTTGGCCGAATATTCCGTTCCTTCCACTTTCGGGATTAGCGCCCTATTCAAAATGAAAAAAATCTATCCAGGAGTAGGCTCTGTGGACGTGGGAAAAGAAGGAAAATTCCCTGGCCAGCGGCCTGGCAAACCTCCATGGATCCACTCCCCCCATCTGGTCCATAAACCCCCTGAGTATCTTGGCCGCAGCCGGCCTCTTACCCGTCCTGGACCTAGAACGGTCCAGTGCTGGGTCCAGCACCGTGTTGAAGTCCTCCCCCTCCCCATTATCAAGCTTCCTACCTCCAGATCCGGAATCCGACCCAGCATGCGTTTCATAAATCCGGCATCATCCCAATTCGGGGCATATACGTTCACCAGTACCACCCGCACCCCCGGCAACCTACCACTCACCATCACATATCGACCTCCATTATCCACTACAATATTCAGTGCCTCGAACGACACCCGCTTCCCCACCAGTATTGCAACCCCTCTGTTCTTCACATCCAGCCCTGAATGAAAGACCTGCCCTACCCATCCCTTTCTCAGCCTAACCTGATCTGCCACCTTCAGATGTGTCTCCTGGAGCATAACCACGTCTGCCTTCAGTCCTAAGTGCGTGAACACCCAGGCCCTCTTGACCGGCCCGTTCAGGCCCCTCACATTCCAAGTTATCAGTCGGATCGGTAGCTACTCGCGCCCCCCCCCCCCACCCCGCTAGATCCTCATTTAGCCATTTTGCTCCCCCCATGGCACTCCCGTAAGTCAGCTGACTCCTGCTGACCCCGGCCTCTCCCGCCATTCCATCGACCCCCACAGTGAGAGAATCCCCCCACCCCTTGGCCGTCAGTGTGCACTCTTCTCCAGCACGCCCTTCCCCCCCGGCCCCGGCCCCAACCTTCCCTAACACGGGAAAAAGCCCGTGCTTTCCTGAGCCGGCCCCACCCCCTCTGGCGCAGCTCCTTTTTGCGGCCTTACCCCAACTCCTCATCCCCGGGCCTCCACCCCCCCTCTTCCTCTGTGGGGCTCTGCCCCTCCAACACCGACTCCCACAGCCCCCACATCAAATCCATTCACCCATCCCCACCCAGCACTCAAACAAAAAGAACATTCCCCAAACACGGTAAACACAGTAAACATCCCCCCACGACAAACCCTCAATTTGAGTCCAACTTTTCAGTCTGTATAAAGTTCCATGCCTCATCAGGCATTTCAAAATAGTGGTGCCGATCTTGGAACGTGACCCACAATCGCGCTGGCTGCAGCATCCCGAACTTCACCCCCTTCTGATGGAGCACCGCCTTAGCCTGGTTGAAGCCAGCCCTCTTCTTAGCCACCTCCGCACTCCAGTCCTGATAAATTCGGTTCTCCGTGTTCTCCCATCTGCTGCTCCGTTCTTTTTTGGCCCATCAGGACACACTCTCTGTCCATAAAGCGGTGGAACCTCACCACTACAGCCCTTGGCGGCTCGTTAGCTTTGGGTCTCCTTGCCAGGACCCGATGAGCCCCATCCAGCTCCAGGGGCCTCTGGAAAGCTCCCGCGCCCATCAGCGAATTGAGCATCGTGCTCATATATGCCCCGGCATCGGGCCCCTCCACTCCTTCAGGGAGACCCAGAATCCGAAGATTCTTCCTCCTCGACCTATTCTCCAGGTCCTCAAATTTTTCCGCCCACCTCTTGTGCAGCGCCTCGTGCACCTCCACCTTCACCGCCAGTTCTCCGAAGCTTTTTGCCGCACCTCCCGGATCGCTGCCCCTTGGGCCTTCTGGGTCTCCACAAGTTTCTCAATCACCGCCTTCATTGGCGCCAGCATTTCGGTCTTCAGCACCTCAAAGCAGCGTTTAAGAAACTCCTGCTGCTCCTGCGACCACTGCGCCCACGCTGCTTGGTCTCCACCCGCCGCCATCTTGCTTTTCCTCCCTCGCACCTTTCGCTGCACCAGGATCACTTTTTTAGCCGCTCCACTCCTGGTCCAATCCATATAATGTCGGGGGGACCTTGCTGTCACCTTCCCACAGTGGAAGCCGACGAACAATTGCCATTGGGGCCCCACTGAAGAGCCCAAAAGTCCATTCTCGGCGGGAGCTGCCGAACGTGCGACCTACCTAGGCATAGCCGCAAACGGAAGTCCAAATGTAGGGAAAAGTTAAGTGATCCCGGAGAATGAGTTGGGTCGTCGAGCCAATCTAGGGGGGGATGCCATTTAAGGCGGCTAGAGGCAGGTTCAGCTACTTGGGGATTCAGGTAGCAAGGGAATGGGCGATGCTTCACAAGTGGAATTTAACAAAGCTGGTGGAGGAGGCTAGGGAGGATCTCAAGAAGTGGGACACACTGCAATTGACTTTGGCGGGGAAGGTCCAAGTGGTGAAGATGAACATTTAGCCGAGGTTCCTGTTCATTTTCCAGGCATTCCCAATCTTTGTACCGAAGGCCTTCTTTCGGAATCTGGACACAATAATTTTAGACTTTGTATGGGCGGGGAAGGTGCCAAGGGTTAAGAGGATCCTGTAACAGAGGCAGAGGCAGCAGGGAGTATTGGCGTTGCCGAGCCTGCTTCATTACTATTGGGCTGCGAATATGGGGAAGGTGAAGCAATGGTGGGAAGGAGAGGGGGTAGAATGATGGAGGAAGAACCCTGCAAGGGGTCCAGCTTAAGGGCTACGGTGACGACAGCATTGCCAATGGCGCTGAGCAGATACTCAGGGAGCCCTGTGGTGCAGTCCACGGTGAAGATCTGAAACAGCTAAGATGCCATTTCGGATAGAGGGGATGTCGGTGTTAATGCCGTTGTGTGAAAGTCACGGGTTTGGGCCGGGGGGGGGGGGGGTGGGAAGATGGATGGCATGTATAGGAAGTGGAGAGAAGTAGGGCTGATTAAGGTGAGGGATTTGTATCTGGAAGAAGGATTTGCCAGTATAGAGGAACTGAAGGAGGGGGTAGAGCTCCTGAGAGGAACGGAGTTTAGGTACCTGCAGGTAAGGGACTTCGCGAGAAAGGTTTGGAAAGAGTTCCCCAGGTTGCCGAGGTACACTCTGCTGGAGCGACTGTTGCTTCCAGATGTGGACTGGGATGGTAAGATCGGAGACATATACAGGTGGCTGGGAGAACAGGGAGGTGAGCGGGTGGTGAATACTAAGGAGAAATGGGAAGGAGAGCTGGGAGGGGAGATAAACTGGGGAGTATGGAGTGAGGCACTACGAAGAGTAAATGTGACCTCCCCGTGTGCAAGGATGAGCCTGATACAGTTCAAGGTCGTACACAGGGTACATATGGCTCAGGCAAGAATGAGTGGGTTTTTTCAGGGGGTGGCATATGAATGTGAGCGGGGACCAGCGAATCACGCATATATGTCCTGGGGCTGCGAAAAGGTGGAGAGATTCTGGGTGGGAGTGTTTGCGGCGCTAGCAAGGATAGTGGGGAGTTGGTTAGGCCGCACCCTTTGGTGGCGATATTTGGGGTATCGGAGAAGCTGTAGCTGATGGAGGGGAGGAGGGCCAATGTTATGACCTTCGCCTCTCAGATTGCCCGGCGACAAATCTTATTGAAGTGGCGGTCAGCAACGCCACCGGGGCAACCGGCCTGGCTGGGGGACTTCAATGACTTTCTTTGGCTGGAAAATATCAAACACGAGTTCAGGGGATGAGCAGAGGGTTTTGAGGCGAGGTTCATGACAATGTTTGAGAAGTTGTTCGTCGTTTGTGGGGGGGGGGGGGATGAAAGAGGGGAAAAGATTTTACCAAATGTATACTTGTTTGGTGGGAAGCTTGTTTCCAGAATTGCTTACGTGTTGTAACTTTTTATATAAGTTTGTAATAAAAAATATTTTTTTTTTTAAAAGAACTTTCTATCACATTTACTGTGTCAATTAGGCAGCCAATCCAAACACAACCTGCTATCACTGAGCATGTTCAGTTAAAATAGAATTAGTGATGACATACAAAATTACTGCCTTCAAAAGGATCTAGAATTTGATCAGCACAAGCTCAAACTAAAGATTAAAGGAAATATTACAGAGGATGACCTAGAGGGGTCAAGGACAGTATTGATTTGGTTAAAGTTCAGAAAGAATTCAAGAACCATTACAGCATTAGAGGACTGCAATTCTACAGGCATTTTACATGCCACCAACCAGTGGGAAGGATATGGGGAAGACATTTGGAAGGAAATTGAAGAGTGGTTCAAGAATGACAAGAGTAGTTATAACAAGGGACTTTAATTATCATAGTTTAAACCGGGAAGGGGCAAAGAGCTTATGAAGTACATTCAAGAGAATTTTCCATCGCTATGTTTTTGATCCAATGATCTGGTTCTGGAGAATGAGGTGGGTCAAGTGGATCAAGTGTCAGTGTGGGACCATTAATAATCTTCGTATCATAAGGTCTATAGGGAGGCAATGGAAACGTGCAATCCTGGGTAAAAATAATTAAATTGGAATCGAAATTGGCCCAGCGAACACTCCGACAGAGACCTTGAGCGAATTAACCACCACAGGCAGTGATGGCTTGTTTCTACAATTACCAAATGAAGGAACGGGTTCTGAAATGGGCCAAAGAAAACCAGGTATGAGGTGGAAAGGAAGTTGCATCCGAATTTATCGATGTCGGGGCAGAGTTGGCAAAGAGGCGGGCGGCCTTTAATAGGGTGAGATTGGCGCTGTATAAAAGTAGAGTGTTTTGGTGTGACCTTCTACATCAATGGCTCCAAAGTAGAGATGGTCGATAAGTTCCTGGGGGTCACCATCACCAACAGTCTGTCCTGGTCCACTCACGTTGATGCAACAGTCAAGAAAGCCCAACAGTGTCTCTACTTCCTATGGAAGCTAAAGAAATTTGGCATGTCTGCATCGACTCTCACTAACTTCTACAGATGTGCCACAGAGAGCATTCTATCCTACTGCATTACAGCTTGGTATGGCAACTGCTCGGCCCAAAATCGCAAGAAACTGCAGAGTGTGGTGAACTCAGCCCAACGCATCACACAAGCTTGCTAGCATCCCATTGATTCTGTATACACCTCCCACTGCCTCAGAAAGGCAGACAGCATTGTCAGAGACCGCTCACACCCAGGCTTTGCCCTCTTCCAGACCATTCCATCTGGCAGAAGATACAGAAGCCTGAAGACCTGCACATCCAGACAGAGGAACAGCTTCTTCCCCACAGCTACCAGACTCCTCAACGACTCTCCCTTGGACTGATCTGTTCCCTATAAGAACACTATTCACGATATCCTATGCTGCTCTTGTTTGGCCCTTGTTTCGCATTGTAACCAATCACTATTTGTTGATGTACCATTGTCAATGTCGATTATTCTTTTGTCTACTATGTACGTACTGTATAGGTTCCCTTGGCCGCAGAAAAATACTTTTCACTGTACTTCGGTACATGTGACAATAAATATCAGTCAATCAATAACTCAAAGGATCATTTTATCCAAGACAGCGGAGGTGGCGGAGGAATTTGTCAAAGAGCAAGGACTTGGACTGAATTGAGGGGATTTGAATGGGACTTTGATGGTAATGGATAGGAAGGGATTGTTTGGGGATGTTTCTATATTTTTGTACACATATTTGATTAACTGGGATTTATTGTTCTATATTGGAGTGTATATGTTGTTGGGTGGAGTGATATAGAACACAGAACATTACAGCGCAGTACAGGCCCTTCGGCCCTCGATGTTGCGCCGACCTGTGAAACCACTCTAAAACCCATCTACACTATTCCGTTATCGTCCATATGTCTATCCAATGACCATTTGAATGCCCTTAGTGTTGGCGAGTCCACTACTGTTGCAGGCAGGGCATTCCATGCCCTTACTACTCTCTGAGTAAAGAACCTACCTCTGACATCTGTCTTATATCCATCTCCCCTCAATTTAAAGGTATGTCCCCTCGTGCTAGACATCACCATCCGAGGAAAAAGGCTCTCACTGTCCACCCTATCCAATCCTCTGATCATCTTGTATGCCTCAATTAAGTCACCTCTTAACCTTCTTCTCTCTAACGAAAACAGCCTCAAGTCCCTCAGCATGTCATACTGGCTCAAATTTCACAGACACTAAATGGGAACAAATCCCAACTGAACAAACAGAAAATACCAACCAGCAAAACACAGGTAGGAATAAAAAGCACCAATCATGAAGTACAAAAGATCAGAAACAGTAGAGTCAGCCCAATTTAGTCAACTGGCAGCAGGATGCCAATGAGGATAATAAATCAGCTACTTAAAAGTAAATTATCCAAGCCCACTGGAATTTAATGGCGGGTCAGGGATTTAACAGGGCTCGAAGAGTCGTGAATGACTCCTGAAGGCTGCCCAGCAAACTCTGTTGGGTATGCCCGTGCCCCCATATTGGGGAGGTCCCTCATTGATGGCCACAGTGCCCGACTGAGGCACCCCGGTATCGTGACGGGACGGCGCCACAGAAAGTCACCCTCTTCCTTTGCCTCCCCAGGACCCCTCCCAATATCGCTGTTGATTTCCTACCTGCAATCCCCATCCTGTTCCATTTACCTGTCCCCAGGAATCCAGCCTCAATCCTCTGGGTAGGCCTTGGAGGTTTACTGGCAGCAGCCAGTTCTTGGGGCAGGTTTCTGCCCTCCAGGGGCCTTAATTGTATGAAAGGTCCAACACTGGCCAGCTAAATGCCAAAGTGTAATTAACTGTATTGCGCCTTCCTGTAGAAGCAATAGGGGGCTCCCACCTGATCTTCAACCGGTGGGCAAAACCTGAAACTAAATTTCACCCAATGTAACACAAAGATATAATACAAGAAAATTATTATGCTTCAGAAGATTTCACGACTCATCATTGTAATTTGAAGAAACTAGAAAGTTACACATACTATCATCCCTCAAAAAAATTTGGTTTGAGGGGTTCAGGGATAAGGGAAGCTGGCAGGTCACCCTGCACAGGCAGGAAAGGGAGGGGGGAGGTGGTCACCCTCAAGTGCCCCCTTTCCACATCAGCACTTTGAGGTGGGACTTCGTCCCAAATGAGGAGCATAAGTCCCGTCTTCAGCCAATATAATGCTCCTCAAAGCATTAAGTGGCTGCCTGGGTTCCTGTGATTGGCAGGAATGTAATAAACCCTGAAAATTCTTGCCCATGATTTCCCAGGAACTGGTCCAAAAAAAATTATTTCAACATCACTTACAAATTTCTGCCCAAAATGTAATGTGTAAACCCACCTCCATGAAAACTTCAACATTGCAATGCCTCTTACCCTTCAAACAGTTTAGTTAATGTAACCATTGCAATGCCACTGGATATTTGCTAGAACAATGAAAAATTCAATCCTTCGTCAAGATTGCTACCCAGTAACTACAGCCTGAATAATTTGAAACATACTTACTTTATCAACATTCATTCTCTTAAATGATGCCTGTAGCAGTTTGAAATTGTGTATGTACTCGTGTTCCAATTTAGCCTGGAATTTTACTTTCTTCAAACTTATACAGCCAGAGAATAACATATCCATGAACTGGCAGTATGCCGCACCTGAAAGATGATGATAAAAATAAATTTGCGTCATGGTACCGTTTAAAACATTTGTCAGAGAATAGGCTAACGACCACACACATTAATTATCCGAATAATTTTCAGCTATACTTGAGGTGATAAACCATATAAATTCCTCAAGAAGTTATTTGGGGGGGGGGGGGGGGGGGGGGGGGGGAGAAACAAGATGTAAGAAGTTGCAATGTTAAGAATTTTAAAGATAACCTACAGTTCTCAGGCTTAAGAGAATTGTTTTTCCCCCATATCAATCTATATCACTTACCTCACTCGGCTCATTCAACATTCATTAGTATATTGTAGTTATTTTAGTTTAACTAATTGCACTTATCACAGATTTACGCAAAAAGTATTAGTTTCAAGTTTTAGTCACAGAACACAATGGACGAAAACAAATCCCATGCATTTAAAATGCAATTTATAGGTTACATTAGTAGTGTGTGAAAAACTAAAATCTCTTTGCAGGGTTAGTTGCAATATTTAAGTCAGTTTCTTGTTGCAGTTACTTCTTTTTGGTCAAAGAAGTTTCACAAAGAAGAACCAACTGTGAAGGACAAACAGATTGCACCCAAAAAGGTACAAAAGTCAGAAGATTACCAAAAAGCTAGTCAAAGTATGAAAGATACTCGCTTAATTAGGAGTTTAACTTGCACCACTGGACTGGAACTGAAATAGAAAAATGAGTTATTTTTCAGCTTTTAGTGGAGCTGATGAAGATCCCTTTCTAGCATGGCTGAAAACAAAAGTGGCATTAAACAATAAAAACACACTGCAATTTGAAATGATGGTCTCCTTGGTGTAGAAATGTTTACTGAGCACTCCAACATCTGATAAAAACGAAAACATGAAAAAGTGGACATGCAATTATACATTTGACTAGCACTGATGCACAAATTATACATTCTTTTAATTTCAATGACAAACATACTGTAGATTCATCCTATCAGAGCGTACTAAAAATATTTCTGGGAATAAATCTACACTGGTGCATTTCTACATGATCAGTTGAAGCTAATTTCATACACATTATTAATTGTCTTCTAATATTTCTATTTTGAATAACCATACTAGTAGTTGGTGAACAGGATCAAGAGTATTGATTTAAAATGCCCAGGAGTTTTCAATAAATTAGGTTATTGGGATAGAATCGGAGATAACATGGTTCTATCACTAACTCCCCATTCGTTCAAGAATGCATCTATTACCAGTTTCAAATAAATATGTGCAAGAGTATTCCAAAGAAGAGAGTTGGTCTATTTTCATTGGCTAGTACAAAGGGAACTATTGTTGTAGAAATTGTAGAAATGAAAAGTCAACCCGGAGATGACAAAAATGGCTTTTGACATCACAACTTTCACTACTAAGCTATAAGAGTATGAAGCAGCCTTGAAGATACTGTGCAGCTCTTGGGATGCTGGAAACACTAAACTCAGGTATGCATGATGTGAAAGTAGGCATCTTCGAGAAGTTTATTGTAGCTAGCCAGTGGTCAAAGTGCCTGAATAACGGAATTAAGATATTCAAGGGACACCTGTAATAGTTACAACTTGAAAACTATTGAAACATATTCAAGCATGGCAGTAGACAATGGACCAGGCCAATACATTGAGCACACCTCAATGTAGCCTGCTACTGGATTGAGGATTTTTATAACCTGATAAAAATTAGTCCAATGCATACGATAACATATGATCCTGATTTGCACTGACCCTTGTGAAAAGACACGCTTGCTTGGAGTACAGTTATTTGTATTGTATTGAGCAGAATAGGATTTTTCATGGACAAGACTCTTCCTGTGTTCATCGATGGGCCGAATGGCCTTCTTTTGCTTCATAGAACTGTATGTTCTATGTTCTAAAAAACACTTGAAAAGTGAAAATTAAGTCAAAAAGTAGCATGTCGCAAATCACCCAAAGTGCAATGAATGCAGCAGGTTCTCTCTATTCAGTAGGTTATTTGAACCTTTGTGAACTCCCTTGGTCGTGATCTGGAAATAATGGTAGGATGAAGAGTGGGGATCCGGAGATCTTTCAAAACTGAAACTTGCAAGCTCCAGTCCATCTTTGCATTGCTATTTGATGGCTGCAATGCCAATAGTCATGCTATTAAAGATGCCAAGGTTTGACCTCATCCTTCCACTGTTTCTTGGCGAAAAACAAAGTGTGACGTCAAAGGAAAACGGTAAGTTCATTAGCTGTTAAGTAACTGCTAATTTACATTACCTATTTTAATTTACTTTCAGTTAAAGGGTGAAAAGGAGACTAAAACCAGCTGGAAATTTAAATTTAAAAATCAAATTAAAAACTAATTAAATTAAATGGTTGGGCAAGGCCAGACAATGGGTTGTGCCTGCATGATGTGGGAGCTAGTGGACCCCATTGTCGTTCCTAGTAAACACATCTGTAGCAAGTATTAGTTGCTTGTGCAATCTCGGCTCAGCGTTGAGGAGCTGGAATCGGAGCTTCAGATGCTGCAACACATCAGGGAGTAGGAGACCTACCTGGACGCTGTGTTGCAGGAGGCAGTCACGCCCCTTAGATTAACTACCTTGAAGAAGTTGGCCAGTGACCAGGGACAGGAGGGTGTGACTATGAGTGACATTTTTTTTGGGGGGGGGGGGGGGAAGAGAGAGAGAGAGAGAGAGAGAGAGAGAGAGAGAGAGAGAGAGAGAGAGAGAGAAAAAAATGTAGTCGTAATCGGGGATAGTATAGTTAGGGGCATTGACACTGTTCTCTGTGACCAGGATCAAGAGTCCCGAAGGTTGTGTTGCTGGTGCTCAGGTTTGGGATATCTCATCTGGGCGGCAGAGGATCTTGGGAGTGGGAGGGTAAAGATCCAGTTGTCATGGTCTATGTCGGTACCAACGACATAGGACATAGAACTCAGCAGTTAGGGACTAAATTGAAAAGCAGAAGCAAAAAGATAATGATCACCGATTACTACCTGAACCATGAGCTAATTGGCACAGGAGTAATAAGATTAAAGGAGGTAAATGCGTGGCTCAAAGGTTGGTGTGGGAGAAATAGGTTTGAATTCATTGGACATTGACACCAGTACTGGGGAAGGAGGGAACTGTTCTGATGGGGCGGTCTTCACCTGAATCATGCTGGGACCAGAGTCCTGGCGAATCACATAACTAGGGCTGTAGATAGGGCTTTAAACTAAATAGTATGGGGGAAAGAGTGTTTATTGTATGAAAAATTAGAAAACCAAAGGAGAAGGTGAGAGTGTAGGTTAATAATGAGAACTTTAAACTAGTAAAAGGGGCCAAGGGCTCATGAGAGGTTAGTAAAGTTTCTAGAACTTTATCAGATCAGAGAGTATAGAAAGTGGCAAGAATCTAACTTCAGGCACAGCAAAAAAAGGACAATTATGAGAATGGGGGTGGTCAACTGAAGCATTATGCATGCAGTATACTTAACAAGGTAAATGAGCTTGTTGCGCACATTAAAATTGGTGGGTACGATGTTGTGGGCATCACAATGACATGGTGCAAGGGGATCCGAGCTGGGATCTAAATATCCAAGGATACGTGTCCCATTGAAAGGACAGATGTTGCATTGTTAGTAAGAAATTAAATCAATAGCAAGAAGTGATATAGGATCAGAAGGCATACAATCTGTGTGGGTAGAGCTGAGGAATCTTAAAGGAAAAATACCCTGATGGAAGTCATGTACAGCCCCCGAGCAGTCTTCAGGATGTGGGGCAGAAAATAAAATCAGCAATTAGAAAAGGCATAGAAGAAAGGCAATATAACGATAATCACGAGGACCTTCAATCGGCAGGTGGACTGGAAAAATAAGGTTGGTAGCGGATTCCAAGAAAAATAATTTATGGAATGTCTACGAAATGTTTTTTTGGAGCAGCTTGTGGTAGAGCCCACTAAGGACAGGCAATTCTGGAGTTGGTGATATGTAATGTGGCAGACTTGATTAGGGAATTTATGGTGAAGGAACTCTTAAGGGGCAGCGCCCACATATGATAGAATTTACGAGGGAAAAACTGGAATCAGATCTAATGGTTTTACAATTAAATAAAAGGTAACTACAAAGATATGAGGGAGCAGCTGACCAGAGTTGATTGGAAAGGGAGACAGTGGTACAGCAATGGCAGGGGATTTGGGGGGTTATTTGGGAGGCACAACAGGAATTCATCTCAACGAGGAGGAAACGTGCTAAGGGGAGGACCAGGCAACAACAGCTGACAAGGGAAGTCAAGGAAAGCATTAAAGCAAAGGAAAGAGCACACATGATGAGGATGTGGGAAGTCAGAGGATTGGGAAGCCCTTGAAAGCAAGCAGAAAACTACTAAGAAAGCAATAAGGGGAGAGTAGATGAAATCTGAGTAAGTTAGCTATTGATATAAAAGAAGATTGCAAGAGTTTTTTTCGATATATAAAAGGTAAGAGAGGCAAGAATGGACATTGGACCACTGAAAAGGAGGCTGGAGAAGTTGTAATGGGGATCAAAGAAATGGCAGAGGAACTGAATAGGTATTTTGCATCAGTCTTCATAGTGGAAGACATCACTGGCATACCAGAACTTCAGGAGAGTCAGGCGGCATAGGTGAGTGCAGTGGCCATTCTTAAGGAGAAGGTGCTGGGGAAGCTGAAAGGCTGGAGGGTGGGTAAATCACCCAGATAGGATGGACTACACCCCAGGGTTCTGAAGGGGATAGCGGAGGAGATTGTGGGGCATTGGTAGTGATCTTTCAGGAATCACTGCAGACAGGGAGGATCCCAGAGGACTGGAAAATGGCTAATGTAACACCCCTGTTTAAGGAGGGAGAGAGGCAGAAGATGGGAAATTATAGGCCAGTTAGCCCGATTTCAAAGTCTATTATTAAGGATGAGATTGCAGTGTCCTGGAAGTGCATGGTAAAATAGGAGAGTCAGCACGGATTCGTCAAGGAGAAGCCATGCATGACAAATCTGTTAGATTTCTTTGAGGAGGTAACAAGGAAGTTAGACAAAAGGACCTGATCTATTTGGATTTCCAAAGTTTTGACATGGTGCCACACAGGAGGCTGCTAAATAAGAGCAGAGCCCAGGGTTTTAGGGGCAAGGTCCGGGCATGGATCGAGGATTGGTTGACTGGCAGAAGGCAGAGAGTGGGGATAAAGGGGTCTTTTTCAGGATGGCAGCCGGTGACTAGTGGTGTTCTGCAGGGGTCAGTGTTGGGACCACAACTATCCACGATATACATTAACGATGTGGAAGGAGGAACTCTGGGTACTGTTCTTAAGTTTGCACATGATATGTAGAGAGATAGGTACTGTTGAGGAAGCAGGGAGGCTGCAGAAGGACTTAGACAGGCTAGGAGAGTGAGCAAAGAAGAAGTGGCAGATGGAATGCAATGTGGAAAAGTGTGAGGTTAGATAGGCATGGACTATTTTCTAAAATGGAAGATGTTTCAGAAATCAGAAGCACAAAGGGACTTCAGGATTCGCTAAAAGTTAACATGCAGGTTCAATTGGCAGTTAGGAAGGCAAGTGCAATGCTAGCATTCACGTTGAGAGGGCTAGAGTACAAGAGCAGAGATGTACTGTTGAGGCTGTATTCGGCTCTGGTCAGACCCCATTTGGGATATCTGAGAGCAGTTTTGGGCCCCGTATCTAAGGAAGGATGTGCTGGCCTTGGGGGGCCCAGAGGAGGTTCACAAGAATGAAGGACTTGTCATATGAGTGGTTGAGGACTCTGGGTCTGTACTCGATGGAGGGGGGGGGATCCTATTGAAACTTACAGAATACTGAGAGGTCTAGATAGAGTGGACTTGGAGAGGATGTTTCCATTAGTAGGAGAAACTAGAACCTGAGGGCACAGGCTTAGACTGAGCCTTTAAAACAGAGATGAAGATGAATTGCTTCAGCCAGAGGGTGGTGAATCTGTGGCACACATTGCCACAGAAGACTATGAAGGCCAAGTCACTTGAGTGTCTTTAAGATAAAGATAAATAGCTTCTTGATTAATAAGGGCATCGGGGGTTTTGGGGAGAAGGCAGGAGAATGGGGATGAGAAACATACCAGCCATGATTGAATGGTGGAACAGACTCGATGGGTCGTTTGGCTTAATTCTGCTCCTATATCTTATGGGTTCAGCACCATTTCAGGTGGTATCCACAGGATTAATTTTGGCAACACAGAATTTCTCCAGAAGGGATATGAACACCCAATTATCTTGCAACTAGAGGAATTGATGAAGATGAAACCCCTCTCTGTGAACTCTCCACATTAAGGTGGGGCATCAAGACTATTTTCATTGCTGCACACATTAAGGGCAGATGTCATTAGTGTGGACTGGGAATGTGGAGAAAGGCTGGTGAAAATACTCAGCAAAAAACTCATATATATTAGTTTATAATATTACAGCAACAATTGGAGCATACCTCCTCCCAGTACTAGTCAGCACCAAGGAACTTTCTGACATATTCTGAAACCTCACCAGAACAGATAACGGACTGCCTCTTGACACCACTGGAGCCTGGCACTGTTGGCATGATGAGTTAATTTTCTTGAGGAACTGCACCACTGCTGGGAACAGCATCTGCAGACAAGAGCACCTTGTTGAGGCAGGAGTGCTTTGAGAAAGAATTTTATCCATGGCAATATTTATTTCTACCCCCACCACTTCTCAACTTTTTCTTGCTATGCTGGGGCAGACATTGCAATATTCCCTGGCAATTATGGCAAAGAACCTAAACCACAGGGGACACGATTAAGGTGCCATGTTTTGCTAAATATTTGTCTCATGCACCATGCCTTCCTGCATTAATTGTTATCTGGACAGATTCATTTACAGTTGGAATATTTGCACCACTGGAAGTTTAGTTCATTTGACATGGCAATGGTCCTTGGAACTGGTATTACCATAATTTTTTAAAATGTTATTTTATGAATTGTGATATGGACATCACTAGCTACCCTTACGAAGGCAGTGTTAGCCTCCTTCTTGAAGCGTTGCAGTCAGTGTCGTGAAGGCAATCACAATGAAGGTAGGGAGTTCCAGGATTGGTCAGGATTTTGACTGAATGACATTGAAGGAACAGGGAAATATTTCAAAAAATCAGGATAGTGTGTGACTTGAAGTAGAATACCACATCAACTAAAGTACAACTTGTTTGCGTCGCATAGATAAACAGATTTAAACATTGATAACAGTACCAAAACAATTAGAAAATAATTACATTTTTTTATGTAAGGAGTTGTAAAATGAACATTTTATTATATTTTACAGAGGATTTGGACAGCATCACAGACTTGCGAATTACACAAATTCATTCCTCGTCCACATGTATCATGAGAGTGAGATACCGTAGGAAGGATATCCATGCACACATGTTGGAAAAATCTTTAAGGGCTCTCATTCTGTTACATGGACTCATCCTTTGCCCGTTTAATGCCACCAATGCCTAAACGATAGCTTTATTGAAAAAAATTAATGAGGCTAGCTTTCAACTTTAATGGGGTGAAAAATTGGCAGGCTTAAATTGGTTACCTGTTACGCACCATGCCTGATTTTTCTTTCCACGGAAGTTAATGGAAAGGACAATTAAGTTGGCTTGTGGCCAACTGATTCTATACAGCCAGATTCAGGCCCCTGCCAAAGTTGGAAGTTATCTACAATGGACCTCAGGCTGACATTCTTCAGCTTTTCCTGAAGCTAAAAGCAAAAGCCCTAATACTGGTGTCACTGAAGGACGTGTTCTATACATTTATGATGAAGCAGCAGTGTTAGTTCAAACCAAAATTCTGTTTTTGAGGATAATTTTGCTGCAGCTTGTTTTTCTGCTTATTCACATATGTCTCGCCACACGTCTCGTATCAAGGTTGGCTAGTTCTGGAATAGTAAGAAGTCTTACAACACCAGGTTAAAGTCCAACAAGTTTGTTTCCAATCATGAGCTTTCGGAGCACTGCTCCTTCCTCAGGTGAATCACATTCCCACCCCAATTCAATGTTGGCATCTCCACATCAGTTCTGGAATAGACAGTGGAGGACATGTTGTGAGTCAGTCATTCGTGTCTCTCTCACCCACTACCCGAGCAAATACCCTCCTGCCTCACACACCACCCATCAACTGCAAAAAGCACCCATCAACTGCAAAAAGGAGTTTGAATCGTCCTTCATAAATATCAGTTGGTGAAAATTCCTTAGTCAATACATCATTGTAGTTTTCAGTACTCTTATAAAAATGACATAAAAGCCATTGAAAAAAAACATACATTCACCAGGAGAATAGCGGGGATGAGAACTGGGAGCAATGAGGAGACATCGAGGCCATTTCCATAGGAACAAAAACAAAGGAGATTTAATTAAGGTTTTTAGAATTTTGAATGATTTGACCAAGTAAACAGGTAAATTCATTTGAAAATACCACCATCAAAATATTCAGCTGATCAGAGAACAGCAGCATGTATTTGACTAATTCTGCCAAAATAGTGGGCAGGGGAATGTCTATGGATGTTATTTATAGGTATTTCCAGAAGTAATAAAGCCCTTCAAAAGAGACCATTGAAAGTTGTAGTCCATGGAATTATTGACCTCGTTAGGAAATTACCTGTGTGGTAGGAAACAAAAAGTAGTAATAATGGGCAGATAATCTAATTGGAAATACATGACTTTTGGTGTTTTGTAAGGATCCCTGTTGGTGGCTCAACTATTCACTGTATTTAATAACAAATTAGATGATGGAAATAGAAAGGTGAATATCAAAACATGTCGCTGACACACAAGACAAGCAGCATTATAAGCAGTGTAAATAATAAGGAAAACAAATGGAATGTTGGCATTTATCGCAAAAGGAATAGAGTATAAAAGGTAAGGAAGTGTTGTTGCAACTATACAAGGCATTGGAAAGACCGCACCTGGAGCATTGTACACAGTTCTGGTCCCCTTATTTGGGGAAAGGTGGAGTGGCACTGGAGGCAGTTCAGAGGAAGTTCACTAGATTGATTCCAGAGATGAGGGTAATGAGGAGAGATTGAACAGTTTAGGCCTATGCTCTCTGGAGTTTAGAAGAATGAAGGGAGATCAAATTGAGGTATACAAAATGCTAAACGGTATGGATAAGGTAGACGTGGAGCAGATGCTTCCTCTTGTGGGGCATTCTAAAACAAGAGGTCATAACCTTAGAATAAAAGGTAGCAAATTTAAAACAGATTTGAGAAACTACTTATCCCAAAGCATTGTGAATCTGTGAAATTTGTTACCCCAGAGTAATAATAATATCACTTGTCACAAGTAGACTTCAATGAAGTTACTGTGAAAAGCCCCTCGTCGCCACATTCCGGCACCTGTTCGGGGAGGCCGGTACGGGAATTGAATCCGCACTGCTGGCTTTGTTCTGCATTACACGCCAGCTATTTAGCCCATTGTGCTAAACCAGCCCCAGAGTGCGGTGGATGCAGGGACAGTGAACAAATTTGAGGAGTTGGACCGATATTTAATTGGTAATGGGTTGCAGGGTTATGGAGAACGGGCAGGACACTGGAGTGAGGCCATGATGGGATCAGCCATGACCACATTGAAAGTGTTTAGGCTTGGGAGGCTAAATTGCCTACTCCTGCTCCTAGGTCATGTGTTCTAGAGAGAAGATGCTCTGGCTGATTTTCCAATCCAGTTCTTGGTCTGTAGTATTGTAGGTAACAGACGAGGAACGTATCAGCCACGATTGAATGGCGGAGCAGACTCGATGGACCAAATGGCCTAATTCTGCTCCTATATCTTATGAACTGATGGAAATGGAAGAATAAAATAATTTTTAAAATAAAATAAGTGGGCAAAATTGTGACAAATGGATTTCATCATGGGTAAATATGTTGGTCATTCACTGTGGACTAAAAGAATAGAGCAAGGTATTTTTGAAATGGTAAAAAGCAAGGAACAGTGTCCAAAGAAACTTCAGGAGTCCAGATATATAGAACATTAAATATCATGAATCGGTTCACCAAATAATCAAAAAGACTAATTGGGAATGTTCCCTTTACAGCCTATATAGCCTATCTAATTAATAATCTTTATTGTCACAAGTGGACTTACATTAACATTGCAATGAAGTTACTGTGAAAAGCCGCTAGTCGCCACACTACAGTGCCTGTTCGTGTACACAGAGGGAGAATTCAGAATGTCGAAATTACCAAACAGCACGTTTTTGGGACTTGTAGGAGCAATCCGGAGCACCCAGAGGAAACCCACACAGACATGGGGAAAACGTGAAGACTCCACAGAGAGTGGCCCAAGCCGGGAATCGAACCTGGGACCCTGGAGCTGTGGAGCAACAGTGCTATCTAGAGGACTAAATAGAAAGGGGTAGATGTCATACTCCCTCTCTACAAAGTCCTATACAACAACCACACCTGGAGTTTTTTTTTTTTTGAAAAGCATTGTTATTCCAATTTTCAACATTTTAGAAAAATATACCAACATATAACCCCGTCCCTTTTAAAAAAAAACAAGTCAACGGTAACCAACTCTCCAAAGTGCAGAATAAACAAACCCCAAATCTTGTGGAACCCATCACGCCCCTTTAGGTAAATATCACCGTATCCTGGGCTAAGACTCCAATAGGTTCCCCCGCCATGTCAAGGCACAGGGTGGAGAAGCTGACCTCCACCCCAACAGGACCCACCTGCAGGCAATCAGTGAGGTGAAGGCTAAAACATCTGCCCCTCACCCATCTGCAACTCCGGCTGGTTTAATACCTGCTGGCAGCAGCTGAAAGAGTTAATTACGTAAGGAAAGTAGCTTGAACCTGGGCTGATAGTCCCTTTGTTCAGAATATACATTCAGACACTATTTGTGCAACCAGCACGGAGTGTGGCTTCGGACAGAGTTTGTTGAGAAGAGGGAGTTTAGTGAAGAGGGAGTTTGGTCAAGAGGGAAGGGCTTTTTCGCCCCGAGGAATTGGTTTCTGCTGCACTACAGGGAAGGTGGTGAGCAGTTGGTGAGTATCTGGTGAATATGCGATGGGTCAAGGTCTATTTTCCAACGGTTTAAAATAGTACAGGGATTTGTGATCAGATTAATAATTGAATAAAATAATTAGGTAATTAAGTAATTGGTTAAAGCTCATAGGTATGGCAGGACAGCTGATATGTGAAGGCTGGAGCATGTGGCAGCTCATGGATACTGATGTTATTCAGGGCCGGCACACCTGCACAAGTGTCAGCGACTTGAGAAGCTTCGGCTCAGTTATTCAGTTGGGAGGCTGAGCTGTGGACACTGCAACACATCAGGGAGCGACAGATTAGCCTGGATGCTTTGTTTCAGAAGACAGTCACACCCCATAAAATAGAATATTCTGGTTTGGAAGGAGGTCGGGGGGGGGGGGGGGGTGGGTGTAACTGCAGCTGAGGCAGGTAAGAGGACCGAGAGGGCAGGACAGCAGGAGTCTCAGCCTCTAATTGTCCAATAGGTTTGAGGTTCTCTCTTAGCTTGTTTGGATAAGAATGGGGCTGCAGGGTGGATGAGCAGACCATTCATAGCACTGTGGTACAGGATGCCATTAAAGTGGCGGGAGGGGGGCACACAAAATATTGTGATAGCACGGGACAGTAGTGATGAGGATTGACACTTTTCTCTGCAGCAAGAAGCTAAAGTCGAGACTGCTGTGTTACCTGCTTGGTGCCAGGGTTTGGAACATCTGTTCCTGGCTGGAGAGGAACTCGCAGTGGGAGTAGAATCATCCTGTTGTTGTTGTCCATGAAGGTACCAACGACAGAGGTAGAATGAGGAAATACATTCTGCATGGGTTCTGTATAGAGTTTAAGCAGTTAGACACTAAATTAAACAACAGAACCGTCAAGGTTATAATCTCTGGATTATTACCCGAGCCCTGTGAAAATTGGCATATGTTACATAAAATTAGACAGATGAATGAATACGTGGCTCAAAGAAGAGTGTTGACGAAGTTGATTTTGGTTCATTGGATACCAGCATCAGTATTGGGGAAAATGGGGGCTATACCATTTGGATAGCCTGCATCTGACTAATGCTGGGACCAGTGTTCTTGTAAACTGCATAACTGGGAAGTAGAGGGGGCTTTAAACTAAGTAGGGGTGGTTGGGTGATTCTGGAGAGAGAATACGTATGCTTACAAAACAAAAGGATATGGCAGCATTGCAAGACAACTATTTAGGTAATGATACCCAGGGTATGACAGGAGGGACAGAGTGTACCACATAAAAAATCCCCAGCAGCAAATAGAGTCAATGGGGGGAAACAACAATAAAAAGGTGAAATCAATGGCTTTTTACTTAAATGCAGCTAGTATTCAACACAAAATAAATGAGTTAATAGAATAGCACAAATGGAGGTTAATCGGTATTTCTTACAGCCATTACAATGTTGTGGTTACAAGGAGTTCAAAGCTGGGAGCTAAATATTCAAGGGTATGTGACTTACCATAAGGAAAAGCAGGAAGGAAAGGATGTTGGAGTAGCTTTATTAGTAAATGAAATGAAATGAAAAATCGATTATTGTCACAAGTAGGCTTCAATGAAGTTACTGTGAAAAGCCCCTAGTCGCCACATTCCGGCGCCTGTTCGGGGAGGCTGTTACGGGAATTGAACCGTGCTGCTGGCCTGCCTTGGTCTGCATTCAAAGCCAGCGATTTAGCCCGGTGCTAAACAGTCCCTAGTACGGGACAAAATAAGTACAATAGCAAGAAATTATCTTCAATCAGAAAATGTAGAATCCATAAGGGTGGAGTAAGAAATAACAAGGGGAAGACGACACTGGTGTGAGTAGTCTGGAGGTCCCATAACTGTCATAGAGAATAAAGCAGGAGATAATCACGGCATGTACAAAAGCAGTACATTAATCATGGGTAACTTAAATCTTCACGTGGATTGCGAAAATCAAAAATTGGCAGAGGTAGCCATGAGTGTATTTGGGGCGGTTTGCTGGAACAACATGTTTTTTAAAAAAATATATATTTATTAAATTTTTTTAACACAATATTTCTCCCTTACAAATAACCCGCCCCCGTAACAAAATAACGGGAAATCGCGCAGTGCAAGATATATACATGGCAAAATGATATATTTACATGGCTTTGTACACTGGCTCTCCCCCATACGTGCCAGTTTCCCCAACCCTTCATGTTATCTCTTGCTCATCCACCCTCCCAGGCAGTCCCCCCGCCCCCCCCACAGGTTGCTGCTGCTGCTGACCAACCTTCCTCAAACGCTCTGCGAGATAGTCTAGGAACGGTTGCCACCGCCTGTAGAACCCCTACGCAGACCCTCTCAAGGCGAACTTAATCCTCTCCAACTTTATGAACCCAGTCATATCGTTTATCCAGGCCTCCACACTGGGGGCTTCGCCTCCTTCCACATTAGCAAGATCCTTCGCCGGGCTACTAGGGACGCAAAGGCCAGAATGCCGGCCTCTTTCGCCTCCTGCACTCACGGCTCGTCCACTGCTCCAAATATTGCCAGCCCCCAGCTTGGCTTGACCTGGACTTTCACCACCGGAGATATTGCTCCCACCACTCCTCTCCAGAACCCCTCCAGTGCCGGGCATGACCAAAACATATGGACATGGTTCGCCGGGCTTTCTGAGCACCTTCCACATCTGTCCTCTACCCCAAAGAACCTGCTCAACCTCACCCCGTCAGGTGAGCTCTGTGAACCATCTAAATTGTACCAGGCTGAGCCTGGCATACGAGGAGGAGGAATTAACCCTACCTAGGGCATCCGCCCACAGACCTTCCTCGATCTCCTCCCCCAGCTCCTCCTCCCATTTATCCTTAAACTCTTCTACCAGCGCTTCCCCTTCTTCTTTCATCTCCTGGTGTATTTCTGACACCTTGCCTTCCCCGACCCATATACCGGAGATCACCCTATCTTGAATTTCTTGTGCCGGGAGCAACGGGAATTCCCTCACCTGTCGCCTCACAAAAGCCCTCACCTGCATATATCTAAAGGCATTTCCCGGGGGTAACTCAAACTTCTCCTCCAGTGCCCCTAGGCTTGCAAACGTTCCGTCAATGAACAGGCCCCCATTCTTCTGATCCTCGCCCGATGCCAGCTCTGGAACCCCCCGTCCATCTTCCCCGGGACAAACCGATGGTTACCCCTGATCGGGGACCACACCGATGCTCCCATTGCACCCCTGTGCCGTCTCCACTGGCCCCAGATCCTTAGCGTTGCCGCCACCACCGGGCTCGTGGTATACTTTGTCGGCGAGAGCGGCAGCGGTGCCGTCACCAACGCCCCCAGGCTCGTTCCTTTACAGGACACCATCCCCATCCTCTTCCATGCCGCCCCCTCTCCCTCCATAACCCACTTGCGGATCATCGCCACATTTGCTGCCCAGTAGTAGCTCCCCAGGTTTGGCAGCGCCAACCCTCCTCGTTCCAGGAACCCTCTCCTTACCCTCGGGGTCTTATTCGCCCACACAAACCCCATAATACTCCTGCCTACTCTCTTAAAAAAGGCCTTAGTGATCACGATGGGAAGGCACTGAAACACAAACAGAAACCTCGGAAGGACCACCATTTTGACCGACTGCACTCTACTCGCCAGCGAGAGCGGTAACATGTCCCATCTTTTGAAATCCTCCTCTCTGGAACAACATGTTGTGGATCCAACTAGGGATCGGGCTATTTTAGATCTGGAAATCTTTAATGAGGTAGGTTTAATGAACTATCGCAGAGTAAAAGATCCCCTAGGAAACAGAGACCATAACATGATAGAATTTAGTATTCAGTTTGAGAGTAAGAACCTGGGTCAGAAACAATTCTGCTTAACTTAACCGAGGGTAATTACAAAGGTAGGAGGGCAGAGTTGGCTGGAGTGGACTGAGAAAGGGGTTTAGCAGAAAAGGCAGCTCAACAGCAATAGCAGACATTTATGAAAATAGTTCATGACTCACAGCAAAGATATATCCATCGGTCAGGAGATACAGAAGTCTGAGAACACGCACGAACAGACTCAAAAACAGCTTCTTCCCCAGTGTCACCAGGCTCCTAAATGACCCTCTTATGGACTGATTTCATTAACACTACACCCTGTATTCTTCATCCGATGCCAGTGCTTATGTAGTTACATTGTATATGTTGTGTTGCCCTATTATGTATTCTCTTTTATTCCCTTTTCTTCTCATGTACTTAATGATCTGATGAGCTGCTCGCAGAAAAATACTTTTCACTGTACCTCGGTACACGTGACAATAAACAAATCCAATCCAATCCAATCCAATGAGGAGGAAGGATTCTAGAAAGGGGTAAAATCAACCATAGTTAACCAAGGAAATTCAGGATAGTATTAAACTGAAAGAAAAAACATACAATGCGGCAAATGTTACTGGTAAGACAGGGGGTTGGGAAAGTTTTAAAAACCAACAGATGATCAAAAAAAACGGAGGGAGAAGATAAGCTAGCAAGCAATATAAAAAAGGAAGAGAGAGGCCAAAGCGAACAAGGGCTCCTTAGAGAATGAGACTGGGGAAAGATTAATGGGTAACCAGTAAAGGGCAGAGGAGTTAAATAAATACTTTGCGTTAGTCTTCATGGGAGAAGACACTAATAGCATTCCAAATATACCAAATAATCAAGGGGCAAAGGACGGGGAGGTGAAGGAAATAAGTACAATAATGATCACTAGGAAAAAAAAGTACTCGGGAATCAAATGGGGCTAAGGTCATTAAGTCTCCTAGGTCTGATGGGTTGCACCCTAGAATATTAAAGGAAGGAACTAAAGAGATAGTAGATAAACTGGTAGTAATCTTTCAAGAATTTCTAAATTCTAGAAAAGCCACAGAGGATTGGAAAACTGCCAAAGTAACACCCTTATTCATAAAGGGTGGGAGACCAAAAATAGGTAACTACAGGCCAGTCAGCTTAACGTCTGTCACTGGGAAAATTTACATAAGATAGTCAAACAGAGTCAGCATGGCTTAATAAAGGGAAAATCATGCCTGACAAATTTATTAGAAGTCTTTGTGGTAATGCGCAGGATAGATAAAGGAGAGCCAGAAGATGTACGTACTTGGATGTCCAGAAAGCATTTTATAAGGTACTGTACAAAAGGCTACTTCCATGAGATAGGTGCCCATGGTGTTGGGGTAGCATATGAGCAAGAACAGAGAATTGACTACCTAATAGAAGGCAGAGAGTTGGGATAAGAGGGAGATTTTCAGGGTAGCAACCTGGAACTAGGAGTGGAGTGCCTCAGGGATCAGTGCTGGAGCCACAATATATAATTAATGATTTGGATGAAGGAAGTCAATGCCCTCTTGCCAAGTTTGCGGACAACACAATAATAGGTGGGAAGGTAAGTGGTGAAGATGACCAGAGTATACAGAGGGATATAGACAGGCTAAGGAAGTGGGACAAAACTTGGCAGATGGAATATAATATAGGAAAATGTTATGCACTTTGGTAGAAACAATAAAGGGGCTGAATATTATTTAAATGGAGAAAGTCTACATAAAGCTGCATGGAGCTTTGGGGGTCCTGGAGCATAAAAATCACAAAACGCTAACATGAGCTTCAGCAGGTAATAGGGAAGGTAGATGGAATGTTCGTCTTTATTTCAAAGGGAAATATAAAAATAGGGAAGTCCTGTTAAAACTGTACAAGGTATTAGTTGGACAACATCTGAAATACTGTGAACAATTTTGGACCCCTTATCGAAGGAAAGATACCCCGGAAGGGTTGATAAGTACACTTGTCATTAAAGATCCTCTTAGAAGGAGCGATCACAGCATGCTAGAATTTCAAATTGAGATTGAGCGAGAGATGGCCCAAGTTGACTGGGCACAGATAATTGAGGATTGGATAGTTGAGGAACAATGGCGGATATTCAGGGAGAATCAAACCAATCAAAGAATATTCCTGAGAGGAAGAGGAATTATAAAAGAGAGAAAAACGTTCCATGGTTAGAACAAAGAACAATACAGCACAGGAACAGGGCCTTCGGTCCACCAAGCCTGTACTGGTCATGATACCAACCTTTGCCAAAACCCTCAGCGCTTCCTTGTGCCTTATCCCCCTATACCCATCCGATCCACAGGTTTTGTCAAGGTGCCTTTTGAATGCCTTTAATGTATCTGCTTCCACAACCTCCCCTGGAAACACGTTCCAGGCACTCACCACCCTCTGCGTAAAGAACGGGCCTCGCACATCTCCTCTAAACTTTGCCCCATGGACCTTAAACCTATGCCCCCTGGTGACTGACCCCTCCATCCTGGGAAAGAGTGCCTGCCCATCCACTCTATCCATGCCCCTCATAATCTTGTAGGCCTCTATTAGATCACCCCTCAACCTCTGTCGTTCGAATGAAAACAATCCGCGTCTATTCAGCCTCTCCACATAGCTAGCACCATCCAGATCAGGCAACATCCTGGTAAACCTCCTCTGCACCCTCTCAAAAGCCTCCACATCCTTCTGGTAATGTGGCAACTAGAATTGCGCGCAATATGCCAAGTGCGGCTGTACCAAGGTTCTATACAACTGTAACATGACTTGCCAGTTTTTATACTCGTTGCCGCGTCCAATGAAGGCAAGCATTCCATATGCTTTCTTGACTACCGTGTCCACTTGTGTTGCCACCTTCGAAGAGCTGTGGACCTGTATGCCCAGATCTCTGACTTTCTATATTCCAAAGAGTTTTGCCATACAGTATATTTTCCCTCTATGTCAGATGTACCAAAATGCATTACCTCACATTTGTCCGGATTAAACTCCATTTGCCATTTCTCTGCCCAAGTGTCCAACATATCTAGGTCCTGCTGTATCCTCGGACAATCCTCAACACTATCTGCCACTCCACTAACCTTGGTGTCATCCGCGAACTTACTAATCAGACCAGCAACATTTTCCTCCAAATTGTTTATGTACACTACAAAGAACAGAGGACCCAGCACAGATCCTTGTGGAACGCCACTAGTCACAACCTTCCATTCAGAAAAACACCCTTCTACTGCTATCCTCTACCTTCTGTGACCGAGCCAATTCCGTATCCATCTTACCACCTCACATCTGATCCCGTGTGACTTCACCTTTTGTACCAGTTGTTGCTAACTTTTGGTTGGTTCAATTGGCTCTGTTTTATAACCTTTGCTCTCGAGTCGCCAGGTATCTTTATGATACCGCCACGAGGTTCAAGTTCAAGTAATGATCAATAACTCAATACACCAATTAGTAAGATTCAAATCAAAGCACATTTATTATACACAGTAATCGCTACTCATGCATAAATTCTACTTCTAAGCTACTTCTACAACTAACAGGTCTATACTTAGCTTCGGACTGGCCCACCAGGTCAGGGGAACAAATGGCCTTTCGTTCGGGTTCTGAGTCTGCGGGATTCAAAGTTGGTACGGACTGGTAGCTAGGAGCGCCTATCTCGTAGCGAGCGTTGACTTAAGACGTACGGGCTCTTGGCGGCAGCTGAACTGGTCACTGTCAAGGATTGGTTCGCGTTGCTGAGTGACCCGGTCAAGGAGGACGATTTGAACTTGGGGGCTTAACTTTATAGTCCCCCGGGCTTCGCACCTTTCGGTCCAAGTGATTGGACTTGGTTCCAATCGCTTGGTTCGATTTCTCCAATACTGGAGCGGCTCCCTGATCGATGGGCGGTCTTGAGGTGTCGGTTAACCTCTTTTGTTTTGGCTCCTGCTGGCGCCGAGGAGTCTGGCTTGGCCTTGTTTATCCCAAATGTTTTGATTGTTCCCGGGGATCGCTCATTAGTATGTAGATGGCTGCTACATTATTATGCAGATGGCTGCTTGTATCAATGCTGTCTGGGCTTTTGCAGAGTTTAATACACAGTAAACTTGCACCTGCTAGTTTCTGCCTGTGTTGGCTGAATTTCCCTTCAGCCTTTGCTGTTCTCCATTTTATGTCGGGAGTTGGCCAACCCAGGTGGCTACACAGTCTACCATGAGGCACCTTGTCAAAGGCTTTATTGAGATAAAAGATAATAAGGCAGATACGTCTCCTGGGCCGGATGGGATTTACCTCAGAATACCGAGGGAATCAAGGGAGGAAATTGCTGGCGCTTTGACTGACATGGTACTGCTGTTTAAGAAAGGTAGCATGGATAATCCTGGAAACTGCAGGCCGGTGAGCCTCATGTGGGTAGTAGGTAAATTATTGGAGAGAATTCTCGGGGACAGGATTTATACCCATTTGGAAACAAATGGACTCGTTAGTGAAAGACAGCATGGTTTTGTGAAGTGTAGGTCGTGCATCGCTAACACGATTGAGTTTTTGAGGAGGTGGCAAAGATGATTGATGAGAGGAGAGCAGTGGATGTTGGTTACATGTTCCATTCCATCCACGTAACCAACATCCACTGCTCTCCTCTCATCAATCATCTTTGCCACCTCCTCAAAAACTCAATCAAGTTAGCGATGCACGACCTACACTTCACAAAACCATGCTGTCTTTCACTAACGAGTCCATTTGTTTCCAAATGGGTATAAATCCTGTCCCCGAGAATTCTCTCCAATAATTTACCTACTACCCACATGAGGCTCACCGACCTGCAGTTTCCAGGATTATCCATGCTACCTTTCTTAAACAGCAGTACCACGTCAGTCAAAGCGCCAGCAATTTCCTCCCTTGATTCCCTCAGTATTCTGAGGTAAATCCCATCCGGCCCAGGAGACGTATCTGCCTTATTATCTTTTAAAAGACCCAATACCTCCTCCTTGTCGGTATTAACATGATCCAGACTGTCCACACCCTTTCCAAGAATCATCTTCCACAAAGTCCTTTTCTTTGGTGAACACTGATGCAAAGTACTCATTTAGTACCTCACCCATTTCCTCTGGCTCAACACACAGATTCCCCCTACTGTCCTTAAGTGGTCCAATCCTTTCCCTGGCCACCCTCTTGCTTTTTACATATGAATAAAAAGCTTTGGGATTCACCTTAATCCTACTTGCCAAGGACTTTTCATGACCCCCTCCTAGCCCTCCTAATTTCCCGCGTAAGTACCTTCCTACTTTCTTTATATTCCTCAAGGGTTTCGACTGTCCCCACCCTTTGACCGTACAAAAGTCTCCTTTTATTTTATTTTTTTTTAAATTTAGAGTACCCAATTTTTTTTTCCAATTAAGGGGCAATTTAGCGTGGCCAATCCACTTAGCCTGCACATCTTTGGGTTGTGAGGGCGAAACCCACGCAAACACGGGGAGAATGTGCAAACTCCGCACAGAGTGACCCAGAGCAGGGATCGAACCTGGGACCTCAGCGCCGTGAGGCAGCAGTGCTACCCACTGCGCCACCGTGCTGCCCCTGCTTTTACTTTTTGACGAGGATCATAATATCCCTCGCTATCCAAGGCTCCCAAAACTTCCCATACTTAACCTTCGTTCTCTCAGGAACGTGACTTTCCTGAATCCTAATCAATGTCGCTTGAAAGACTCCCACGTGTCCAATGTTGATTTACCATACAACAGCCACACCCAATCCTGTCTAATGTTATCGTAATTTGCCTTTCCCCAGTTTAGCACCTTAACGCGAGGGTTACTCTCAGACCTATCCAAAAGTACCCCAAAACGTACGGAATTGTGGTCACTACTCCCAAAACTTCAACCACCTATACAGGCTCATTTCCCCAATACCAGATCCAGTACTGCCCCTTCCCTAGTTGGACTATCTACATATTGCATCAAGAAGCCTTCCTGGATACACCTTAAAAACTCTGCCCATCCAAACCCCTAGCACTAAGTGAGTCCCAGTCAATATAGGGGAAATTAAATCCCCCAAGGCTAAACAAGGAAGTCAAGGAAGAAGAAGACAAAAACTAGGGCATACCATACTGCAAAAGCTAGTGGTGAGCTGGAGGATTGGGATAACATTAAGGTTCAGCAAAAAGCTGGAGGATTGGGATAACATTAAGGTTCAGCAAAAGGCTACTAAAAATAAAATCAAAAGAGCCAAGATGAACTACGAAAGGAAACAAGCAGAAAACACAAACACTGATACCAAAAGCTTCTGCGAGTATATAAAGAGGAGGAGACTAGCTCAAGTAAATGTTGGCCCTCAAAAGGACGATACTAGTGAGGAAATAATGAGGAACACAGAGACGGCGGAGGCACTGAACCAATTATTTTGCCTGTCTTCACGGTCGAAGATTATAAAAAATTTCCAAAACTAGTTAATGCAGAGCCACTTGGTCCAATAAACATCACTAGGGAGATGATATTGAATAAACTGATGGGAAAAAGGCAAATAAGTCTCCGGGATCTGATGGCCTGCACTCTAGGGTATTAAGGGAGGTGGCAGCAGAGATAGTGGATTGGTTATGATATTTCAGAATTCCCTGGATTCTGGAGGGTCCCGGTGGATTGGAACCACTGATATGATGCCCGTATTCAAAAAGTTAGGGGCAAAATGTAGGAAACTATAGACCAGTTAGCTGGACCTCAATGGTGGGGAAGTTGCTGGAATCAATCACTAAGGAGGAAATGACTGAATTTTTGGAAAGACAAAGCTCAATCCACCATTGACAGCATGGCTTTATGAAGGGTAAGTCATGCTTGGCAAACTTGCTTGAATTCTTGGAGGACGTAACCAGCAAGGTAGACAATGGGGAACCTGTGGATGTGGTATACCTAGACTTCCAGAAGGCGTTTGACAGGGTGCTGCATAAAAGACTGATCAAGAAGGTGAGATCGCAGGGGATTGGGGTAGAGTACTAGATTGGATTGAGGATTAGTTGACTGAAAGAAAGCAGAGGGTTGGGACAAATGGGTCCTTCTCTGGCTGGCAAACAGTCACTAGCGGGGTGCCGCAGGGGTCAGACCTCGGACCTCAACTGTTTATAATCTTTATAAATGATCTGCAAGCAGGGGCAGAGTATAACAAACAAAATTTGCAGATGATACTAAAATAGGCAGGAAAGCAGGCAGTAGAGAGGAGATACAAATTTAACAGATGGATATAGACAGGTTAGGAGATTGGGCCAAATTACGGCAGATGGAGTTTAATGTAGATAAGGTTAGGCCGAAAAAATAGAAAGGCAAGTTATTATCTGAATGGAAAACAATTCAAAATGCGTCTGGACAGAAGGATCTGGGTGTCTTTGTTCATGAATCGCAGAAAGTCAGTATGGAGGTACAACACGTAATTAAAAGGGCAAATAAAATGTCAGCATTTAGTGCAAAAGGACTGGGGTATAAAAGTAGAAAAGTGTTGTCGCAATTGTATAGAGTGTTGGTGAGACCACATCTGGAGTAGTGTGTCCAGTTTTGGTCTCCTTATTTGAGGAGGATGTGATGGCATTGGAGGCAGTTCAGAGGAGGTTCACCAGATTGATTCCGGGGATGAAAAGGTTGGTGTATGAGGAGAGATTAAACAGTTTGGGTTTATACTCGCTGGAACTTAGAAGGATGAGAGGGGATCTGATTGAGGTATAAAATACTAAATGGGATTAACAAAGTAAACGTAGACCAAATGTTACCCTAGTGCGGCAATCTAGAACGAGAGGTCATAGATGTAGGTTGAGAAACAAGGGATTAGTTAAGAAGGGGAAAATAGAGTACAAGAGTGAGCTTGCAAGGGAACATAAAAATTGACTGCTAAAGTTTAAATAAGTTTGTGAAGAGGAAAGGATTGGTGAAGAAATATGTAGGTTCCTTAGTCAGGAACAGGTGAATTTGTAATGGGGAATAAAGAAATGGCTGACCAAATAAATACATACTTTTGGATCGGTCTTCACAAAAGGAGGACAAAATTAACATTCCAGAAATGTTGAGGAACACAGGGTTTAGGGAGAGGGAGGAACTGAAGAAGATCAGTATTCGTAGGGAAAGGCTATTAGGGAAATTGATGGGATGAAGGCTAATAAACTCCAAGGCCTGATAATTTACATCCCAGAGTACTTAAGGAAGTGACCCAAGAAATAATGGATGCATTGGTGGTCATCTTCCAAGATTCTATAGACTCTGGAACAGTTCCCACTGATTGAAGGACAGCTAACCCCTACTAATTAAAAAGGGAGGAACAGAGAAAACAGGGAATTATAGACCAGTCAGCTTAACATCAGTAATGTGGAATATTCTAGAATCCATTATCAAAGATTTGACTGCAGAGTACTTGGAAACCACCGGTAGGATCGGACAGAGTCAGCATGGACTCATGAAAGGGAAATCATTCCTGACTGGAATTCTTCAAAGATGTAGCTGGCGGAGTTGAAGAGGAACCTATGGATGTGGTTTATTTGGACTTTCAGAGGGCGTTCAATAAAGTCCCACCTAAGAGGTTAGTGTGCAAAATTAAAGTGCACGGGATTAGGGGTAGTATATTGAAATGGATAGAAAACTGGTTTGCAGACAGGAAACAAAGAGGAGCAATAAATGTGTTTCTTTCCAAATAGCAGGCAGTGACTAATGGGGTACTGCAGGGATCGGTGCTGGGACTCCAGCTATTCACAAAATACGTTAATGATTTAGATGAGGGGACAAAATGTAATATCTCCAAAATTGCAGGTGACACAAAGCTGTGTGTGTGTGTGTGTGTGTGTGTGTGTGTGGGGGGGGGGGGGGGGGGGGGGGGGGGGGGAGGAGAGCAGTAAGGAGGAGGCAAAGATCCTTCAGTGTCATTTGAACAAGTTGAGTGAGTGGGCAATGAATGGTAGATGCAGTATAATTTGGAGAAACCCAAGGTTATTCATTTCAGTGGCAAAAACAGGAAGGCAGATTATCTGTATGGGCATAAATTAGGAGAGGAGAATGTGCACCCAGACCAGAGTATCCTTGTATACTAGTTGTTGAAGAAGAGCATGCAGGTACAGTAGGCCATATAAGGAGGGCAGAGAAGGTTTTTCTGACTTCTTCCTGGGATGGCAGAGAGACAGAGCGAGAGAGACAGAGCGAGAGAGACAGAGCGAGAGAGACAGAGCGAGAGAGACAGAGCGAGAGAGACAGAGCGAGACAGACAGAGCGAGACAGACAGAGCGAGACAGACAGAGCGAGACAGACAGAGCGAGACAGACAGAGCGAGACAGACAGAGCGAGACAGACAGAGCGAGACAGACAGAGCGAGACAGACAGAGCGAGACAGACAGAGCGAGACAGACAGAGCGAGACAGACAGAGGCCAGTTCGCCTTACATCAGGAGCAGGGATAAATGCTGGAATTTTTATAATGGATGCAATAAATGAATACTTAGAAAATAATGAACTGATTGGGCATGGTCAACATGGATTTACAAATGGGAAATCAGTCTGACAAACCTGTCAGGAGTTATTTTGGAGGATGTTACTAGCAGAATTGATAAAGGGGCTTCAATGGATGTAGTGTATTTAAATTTTTAGAATGTGTTTGACAAAGTCTCCACAGGAGGTTGGTTAGCAAATTAAAGCACATGTGATAGGAGGTAATATGCTGGCATCGATTAAGGGTTGGTTAACAAACAGAAAACATTAGAAATAAATGGGTCATTCTCATATTGGCAGGTCATGATAGTGGGATATCACAAGGATTAGTACTTGGGACATAGAATTTACAGTGCAGAAGGAGGACATTCGGCCCATTGAGTCTGCACCAGCCCTTGGAAAAAGCATCCCACCCAAGCCCCACACCTCCCCCTAGCCCCGTAACCCCACTAACCTTTTTTTTTTGGACACTAAGGGCAATTTAGCATGGCCAATCCACTTAACCTGCACATCTTTGGACTGGGGGACGAAACCGGAGCACTCGGAGGAAACCCACACAGACACGCGGAGAACCTGCAGACTCCGCACAGACAGTGACCAAACTGGGAATTGAACTTGGGACCCTGGTGCTGTGAAGCAACCGTGCTAACCACTGTGCTACTGAGCTGTCAACTGTTTCCAACTGACCCAACTGTTCACAATAAAAATCAATGATTTGAATGAGGCAACCAAATATGTTACCAATTTCCCAGATGCACAGTGCTAGACGGGAATTAGGATCCCTACAGCGCAGAAGGAGGCCATTCGGCCCATCGAGTCTGCAGCCAACCTCCAAAAGAGCGCCTTACCCAGACCCATGCCCCCACCCTATTCCCATAACCCAGTAACCCCACCTAACATTTTGGACACAAAGGGGAAATTTACCATGGCCAATCTACCCAAGCTGCACATCTTTGGATTGTGGGAGGAAACCAGAACACTGGAGGAAACCCACGCAGACACGGGGAGAATGTGCAAACGCCACATATCCACACAGTCAGCCAAGGCCGGAATTGAACTCGGGTCCCAGTGTGAGGCAGCAGTGCTAACCACTGTGCCACGAGAAGATGAAAAATGGCTTTGAGACGCAGGTGCAATTTTGAGCACAGTTCTAGTCACCACATTGCGCGAAGAAAGAAAAATCCACGTGGAGGCTCGACGGGGCCTACTTCAAGATCCGACCCCAGGAGCGCCCAGGGAAGGAACAGACCACGGGACCCAGCCCAACCTGCCTCAGGATGCCCCTGCCCACGACCCAGGACCCCCGAAATGGCGTTGACCCCGCGCGAGGACCCGAACGCGCTGCAAGGTATTCCCGCGCCCGCAGAACGCCAGGACCCATCCGGACCGCAAACATGCCCCCCCCAGCATCCCCTCTACCTCAACCAGTGCCCGGGACCCTGCCAGACGCGACCCCAGATACGTAAACAGCGCCCTGTTCCCCGCCAGCACCCTGGACCCCGCTAGACGCAACCACATACCTTCCACAAGAGCTGACATCTGCCATCGGATCCCAGGATCATCCAGCAGCAGCCGCCGACCGAGGACGCGAGGGAACGCGGCGGTCTGCAGATTAGACTGAAGCAGCGCGGTTTCAAGACCCCTCTCCCCAGCATACTCCTGGCATACGTCCAAGCGATCGAAAACAAGCTGGATGAACTTAACGCCAGACTTACCTCTCAGAGGGAAGTAAGAGACTGCTGTGTGCTCTGTTTCACAGGGACATGGCTCACCCCTGCCTCACCGGACTGTGCCATACAACCTGAAGGCTTCTCAATTCACCGGGCGGACCGCACGGCATTATCAGGCAAAGCGAAGGGTGGAGGGGTTTGCCTCCTCATCAACTCCTCCTGCTGCTTGGAAAATGTGGCGACTCTGGCGACCTACTGCTCCCAGACCTGGAACACCTGACCGTGAAGTGCCGCCCATATTATCTTCCACGTTGAGTTCACTTCAGCCATTATCACAGCGGTCTACATCCCACCCCAGGCAGTAGTGAGAAAGGCGCTGGACGAACTATACACAGTAATAAACAACTACAAAACAGAACACCCGGAGGCCTTGTTCATCGTGGCCGGAGACTTCAACAAGGCCAACCTCAAAGAGTGTACTGCCAAAGGTCCACCAGCACATCTCCTGTCCCACCAGGGGCGACAACACTCTTGATCACTGCTACTCAAAAATCAAGGGCGCCTACCGTTCCATCCCCCGACCGCACTTTGGGAAATCAGACCATAAGACGGTGCTCCTTCTCCCGACATACAAGCAGAAACTCAAGCGGGAGAATCCAGCTAAGAAGGTTGTGCAGTGCTGGTCCAAGGAGACAGAAGAGCTCTTACGTGACTGCTTAGAGACAGTGGACTGGTCCACATTTAAGAACTCAGCGACCAACTTAAATGAGTATGCCACCACCGTCACAGACTTCATCAGCAAATGTTTGGACGACTGCGTGCCAAAGAAAGCAGTACGTGCGTTCCCCAACCAGAAACCATGGCTCAATCGCGAGATTGACTCCCTACTGAAGGACAGATCTGAGGCGTTCAAGGCAGACGACCCTGACCTATACAAGAAATCCAGGTACGACCTCCGCAAAGCCATCCGGAATGCCAAGAGAGAATATCAAACCAAGCTAGAGTCACAGACAGACTCTCGGCGGTTGTGGCAAGGACTAAACAACATAAAGGGCTACAAAGCGAAGCCGAACAGTATCTCTGGCAGCAGCGCATCCCTCCCCGATGAACTCAATGCATTCTATGCTCGGTTCGAGCAGGTAACCAACAATCCGCTGGCGAGTGCCCCAGCAGCCCATAATTCACCCATACCCACCATCACAGCTTCCAAAGTCAGATTGGCCTTTCTGAAAGTGAACCCTCGGAAGGCGACGGGCCCAGACGGGATCCCTGGTTGTGCACTCAGAGCCTGCGTGGACCAGCTGGCAGAGGTATTTACGGACATCTTTAACCTGTCCCTACTCCACTCCGAGGTCCCCACCTGCTTCAAGAAGACCACCATCATACCGGTACCAAAGAAGGACTAGGCAATGTGCCTCAATGACTACCGACCAGTGGCCCTGACTTCAGTCGTAATGAAGTGCTTCGAGAGGTTGATCATGAAGCGCATCACCTCCATACTCCCAGAACGCCTTGATCCACTGCAATTCGCATACCGCTGCAACCGGTCCACATCAGACACCATTTCCCTGGCCCGACACTCATCCCTAGAGCATCTTGAAAACAAAGACTCCTACATTAGACTCCTATTTATTGACTACAGCTCCGCCTTCAACACCATAATCCCAGCCAAGCTCATATCAAAGCTCCAAAACCTAGGACTTGGCTCCCCACTCTGCAACCGGATCCTCGATTTTCTGACCAACAGACCACAATCAGTAAGAATGAACAACAACACCTCCTCCACAATAGTCCTCAACACCAGCGCCCCGGAAGGCTGCGTACTTAGCCCCCTACTCTACTCCCTGTACACACACGACTGCGTGGCAAAACTTGGTTCCAACTCCATCTACAAGTTTGCTGACGATACGACCATAGTGGGCCGGATCACGAATAACGATGTGTCCGAATACAGAAGGGAGATAGAGAACCCAGCAGAGTGGTGTAGCGACAACAATCTCTCCCTTAATGCCAGCAAAAACTAAAGAGCTGGTAATTGACTTCAGGAAGCAAAGTACTGTACACACTCCTGTCAGCATCAACGGGGCCGAGGTGGAGATGGTTAGCAGTTTCAAATTCCTAGGAGTGCACATCTCCAAAAATCTGTCCTGGTCCACCCACGTCGACGCTACCACCAAGAAAGCACAACAGCGCCTATATTTCCTCAGGAAATTCGGCATGTCCACATTGACTCTTACCAACTTTTACAGATGCACCACAGAAAGCATCCCATCAGGCTGCATCACAGCCTGGTATGGCAACTGCTCGGCCCAGGACCGCAAGAAACTTCAGAGTTGTGAACACCGCCCAGTCCATCACACGAACCTGCCTCCCATCCATTGACTCCATCTACACCTCCCGCTGCCTGGGGAAAGCGGGCAGTGTAATCAAAGATCCCTCCCACCCGGCTTACTCACTCTTCCAACTTCTTCCATCGGGCAGGAGATACAGAAGTCTGAGAACACGCACGAACAGACTCAAAAACAGCTTCTTCCCCACTGTCACCAGACTCCTAAATGACCCTCTTATGGACTGACTTCATTAACACTACACCCTGTATGCTTCATCCGATGCCAGTGCTTTTGTAGTTACATTGTATATGTTGTGTTGCCCTATTATGTATTCACTTTTATTCCCTTTTCTTCTCATGTACTTAATGATCTGTTGAGCTGCTTGCAGAAAAATACTTTTCACTGTACCTCAGTACACGTGACAATAAACAAATCCAAATCCAAATCCAAAAAGACAAAATTGCACTGGAGAGAGAGGAGATTTAGAAGACTGTTGCCTCGGCTTGAAAATTGAAGCTGTGAGGAGAGGATAGGGTTGTTTTCCTTAGGACAGGAGACTAAGGGGTGACCTAATTGAGGTGTACAAAATTACGAGGTACCTAGAAAAACTCATTTCTCCCAACTCATGAGTCAATTATCAGGGGGCACAGATTTAAGGTAATTGGTGGATGGATCAGAACAGACATGAGGAAATACTTTTCCACTCAGAGGGTGGTGGGCATCTGGAATTCACTGCCCAAATTAGTGGTTGAGGTGGAAACTCGCTACTCAATTAAAAAAGGTACCTGGATCTGCATTTGTAAACCTGCAAGGCTACAGGCCAGGTTCTGAAAAGTGGGATTAAAATTAACGGCTCGTTTATTTTTCTCCTTTATAGTCGGCGCAGGCAGGTGTGCGGAATGGTTTCTTGCTGCATCACAACCTTTCTTATGATTTAATACATCTTCAAAAAGAGTAGGTTTTGGACTAGTTTGAGGCAGTGAAAATAAAGATTGACATTGACAAGTGAGGCAGTGTCAAGGCTTGCAAATTATCATGGCTATTATTAATTGTATACCTTTCACAGGTACAAAATAAAATAAATTGTTTTATGTATGAATTTTAATTCATTTAATTATCTGACGTCAAAGGAAATTAAGCACAGAAAACCTGAAACACCTATTCCAGATCCTCAATGCTTTGATTTTCTAATTAGGTTGAATGAAAAGATTGTGGGCTGGATTCTCCGTCCCGCCACGCCAGATTTCTGGTTCAGCACGCCAGCAGGATGCTCCGTTTCGCCGGTTGGTCAATGGGGTTTCTCATTATGGGGCAGCCTCATGCCACCGGTAAACCCCCAGGCTGCCGGAAAAACAGAGCATCCCGATGGCGGAGAATCCAGTCCCATGATTTTATTTTAATAATTCAATTCCAATTAGCAACAAAGTTTTAATGACAAATTAGATAAACTAAAGAGTAATTTCTAAAAACGTTTTTTTCAAAAATGTATCCTTTATGGGTGTTGCTTTGCATTTTTAATTCAGTACATTTGCAAATATCTTGTGATGGGGGACTCTGATACTGTTTAAGATGAAAGGAAGATGGTTGGAAGAGAAAACCTGGTTGCATTAAGTGCTGCAAATGTTATCCCAGTCCCAGCATGGATGATATCCAGGCCTACTGTAATATGCAACCAAAGAGAAAATGCTGGAAAATCTCAGCAGGTCTGGCAGCATCTGCAGGGAGAGAAAAGAGCTAACAGTTCAAGTGCAGATGAATCTTTGTCAAAGCTTTTAACCACTATAATATGCAATGGATTGCTTTATTACTGGAGTGGAGAATGGAGCTAAGCACAGTAGAATTTCCTATGAAGAGCTCCATTCCTGCCTCTGTTATAGCGGTTCAGCTTGACGGTAGACATCTCTGGAAACCACTCTGGGTATACCAATTTCACTACCTTTTTATAAACAATGGCAAAGTACCAATTGTATTTCGAATGCACATCAAGGAAAAGCAAGAAACAACTTATGCAATAAGGAAGTGACCAATCACTATTTGTTGATGTGTCTGTAAGTCACTTCAGCTCCTGTCATCAGCTAGAAAGAGATTTGGCTTTGATGGGAGGAGGGTGAAGACAAGGTGTTTGGAGTCCATGGTCGGTTATGCAAGGTTACTGAATGCTGTAGTATAGTACTACACAACTGCCAACATAAAAACTGGAGTGCTCGGCCAACACAACTTTTTCCTGTATTCAAATCAAGAGCAGTTGCAAGTCACACGGGTTAAATGCCCTCTGAGATTTCTGCTGCTAGCACACAGCAGGCTTTCGTTGCAATGCAAATAGTTTACTTCTAATTCTTTTATAATTAGTGATTACCAAAAATTGATTCTCCAGTCTCAATACAATAACTTTTTCTGTTTAAGCCAGAAACCTTATTATTACAGCACCGTTGGAGATCAGTACTGGCAACTCAAGCACTAATATAAAAACAAAATACTGTGGATGTTGGAAATCTGAAATCAAAACAAAAAATACTGGAAATAGTCAAGTCAGGGAGTTGTGATGAAATAAGTCACCTGCTGGGTATTTCCAGTATATTCTGTTTAAATTTAATTATTAAAGAGACAGCTGAGTTTCAGCGAGGCAGCATTTCAGAATTGCTCACCTTTCCCAATAGAAATCAGTATTCCAGATACTAAAAATCAGTATTTTGGCAGTAAAATCAGCATTTCATTTCAAAGAAAAAATGCCCACCAATCTGAAATACAGCTTTACACCTTTATTGCCCAAATGGAAAATGCAAATCCAATACTTTTACACACATAGCCAGCCATCTTGATGCGAGACCGTGCAAAGGATCACATGACACGCATGCACTGTATAGTGTGTGGGGTGGAATTGAGGGGGTGCAGGGCCTCTGTGCAGGGCCCTGTCTTCCAGCAGCCATCGCCAAGGAAACTAATCAAAGTGTTACGGGAGTAATGCATTCACTGCAGCTCGTCAATCAGCTCCTCTTCCCACCTCCCTCACCACCCACTGACCCCACAAAGCCAGCCAGCCCTTTACAGTGAGCTGCCTCTTAATGTTTTTTTCTTCCCTCCCCAAAAAAACTCCTCGTTTAAATGCTCTCCTTCAGTGCGGTTTCAGGTTGAATTTGACCAAGGGCTGCAGTGGATTGCGTATTTCAACGTGAGAAATCGTATTGCCGTATTCAAGCAGATTCTCCGTATGAAACATTTTATTAGGGTATTTGTAGTTTTTATAATAATAATTAACAGCAACAAAAACTTGGTATTGTGGTAGTCTGTATTAGGGGTATTACGGTACCTAGGTTGAGGCTGTAAGACCATTGGTGCGGGAGGCACCTGAGACATGAAGTTCATTGGTGAAGCCTGCTTGCTGGTTCCGCCCAGTAAGGCGGAGTATAAGAGTCTGTGTCTCCCTAGCAGCCGCATTCTGTACCTGCACTGCTGGGGGAAACATCTAGTCCAATAAAGCCTTCAATTGTCATCCAATCTCGCTTCTGGAGTTATTGATCGAGCATCAATTTATTGGACTAAATTTTAAAGAATGGAGCTCCGAATCAAGCCGGAGTGTCTGCAACTCAGCCCCCACGCGGCAAACTCAGTGGCAACCTTCAAACACTGGCTGGCATCCAACTCCAGGCCCTCCATGAGGACCTCTGCCACCTGGGGGGTCACTCGATTCTTCCATTTTATCAAGACCCACAACCTGCCCTACTCCCTAGAGGAGGTCAGGACCGCCACCAGGAACTGCCAAATCTACAGGCCAGAGAAAGCGCACCTGATAAAGGCTTCCCGTCCCTTTGAACGCCTCAGTATGGACTTCAAAGGGCCCCTCCCCTCCACTGACCGCAACACTTACTTCCTGAACGTGATTGACGAATACTCTCGGTTCCCATTCGCCATCCCCTGCCATCTACCAGACAGGTAGAGAGGGAGAACGGAACGGTCTGGAAGACCGTCCTACTGGCCCTATGGTCCAGGAATCTCCCAGTCTCCCGCTGGCAGGAGGTCCTTCCCGATGCACTCCACTCCATCCGATCACTGCTGTGTACCACGACAAACAAAACACCTCATGAACGTCTCCTTGTCTTCCCTACCTGTCCGTTTCCCCGGGGGTTATAACTGGTCGTCCTGCTCGAGGCGATGCTCTTGCTGAGCAGGAATTGCTGCAGTTCGTCGCTCATGAAGGATGACCCCCTGTCGCTGTGTATGTAAGCGGGGAAACCGAACAGGGTAAAGATACTGTGGAGGGCTTTTATGACGTTGGCTGCGGTCATGTCGGGGCAGGGGATGACGAATGGGAACCGGGAGTATTCATCCGGGACCTCGCTCCCAATGGGAGCGAATGGGAACCGGGAGTATTAATCCGGGACCTTGCTCCCAACATGGCTGGCAGCTCCTGGACCCATTCTGCTCCGTAAACACGTGCGGGCGCACAAGTCGGACACATTGTTAGAGAGGGTCCACCTCCTTCACACTAACCCTCAGTACGCCGTGGCGTACCCCGACGGCCGGCAGGATACGGTCTCTCTACGGGACCTGGCGCCCGCAGGATCCCCACCCACCAACACCACTCTCCCTTCCACCGGCACACCCCACGGCTGCCCCCTTTCCAGGTGGGTCGGTTCTTCCACTGGTCCCACCCAGGGGTGATGAAGCTACCGAAGAAGCCAAAGTCACGCTCTCAGAATCACGGATGCCCGAGCCGGCGCCTGCATCACCACCGAAACTGCGACGATCACAGAGGACGACCAGGGCCCCCGATCGACTAATTGCTTCATTCTGATATGTACATGTAAAATGAATACTGTAAATAGTTGTGACATGTAATAAGGCAAAACGCTGTACCACCGACGGGTATCACCATAACGTCTACCACTGCATGATGCGAGACCACCACCCCCGCCGGACTCTTCTTTTTTAAACAGGGGGTGAATGTGGTAGCCTGTATTAGGGGTATTACGGTACCTAGGTTGAGGCTGTAAGACCATTGGTGTGGGAGGTACCCGAGACATGAAGATCATTGGTGAAGTCTGCCTGCTGGTTCCACCCAGTAAGGCGGAGTATAAGAGTCTGTGTCTCCCTAGCAGCCGCATTCTGTACCTGCATTGCTGGGGGAAATATCTAGTCCAATAAAGCCTTCCAATTGTCATCCAATCTCGCTTCTGGAGTTATTGATCGAGCATCAGGTACATAAAACATCTCCATCCCCATCACGTTCTTCGCACCCCCAATCAATGAAACAATAGCCTAACCCTTCATTCTGCCTCTGCTGACATTTTAATTTTCTCCGAGAAAGTCGACGAACGGCTGCCACCTCCGGACGAACCCTAACATTGAGCCTCTTTGGGCGAACTTTATTTTCTCGAGACTGAGAAACCCAGCCATGTCACTAACCCAGGTCTCTAATTTTGGGGGCTTCGAGTCCGTCCACATTAACAGTAACCGTCGCCGGGCTACTAGGGAGGCAAAGGCCAAAACATCAGCCTCTCTCGCCCCCTGCATTCCCGGATCTTCCGACACTCCAAAGATCGCCACCTCTGGACTCGGCACCACCCTTGTTTTAAGTACCGTGGACATGACATCTGCAAAACCTTGCCAAAATCCTCTAAGCTTCGGGCATGCCCAAAACATATGGACATGGTTTGCTGGACCTCCCGCGCCCTCGCACACATGTCCGCTACCCCAAGGAACTTGCTCATCCGGGCCACCGCCTTGTGTGCCCGGTGGACTACCTTAAATTGTGTCAGGCTAAATCTAGCACATGATGAGGACGTGTTAACCCTGCTAAGACATCCGCCCACAGACCCGTCTCTATCTCTCCCCCTAGCTCATCTTCCCACTTGTCCTTTAGTTCCTCTATTTGAGCTTCTTCCGACTCCATAAGTTATTTGTAGATATCTGATACCTTCCCCTCTCCCACCCATGTTCTAGAAATTCCCGTGTCATGTATCCCCCCGTGGTTGCAGGAGCAGGAAGGTCGGAACCTGCCTTCTCAGAAAATCCCGTACCTGCAGCTATCTAAACCCATTCCCTGCTGGCAGTTCAAATTTCTCCTCCAAATCCTTCCAGCTAGGGTAGCTCCAGTCAGCTCCAGTCTATAAATAGATCTCCAATCCTCTCAATTCCTACTCTCTGCCATCTCTGAAACCCTCCATCCACACCCCCTCCAATTCCTAATCATGGCTATATTAGCCGACCAGTAGTAGTTACAAACGTTCGGCAGCGCCAACACACCCTCCCCACCGACTACGCTCCAACAACACTGGCACCGCTGTTTTAAGAAACTGAAATTGGGAATACATGCAAAGCCAAAATCAGGGAGTCTCAATCTGCTCTGCTCGAGTCAGGTCAGTCCCTTTATTCTAAATTTAGCAATTAGCACTTTACATCAATGTTCAATGTGCAATGACCAGTAAGTTTACAACAAATATTAAGGTGAATAATGTTCCACATTAAAAATTCCAAATACTCTGGATCAGAATGAATTAGTTTCTAAAAAAGGAGCAATGGGTTAGCATGTTACTGTACAAAGGATTATTTCAACGATCATACACTAAGCGTCAGAGACAATACTTAGTGACCTCAGTGTCATACAAGAGTACCTTTAGGAAATGGATGTTTACTACTGCAGTGATGTCAGAGAGTGGGTGGAGCTGGGCTGCGGCAGCTTTTTACTTTCGTTTTAGGCTGTTTGCTGCAGGGTGTCTTTTAGTTTCGTTTTCAGAGCTGGATAGCTGCAGTCACAGCCAGAAGGTGTATGAATCTCTCTCCGTAACCTAAAGACTGTAAATCAATCCTGGTGATTTAAAACTAATAACAGTGGTGACTTTAACCTAATTGCTTCTGGTAAAAGGGGTTTTAAGCTCATGGATGTTAAAAGGAAAGCTTAAAGGATTACTTAGTATATTATTCTTGGGGTTGTATTTGAATTAATAGTTGCTAAGTTGTTCACTGTATGTTTTAAAAAAGTTAACTTGAGTTAATAGACGGTCACAAGCAGACTGTTAGATTTGGCAAAAACATTGCAGTTAACATTACCTGACAAAATGCGAAAAGATGAGGTAATTATGGTGGTGGGTAAGCATTTAAAGTTGCCTGAGATACAGTTTGACTCATTGCAAATGGCAAAAATTCAGCTACAACTTTAAAAAATGGAACAGGAGAAAGAATTAAAGCAGCTTGAATATGAAAGAGAGAGAAAGAGAGAGAGAGAGAGAGAGAGAGAGAGAGAGAGAGAGGAAAAAAGAGAGAGAAGAAAGGAAAACAGAAAGAAGAGCCCTAGCAGAACAAAAAGAAAGAGAAAGGGAGATACAGATCAGGGAAAAAGATAAAGAGAGAGAGTTTGAACTTCAGAAAATGGCCATGAAACATGACAGTCAGTTACAATTGGCAGGCGTAAAGGGAAACGTACAGGTGGATGATAGTGATGAGGATAGTGAGAAAGAGCACCATAGTCGAAGGTTTGGTAGGAATTATATGTCCAAACATTGCCAAAGTTTGGCGAGAAGGAGATGGAAGCCTTTTCATTTCATCTGAGAAGATGGCTAAACAAATGAAATGGCCACAGGATATGTGGGTATTACTGATTCAAACAAAGCTGGTAGGTAGAACATAGAAAATACAGCACAGAACAGGCCCTTCGGCCCACGATGTTGTGCCGAACCTTTGTCCTAGATTAATCATAGATTATCATTGAATTTACAGTGCAGAAGGAGGCCATTCGGCCCTTTGAGTCTGCACCAGCTCTTGGAAAGAGCACCCTACCCAAACTCAACACCTCCACCCAACACCAAGGGCAATTTGGACATTAAGGGCAATTTATCATTAGCCAATTCACCTAACCCGCACATCTTTGGACTGTGGGAGGAAACCGGAGCACCCGGAGGAAACCCACGCAGACACGGGGAGGACGTGCAGACTCCGCACAGACAATGACCCAAGCCGGAATCGAACCTGGGACCATGGATCTGTGAAGCAATTGTGCTATCCACAATGCTATCGTGCTGCCCTTAAGAACAAATAAATCTACACTATATCATTTTCCCGTAATCCATGTACCTATCCAACAGCTGCTTGAAGGTCCCTAATGTTTCCGACTCAACTACTTCCACAGGCAGTGCATTCCATGCCCCCACTACTCTCTGGGTAAAGAACCTACCTCTGATATCCCTCCTATATCTTCCACCTTCACCTTAAATTTATGTCCACTTGTAATGGTGTGTTCCACCTGGGGAAAAAGTCTCTGACTGTCTACTCTATCTATTCCCCTGATCATCTTATAAACCTCTATCAAGTCGCCCCTCATCCTTCTCCGCTCTAATGAGAAAAGGCCTAGCACCCTCAACCTTCCTCGTAAGACCTACTCTCCATTCCAGGCAACATCCTGGTAATCTTCTTTGCACCTTTTCCAGAGCTTCCACATCCTTCCTAAAATGAGGCGACCAGAACTGTACACAGTACTCCAAATGTGGCCTTACCAAAGTTTTGTACAGCTGCATCATCACCTCACGGCTCTTAAATTCAATCCCTCTGTTAATGAACGCGAGCACACCATAGGCCTTCTTCACAGCTCTATCCACTTGAGTGGCAACTTTCAAAGATGTATGAACATAGACCCCAAGGTCTCTCTGCTCCTCCACAATGCAAGAACTCTACCGTTAACCCTGTATTCCGCATTCATATTTGTCCTTCCAAAATGGACAAGTTGCATCGCTACCGAAGGAGGTATTTGAGTCGTATGAGGTGGTGAAAAATCCATCTTAGGTGCATATGAACGGAATTTAAGGAAAGAACCTGGTCAAACATACATGGAGTTTGAAAGGATCAAACAGAGTAATTTTGATAGGTGGATAATTTGGGCAGCACGGTAGCATTGTGGATAGCACAATTGCTTCACAACTCCAGGGTCCCAGGTTCGATTCCGGCTTGGGTCACTGTCTGTGCGGAGTCTGCACATCCTCCCAGTGTGTGCGTGGGTTTCCTCCGGGTGCTCCGGTTTCCTCCCACAATCCAAAGATGTGCAGGTTAGGTGGATTGGCCATACTAAATTGCCCTTAGTGTCCAAAATTGCCCTTAGTGTTGGGTGGGGTTACTGGGTTATGGGGATAGGGTGGAGGTGTTGACCTTGGGTGGGATACTCCTTCCAAGAGCCGGTGCAGACTCGATGGGCCGAATGGCCTCCTTCTGCACTGTAAATTCTATGATCTATGATAAGGGGCTTTGAAAACAGACCAAACGTATGAAGCTCTCAGAGAAATTATACTTTTGGAGGAGTTTAAAAATTCAATTCCTGATGTCATGAGAACTCACGTGGAAGAGCAGAGGGTTAAAACTGCGAGATTAGCAGCAGAAATGGCAGATGATTATGAATTAGTTCATAAATCAAAGCTTCGTTTCCGACATCTGTTTCAGCCTGTTGAGGGATAGAAACTGGGGACATGAGAAATACTCAAGTGGTAACGGTAAAGGCGATCTGATGGAAGATAATAAGGAGTGTAACTCAGATTTAAAAAGAAATCCAGGAGGATGGAAAAGAAAAAGTTTCAAATGTTTTCACTGTAATAAACTAGGCCATGTAAAGTCGCAGCGTTGGTGGTTGAAGAAAAGCACTGGGAAGGCTGATGTGGTAAAACAGGACAAGACAGTGAGGTTTGTTGAAGTGTTAAAGGAAAGCCCCCAAGTGAAGCGAAGGAGGTGCAAAAGATTGTACAGCCTGACTTCCGGGTGCGGTGATGACCAGCTAAGTCGCACGGTTTCGGCAGCTCCCGGTGGAACGGACCTTTGGGCTCTTAATAGGAGCCCTAATGGCAATTTTAACGGCAAATAACACTGTGCGGTAATCCAGAAGGGAATCCCCCCCGGACACGGATGGAAAAAAGAGAGGAAAGTAGCCGGATTGCGGTGGATCCTCAAGAGCAGCGGGCCAGGAAGGCAGGCACAAAGCAAGATGGCGTCGGAAGAAGGCAGTTTAATATGGGGCCCCTGACCAACAAGAGTTCCTGCGGCGTTGCGTAGATGAACTCAAAAAGGAGATGAAGAAGGAGCTGTTGGCCCTGATATTACAAGCGATTGAGGGGCTAAAGGAGGGGCAAAAGACCCAGGAACAGGAGCTTTGGGTCGTGAAGGCAAAGGCTGCTGAGAATGAGGACGACATACAGGGGCCTGGTGGTGAAAACGGAGATCCACGAGGCACAACACAAAAGATGTGTGGAAAGGCTGGAGGTGCTGGAGAACAATGCGAGGAGGAAGAACTTAAGGATTCTTGGTCTTCCCGAAGGTGCAGAGGGGGCGGACGTCGGGGCATATGTGAGCACGATGCTGCATTCGTTAATGGGATCGGAGGCCCCGACGGGTCCCGCTGGAGGTGGAGGGAGCCTATCGAGTTATGGCGCGAAGACCGAGGGCTGGAGAAACTCCTCGAGCAATAGTTGTGAGATTTCTCCGATACAAGGACAGAGAGATGGTCCTCAGGTGGGCCAAGAAAACTCGGAACAGTAGGTGGGAGAATGCGGTGATCCGCTTGTATCAAGATTGGAGTGCGGAGGTGGCGAGAAGGAGGGCAGGCTTTAATCGGGCCAAGGCGGTGTTAGCACAATAGGAAGGTCAAATTCAGAATGTTGCAGCCGGCGAGACTGTGGGTCACACATCGAGGGAAACACCACTATTTCGAAACGGCAGACGAAGCGTGGACATTTATTGTCGAAGAGAAGCTGGAGTGAGCGGGCCAGAAGAAAAAGAACGTTTGGGACAAAGGGGGGGGGGGGTGAATTGGAAAAGGGGGAAAGAGAAGACTTCCCAGATTGTTAAACCTGCGACCCATGTAACTTCTCTCTCTTCCCCATGTCGTGGGGGAGGGGGTGAGGGAGGATGAGGAGCTGTGGGCGCCGGCCATTGGGGGCGGGGCCAAAAGGGGAAGCGCGGGCTTTGTTCCCGCGCTATGGTAATCATGGCGGGAACAGGGAAGCAGGAAGGAGGGGGCCTCGCACAGTGAGCCGAGGTCACGGGGGGAAGCCGAGGTCGGCCAGAGATTGCTGACTTCTGGGAGCAACATGGGGGGGTGCAATTACACTAGCTTGGGATCTAGCGGGGTGGGGGGGGGTGGTTAACTGGGTTGCTGCTGCTGGGGAGAAGGGGGAGCTGGTATGGGAGGGGGGGGGGGGGGGGGGCACAGCTACGTGGGAACCGGGTGAGGAGCTGGATTGAAAAAGGAAATGGCTAGTCGTCAAGGGGGGGGGGGGGTGGGGGGGGGGGGGGGGGGGGGGTAAAAGAGCCCCCCAACCCGGTTGATCACGTGGAATGTGAGAGGGCTGAACGGGCCGATTAAGAGGGCACGGGTATTCGCACACCTAAAGAAACTTAAGGCAGATGTGGTTATGCTTCAGGAGACGCATCTGAAGCTGACAGACCAAGTTAGACTTAGCACAAGGATGGGTGGGGCAGGTATTTCATTTGGGGCTGGATGCAAAAACAAGGGGGTGGCCATACTAGTGGGGAAGCGGGTAATGTTTGAGGCAAAGACTATAGTGGCAGATAGTGGGGGCAGATACGTGATGGTAAGTGCAAACTGCAAGGGGAGGCGGTGGTATTGGTGAACGTGCATGCCCCGAACTGGGATGATGCCAATTTTATGAGGCGTATGTTAGGACGCATCCCGGACCTAGAGGCGGGAAAGTTGGTAATGGGTGGAGACTTTAATGCGGTGCTGGACCCACGGCTGGACAGATCGAGGTCCAGGACCGGAAGGAGGCCGGCTGCAGCTAGGGTGCTTAAGGATTTTATGGTGCAGATGGGAGGAGTAGATCCCTGGAGATTTAGTAGACCTAGGAGTAAGGAGTTTTCGTTTTTCTCCTATGTCCACAAAGTTTATTCGCGAATAGACTTTTTTGTTTTGGAAGGGCACTGATCCCAAAGGTGACGGGGACGGAGTACACGGCTATAGCCATCTCGGATCATGCTCCACACTGGGTGGACCTGGAGATAGGGGAAGAAAAACAACAGTTTCCACCCTGGAGAATGGACATGGGATTATTGGCAGATGAGGTGGTGTGTTTAAGGGTGAGGGGGTGTATTGAAAGGTACTTGAAAATTAATGATAATGGGGAGGTACAGGTGGGAGTGGTCTGGGAGGCACTGAAGGCAGTGGTTAGAGGGGAGCTGATATCTATTAGGGCACATAAAGGAAAGCAGGAGGGTAGGGAAAGGGAGCGGTTGTTGAAAGAACTGCTGAGGGTGGACAGACAATAAGCGGAGGCACCGGAGGAGGGACTATACAGGGAAAGGCAAAGGCTACATATAGAGTTCGACTTGTTGATTACGGGTAAGGCAGAGGCACAATGGAGGAAGGCACAGGGTGTACAGTACGAATATGGGGAGGAGAGTAGGTTGTTGGCCCCCCAACTGAGGAAAAGGGGAGCAGCGAGGGAGATGGAGGGGGTGAGAGATGAGGAGGGGGAGATGGAGCGGGGAGCGGAGAGAGTGAATGGAGTGTTCAAGGCATTTTATGAAAGATTATATGAAGCGCAGCCCCCGGACGGGAAGGAGAGAATGATGTGCTTTCTGGATCAGCTGGAATTTCCTAAGGTGGAGGAACAGGAGAGAGTGGGGCTGGGAGCACAGATTGAGACGGAGGAAGTAGTGAAAGGGATTGGAAGCATGCAGGCGGGGAAGGCCCCGGGACCAGACGGATTCCCAGTTGAATTCTATCAGAAATATTTGGACTTGCTGGCCCCGCTACTGATGAGAACCTTTAATGAGGTGAGGGAAAGGGGGCAGCTGCCCCCGACTATGTCAGAAGCAACGATATCGCTTCTCCTAAAGAAAGAAAAAGACCCGCTGCAATGCGGGTCCTATAGGCCCATTTCCCTCCTGAATGTGGATGCTAAGATCCTGGCCAAGGTAATGGCAATGAGGATAGAGGATTGTGTCCCGGGGGTGGTCCATGAGGACCAAACTGGGTTTGTGAAGGGGAGACAGCTAAATACAAATATACGGAGGCTGCTAGGGGTAATGATGATGTCCCCACCAGAGGGGGAAGCGGAGATAGTGGTGGCGATGGATGCCGAGAAAGCATTTGATAGAGTGGAGTGGGATTATTTGTGGGAGGTGTTGAGGAGATTTGGCTTTGGGGACGGGTAGATCAGGTGGGTACAGTTGCTGTATAGGGCCCCGATGGCGAGCGTGGTCACGAATGGACGGGAGTCTGGCTATTTTCGGCTCCATAGAGGGACGAGGCAGGGATGTCCTCTGTCCCCGTTATTGTTTGCACTGGCGATTGAACCCCTGGCCATGGCACGGAGGGGTTCCAGGAAGTGGAGGGGAATACTTGGGGGGGGGGGGGGAGAAGAACACCGGGTATCTCTATATGCGGACGATTTGTTGCTAGATGTGGCGGACCCGGCGGAGGGGATGCCAGAGATAATGCGGATACTTGGGGAGTTTGGGGGATTTTTCAGGGTATAAACTGAACATGGGGAAAAGTGAGTTTTTTGTGGTGCACCCGGGGGAGCAGAGCAGAGAGATAGAGGATTTACCGTTGAGGAAGGTAACAAGAGACATCCGGTACCTGGGGATCCAGATAGCCAAGAATTGCGGTACATTACATAGGCTTAATTTAACACGGTTGGTGGAACAGATGGAGGAGGATTTCAAGAGATGGGACATGGTGTCCTTGTCATTGGCAGGTAGGGTGCAGGCGGTTAAAATGGTGGTCCTCCCGAGATTCCTTTTTGTGTTCCAGTGCCTCCCGGTGGTGATCACGAAGGCTTTTTTCAAAGAATTGAGAAGAGCATTATGAGTTGTGTGTGGGCTGGAAGACCCCGAGAGTGAGGCGGGGATTCTTGCAGCGTAGTAGGGACAGGGGGGGGGCTGGCACTACAGAGCCTAAGTGAATACTACTGGGCCGCCAATGTTTCAATGGTGTGTAAGTGGATGGGAGAAGGGGAGGGAGCGGCGTGGAAGAGAATGGAGAGGGCGTCCTGCAAGGGGACTAGGCTGCAAGCAATGGTGACGGCGCCGTTGCCGTTCTCACCAAAGAAATACACCACAAGCCCGGTGGTGTGTGGCTACATTGAGAATTTGGGGGCAGTGGAGACGGCATAGGGGAGGGACGGGAGCTTCGGTGCGGTCCCCGATAAGAAACAATCATAGGGGATTTGGAGCATGGCAAAGAGCTGGGGTAGTACAATTAAGAGATCTATTTGTAGATGGGACGTTTGCGAGTTTGGGAGCGCTGACGGAGAAATATGGGTTGCCCCAAGGGAATGCATTTCGGTATATGCAATTGAGGGCTTTTGTGAGGCAACAGGTGAGGGAATTCCCGCAGCTCCCGACGCAGGAAGTGCAGGATAGAGTGATCTCAGAGACATGGGTGGGGGATGGTAAGGTAGCGGACATATACAGGGAGATGAGGGACGAGGGGGAGATCATGGTAGATGAGCTGAAAGGGAAAAAAGGAAAAAAATGGGAAGAAGAACTGGGGGAGGAGATTGAGATGGGGCTGTGGGCGGATGCCCTACGTAGGGTAAACTCATCGTCCTCGTGTGCCAGGCTAACCTAATACAATTTAAGGTGCTACACAGGGCGCATATGACTGGAGCACGGCTTAGTAAATTTTTTGGGGTAGAGGATAGGTGTGCGAGATGCTCGAGAGGCCCAGCGAATCACACCCACATGTTCTGGTCATGCCCGGTACTACAGGGGTTCGGGGTGGGGGTGGCAAAGGTGCTTTCAAAAGGTGGTGGGGGTCCGGGTCGAACCAAGCTGGGGGTTGGCTATATTTGGGGTTGCAGAAGAGCCGGGAGTGCAGGAGGCGAGAGAGGCTGACGTGTTGGCCTTTGCGTCCTTTGTGGCCCGGCGCAGGGTATTGTTAATGTGGAAGGAAGCTAAGCCCCCGGGGGTGGAGACCCTGGATAAACGATATGGCAGGGTTCATAAAGTTAGAACGGATTAAGTTCGTGTTAAGGGGTTCGGCTCAGGGGTTCACCAGGCGGTGGCAACCGTTCGTCGACTACCTCACAGAAAGATAGAGGGAGCGGAAAGAAGTAGATAACAGCAGCAACCCGGGGGGGGGGAGGAATCGGACGGACTCTCAGGGATGTTATTGTACATGTATAGGTATTTGGTATATGTAATTGTATACTGGACTGTTGGACTGTAATTTTGGAGAGTATTTATTTTGGACAAGACAGTTGCCATTTAGTTTTGTTTTTCTTTTGTTTTTGTTTATATATTATTTATTTATTTATTTGTTTAAAACTGGCCACGGCTATTTATATTGCTTATTGTTGTGTAAAAGAAACACTACATATTGTTATGTTTGGCCAAAAAACTCGAATAAAATATATTTTTAAAAAAAGATTGTACAGCCTGATCAAGAGATGAATGGGAAGAAGGTGCCAGATCTCTTCAAAGAATTTCCTTGTGTGGGTAAAGTTTACTCATGTGAATCAGGAGGAGTAGGTAACAAAGTCACAGTTTTAAGGGATACGGGAGCAAGTGAATGAAAAATGAAATGAAAATGAAATGAAAATCGCTTATTGTCACAAGTTGGCTTCAAATGAAGATACTGTGAAAAGCCCCTAGTCGCCACATTCCGGCGCCTGTTCGGGGAGGCTGTTACGGGAATTGAACCGTGCTGCTGACCTGCCTTGGTCTGCTTTCAAAGCGATTTAGCCCTGTGCTAAACAGCCCCTATGTCAATCTTTTTTTTTAAAAAATTTTTTTATTAAAGGTTTTCATAAAATATCAATAACAAAATAAGAAAAAAAGAACCCAACAGGGTTAAGTACAAAACACAATCTAAAAAAGCAACCCCCCAAACCCTCCCCCCCTGCACCTAAATAATAAATTAACATTAACACCCCGACTTAAGACAACAGGTGTATACACCCCCTCAGACCCTCCAGTGTAAATACCCCACCGCCCGAGCTGCTGCTGCCATTGACCAATGTCTATCGTTCTGCCAGAAAGTCTAAGAATGGTTGCCACCGCCTAAAGAACCCTTGTACCGACCCTCTCAAGGCAAATTTCACCCTCTCCAATTTCATGAATCCTGCCATATCGCTGATCCAGGATTCCACGCTTGGGGGCCTCGTATCTTTCCACTGAAGGAGAATCCTTCACCGGGCTACCAGGGACGCAAAGGCCAGAATTCCGGCCTCTTTCGCCTCCTGCACTCCCGGCTCCTCTGCCACCCCAAATATTGCGAGCCCCCAGCCCTGTTTGACCCTGGATCCTACCACCCTCGACACCGTCCATGCTGCGCCCTTCCAAAATTCCTCCAGCGCTGGGCATGCCCAGAACATATGGGTGTGATTTGCTGGGCTCCCTGAGCACCTAACACACCTGTCCTCACCCCCAAAGAACCTGCTCATCCTTGTCCCAGTCATGTGTGCCCTGTGCAGCACCTTAAACTGTACGAGGCTGAGCCTCGCGCATGAAGAGGAAGAGTTCACCCTCCCTGGGGCATCTGCCCACGTCCCCTCTTCGATCTCCTCTCCCAACTCCTCCTCCCACTTACCTTTCAGCTCCACCACCGAGGCCTCCTCCTCCTCCTGCATCACCTGGTAAGTTTCCGAGATCTTCCCCACTCCCACCCACCCCCCCCCCCCCCCCCCCCCGAGAGCACCCTGTCCTGTACTGTGTGTGGCAGTAGCCGTGGGAATTCCACCACCTGCCGTCTGGCAAACTCCCTTACCTGTAAGTACCTGAAGGTATTCCCCAGGGGGAGCCCATACTTCTCCTCCAGCTCACCCAAGCTCGCGAACTTCCTGTCCACAAACAGGTCCCCCAACTTTAGTATCCCTGCCCTGTGCCACCCCGAAAACCCTCCACTTGTTCTTCCTGGGACAAACTGGTGGTTCCCCCGTAATGGGGTCCACGCCGAGGCCCTAACTTCCCCCCTATGCCGCCTCCACTGCCCCCAGATTTTGAGGGCCGCCACCACCACCAGGCTCGTGGTATACCTCCTTGGAGGGAGCGGCAGCGGCGCCGTTGCCAGCGCCCCCAGACTCGTACCCACACAGGACGCCGTCTCCAGCCTCTTCCATGCAGCCCCCTCCCCCTCCATCACCCACTTGCGCACCATCGTCGCATTGGCGGTTCAGTAGTACCCACAGAGGTTGGGCAGCACCAGCCCCCCCCTATCTCTACTCCGCTCCAGGAACACCCTTCTCACCCTCGGAGTCCCTCGCGCCCACACAAACCCCATTATACTCCTGTTAACCCGCCTGAAAAAAGCCTTCGGGATAAACACGGGGAGGCACTGGATCAGGAACAAAAACCTTGGGAGCACCGTCATTTCGATTGACTGCACCCTACCCGCCAGGGACAGTGGCAACGCGTCCCACCTCTTGAACTCCTCCTCCATTTGCTCCACCAGCCTTGTAAAGTTAAGCCTATGCAGGGGCCCCCAGCTCCTGGCCACCTGGACCACCAAATATTTGAAGCTCCTCTCCACCCTATTTAGTGGGAGCTCGCCAATCCCCCTCTCCTGGCCCCTAGCTGAACTACGAATTCCCTAAGGATCCTCATTACCTCTGGCATTCCTCCCACCGGGTCCGCCACATACAGCAGCAGGTTGTCCACATAAAGCGACACCCTATGCCATCGGGACCTCATACAACAGCCTAACCCACCTGACAAACCCCTCACCAAACCCGAACCTCTTCAGCACCTCCCACAGGTACCTCCACTCTACCCTGTCGAAGGCTTTCTCAGCGTCCATCGCCACCACTATCTCCGCCTCCCCCTCCCTCTCCGGCATCATGATAACGTTCAAAAGCCTCCGCACATTCGCGTTCAACTGTCTCCCCTTCCCCTATGTCAATCTTTAATGGTAAGAGATGAGGAGTTATGTAGTCTGGGAATTACCAGAAAAGGTGGTAATATGTGGAATTCAGGGTGAGAGGAGTAGTGTTCCATTATATAAGGTAAGGTTAGAAAGTCCAGTGAAGAGTGGTGAAGTGGTAGTAGGAGTAATAGAGAAACGATCTTGTCCAGGAATACAGTTTATCTTGGGTAATTATATAGCTGGATCGCAGGAGGGAGTAATGCCTACGGTGGTTGATAAGCCAGTGGAAATTCAGACAAGTGAAGTGTTGAAGGACGAATATACTGGGATTTTTCCGGATTGTGTAGTACAAGGTCGCAAAGTCACAGGTTAAGGCAAGAGGAGAAATCAAAGAGTGAAGATGAAGTGGAAGTGCAATTATCAGAAAGGATGTTTGTTCAGATGGTTGAAAAAGAACAAGAACAGGTGGAGGATGAGGCAGATATTTTTAGTTCAGGAAAACTGGCGGCGTTACAACTAAAAGATATAGAAATAAAACGGATGTATCAGAAAGCATACACGGAAGAGGAATCTGAGTGTATACCAGGGTGTTATTACCGTAAAAGTGATATTTTGATGAGAAAATGGAGACCTTTAGATATGCAGGCAGATGAAAAGTGGGCAGAAGTTCATCAAGTAGTATTGCCGGTAGGGTATAGAAAGGAAGTGTTGCGAGTTGCACATGAGGTACCAGTGGAAGGTCATTTGGGAATAAGGAAAACTCAAGCCAAACTCCAGAAACATTTTTATTGGCCTGGACTACAAAGATGTAGTTAAATTTTGTCAATCATGTCACACATGTCAAGTGATAGGGAAACCTCAAGTAGTGATAAAACCAGCACCCTTAATACCCATTCCAGCATTTGAGGAACCTTTTATAAAGGGTCCTAATCGATTGTGCAGGACCGCTTCCTAAAACAAAGTGGGAATCAATTATCTTTTGACTATAATGGATGTGTCTACTAGGTTTCCAGAGGCCATTCCAGTACGTAATATTACAGCTAAAAAGATTGTGGAGGAGTTACTTAAATTCTTTACTAGATATGGACTTTGCACAGAAATACAATCGGATCAAGGATCAAATTTTACCTCGAGGTTATTCAAAGAAGTTATGGATAGTTTAGGAATAAAACAATTTAAATCAACTGCGTACCATCCAGAATCACAGGGAGCGTTAGAAAGGTAGCGTCAGACATTAAAGACAATGTTGAGGGCTTATTGTCAAGATTATCCAGAGGATTGGGATAAAGGAATTCCGTTCGTGCAGTTTTCAATTAGGGATGCACCTAATGAGTCAACCAAATTTAGTCCTTTGGAAATAATTTTTGGTCATGAGGTAAGAGGACCACTTAAATTGATTAAGGAAAAATTGGTGAGTGAGAAATCGGGAATTACATTATTGGATTAAGTGTCAAATTTTGGGGAACGATTAAATAGAGGTGAACTGGCTAGACAACATTAAAAAGTTGCACAAAATGTCGGACAAGAAATCCAAAGTTCGTAGTTTTGCTTTAAAAAATATTTTTCCATTTCTGCTGTACCACACCTGCAGAGTGGGCCGTGTGCTCCCCATACCACAATCTATTAAAAGTTGTGGGTCAGGTGAACTCCATGATACACTTTGGGGTTCTCTAAACCCTGGCCCATAACACTCAGTCAGTGCAGCTTGTCAACACCTTATATTCAAGTACATTTAAAGGGATTTATTTTCAAATACTTTCTTACCTGAGCAAAGCTGTTCAATTTTTGTGTAGTTTAAACACACTGTGTCATTAATCCAGGCCATGATGTCATGCCGACTCATGTTCTCGCTAGTTACCGACGTCGAATACACATTAACAGCCATTCCCCAGCTGAAAAATAATTTCAAAGTATCCAAACTTAAATTTGTTTTAAACATGTTGAATCACATTATCAGTATTGAAAAAATATCTTGTTTATTCAGCTCCTTTCACCTCTCAACCTGATGACTCTTACTGAATTGAAAGACGGGTACATTTTGCAGGTGCAACTGTCAAAGCAACATGTTGCTGCAACCCTGATGATAGATGGCATGGGATACTGCATACATGGTTTTTAAAAAAAACTTTATTCACCTACTAAAACGTTAAATGCTTTTCTTTACATTTTAACAGGAGGCAATATATTGTAACCGCCATTCTGCCAGGAAACCATTAATGTGAAGCATATGAAAGGTTACTCAGCCTATTAAGTTTTCTTTCTCAAAACCTATACGCAAACATCGTTACCCACTTCTGTAATCCGCATTAATAATCAAGTGAATCTCCCCAAGATGTTTATCTATTCTCATCTCAACTGGCTGATTTATTTTTATAGAAGACATTTCTGTCATCCCAGCAGCACAGTACTACCAGGTTTGCTAGATTATAACCATTACCACTCCCTTTGCCTTTTTCCCATAACATCTTCATTATTTAATCTCTCCACCCTCTAACCTATCCCAGACTACCCTGTCCCTTTCAACAACTTAAATTTATATTTCCTTTGACTTCTGAAGAGTCATCACTTTCTCTTTCTACAGATGCTTTGATTTAATTGCTGGATTATTTGATACATCCGATTACATTCATCCCTGTATTAGGGTGAGGGGGGGGGCACAGTATTTATTTAACATGCCTTCCCCCTCTACCCCAACCAGATCTCTTCATTTCCACCACAGGACATCTCGAAACATGACTTCTGGGTGTCCTGGCTAGAACTCCTCCTACCACTTACTTAAATACTGGGGTTATGTCTCCAATTTAAACATGTTTGTGCTGAATATGAATATTAATCACATTTGAAATCATAAAATCTCTACATTGCCAGTACATACTAATGCATTTTTGCTGACATTTTAATTTTGGTTTACACCAGCAGCTAGAATACACAAAGATCTCGAGAAAATTCCATCGTTGGTAGAAACGGACCATCCATGTCTGAAAATATATTCTGACTTCAGCAGAGTAAAAACTAAACTCATCCTGAAAAATAATAAAATTTTAAATGTGCTTGGAGCGATGCATTTGTCTAAGGCATTGGGGAAGCTTCAGGAACCCACTGTCTAATGACATACTTAATCCCAACTGGCTCCAGCCTGTATCATAGAATTTACAATACAGAAAGAGGCCATTGTGCCCATCGAGTCCGCACCGGAAAGATCAACCCACCTAAGCCCACACCTCCACCCTATCCCCACGACCCAGTAACCCCACGTAACCTTTTTGAACACTATGGGCAATTTAGAATGGCCAATCCACCTAACCTGCACATCTTTGGACTGTGGGAGGAAACCGGAGAACCCGGAGGAAACCCACGCAGGCACGGGGAGAACGTGCAGACTCCGCACAGATAGTGACCCAAGCCAGGAATCGAACCTGGGACCATGGGGCTGTGAAGCAACTGTGCTAACCACTGTGTTACCATGCTGCCTGGACTTCCAAGGTGACAAAAAATTTAGACCCTTCAAGCCACGCAGCGTTGGGAGTACACAATCCTCATTTTATCCATTGTGTTCCTGGAAATCGTGACTGTGATGGATTCAAGATAGAGTCTGCAGGCCTTGGGAGGTTCAACCAAAACGTGGAGCTTTATTTAAAAGATGTTAACACTACAGGCTGCCCGCGCAAACAGTTGATGCAAAATAAAGTGCCCCTATGCTGGTTTAGCACAAGTGGGCTAAACAGCTGGCTTGTAATACAGAACAGGGCCAGCAGCGCGGGTTCAATTCCCGTACCAGCCTCCCCGAACAGGCGCCGAAATGTGGTGACGAGGGGCTTTTCACAGTAACTTCATTGAAGCCTACTTGTGACAATAAGCGATTTTAATTTCATTTTCATTTCATTTTTCATTCACTAGCTCCCGTATCCCTTAAAATTGTGACTTTGTTACCTACCCCTCCTGATGCACACGAGTAAACTTATTATTATACGGCTGCTTGTCAGGAAAACAAAAAACATTATGGCCTGTAACTTCCTGGAGGATTCGCGACTCCAAGTCGCTGGTGCGCTGCACATGTGCAACATGACGACCTGGAAGTGCGAGCGTTCAGGCATGTGCGCCAAAAGCGCAGACGTCTAAACTCCCGGAGCACCCCCCCCTGTTTGAAGCTCTGTAAAGGAAAAATCCAGCTACAGCACTAGCCTGGGCCACTTATCCAGATATTTGGTGAGCTTTTACACCTTTTTATTTACTCGGACATTTTTCAGTCTAGCAGAGGTAGGAGACATCGGGAGACAGGTTTTTGGTAGGTTGAAGTTCTATATTATTAATGCTTAGTGTTATATAAATATGTTTAAAATGCAAATTAAAAGAAAAGATGATACATTTAAAAAAAAACTTTGGTTTGCCATAAGGCTGTCACTTCCATTCGCGGGTATGTTTATCCACCTAAGATACGCAGTGTTACTAGCCACGGGTTCTGTGGTTCCTTGCGTGGCCGCATCTTCAATCATCCACTTGGCAGGAGTATGCAAAAGGTGGCATTAGTCCTTGAGCGCCAAGTCACAGCTATTCATTTCTCTGGCTCCTTTTCTGGGCCTCCCCTTGCCGTCGGGTGTTCTCGAAGAATTGTGACCCTTCCATCAGGATGTTCCTCCTAGGAGGTCTCTTCTGAGCAAAGGTCTCCCAGGCATTGACATCTATGTTCCATTTTTTGAGGTAAGCCTACAAGGTGTCTTTGAAGAGCTTTCTTTGTCCTCCTCCTGTTCAGGGTCCTTCCTTGAGCTGGGTGAAGATGATTATGAGCAGCCCAGCGGAGTTGGTTTCGGATGATAATGGCTTTGGTATTGGTGCTATTGACTCCTTCAAAGACACTTAACGTTAACATGCCTGTCCTCCCAGCTGATTCAGAGTTAAAGTACAATTGGATTTTCCAATGTATTTTGAGCCGAGTTGTTTACAATTCTCCCTGATGTAATGTTCATCCTTAGAAGTCTCGAGTCAATCAACAATTGTCAACCCCCACCCCTACAAGAACTATTCCCTTTACAAATAGCTGGGACGGTTGTGTTTAAGCGAGAAAATATATTTTATTGCAAGAAATCTGTAAACGTGGAGAGTTTTATTTCATTGTTCAGCTGATAAAGTTAAACATTAAGTTAAAGATTAACTGGTTTCAAGATTTTGCATTTATACAATTATTTTTAGTGAATACAAGTTTTACATTAAAGTTTACAAACTTGTACAAAGTCTCAGTGAGAACATCAGAACACAACATTTAGTTGAGATAACTATAAATTAAGAAGTTAATTGAAGCAAGCAAGGCACAAACATAATTAACACGGTGGCACACTAGTTAATACTGCTGCTCAACACCAGGGACCCGTGCTCAATTCAGACCTTGGGTGACTGTTTGTACATTCTCCCCATGTCTGCATGGGTTTCCTAGAACCATGGAATAGAACCATAGAATTCCTACAGGACAGGAGGCCATTCAGCCCGTCAGGTTTGCACCAACCCTCTGAAAGAGTTCTCTACCTGGGTACGTTCCCCGGCCCTATCCCCGGAACCTAACCTGTACATCCTTGGACACTAAGGGGCAACTTAACACGGCCAATCCACCTAACCTGTCCATCTTTGGATTGAGAGAGGAAATCAGAACACTTGGAGGAAACCCGCGCAGACATGGGGAGAACATACAAAGTCCACCCAAGGCTGGAATTGAACCCAGACGCTGTGAGGCAGCAGTGCTAACCACTATGCAATCGAGCCCCCGCCGTTTCCTCCGGGTGCTTCGGTTTTCTTCCACTGTCCAAAGATGTGCCGGTTAGGTAAATTATCTGTGCTAAACTGCCCCTTAGTGTCCAACGGTTGGTGGGATTATGGGGATAGGGCGAGGGCATGGGCCTAGTGTAGAATACATCTTTCGGAGTGTCAGTGCAGACTTTATGGGCCAAATGGCTTTCTTCTGCACCACAGTGATTCTATAAACACTAAATCCAAAATAAAAATCAGATGCTACAAGGACAATGACAGCAAAAAGCCCCGAGGCGCTTTTAAAATCATAGACCATAAACTAAATTAAAATATACCAACATTAAGCATGCCACACATAAAATTATATAATATATATAATATAGTGCAGAATAGTTTCACAGATCTAAAACAAATACCCAAATCTATGTTCACTTATAGATAAATCTATGTTCACTTATAGATAATCACCTTTAGTCGTAAAAATTTTTTTTAAAGCATCAACAACAATTGTAAAGCCGGTTTAAAAGAACAAAAGAAAACGTTTAAAAACATCTACATACCTTCAAAACACTTGTTTAAAGTTGCCTGTTGTTTTCTATCTAAATCTACTGTTTAACTGTCTGCTCTCAAAGTACGTTCCCAAACTGGCCGCATCATAGGGGGCAGGGTTGCACTTCTCCCGGCGCTAGCAGGAATTTACCGGGACAATGAATTATGCATTTCCTCCCCCTTTAAATCAAAGGCCCCAACATGATAAACAGTGATGTGGAGGTGCCGGCTGATATACCGTCAATTCACCAAGAGGCCGAGAGAGCGAGTGAACATAAGGCTTTATTAGTCATGGACTTGCCTAGCCAGAGTCAGTTGTGCAGATGAGTGCCACCCGCAGGTGGTCGGGTTATATATGGCCCCGGTAAGGGAGGAGCCAGAGGCGGAGCCCACCGGGGTTACAGTACAGTACCGGGAAGTAGCTCGTATCTCCACTTCCAGGTCATAGGTTACATTAGGTGAATACAATGGTTACAGTGTCATGCATTATGGTGAATACATTCACCACCTGTTCACCACATTCATCCCGTTAAAAAATCAAGTCCAGCGGGGGTGAGGTGGGGTCATTACATATTCAGTCTCTCTGGAGGCCGGATCGTTCTCTTCGACCTCCTCAGCTCTGGCGGTGCAGCGGGCACGGTTGTTGCAGGTGGTGACTCCAGGGGCCTGGAGCTGGAGCCTCAGTCCGGCGAGTCGGAGACGGTTGGGGTGTGGGGGTAGGTAGGGGGGTGGTGGGTGGCGGCAGTGTCGGCGCGGGACAGCACAGGAGACCCAGGGGGGCGTATGGGGAACATTGGCAGGGGAACCAGCTGGTGCCAGGTCTCGTAGGGAGACCGTATCTTGCCATCCGTCCTGGTGCGCGATGTAAGCGTACTGGGGGTTGGCGTGAAGCAGCTGGACCCTCTCGACCAGGGGGTCGGTCTTATGGCTCCTCATGTGCCTCCAGAGAAGGACAGGTCCCGGAGTTGACAGCCAAGATGGAAGCGAGACCCCGGAGGTGGACTTCCTGGGGAAGATAAACAAACGATTGTGCAGGGTCTCGTTCGTGGCTGTTCAGAGGAGTGATCTGATGGAGTGGAGGGCATCGGGGAGGACCTCCTGCCAGCGGGGGATTGGGAAATTTCCATACCGTCGCGTTCTCACTCTCCACCTGCCCATTTCCCTGCGGGTTATAGCTCGTAGTCCTGCTTGAGGTGATGCCTTTGCTGAGCAGGTACTGGCGTAGCTCATCACTCATGAACGATGTAACCCGGTCGCTGTGGATGTAGGCAGGGAAACCGAACAGTGTGAAGATGCTGTGCAGTGCCTTTATTACAGTGGTCGAGGTCATGTCGGGGCAGGGAACAGCAAAGGGGAAGCGGGAGTACTCGTCAATGACGGTGAGAAAATATATATTACGGTTGGTGGAGGGGAGGGCCCCTTTGAAATCTATACTTAGGCGTTCAAAGGGCCAGGAGGCCTTTACCACACGGGCCTTGACTGGCCGGTAGAAGTGCGGTTTGCACTCCGCTCATTGCCTTGACCTCCTCGGTGGAGGAGGGCAGATTGCGGGCCTTCATGAAGTGGAAGCCGGGTGACCCCCGGGTCATTGTGGATAGCCCGAAGTCGGTCATCTTGCGCGCTGGCGCATGTGCCGCGGGACAGGGCGTCTGGGGGCTCGTTGAGCTTCCCATGACGATACTTGATATCGTAATTGTAGGTGGAGAGTTCGATCCTCCACCTCAGGATTTTGTCATTATTTATTTTGCCCCGTTGTGAGTTGTCGAACATGAAGGCAACCAACCGCTGGACAGTACTGGTCCACCAGTGAACCTCCTACCGGCTAGGTAGTGCCTCCAATGCCGCACGGCTTCTACGATGGCTTGTGCTTCCTTCTCGACCGATGAGTGTCGGATTTCGGAAGTGTGGAGGGTCCTAGAGAAGAATGCTACTGGCCTGCCCGCCTGGTTGAGGGTGGCGGCCAGGGCGATGTCTGACGCATCGCTCTCTACCTGGAAGGGGAGGGGCTTGTCCACCGCATGCATTGCGGCCTTGGTGATGTCAGCCTTGATGCGGCTGAAGGCAGAGCGGGCCTCATCCGTCAGGGGGAGACTGGTGGTTTGAATAAGTGGGCGGGCTTTGTCCGCGTAGTTGGGGACCCACTGGGCGTAGTAAGGGAACAGCCCCAGGCATCGTTTTAGGCCTTCAGGCTGTGGGGAGGGGGGAGTTCTGTGAGGGGGCGTATACAGTCGGGGTCGGGCCCTAGGACTCCATTCTCCACGATGTAGCGGAGGATGGCCAGTCGGGTAGTACATAAGACACAGTTTTCTTTGTTGTATGTAAGATTGAGGGATTGGGCGGCCTGGAGGAACCTCTGAAGGTTGGCGTCATGGTCCTGCTGATCATGGCCGCAGATGGTCACGTTGTCCAGGTACGGATATGTCGCCCGCAAACCGTACTGGTTCACCATTCGGTCCATCGTTCTCTGAAAGACCAAGACCCCATTAGTGACGCCGAAGGGAACTCTGAGGAAGTGGAAGAGGAAGTGGCTGCTTCAAAGGCAGTGTAGTGGCGCTCTTCCGGGTGGATTGGGAGCCGGTGGTAGGCCGACTTCAGATCTCGTGGAGAACACACGGTACTGCGCGATCTGGTTGACCATCTCCGCTATGCGGGGGAGGAGGTACGCATCCAGTTGCGTGAACCGGTTAATTGTCTGGCAGTAGTCCACAACCATCCGGTTCTTTTCCCCGGCCTGGACGACCACCACTTGCGCTCTCCAGGGGCTGTTGCTGGCCTCTATGATCCCGTCACTCAACAGTCGTTGGTATTTTTCAAGTCTGAGGTCCATGTCTAGCGAGCTGTACCACCTGCAATGGGCTTACAGTCAGGGGGGGGGACCTTGAGGGTCGCGAGGCTGCATACTGTGAGGGGGGGGGGGGGCAAGGGTCCGCCGAACTGTAGGGTCAGGCTTCGGTGATTACACTGAAAATCCAATCCGAGCAGTAGGGGGGCGCAGGCATAGACCTTAAAGCGGGTATACTCCGCACCCTGCATCGTGAGATTGGCGATACAGTACCCCCAGATCTGGACCGAATGAGACCCGGAGGCAAGGGAGATTGTTTGTGAGGCGGGGTAGATGTGGAGGGAGCAGCGCCTTACCGTGTTGGGGTGGACAAAGCTCTCTGTGCTCCCGGAGTCGAAGTGGCAGGGGGTCTCGTGCCCATTGACCCGGACGACCATCATGGGAGTTTTTTTTTGCGGTTTCGGCAGCGACTGGTCGAGAGTCACCGCGCCCAGTTGCGGGTAGCCTGCGTGGTCGGTGGAGTCACAAGATGGCAGTCCTCACGTGTCGAACGGGATCAAAGATGGCGACCAAGATGGCCGCCCACGAGTCACACGTGTCGGTCGGTGTTGGGGTCGGCGGCCAAGATGACGGCCCTCACGATTCACATGATGCCGATGACGCATCTGGAGGGGGCGTTCCGGGCAGGCACGCAGCCACATTGCGGGGCTGCGAGTCCATAGGTCGGGCCTGGTGCATTTTCGATCGCTGGGCCTTAGATCGGCCCAGACAGACTCTCACGTAGTGCCCCTTTTCCCCCGTAGTCGCTGCACGTCGCTGAGCGGGCTGGGCAACGCTACCAGGGATAAATAACAAAAATGAAAACTAGCCCTAATTGGCAACTGCCTTGTCACAAGTAACACTCTCCAAAAATATAATTTAACAGTCCAGTGAGGAGGTGTCTAGCGAACATCTCGTTTACGGGCTTCACGAAGTGCGCCTTGAGGGTTGCGACCGCCTCCTCGTACGAGCCCGCTTTCTCTTTTTTTTTAATTAAATATTTCATTGAAAATTTTTGGTCAACCAACACAGTACATTGTGCATCCTTTACACAATATTATAACAACACAAATAACAATGACCTATTTTATAAACAAAAAATGAATAAATAATAAATAACAAAAATGAAAACTAGCCCTAATTGGCAACTGCCTTGTCACAAGTAACACTCTCCAAAAATATAATTTAACAGTCCAATATATAATTATCTGTAGCAACGACCTATACATACTATACAGTATATATTAACAACCCTGAGAGTCCTTCTGGTTCCTCCTCCCCCCCCCCCCCCCCACCCCCCTCCGATCCTGGGCTGCTGCTGCCTTCTTTTTCCCATTCCGTCTATCATTCTGCGAGGTATTCGACGAACGGTTGCCACCGCCTGGTGAACCCTTGAGCCGACCCCCTCAGGACGAACTTAATCCGCTCTAGCTTTATAAACCCCGCCATGTCATTTATCCAGGTCTCCACTCGCGGGGGCGAGGCTTCTTTCCACATTAGCAATATCCTGCGCCGGGCTACTAGGAATGCAAAGGCCAAAACATCGGCCTCTCTCGCCTCCTGCACTCCCGGCTCTTATGCAACCCCAAATATAGCCAACCCCCAGCTTGGTTCGACCCGGACTCCTACTACTTTTGAAAGCACCTTTGTCACCCCCATCCAAAACCCCTGTAGTGCCGGGCATGACCAAAACATATGGGTATGATTCGCTGGGCTTCTCGAGCACCTCGCACACCTATCCTCCACCCCAAAAAATTTACTGAGCCGTGCTCCAGTCATATGTGCCCTGTGTAATACCTTAAACTGAATCAGGCTTAGCCTGGCACACGAGGACGATGAGTTTACCCTGCTTAGGGCATCTGCCCACAGCCCCTCCTCGATCGCCTCCCCCAGCTCTTCTTCCCATTTCCCTTTTAGTTCATCTACCATAGTCTCCCCTTCGTCCCTCATTTCCCTATATATATCTGACACCTTACCATCCCCCACCCATGTCTTTGAGATCACTCTGTCCTGCACCTCCTGCGTCGGGAGCTGCGGGAATTCCCTCACCTGTGCCTCGCAAATGCCCTCAGTTGCATATGCCTGAATGCATTCCCTTGGGGCAACCCATATTTCTCAGTCAGCGCTCCCAGACTCGCGAACTTCCCATCCACAAACAGATCTTTCAGTTACGTTATTCCTGCTCTTTGCCACATTCCATATCCCCCATCCATTCCCCCCGGGGCAAACCTATGATTGTTTCTTATCGGGGACCCCCCCAAGGCTCCAGTCTTTCCCCTATGCCGTCTCCACTGTCCCCAAATCTTCAGTGTAGCCACCACCACCGGGCTTGTGGTGTAGTTCCTCGGTGAGAACGGCAATGGGGCTGTCACCATAGCCTGTAGGCTAGTCCCCCTACAGGACGCCCTCTCTAATCTCTTCCATGCCGCTCCCTCCTCCTCTCCCATCCACTGACTCACCATTGAAATATTAGCGGCCCAATAATACTCACTTAGGCTCGGTAGTGCCAGCCTCCCCCATCCCTGCTACGCTGTAAGAATCCCTTCCTCACTCTCGGGGTCTTCCCGGCCCATACAAAACCCATGATGCTCTTTTCAATCCTTTTAAAAAAAGCCTTCGTGATCACCACCGGGAGGCACTGAAACACAAAGAGGAATCTCGGGAGGACCACCATCTTAACCGCCTGCACCCTCCCTGCCAGTGACAGGGATACCATGTCCCATCTCTTGAAATCCTCCTCCATCTGTTCCACCATCTGTTAAATTAAGCCTATGTAATGTACCGCAATTCTTAGCTATCTGGATCCCCAGGTAACGAAAGTCCCTTGTTACCTTCCTCAACGGTAGGTCCTCTATTTCTCTACTCTGCTCCCCTGGATGCACCACAAACAACTCACTTTTCCCCATGTTCAATTTATACCCTGAAAAATCCCCAAACTCCCCAAGTATCCGCATTATTTCTGGCATCCCCTCCGCCGGGTCCGCCACGTATAGTAGCAAATCGTCTGCATACAAAGATACCCGGTGTTCTTCTCCTCCCCTAAGTACTCCCCTCCACTTCTTGGAACCCCTCAACGCTATCGCCAGGGGCTCAATCGCCAGTGCAAACAATAATGGGGACAGAGGGCATCCCTGCCTTGTCCCTCTATGGAGCCGAAAATATGCAGATCCCCGTCCATTCGTGACCACGCTCGCCACTGGGGCCCTATACAACAGCTGCACCCATCTAACATACCCCTCTCCAAAACCAAATCTCCTCAACACCTCCCACAAATAATCCCACTCCACTCTATCAAATGCTTTCTCGGCATCCATCGCCACTACTATCTCCGTTTCTCCCTCTGGTGGGGCCATCATCATTACCCCTAACAACCTCCGTATATTCGTGTTCAGCTGTCTCCCCTTCACAAACCCAGTTTGGTCCTCGTGGACCACCCCCGGGACACATTCCTCTATTCTCATTGCCATTACCTTGGCCAGGACCTTGGCATCTACATTTAGGAGGGAAATAGGTCTATAGGACCCGCATTGTAGCGGGTCCTTTTCCTTCTTTAAGAGAAGCGATATCGTTGCTTCAGACATAGTCGGGGGCAGTTGTCCCCTTTCCTTTGCCTCATTAAAGGTCCTCGTCAGTACCGGGGCGAGCAAGTCCACATATTTTCTATAGAATCCGACTGGGAATCCATCTGGTCCCAGGGCCTTTCCCGCCTGCATGCTCCTAATTCCTTTCACCACTTCTTCTACCTCGATCTGTGCTCCCAGTCCCACCCTTTCCTGCTCTTCCACCTTGGGAAATTCCAGCCGATCCAAGAAGCCCATCATTCTCTCCCTCCCATCCGGGGGTTGAGCTTCATATAATTTTTTATAAAATGTCTTGAACACTCCATTCACTCTCTCCGCTCTCCGCTCCCCGCTCCATCTCTCCTTCCTCATCCCTCACTCCCCCTATTTCCCTCGCTGCTCCCCTTTTCCTCAATTGGTGTGCCAGCAACCTGCTCGCCTTCTCCCCATATTCGTACTGTACACCCTGTGCCTTCCTCCATTGTGCCTCTGCAGTGCCTGTAGACAGCAAGTCAAATTCTACATGTAGCCTTTGCCTTTCCCTGTACAGTCCCTCCTCCGGTGCTTCCGCATATTGTCTGTCCACCCTCAAAAGTTCTTGCAGCAACCGCTCCCGTTCCTTACTCTCCTCCTTCCCTTTATGTGCCCTTATTGATATCAGCTCCCCTCTAACCACCGCCTTCAACGCCTCCCAGACCACTCCCACCTGGACCTCCCCATTATCATTGAGTTCCAAGTACTTTTCAATGCACCCCCTCACCCTTAGACACACCCCCTCATCTGCCATTAGTCCCATGTCCATTCTCCAGGGTGGGCGCCCTCCTGTTTCCTCCCCTATCTCCAAGTCCACCCAGTGTGGAGCGTGATCCGAAATGGCTATAGCCGTATACTCCGTTCCCCTCACCTTCGGGATCAATGCCCTACCCAGCACAAAAAAGTCTATTCGCGAGTAGACTTTATGGACATAGGAGAAAAACGAGAACTCCTTACTCCAAGGTCTGCTAAATCTCCACGGGTCTACACCTCCCATCTGCTCCATAAAATCTTTAAGTACCTTGGCTGCTGCCGGCCTCCTTCCAGTCCTGGACTTCAGCCCTGGTTCCAACACCGTATTAAAATCTCCCCCCATTATCAGCTTTCCCATCTCTAGGTCCGGAATGCGTCCTAGCATCCGCCTCATAAAATTGGCATCATCCCAGTTCGGGGCATATACGTTTACCAAAACTACCGTCTCCCCCTGTAGTTTCCCACTCACCATCACGTATCTGCCCCCGTTATCCGCCACTATAGTCTTTGCCTCGAACATTACCCGCTTCCCCACTAATATAGCCACCCCCCTGTTTTTCGCATCCAGCCCCGAATGGAACACCTGCCCCACCCATCCTTTGCGTAGCCTAACCTGGTCTATCAGTTTCAGGTGCGTTTCCTGTAACATAAGAAACTTAAGGCAGATGTGGTTAAGGTGTGCGAGTACCCGTGCCCTCTTTATCGGCCCGTTCAGCCCTCTCACGTTCCACGTGATCAGCCGAGTTGGGGGGCTTCCTACCCCCCCCCCCCCCCCCTTGTCGATTAGCCATCACCTTTTTCCAGCTCCTCACCCGGTTCCCACGCAGCTGTATCTCCCCCAGGCGGTGCCCCCCCCGCCCATCCTCTCCCATACCAGCTCCCCTCTCTCCCCAGCAGCAGCAACCCAGTAATTCCCCCCCCCCCACCCCGCCCCCCGCTAGATCCCCCGCTAGCGTAATTACTCCCCCCATGTTGCTCCCAGAAGTCAGCAAACTCTGGCTTCCCCCCGTGACCTCGGCTCGCACCGTGCGACGCCCCCGCCTTCCTGCTTCTCTCTTCCCGCCATGATTATCATAGCGCGGGAACCAAGCCCGCGCTTCTCCCTTGGCCCCGCCCCCAATGGCCAACGCCCCATCTCCTCCACCTCCCCTCCTCCCCCCATCACCACCTGTGGGAGAGAGAAAAGTTACCACATCGCAGGATTAGTACATAAAACCCCTCTTTGCCCCCCACATTTGCCCCACCACTTTGTTCGAACGTTCTTTTTAATAACCCGCTCATTCCAGTTTTTCTTCCACAATAAAAGTCCACGCTTCATCCGCCGTCTCAAAGTAGTGGTGCCTCCCTCGATATGTGACCCACAGTCTTGCCGGTTGCAGCATTCCAAATTTTATCTTCTTTTTATGAAGCACCGCCTTGGCCCGATTAAAGCTCGTCCTCCTTCTCGCCACCTCCGCACTCCAGTCTTGATAAACGCGGATCACCGCGTTCTCCCATTTACTGCTCCGAGTTTTCTTCGCCCATCTAAGGACCATTTCTCTATCCTTAAAACGGAGGAATCTCACCACTATGGCTCTGGGAATTTCTCCTGCTCTCGGTCCTCGCGCCATCACTCGGTATGCTCCCTCCACCTCCAACGGACCCGCCGGGGCCTCCGCTCCCATTAACGAGTGCAGCATCGTGCTCACAAATGCCCCGACGTCCGCTCCCTCCACACCTTCAGGAAGACCCAAGAATCCTCAGGTTGTTCCTCCTTGCGTTGTTTTCCAGTGCCTCCAACCTTTCCACACATCGTTTCTGATGTGCCTCCTGCGTCTCCATCTTCACCACCAGGCCCTGTATGTCGTCCTCATTCTCGGCTGCCTTTGCCTTCACGACCCGAAGCTCCCGCTCCTGGGTCTTTTGTTCCTCCTTTAGCCCTTCGATCACCTGTAGTATATGGGCCAACAGCTCTTTCTTCATTTCCTTTTTGATCTCTTCCACACAGCATTTCAAGAACTCTTGTTGTTCAGGGCCCCATGTTAAACTGCCACCTTCCGACGCCATCTTGGTTTTTGCTTGCCTTCCTTGCCGCTGTTCTAAAGGATCCACTGCAATCTGGCCACTTTCTCCTCCTTTTTCCATCCGTATCCAGGGGGGATTCCCTTCTGGTTTACCGCACAGTGTTTTTAGCCATCAAAATTGCCGTTGGGGCTCCTATCAAGAGCCCAAAAGTCCGTTTCACAGGGAGCTGCCGAAACGTGCGACTCAGCTGGTCATCGCCGCACCCGGAAGTCTCGTGGCCGCTTTCTCAATCATTACCGAGATTCGACGGCTCACCCGAGCGTGGAGGAGTCACAGTTTGAGGGTCTCAGTGGGAGTGGTTGTGGAGGAGTGGATGTAGGCCTCGAAGCCAATGTTCAAAGATTTCCTTGGCTTCGGACAGTGGGCGTCGAGTTTGAGCCTGTCTGGCTTTTGAGCGGCTTCTATGGTGCTGTCGACAACTAATAAATTGATATACCTTCAATTCACCAAGAGGCCGAGAGAGCGAGTGAACATAAGGCTTTATTTATTAGTCATGAACTTGCCTAGCCAGAGTCGGTTGTGCAGATGAGTGCCACCCGCAGGTGGCCGGGTTATAGATGGCCTCGGTGAGGGCGGAGCCAGAGGCGGGGCCCACCAGGGTTACAGTACAGTACCTGGAAGCAGCTCGTATCACCACTTCCAGGACATAGGTTACATTAGGTGGATACAATGGATACAGTGTCATGCATTATGGTGAATACATTCACCACACCGGCGTTGGACTGGGCTGGACACAGTAAGAAGTCTTACAACACCAGGTCAAAGTCCAACGTGAGGAAGGAGCTGTGCTCTGAAAGCTAGTGATTGGAAATAAACCTGTTGGACTTTAACCTGGTATCATAAACAGTAGAATATCAATTAGCAACATTAACAATCAATCAACACCGTCAATGCATCACACCTTCCGGACGTCATCGTTCTTGGTGTGGTTGTCGACGAATCTCAGGCGTCTGCTTTTTAGTACTTGCTGTGCCTTCTGGTGTCTTTGGCTTGTCATCAGCGTTTATCTGAACCAGAGTCGACGTAGTGATCTTTTGATTTACAATAGAGGTGCTGTTTTCCCCAATTGGATCAGTTCATGTCAGGTCGTCTCCTGGCACAGCTGGGTTCAGACTCTCGGTTCTGCTTCTGGCGGATTGGTTGATGTCACATGCCTTCTCCATATTACATCGTCCCGGTTTGTACAGTGTAGGAGACCGGTCCTGTCTATGCCAAGACGGTGGCAGGAATCCACTTTTCACTTGTGGTATAATTTCTTGCCAGAACTTGTTGACCCTGGCAAAAATCATGACTTTCACCTCGTTCTCCCACCGGATGACCTGATCCTGCTGCTTTTTCCACGACAATTCCTCTAGTCTTGGTGATTTTAGCAAATCGAATGCTGTGCATAGTTGAATGTAAACATAATAATAATCTTTATTGTCACAAGTAGGCTTATATTAACACTGCAATGAAGTTACTGTGAAAAGCTCCTCGTCGCCACATTGCGGCGCCTGTTCGGGTACACAGAGGGAGAATTCAGAATGTCCAAATTACCTAACAGCACGTCTTTTGGGACTTGTGGGAGGAAACCGGAGCACCCAAAGGGAACCCACGCAGATACGGAGCGAATGTGCAGACTCCACACAGTCTGTGACCCAAGCCAAGAATCTAAGCTGGGACCCTGGCGCTGTGAAGTAACAGTGCTAACCACTATGCTACCATGCCGCTGTGTTAGATATCCAGGGAGCTGCCATGATTCCTTCATTCTGCCAGAGTCACATTTCCCTCAGGTTTTCGCACCTCCACACAGCCTTGAGAGTTGGGTCCACGGAGACAAGAGATACTCTCTGAAGACCTAGCTGATGACTCCTGAAAGAAATCGGAGCAATGCCCGAGAAACTTGGGTTGTTCCGTGCGCAATATTCCTGTATGCAAGCAGGAATTTACTCAATGTTATGACAATGAACCTTGTTCTCTGGTTATCTTTAACAACTGCTTCATCAACTGTGCAAAACATTCTGCCAGCCCATTTGCGGCAGGGTGATAAGGACAGAACCGGATGTGTTGAATTCCGTTCTCCTTCAAGTAGTTTAGGAGCTCATGAGATAAGAACTGCGGCGCGTTATCGCTCACCAGTTGTTCAGGGTAACCGAATCTGAAGATTTCACCCTGTCTCTCAATTGCTTTCTCTGATGACGTTGGCTTCATGATGGTAATTTCAGGCCATTTCGAGTGAACATTAACTAGAATGTGAAACATGCACCCTTCCAATGGAAGGGCGTAATCAACATGTACCCATTGCCAGTATTTTTCTGGCCATTCCCACGGATGCAACAAGTTTAATGGTGACAGGTTCTGCCCAAGGTGAACAGATTCCTGCCTTCTCCTCGATTTCAGCATCTAGCCCTGGCCACCCACAATAGCTATCTCCTTCATCCTTACAATACCACAGTGACCTTCATGTAATTGGTTTAATACACATTTTATTAATAATGGTGGAATGACGACTCTCATTCCCCAGAGGAAATAACCTGCCTGTATGGATAACTCCGACTTCGGGTGGAATATGGCTTAACTCAGGGTTTGTTCTTGAAGTCTTGCCTTGAAGCACCATGTCCATAACCTCTGACAGTACTGGATCATATCTGGTATGTTTCTTCACCTGTCCTGCGGTTACAGGAGTGTTATCTACTTGCTTGAAGTAGAAAATGTTTTCACACAAACTGCTCATCGACAAACTATTTGGTAAGGATCGTCAGGTGAGTCCATCTGCATTCCCATAAAGGTTTGACCATTCAGGAGAGATGTTAGGTAGCACTTCTGGAGGAAGAGGGTGTTTGCTATAACGAGGCCAGGCTAAGCACATTTTGTCAGCAGGAACATACCAATTGCACTGGCTTTTCCCCGACACTGATATTCCCAATGGTTCCTCCCCAGCTATCGGAGTCACGGTCAACCCTGACTCATTGCAATCATTAGTGGCAGTTATAGTTAAAAACCTGCTGTCGGCTTTCTGGCAATTTATTCATACTGAACAAAAAAAAAATATTAAGAATGGATGTTTTTTTTCCCCATGAACCTCATTGGAATGGTTGGATATAAAATGGAGAATTTCTGCTCTACGTGCTAGAAAATACTGCAAATGAATGCAGACAAGTGCATGAAGGATTTTGTTTTGGGATTCCCACTCCATTCATCACAGAATAATTACATCACAGGAGAAAGCTATTTGATCCATTGTGCCTGCACTAGCTCGCCGAATGAGCAATTCAACTAGTGCCATTTCACTACCGTTGCCCCATAATGGTTCACATCCTTCCTTTTCAGATAGGTGTCTAATTTCCTTTTGAATGCCTCAATTGAACCTGCTTCACCACACTCAAGCAGTGTATTCCAGATCTTAACCGCTGTGTAGAAAATATTTTCCTCGTGTGCTTTTGCTTCTTTTGCCAATGATGTCCCCAGCTTCTGATTTCTGTGACTTTGGTTCAACTACTCAACTACTATGTCCCGAGATGTTGCTCCAAATACCAGATTTCATTTCAACCACATTCCTGAGATTTAAAAAAAATCAAAATGTGTCATGAGAAGTCAGTGCCTGGGACTTCCGGTGACGGCGGGCGGGAGGCGGCTGCACAATGGAGAGCCCCCGGTCGGGAACGGCAATTTCGGGGCTTTAAGCCCGGTCCCAGGGTCCACGGAGGCGGCAGAAGCAGGGAGAAGGCATGGAGGAGGCACTGAGAAGACACAGGAGGAAAAGAAACCCTAAAGAAAAATGTCGAGGGTGAGCAAAAAAACGGCCGGAAAAAAAACAGCTGGAGGTCCGTCGGGGAGTGGAAAGGTCACCGAGGGGTCACCAGGAATAACGGAGGCTGGAGCACCAGGGGAGGCCGCACTGCTTACGGCTGAAGAAATAACTAAGGTGATGGCTGCGGAATTTGAAAAGCAGTTGGCGCAGATTGCGAAATGCATGGAGACGGTGAGGAAGGAGATGAGGGAGGTTTTGAGTGTGCTGGTGGAGGAGGCGGTTTCCCCGGTGAGGACGGAGGTGGCGAGCGCAGTGGCGGAGGTGCGAGAGCAAGGGGAGGCGCTGAAGGAAGTGAAGGAGACGTTATTGCAGCACGGTGATCAACTTGCCTCGATGGGGAAAGAGATGCGGAAGGTGATGGATACTAACAAGGATCTGCGAGGAAAAATGGAAGACCTGGAAAATAGATCCAGGCGACAGAACTTGAGGATTGTGGGGCTGCCCGAAGAAGTTGAAGGACCGAAGCCGACTGAGTATTTTGCCGCAATGCTGGCAAAACTACTGGGGGAGGGGGAGGACCCCTCCCCATATGAACTGGATCGGGCTCATCGGTCGTGGAGGCCTGTACCAAAGGCGAGTGAGCCGCCAAGGACAGTGACTCTGTGCTTCCGTAGGTACAGGGTGAAGGAGAGGGGCCTGAGCTGGGCCAAGCAGAAGCAGTTGGTGCAGTGGGCTGGAGCTGGTATACGTGTATACCAGGACTTTACGGTGAAGCTGGCAAGGAGGCGGGTGAAGAGGGCACTGTACATTAGCAAGGTGCGGTGCGGCATTGTATATCCAGCAAAGCTGAGGGTGACTTACAAGCTCAGGGACTTTTATTTTGGAACGGCGGAAGCAGCGGAGGAGTTTGCGAAAGCAGAAGGACTGTGGCAGAACTGACAAATTGAGGAATGGCCATGTGCCGATGTAACCTCATGACTGTATTTTCTTCTTTTTTGTATCACTGCGTGCGGGTGTCGAGATTAAAGGAGTCAAGGTGGTATATATTTGGACAAGGGAAGGGATGGGACTTTCACTCGAAATGAGAGTGCTTTGGGGTGTAGGTGGATAGGTGGGGTTTGTGCGCTAAAAAGGGGATCTTTGGGCTTTCCTGGGGCCGGGCAAGTGGGAAAGGGACCTGGGCGGGGGCCTCCACGCTGGCTGGTGTGTGCCGGCCAGTGAACGAGAGTGAAGTGGGGGGAGGGGCTGCGGCCATCGGAGCCTGGCAGAACAGGGTCCGGGTGGTCTAGCCGGGGTGGAAAGTTGGGGGGGGGGGGGGGAAGGAACAGAGGGTAGGGGGAGGAGTTTTACAAGAGGCAGTGGACGGGAGGAGCTGGAGACCTGGGGGGGGGGGGGAAGAGAGCTGTGAAAGATTAAGGGTGACTACGGGTAATCCCTGATTTATTTTTGTCATTTGTTTATGTAAACATGCGGGTTGAGGTTTGGGGGTTGGTGGGTAGATGGGATCGTTGTTGTTATTATGGGGACTGACATATCTTGCTGATGATTGTTTATTGTTGATGGATGTAAATGTGGGAGAAAATGGAGAATTAAATTTTTTTTTTTTAAAAAGAAGAGAAGTCAGTGCCTGAAAACTGAAGCTTACATCAAAACCAAAATAAATTAAAGCAGTACAAAATAGTGAGGCGCCTGGATAGAGTGGGAAGGGCATATTTACTTTAGCAGAGAGTTCAGTGAATAGGGGCACAGATTTAAAGTGATTGGTAGAAAGAAGGTAAATTAGGAAACATTTTTTCACCCAGAAGGTTGTGGGAGTCTGGGATTCTGTCTGAAAGGGTAGTAGAGGCAGAAACCCTCAACTCACTTTAAAAGGTTTCTGGATATGCACCTGAAGTACCATAACCTGCAGACCTACGGACCAAATGCTGGAAATTAGGATTAGGCTGGGTGGCTGGTTTTTCGGACAGCAAAGATACAATTCTGTAAACTCTCTATGATTTTGAAAAAAAATGCAGCAAAAATGTTTTGGGCTCCCTTACAGTTGTCATTAATGGAATATTTTCTTTTTGAATGATCTGTTAGGCAACGAAGGCTGTCATTTTTGTTCCATTTATTGCATAAGATGTTGATGAAAATTAGCTGCATTTATTAGAATTAAATGTTTCCCTTTTGGGTGCAGCCATAAAGTATTTAACCCAGTTGGTGAATTACAAGTGCTTTAAATGTCAATCCAATGGGAGACAGGGGGGTGGGGGGGGGGGGGGGGGTTGATTTTAACTGAAAATAACCTTCTCTATAATTAAGATAGATAAAAATCCTGTTTGTCAAAAGGTTAAAAAAAATTATTTAAATTCTGATACGCTCTTCTCCCTCCCCAATTCCAATATCTGCAGCATTTGGGACAAGTTGTATTGCTTGCTGCATGAGCCAACTCCAAAAAATTTAATTGGATGTTTTTTTTTGTTCATGGGATAAGGGCATCGAAGGCTGGACCAGCATTTATTACCCATCCTTAATTGCCATGGAGGGGTCAATCACATTTCTGTGTATCTGAAGTCATATGTGGGCCAGACAAGGTCAGGCCGGCAGATTTCCTTCCCTAAAGGACATCAGTGAACCAAACAAACATTAAGACTTTTAATTCCAGATTTTTATTGCATTCAAATTTCACCATCTGCCGAGGCAGGATTTGAACCTGGATCCCCAGAACATTACTCTGGGTCTATGGTTTACTAGTCCAGTGACAATGCCGCTATGCCACTACCTCCCCCGTATGTAGAAGAACATATCCGGGGGTGACTACCAAAAATTCAGTGTGATGCAGACAGGCTCAAATCAACATTCTACATGATGCACAAACCCATTAAGCATTTTTAAAAATCCACATCACTGTTAGAACACAACATTTCTCTAATTTTCTGTAGAGTGTTAAGCTGGAACTAAGCAGAATAAAACAAAGAGGATACCTAGATTTTTGAACTATTCTGAAAGTAATAAACTTTCATACGCTGGATTCTCAACAAACACTAGTCTCTCAATCGCATCAATCTCGTTATAAGAAAAGTTTAACCGAACACAGTAGAAAAGAAAAATCTGTTGTAAATTTCTGGTTATGGATACAAAAGAAACAAAATCACAGAAGGTGGTCATTCAACCCTTCATGTCTGTGCTGGCTCTCCAAAGAAGCAGATTACCAAGCACCACTAACCAAGCCTCCCCCTCCCTATTTCTCCCTGTAGCCCTGCATATTCTTTCTTTTGAGATAATATTCCAATTCCTCTTAAATGCTTTGATTGAACTGCCTGCAGCACACTCTCAATCAGTACATTCCAAATCCCAACCATGGATGTGAAAATGTTTTTCCTCATATCAGCATTGCGTCTTTTGCCATTGACCTTACATCTATGTCTTTTTATTCTCTCTCCTTCCACCAATGGGACAGCTTTTTTCCATGTATTTTGTCCCGACCTCTCATTATTTTGCAAACCTCTATTAAATCTCTTTGCAATCTTCTCTTCTCCAAGAATAGGAGCCTCAACTTTTCCAATCTATCCACCCAACTGAATTTTCCTCAGCCCTAGATCCATTTTCATGAACCTTTGCTGCACACACTCTAATGCCTTCACATAGATACACAGAATCTCAGAATTTACAGTGCAGAAAGAGGCCATTCGGCCCATCGAGTCTGCACCGACTCTTGGAAAGAACACCCTACTTTAGCTCACGCCTCCACCCTATTCACGTAACCCCACCTAACATTTTGGACACCATGGGGTAATTTAGCATGGTCAATCCACCTAACCTTTCCTGGATTGTTCCTTGTCCTTTTCCACAGTCAACCTAAACCTTATGATACAATGATCACTGACCCCTAAATGTCCCCCCTACTGACACTTAATCCATTTGGCCCACATCATTCCCCAGAATTAACTCGAACAATCCTTCTCTTCCCATTGGCCTTAAAACATATTGCTGCCAAAGACTGGCCTGAAAATTGACCCAAAAACATTGTAGAACATTTTCCTGGGCAGACATACTGGTCTCTGCCGTTTACACTACTAATATCCCAGTTTACATTTGGATAATTAAAGTCTCCCATTATAACTACTCTATAATTTTTGTATTGGAGTTCCTTGCAAATTTGCTCCTCTACACCTTTTCAACTACTTTGTGGTCAATAGACTATACTGAGAAATGTAATTGCACTTTTTTGATCTTTAGTTCTAGCCAAATTGATTCTGTCCTTGACCCTTCTGGGACATCTCTCCCCAGCACTGAAATGTTCTCCTTAAGCAATACCGTCACCCCTCCCCTTTTCCTACCTTTCCTGAACATCTTGTATCCAGGAATATTTAATAACCATTCCTGCCCTTTGAGCCAGGTCTCTGTCACAGCCACAACATCATATTTTCACATGGAAATGTGTGCCTGCAATCTTATTTGTCACACGCCATGCATTGATAAACATGCACAGCAATCCTGATCTATTACTTACTGCCTTACTCTGAACCCATCTAATACCTTGGTATTTCTTGCGCTAGTGCTATCCATCCCTCCCAGTATTTTGCTCACCTTGGTAGGCTCTCTGATATTATCTCCCAGTTCCCACACTCCTGCCAAGTTAGTTTAAATCCTCCTCAATCACATTAGCAAATTTCCCCGAAGGAAATTGGTCCCAGTTCTGATACACCCATCTGGTCTGTACAGGTCCCAACTCCCCCAGAGTAGACCCCAATATATCCTTTCGCCTGCACCATCTTTCCAGTCGCCCATTCATTTGATTTCTCCTTCTATTTCTATGCTCACATAGCCCCCTGTGCATGCAAAGTAAAAGAGGAATGGAGAAAGAAAGATTTACAGGGCACAGACCACAGGTGAAATAATTGTTTCATGGCTGTCTAGAGTTCAGAATCAAGTCCAATGGTGTATTCCTTCACAAGAGGTCGGCAGGCTGAACTGATGCTGGATAATTTACTTTCCCAATAGAGTTGGCCTCCACAATGAGATGAACATGCAGGGATGAATCAGTCCTGTGGCAATGATATAGAAGCTCCAGTCGAAAAGTGTAGATGGGGGCAGGCATTCAAACCTGGACAAGAGCCTTTTTTCTGTGCTGCTGCTTGTAAATGGTAAAAATGGCAGACTGAGGTTTCGTCAAACCACATGGTAATATTACTGGTTCCACCAGCTAGGGGTTATGCCAGCTTTGACAAACAAAGTGTAACCAGTTTGTCTGGGTTCTTGAGATAGTTTTGTTCTATCCATTAATATTCTATCCATTAAGTCTTGAACAGGGAAGCTGTGCTTTGTTTATCCTAGCAATCAATCAAAGTGACTCCAGATGGCCTGGCCCGGTTTATGAAATTTAGGTCACGTTTGTATAATTCACTTTGAATTTGGTCTCTCCAGCCCACAGGGTGACATTTGGGTCTCTTCAGAGATAGAAAGGTGTCAGTTCCTGCAAAAACTGCCATATTCGTTTTTATTGTTCAAGGGTCACAAACAGACAGTTTTAAAACTGGAGAAGGACCCTTCTTAAAAATTTTAGAAACTAGCCATGAGAATATATATAAAATAAAAATGGAGAGTGAGGTCTTAGCTCCTAACATTAGGAATAGAAAGAGGAAAACATTTTAGACCGACTTGAGCCAAATGCTCATTTTTGAGTTTGTTTCAAAATTCTAGACAGTTAATTTGTGTCTGATTATGCCTCTACATTTTCCTATACCAGTTGTTCTGTAAAGAAACACCAGGGGCAGGTTCCCCCTCTCCCCACCCCCCCCCGCTCCCCATCAACCCATCCATATGGCATGTATTCCAGCATTGGCCACCAGCACGATCTTCCTACAAACAAAGAACAAAGAAAAGTTCAGCACAGGAACAGGCCCGTCAGCCCTCTAAGCCTGCGTCGACCATGCTGCCCGTCTAAACTAAAATCTTGCTTATCTCTTACAGCATTTTGTGTGGCTCTTCCGCCCTGCCATCTGGGACACTTTTTGCAGGACTAGAAGATCCCACCGGCAGGAAGGGCCTGAAAATCCCACCCATAGAAGTTAGCTTCTCTGATATCCTGTAAGGAGAGTTTGTTTTCACTGAACTTTATGTAATATTCAGTAATCATAGAACTTACAATGCAGGAGGCCATTTGGCAATCGAGTCTGCACCGGCCCTTACAAAGAGCACCCTACTCAAGCCCAAGTATCTCTCCTATCCCCGTAACCCAGTAACCCCCACTTAACCTTTTTGGACACCAAGGGCAAATTAGCATGGCCAATTTACCTAACCCGCACATCTTTGGACTGTGGGAGGAGACCAGAGCACCCAGAGGAAACCCACGCAGACACAGGGAGAACGTGCAGACTCTGCACAGACAGCGACCCAGCCAGGAATCGAACGTGGGACCCTGGAGCTGTGAAGCAACTGTGCTAACCAATATGCTACCATGCTGCCCATCAAAGTATTTCTGACCATCGGGGAAGATGTGCTATGTACATAAAATTGTAGGCCCTTTTATGAACAGGCTTATGATTTTGTATAGCTAGTGGAATGCTCCCCCATTTAATTTAATTTCAGCCAAATTCCCCATTACAAGATCTAATTATGCATAAACTGCAAAATTAGTAAGCATTCATTCTATTTCAAGACATTCCGTTAATTACTTGAATTTTAATGTGAGATGTATCATAAGGTCCATTCACTTACAAAAATTAGAAAGATTTCATAATAAATTGGACTGCATTTCAGAGACACAAGATATATTATGCATGTGCTTGTTTATAATATAGAATGGTTACAGTACAGAATGGGACCATTCAGCTCAGTTTACATACTTGCTCTCTGAAAGAGCAACTCAGCTAGTTCCACTCACCCATCTTTTCCAGTAGCCCTAAAAAAAAAATCTCTTCAGGTGCTTATTCAATCCCTTTTTGAAAGACATGACTATATCTGTCTCCACAATACTGAGACAGTGAAATCGAGATCCCAACAAATTGCAGCACAATTAAGTTTTTTCCTCGTGTTACATTTGTGCTTTTGCCAATCATCTTAAATTGGTGTCCTCTAGTTCTCAACCCTTCTGCCAACTAACCTCACGCTGACTCTCTCCCCTCCCCACCTTGGCTCCCATTCCATTAGATATAAATTCCACTGTCCATATTTTGCTGCCTATGTAAAATTTAATGTGAAAACAATACAACAACCCAACTACTGGGTAGCTTTGTGAACACCTTTACAGAATACCACCTTGTTCATTTTTTAGAACTGACCTTCTTCCTCCAGTTATAAAGCCCATGTTAAACTGCTATTTGAGTTGGGAGAAGCTGGGTGGGGGTAGTTGAGAGTTAACATATGGCTTTGATCGGATGCAGGTCAAAGGATAAAATGTATGATTTTACAAATTATTTTAGTGCCAGAACAAAAGAATATCTCCATCAGACCTGTGCATAACATGGTGATAAATATTTTACATTGCAAAATACCTCATTTATATGAACAACATTATTGTATTCCTCCAGACAGAGCAATGACATCTCTCTCTCTCTCTCTCTCTCCACCTCTATTAACCAAGGATCTACTTAGGCTGGAGATTCATCTAATTTTTTTTTTCAGCAACGCCCCAATTTCTCCCTGCACAATTGTAGTTATAAGTATAAACTAATAAACATCATCCATTCAATAAAAATCAAATTTTAACCAGCACACAACTTTCACCTTCACCAAGTTGAAAAGTTTTACCTGCACCCCCTCCTCCTCGATTTGACCCTTAACCCAAAATTAAGCAAACCTGGACAAACATCAGAAGCTTGCATCCTGACCACAAGGTTGGGAAAGGTGACGAGAGAAGAGAAGTTGCTATGAGGCTAAACCATTTATTTTTCAAAATATGATTTTTCAACTTTCAACTGACTGAAAATGTTACAATTTGAACAGAGACAGAGCAGACTGCTTAAAAATGTAAGGCCACATTCCAAATTGAAGGTGAGAAACAAACAAATCACCCTCAGAGGAATGTGAAGAGAGAGATATTTTCCATAATCCAGACACCCATCAAAACCTGTAGTAAGAAAGAGACAATAATAATCTAAGTACTGGATACTGAAACAATTGCTGCCAGTTAGGCACACCTAAAACTCTTGGAAATACACAATGGGTGATTTCAAAACAAAGCTGTCCAGCCACTAGACAGTTTGTGCAGAAAGTCTTCAGCAGAGGAAACAAACTAAGGAATGCTCTCACTCCCATTCTCTCTTTTTCAATAGAAGTGTTGCCCGGTTCAAGAAGCCAACTCTATCAGAAACCTACCAGCAAAATCAAGATCTCATAATAATTGCAATATCTTCTACATTTGACCACATCCAAGAAACCAACTAACCTAAAATTGGCCACAAAGGACACTTAACTGTATATTCTTTCACTTCCATCCCTCCCCCCTGCAATTAGTCTCTACCTCCTCTATTTCGTACATCTGTAATTGTGTATGAGGACTGAATGATTGATGTTGCGTTTTTATTATTTTTCTCAGGCTAAGTGGTTAATAATTTTTTTCTCTGGTTTTTGACTCAAAAAAAAACCTTGCTTGATTGGCTCTTTGCTGTTCACGGTTTAAATAGTTAAATGCATTCTGATGTGTAAACAGCATATCTTTGTGAAAAGAAACTTAAACCATTTTTATGACCAACCAAGGAGGTTGAATCAATGTCACCTGGTCAAAAGGAAGGAGAGAAAAAAAGGGTGCCATACTGGTTTCCCTCATTCCTCATTCTCCCTACCCAATCATTCCCCTCCCTTTCTGATTCTGCTTCCCTCCTCACTCTCTTACCCTGCTTCTCTCCAAAAATTATAGATGGAATTCCCCGACTGCAATTTCTGTCAGTGTTGGCATTGGCACAGATGAAGAATTATTGGTATAACCCTAGAGGTAACAAACTTTCTTTTTCATTTCATACATGAACCATTTAGCTCTTGATGTGAAATGTACCCAGACTGAAACTCTTCAAAACACACCTCGTTGTCGCTTTAACCAAGTTAAATGGTGAACTTTCCAAATAAAATAGCTCATGTACAAATGGCCCTGATGGAACCTAATTGATATATTATGCAGCAACACATTTTGATCTACATGTTGTTTTTGCTGCCAAGTCCCTCATTGAAGCACTTTTTAAAAATTGTAACAACGATTGATGGTTTCAGCAACCTTCTAAGAATAACCTTCACACTCTTTCCTGATTCCATGCATGTTCCATTTTGTCATTGCAACCTTTTCTTAAAAAGATCCAAATCATGAAACTGGTTGCATTGGTTTGCCTTGAACATTTCGATCATCCTATTCTTTATTATGGTATCCCATAATGTACCTGCTTGGATTCCAAATGGCTAATTCCCTGAAAATTGAAGCCCAAGTTTAATTTTGTTCAAACTGAAATATTAGAATCTTTAACCATACATCAGCAAGATATTTGGACTGCACGATGTCACAGTAGTTAGCACTGCTGCTTCACAGCATAGGGACCCAGGTTCTATTTCAACCTTGGCCGACTGTGTGGAGTTTGCAATTTCTCCCAGTGTCTGCGTGGGTTTCTGCCGGGTGCTTCGGTCCAAAGATGTGCATGTTAAGGTGGATTGGCTATGCTAAATTGCCCCTCAAGTGTCCAAAGATTTGGTGGGATTACGGAGATAGGGCGGGGGATTTAGCCTAGATACGGTGTTCTTTGGGAGCATGGGCTGAATGTCCTCCATCTGCACTGTAGGGATTCTGTGTGTTGGTGCCTGCGAGCAAGAATTCCACCGCAGACCTCTACAGGTGTTACCTCACCATATATCTTAATTTGGAGTTGATTAAAATGAACTCCTGCATTTTTGCCCTATTTGTTACCAATTTATGTTGATTATCTCTTTCCAAAACCAAAGCTTCTTGGCTAGAAATCTGTGGAGAGAAACAGAGGAGTTGATACTTTCACCAGGATGGAAGAAAGATGGAAATTATATGGAAAAAAAAGACATGTTGAAGCTTTCCATCTTGCATTCATCAGGACACTTCATAAAAATATTGATAAGGAGAAGTTGCTGCCTTTCCAGCTTGTGTCCGCACACAAACCAAAACAGCAAAAGAATCCAGTGGACCCAGTGCTCAACAGGAGGAAGGGCATCCAACAAAGGAAAGCAGTGAGAAGAGACTGAGGAGGATTCTGGGAGAAGTCGGCTTGCTCACCAACTGAGAAGGGGATCACGGAGAACCCAGTGTAAAAGATCAGCATTTTTAAATGCGAATAATAGCCCACCAAACCTATTGAACCCACCTCCCTCCACTCTCTCGCAAGACAGCCGCAACCACCAAGAAATGACCAGCAATAACTCCCAGGACACCAAGGGTTGGCAGAGTCAGCCAAAGCCTGGAGAGGAGGAACAGGACGGTGGCAATCACGAGGAGAGAGTCAGAGCCGGCCACACCCAAGCAAGCTGGGCCCACACTGGACTATCCACTGATAAGCATGTGGATGGAACTCATGACTCAGGAGCTCCAGAAACACAGACGCCATCAAGCTGTAAATGGTGCCGACAGTAAAGGCAACTGTAAAGGACCCCCTGACCCCCTTCAAGATGGCGTTGAAGAAAACAGAGCGCTGACTGGAAGCAACAATCAGGGGCCTAGAAAAGGTGGCTATCGACCAGAGTTACCGAATCGCCTCCCGGGAAAGAGAAGTAGCAAGTTTGGTGGCGACTCAAGGGGCACTGAAGGGGAAGGTCGCAGACCAGGGGAACCGGTCGCGCCGCAAGAATGTCCGTATCATGAGCCTACCATAGGGCATCGAGGGCAGAAATCCCACAGAATATGTGGCCAGAATGCTGAATAATCTGGTCAGAAGGGAGAGCTTCCCCAAAGCCCCGGAGAAAGACAGAGTCAAAAGGTCACTTCGGCCGAAATATAGAGCGGGTAGCAGCCAAGAGCCATAATAATGAAGCTGCACCGACACCAGGATCAGGAGAAGATCCTGAACTGGGCACAGTACACTCGGTCCTACCAGTGGGAAGGCCATTCAATCAGAGTTTACCAAAACACTGGGGCAGACCTGGCCAAGCACTGGGTTGAGTTTAATAAAGCCACCTTGGACAAGAGTGGCATACGATTTGGGATGCCGTACCCGGCCAAACTGTGGGCAACCTTCCAGGAAAGGAATTCTACTTCACGGCGCCAGCCGAGGACGGCCTTCTGTTCGGACATGAGCTGGGAAGGCAGCAACAACAGCGACGACAAACTAGTTTTAAAAAGAAAGACATTTGCGCAGGGCAGAATTGCCTCACTTTCAATCTAGTTTTAAGTACTAGGGAGGAGGAGGTGAGCGTGGAGAGGTGCAGAAACAGGTGGAGGGGAAGGGGGGACGCACCACAATATGCTTGATCCTGCATTGGGGGGGGGGGGGGGAGGAGATAGAGGTCAGAAACCCCCAGCAGGATAGTCACTTGGAACACCAGGGGACTCATCAGCCCAGAGTTTTGAAAAAAATAAAAATTTAGAGTACCCAATTCTTTTTTTTTCCCCAATGGAGGGGCAATTTAGCGTGGGCAATTTACCGACCATACACATCTTTGGGTTGTGGGGGTGAGACCCATGCAAACATGGGGAGAATGTGCAAACTCCACACGGACAGTAACCCGGGGCCGCCGCGATCGAACTCAGGCCCTCAGCGCCGTAAGGCAGCAGTGCTAACTACTGTGCCACCGTGCCGCCCTAGAGCCAGAGTTTCCACCCATCTGAAAAGCCGGAGGGCCAATGTTATCTTCTTCCAGGAGACACACCTGAGGGAGGAGGACAGACTGCAGGTAAGGAAGAGCTGGGTGGGTCAGATGTACCAATCGTGTTACAGGACGAGGGTTAGGGGGGTGGCCATACTACTAAACAAGACGTAAAGCATTCACGGCAACAAAGATCGTTACGTATCCAGGGTCCTCAAGAGCGGTGATAAAGGTGGAGAGGTATCCAAAAGGTGAGACAGAGAGCAGAGAGTCTCACTTTATGCGGGTTACCTGGTCCTCTATATCTCGAAGCCCCGGACCAGCATGCAAGTGATAATGAAACTCCGAAAGGCATTCGGAGCCTTCTCAGGCTACAAGCTTAACCAGAGTACGAGAGAGATCTGCCTCAAAAACCCACAGGGGGCGGCAGGGTCCCCCTCCCGCTCTACAACTTCATGGCCTTGTTCAACATGTGTGTGCGTGCGTATGCACGTGTATTGGGTGGCCACTGCAGAAAGAATATGGGGATGCTTCATAGAATCATAATCAAACATTTTATAGTGCAGAAGGAGGCCACTTGGCCCATCGATCTGAACCGGCCCTTGGAAAGACCACCCCACTTAAGCCCACCCTATCCCTGCAACCCCACCTACCCTTTTTGGATACCAAGGGCAATTTGGCATGGCTAGTCCACCTAACTTGCACGTCTTTGGACTGGACTGTGGAAGGAAACCGGAGCACCCAGAGGAAACCCACGCAGACAGGGGGAGAACGTGCAGACTCCGCACAGATAGTGACCCAAGCTGAGAATCGAACCTGGGTCAAGGGACCGGGAGCAAAGTGGGAGAGGATGGAGCAGAGTTCTTGCACAGGGACATCTCTCCGAGTTCTAGTCACAACCGCACTCCCGTCCGCCTGCCCAAATATTCGAGGAGCCCAGTAGTAGCCACGCTCCAAACGTGGTACAAAATGAGGCAACACTTTGGCCTAACCAAAATGTCCACCATGGCTCCCATCTGCAACAACCATGGGTTCACCCCAGCGCAATAATGGATGCCACGTTCAAAAGATGGAGACAGGACGAAGGGACTGATGGTTAGGGACATGTACACGGATGATAGAATAGCAATCCTGGGGAAACTCATGGAGAGGTTCCAGCTACCTAGAGGGAACGACCAAGTCAAAAACTTCTTCTTCAAAGAAACAATGACATACGCCCAGATACCAGGACACTCACTAGTAGAAAGACTGCTGGACGCAGGCGACCCAGCGGAGACATCTCTGGCACGACTGCTGGAAGAGGTACGCTGCGCCCTGGATGAGACAAGGAAAAAATGGGAGGAGGAACTAGGCATAGATATAGGGGAGGATGTTAAATCGAAGCACTGCACAGGGCAAACACCTCAACACATGTTCATGGCTGAGCCTAATGCAGCATAGAGCGCACCTAACCAGAACCCGAATGAGCAGGTTCTTCCTGGAGGTGGACGACAAATGCGAACGGTGCTGGGAAGCCTCGGCCAACCACATCCACATTGTTGTGTTATGTACTCTGTGATAACACAGGCTGCAACCCGATGCAGCTTTGACCAAAAGATACTCCAGACTTTGAAGGAAGTTCAATGTGATTTATTGAACCATTAGCACATTTCTCTCAGAGTTCGACTCTCCTGTTAATCTTGCTATAGTAACTCAGTCTAACTAACCAGTCTGCTCTAAGCCACGTGGTGGGTGTGATGCTTCTGGTCTGTCCCTGTCCTACTCTCCAAGTGTCGCCTGTGGAAAGAGAAAGAGCATGTGTGCCCTGTCCTTTTTAGATAAGAGTTTTGTAATGCCCCCTTGTGGTGGTGTCACCTCTGGGTGTCTTGACTGCTCATTGGTTGTGGCCTATTCGAAGTGTTCATTAGCTGTATGTCTGCATATCATGACATCTTTGGTGCTCCCTCTAGTGGTTACTTAGTTGTAGTGTATTTACATTAACCCCTTGTTTATTTACAGTGATGCATATCACCACACACATGTTCTGGGCTTGTCAGATATTGGACATTCTTCTTTGAGGCCATGTCCAGGGTTGTGGGGGTGAGAGTGGAGCCATGCTAAAAAGTGGCGGTCTTCAGGGGATCAGATCAGAAAGAGCTCTTCATGGGGAGGGGCCCAATGCCCTAGTCTTTGCCTCATGCTCAGCTGGCAGCACTACCGAAGGCGGCAGACTGGCTGTCGAACCTGGCAGAATTTCTCAGGCTCGAGAAAATAAAATTTGCTGTCTGTGAATTGGAAGAAGACTTCCATGGGAAGTGGAAGCCGTTCAACTTATTTCAAGACCTGTTTGTAGCCAGCAACCAGTAGAGGAAAAAGGAAAGGAGAGGGGGAAGGGTATGGCGGGTGAAGGCAAACAAAAAGGAATGAGAGGTACGACCAGGAGGGACAAAGCCACAAGGGAGCAGTCCGATGGCAAGCTAAGGCCCAAAACAAATTGTATTTTATTTTGGGAGGGGGGGGGGGGGGGGGGGGGGGGGGCATCCTGGCCACAGTTGTTATGAAGATGCTCGCAGGTGGCAGTGGTTCACACTGCTGTCTCACCGTGCTGTGGACCCGGGTTCGATCCCAGACCTGGGTCATAGTCCCATGTGGAGTTTGCACATTCGCCCCATGTTTTGCGTGGGTCTCATCCCCTCAACCCAAAAGATGGGCAGATTAGGTGGATTAGCCACGCTAAATTGCCCCTCAATTGGAAAAAAAAGAACTGGGTACTCTAAATTTATTTTTTAAATGAAGATGCTCGCTTGTAAATAAACATGTTGCTTTTTGTGCGTTTCGTTTGATAATGTATAATTTACAATGTTTGATATAAAATATGAAAATGCAATAAAAAAAACCAGTATCAATATGAGGGAGAAACAACAATGTATGAGAATTGGCAGAGGCATAGCCATGGAGAATGCAACAGTTGATAGTGACTGCAACAGTTAACTGCCAAGCATGTTTTCAAATTTAAACCAAGCAGCTTGACCCTGATTGGTCAAGACAATGCCTGGGGGAATGATCTAGTAAAGGGCTGTCACTTATTCGATTTCACTCAAACAGGCACAATGCATGTTCATGCACTTTCTAACTACAAAGAACAGTGCCTTATGTATAAATATATGCAGTTTCCGGTACACACAATGCACCACACTGCGCTCCCACTGCCCCACAGGGCAGCACGGTAGCACAGTGGTTAGCATTGTTGCTTCACAGCTCTAGGGTCCCAGTTTTGATTCCCAGTTTGGGTCACTGTCTGTGCGGAGTCTGCACATTCTCCCAGTGTCTGCGTGGGTTTCCTCCAGGTGCTCTGGTTTCCTCCCACAGTCCAAAGAAGTGCAGGTTAGGTGGAGTGGCCATGCTAAATTTCCCTCGTGTCCAAAAAAGGTTAGGTGGGGTTACAGGGATAAGGTGGAGGTATAGACTTGGGTGGGGTGCTCTTTCCAAGGGCTGGTGCATTCGATGGGCCGTAAGGCCTCCTTCTGCACTGTAAATTCTATGATCCCAACTGACAATTTTAAATTGTTGTCAGCATAATTCTTAGCACAAAGGATAATTTAGCAACTGTTGTTCAATTATAAAATCACATCAAATATTGGAAACGGTTTTGAGTTTTACAAGCACAGGTTGGTTGGTACCTTGCCCATCGTGAACAGCAGCTGGGACCTGCTTTTTAATATGATTTGCTGGTCTTTGGAACATACGGCCTACATACTTAGCATCACACTAGCACTGAAATTCATATACCACATTTTTGAGATACCTTGTCCCTCCCCTCCAGGGCAATCGGAGGTAGACTGGGCATTTTACACAGCCTAAAGTGATGTCCTTAGACCCGTTCAGGTGCTTGCGTTATTTGTAGGATGAAGGGATTGTGGCCATCTAAAATGGCCGCCCAGAAAGGGTGATGGGAATTGTGGTCAGGTGGTCAGTGAAAGGGAGGAACTGAAAGAAATCAGTATCAGTAGGGAAATGGAAATTGATGGAAATGGACATCAGACAGGCAAAGCCCGCGTGGATTGCAAACACCTCAGACTAATGCAGAAACTTGCACCTGTTAGAGGCCACTCACAGGTCTCCCAGGACAATGGGCTTCAGATTGAAACATCAGTAACAGACTCGGGGCACCTATTTGCCTTATTTGGGAGTGCCTACATGCCTTGGACAATAACAACCAGGACCCGCCCAGCTATTGAGGTGCCCGCCCCTAATTGTCCAGAATCGATTTGGGTGATTGAAACCCTATTGATCCATTGGACCCCACCTGGGACCGCCCAAAAGAGCAGGAAAGATCGGAGGATAAGAAGAACTGCACGACCAACATTCTGTCTCTTTTGGGACCGGCTTCGGTGTATGCAGCACATTGACCAGCCAAGTTCAAGGACCCGCGACCTCCACCTGAAAGGCGATACTCAGCCTAGGCAAACCAGACAGCCTCCAGCCGCCACACGTGGGGACCCAGATAAAGGCTTTATGCACAGGGCCAGTCACTTGGAAGTTAAGTAAAGGTCGTTTAAACTGCTAGATATAGCCTAATGTGTAGTAGCGTGTAATTTATCAAGGAGAGAACTAATCTTATGTTCAATAAAAAAACTGCGATTGTCACTAAAATACTGGTTGTGTGGTCATTTGTCCAACACACAGAACGCACTCACATATTGTGGTTATTATTAATAAAGATAGAAGTCAACAGGGTTTAGTGAAAGGGAGGAACTGAAAGAAATCAGTGTCAGTAGGGAAATGGAAATTGATGGAAGTGGCCCTAGAAATAGTGATCATCTTCCAAGATTCTGGAACAGTTCCTACAGATTGGAGGATAGCTAATGTAACCTTACTTTAGGAGGTACAGAGAAAACAAAGCATCATACATCAATCGGCCTTATGTCGGTCGTGGGGAAAAGTCTAGAGTCCAATATAAAGACCGAATGACAGAACACTTGGAAAACAATGGCAGAATTGGACAGAGTTAGCATGGATTTACGAAAGGAAAATCATACCCGACAAATCTACTGGAATTCTTCAAGGATGTAACTTGTTGAGTTGATGAGGGGAAGCCAGTGGATGCAGTTTATTTGGACTTTCAGAGCCTTTCGACAAAGTCCCGCATAAGAGATTGTGTGTGTAAAGTTATGTGCATATGATTGGGGGTAGTAGATTGATGCTTCAGTGTGATTTGGACAAGTTAAGTGAGTGGGCAAATGCATGACAGTTGCAGTATAATGTGGATAAACGTGAGGTTATCCACTTTGGTAGCAAAATCAGGAAGGCAGATTGTTGTCTGAATGGTTATAAATTGAGGGAGGGGAATGTTTAACGGGACTTGGGTATGCTCGTACACCAGTCGTTGAAGTCGTGGAGGAGTTTACTTCCTCATCAACTCCTCCTGATGCTCGGACGTGACGACCCTGGCAAACTACTGCTCCCCGGACCTGGAATACCTGACCGTGAAGTGCCACCCATGCTACCTTCCATGAGAGATCACATCTGCCATTATTACAGCGGTCTACATCCCACCCCAGGCGGAACTGAAGAAGGCACTTGATGAATCGTACACAGGTATAAATAACAGTGAAACAGAATATCCGAAAGCCTTTTTCATCGTGTCCAGGGACTTCAACCAGGCCAACCTCAAGAATGTACGGCCAAAATTCCATTAACACATTTCCTGTCCCACCAAGGGTGCCAACATTCTCGACCACTGCCACACAAACATCAAGGGTGCCTTTCGGGAAAATCGGACCATAAGATGATGCTCCTTCTACTGGCATACAAGCAGAAACTTAAAACAGGAGAATCCGGTTAAGAAGGTCGTGCAGTGCTGGTCCGAGGTAACAGAAGAGCTCCTACGTGACTGCTTGGAATCAGTGGACTGGTCCATTCAAGAACTCAGCGACCAACCTAAACAAGCATGCCACGACTGTCACAGACTTCAATCAGCAAGCGAGTAGAAGACTGTGTGCCAAAGAAGGTAGTACGTACATCCCCCAACCGGAAACCATGGTTCAATCGGGAGATTCACTCCCTACTGAAGGCCAACATTCTAGACAGGCGACCCGGACCTATACAAAATATCCAGGTACGACCTTCGCAAAGTCATAAGGAATGCCAAAAGACAATACCAGACTAAGCTAGAGTCACAGAGTAAAGGCACGGAATTTTGTTGGTTGCGGCAAGGCCTAAACAACATGATACAAAGCAAAGCTGAGTAGAATCAGCAGCGCAGCGCAGCGCACTCCCCCCCCCCCCCCCCCCCCTCACTGCCAGGGTGGCAATGCAGAAGTGCCCACGTTCCAGGAGAGGGCCAGGGACTTACCCTTACACTTACCCTGACCACCCAGGAGTCTCCGATGGCCTGAGAGACCCCCTGGTGTTGTTCCGCCTGATCCACCTTTGTGTGGACCAGCACTGATTGGTGCCTGACTACAGCCTCACTGGGGAGGCCGAAGAATCAAGGGAGGTCGGTGCATCTCACGTGAGTAGGTCGTAAGTAGGTTTACTACCTACTTCCTGGAGCGCAGTTTGGTCACGCCTATTTAGAGCAGAGTTCCAACTTCGCGGGACTTCGGAGAATCTCGGAAGGCGCTGAGACTTGCTGGAAGCCTTTCCCAGCATTCCCCGGCTGCATTGCGCTCAAGCAAGAGCACAATGCAGCCGGAGAATCGAAGTCACTATGTTTTGAAGAAGGAGTTAGATATCACTCTTGGGGCAAAAGGGATCAAAAGATATTGGGTGGGGCGGGAAAAAAAAGAGAGGAAGGCAGAAATAGGTTAGAGTTTTTTTTTTAAATTTAGAGTACCCAATTATTTTTTTTTCCAATTAAGGGGCAGCACGGTAGCCTTGTGGATAGCACAATTGCTTCGCAGCTCCAGGGTCCCAGATTCGATTCCGGCTTGGGTCACTGTCTGTGCGGAGTCTGCACATCCTCCCAGTGTGTGCGTGGGTTTCCTCCGGATGCTCCGGTTTCCTCCCACAGTCCAAAGATGTGCAGGTTAGGTGGATTGGCCATGATAAATTACCCTTAGTGTCCAAAATTGCCCTTAGTGTTGGGTGGGGATGCTGGGTTATGGGGATGGGGTGGCGGTGTTGACCTTGGGTGGGGTGCTCTTTCCAAGAGCCGGTGCAGACTCGATGGGCCGAATGGCCTCCTTCTGCACTGTAAATTCTATGATTGTAAATTCTATGAGGGGCAATTTAGCGTGGCCAATCCATCTAACCTGCACATCTTTGGGTTGTGGGGGTGAAACTCACGCAGACATGGGGAGAATGTGCAAACTCCACACGGACAGTGACCCAGGGCTGGGATTCGAACCAGAGTCCTCAGCACCGCAGTCCCAGTGCTAACCACTGCGCCACATGCTTCCCAGGTTACAGAGTTGAATGATCGTCCATGATCATAATGAATGGTGGAACAGGTCCGAAGGGTCGAATTTCTGCTCCTATTTTTTATGTTTTTATCTATGTTTGCTATTAAGAGGAAGAGCACGACAGGATGGGCCTTCATCAATTGGAGAATGAAAAGTGATTTTATTTAAACATAAAAATCCTGAGGGCTCTTGACAGATTAGATGTTGAACGGCTGTTTCCCCTCATGGGGGAGTCAAGAACTAGGGTAGATGATTTAAAAATAAAGGCCCTCCCATTTAAGATGGAGATGAGGAGAATTTTATTCTCTCAGAGGGTTATTAATCTGTTCAATTCTCTTCCCCACAGAGCAATTGAGACAATGTCATTGAATATTTTTAAGGCTGAGTCAAATAGATTCTTGACTGATAAAGGAGGCAAAAAGGGTATGGAGGGATACAGAGAATTGGAGGTCACAAACAAATTAGCCATAGTCTTATCAAATGGCAGAGTTGGCTTGAGGGGTCGAGCTGTCTTCTACTCCTCCAAACTCGTATGTTTGAGCACATCTCGAACAGCGAGGCTGGTATCATTTGGAAACAGTGGGGGAGGGAGATGAAATTTAGTATACTGTAAACACGGATCACATTGTGGTCTCCTCTACATTGGAGAGATCAAATATAGACTGGATGTCTACTTTGCATGACTTCAAATCTTCAAGGGAGAGTGAAAAAACATTTTGTATTCATGCCACGATCAGCCAAAGGAAGCAGCTGGGCCTTAGTCATTCTCTCGAACTTGCTGATGCAATAAAAACCTAGAGAAAAATGGTTGAACAGTACAAACGATTTGAGATTTCCAGGGCACTGAGTTTGGCCACTTGCACCAAGTGTGCCTGTCCAAATCCGAAACATTTGTATGTTCCCTCAATAAATGTAAACCATTTAATTACAATTATTTAAAATGTAGTAACTACTGAAAAAGAAAACGTGTCTTTAAATAGGTGTTGTGATGGTGTCGGTTGAAGAATAAACGTTAGCCAAGACACCAGTTGGGCTCCCCTACTCTTCTTTGAATAGTTCAATGGGATTGTTTAAGGGACCATGTATTGGTTTAAAGTCTTATCCAAAGGATGGCACTGACAGCAATGCAGCACTCCCTCATTCCTTTATCAGCTTACATTTTTCTCTCCAGCTTCTGGAGTGGGACTTGCAATACTTCAACAGAAACAATGTATAAAACATAATTTCCACCCAAAGCATAAAATCAACGATTCACATTTTAAGCCACTTCGTAGGGTAGGATATTCCGGTCCTGCCCACCCGGGACTGGAAATTTCCACCCCAGGTCAACAGACCTTGGCTTATCCATCATACATACCATCCCGTCCATGACTATTCTTGCAGCAGGCAGGACCAGAAGATTTAGGTCATAATTATTTACTCTCAAATTCAATGGTCCTGAAATATAATACTTATTGTGCATTCAGTACTGGCAGCAAAAATGAAAAATCGTTGTCACCTGCTTCCACATACATATATCATCATGACTATCAATGCCACAGCCACCAGTATGCTTTTTGAGAAGAACAACAAAACAAAGAACAAAGAAATGTACAGCACAGGAACAGGCCCTTCGGCCCTCCAAGCCCGTGCCAACCATGCTGCCCGACTAAACTACAATCTTCTACACTTCCTGGGTCCGTATCCTTCTATTCCTATCCTATTCATGTATTTGTCAAGATGTCCCTTAAATGTCACTATCATCCCTGCTTCCACCACCTCCTCCGGTAGCGAGTTCCAGGCACCCACTACCTTCTGCGTAAAAAACTTGCATCGTACATCTACTCTAAACCTTGCCCCTCTCACCTTAAACCTATGCCCCCTAGTAATTGACCCCTCTACCCTGGGGAAAAGCCTCTGACTATCCACTCTGTCTATGCCCCTCATAATTTTGTAGACCTCTATCAGGTCTCCCCTCGACCTCCTTCGTTCCAGTGAGAACAAACCGAGTTTATTCAACCGCTCCTCATAGCTAATGCCCTCCATACCAGGCAACATTCTGGTAAATCTCTTCTGCACCCTCTCTAAAGCCTCCACATCCTTCTGGTAGTGTGGCGACCAGAATTGAACACTATACTCCAAGTGTGGCCTAACATGACTTGCCAATTCTTATACTCAATGCCCCGGCCAATGAAGGCAAGCATGCCGTATGCCTTCTTGACTACCTTCTCCACCTGTGTTGCCCCTTTCAGTGACCTGTGGACCTGTACTCCTAGATCTATTTGACTTTCAATACTCTTGAGGGTTCTACCATTCACTGTATATTCCCTACCTGCATTAGACCTTCCAAAATGCATTACCTCACATTTGTCCGGATTAAACTCCATCTGCCATCTCTCCGCCCAAGTCTCCAAACAATCTAAATCCTGCTGTATTCTCTGACAGTCCTCATCGCTATCCGCAATTCCACCAACCTTTGTATCGTCTGCAAATTTACTAATCAGACCAGTTACATTTTCCTCCAAATCATTTATATATACTACAAACAGCAACGGTCCCAGCACTGATCCCTGTGGAACACCACTGGTCACAGCCCTCCAATTAGAAAAGCATCCTTCCATTGCTACTCTCTGCCTTCTATGACCTAGCCAGTTCTGTATCCACCTTGCCAGCTCACCCCTGATCCCGTGTGACTTCACCTTTTGTACTAGTCTACCATGAGGGACCTTGTCAAAGGCCTTACTGAAGTCCATATAGACAACATCCACTGCCCTACCTGCATCAATCATCTTAGGTGACCTCCTCGAAAAACTCTATCAAGTTAGTGAGACACGACCTCCCCTTCACAAAACCATGCTGCCTCTCACTAATACGTCCATTTGCTTCCAAATGGGAGTAGATCCTGTCTCGAAGAATTCTCTCCAGTAATTTCCCTACCACTGACCTAAGGCTCACCGGCCTGTAGTTCCCTGGATTATCCTTGCTACGCTTCTTAAACAGAGGAACAACATTGGCTATTCTCCAGTCCTCCGGGACATCCCCTGAAGACAGTGAGGATCCAAAGATTTCTGTCAAGGCCTCAGCAATTTCCTCTCCAGCCTCCTTCAGTATTCTGGGGTAGATCCCATCAGGCCCTGGGGACTTATCTACCTTAATATTTTTTAAGACACCCAACACCTCGTCTTTTTGGATCTCAATGTGACCCAGGCTATCTACACACCCTTCTCCAGACTCAACATCTACCAATTTCTTCCCTTTGGTGAATACTGATGCAAAGTATTCATTCAGTATCTCGCCCATTTCCTCTGGCTCCACACATAGATTCCCTTGCCTATCCTTCAGTGGGCCAATCCTTTCCCTGGCTACCCTCTTGCTTTTTATGCACGTGTAAAAAGCCTGAGGATTTTCCTTAACCCTATTTGCCAATGACTTTTCGTGACCACTTCTAGCCCTCCTGACTTCTTGCTTAAGTTCCTTCCTACTTTCCTTATATTCCACGCAGGCTTCGTCTGTTCCCAGCCTTTTAGCCCTGACAAATGCCTCCTTTTTCTTTTTGACGAGGCCTACAATATCTCTCGTTATCCAAGGTTCCTGAAAATTGCTGTATTTATCCTTCTTCCTCACAGGAACATGCCGGTCCTGAATTCCTTTCAACTGACACTTGAAAGCTTCCCACATGTCAGATGTTGATTTGCCCTCAAACATCCGCCCCAATCTATGTTCTTCAGTTCCCGCCTAATATTGTTATAATTAGCCTTCCCCCAATTTAGCACATTCATCCTAGGACCACTCTTATCCTTGTCCACCAGTACTTTAAAACTTACTGAATTGTGGTCACTGTTACCGAAATGCTCCCCTACTGAAACATCTACCACCTGGCCGGGCTCATTCCCCAATACCAGGTCCAGTACCGCCCCTTCCCTAGTTGGACTGTCTACATATTGTTTTAAGAAGCCCTCCTGGATGCTCCTTACAAACTCCGCCCCGTCTAAGCCCCTGGCACTAAGTGAGTCCCAGTCAATATTGGGGAAGTTGAAGTCTCCCATCACCAAAACCCTGTTGTTTTTACTCTTTTCCAAAATCTGTCTACCTATCTGCTCCTCTATCTCCCGCTGGCTGTTGAGAGGCCTGTAGTAAACCCCCAACATTGTGACTGCACCCTTCTTATTCCTGATCTCTACCCATATAGCCTCACTGCCCTCTGAGGGGTCTTCCCGCAGTACAGCTGTGATATTCTCCCTAACCAGTAGCGCAACTCCGCCTCCCCTTTTACATCCCCCTCTATCCCGCCTGAAACATCTAAATCCTGGAACGTTTAGCTGCCAATCCTGCCCTTCCCTCAACCAGGTCTCTGTAATGGCAACAACATCATAGTTCCAAGTACTAATCCAAGCTCTAAGTTCATCTGCCTTACTGGTAATGCTCCTTGCATTAAAACATATGCACTTCAGGCCACCAGACCCGCTGTGTTCAGCAACTTCTCCCAGTCTGCTCTGCCTCAGAGCCCCACTGTCCCTATTCCCTAGTTCTCCCTCAATGCTTTCACCTTCTGACCTATTGCTCCCGTGCCCACCCCGTTTGATATTGTCACAAATATACTGGAACTCTTGCCAAGTTGAATTTGGAAAAACAAAAACAATCTTGTTTGGATACCAAAGAGATATTGAATCATTCCTCTACCTCCAAACTTTTCCCTGAATTTTTGCTCATGTATTGACATGTCTGACCTGCAATTAAGCTTCAACGTGCATTTTATGTCACAGTCATCAAAACTGTTTACTCCCACATTGCAGCATTTCCATTGTGTTATTACCACCACTAAAATCCATTCTTCTAGTTTTCAGTTCTCCACTGCACCCAACTTTCCCGATCTACGTAAACCCCAAGGGCTTCTAAAGATTGCAGCCTGTGGCCTTAATCCACATCCAAGTCTCACTTTCCCATCACCCCCATTCTTGCTGATCCCTACAACTGCTCATCTTCATTTAAAAATTATTTTATCCTTGCTCCACCCTACCTCACTGTTGGAATACATTCCAGTTCAGATGATTCACATTTTTAATAAGTCTTTTTATTGGATTGATTTTCAGAAAAGTTGCCTCAAAATAAACAAATGAGGAAGTAAGCAAACCATAGGTATCAATGTTACAGATACCTGGTCAGCTCTCAATAGTGGCTTGGAGGCTGGATCAGATGCCATTAAGTTTCAAGTTTGAAGATGGTGCAGAAAGATTGATTCGTTCCACGAGTGATAATATGCAAAATAGGGCTTGGTTATTTTTTTTTAAAAATATATTTTTATTCTCCTTTTTCACATTTTCTCCCAAATTTACACCCACCAACAATAAACAATACGCAGCAACGAATATAATGCCAATCCCCATATCAACAAGAACAATCCCATCCTCCCACCAACCCCCAAACAACTGACCACGTTAACATAAACAAATAACGAAACGGACTCGGGAATCACCCATAGTCACCATTAACACATACAGTCTGCCTCCCCCCACTAATGTTCGATGTTATCCAATTCTTGAAAGTGCATAATGAATAACGCCCATGAATTGTAGAACCTCTCCATTCTTCCCTTCAACTTAAACTTAACCTACTCAAGAGTAAGAATTCTAATAGGTCCCCCCGCCACGCCAGAGCAGTGTGGAGAGGTTGCTCTCCATCCCAACAGGATCCGCCTTCGGGCGATCAACGAGGCGAAAGTACAACATATGCCTCCACAGCCGTTTCCACTCCGGCTGGCCCGACACCCCGAATATGACTCTCGAGGGACCGGGTCCAGTTCACATCCACCACTTTAGAGATTACCCTAAAAACCTCCTTCCAGCAATGCTCCAGATTTGGACAGGACCAAAATATATGAACATGATTTGCCCCCCCCCCAAAAAAAACGTTCACACACATCTTCAACCCTCTCAAAGAGCCGGCTCATCCTCGCCCTTGTGAGGTGTGCTCTATATACCACCTTCAGCTGTTATCAGCCCCAACCTTGCGCACGAGGTGGAGGCGTTCACTCTCCGGAACACCTCACACCATAACCCGTCCTCCATGCCCTCTCCCAACTCTTCCTAGCTTGGTTATTGTATAAACAAACTTTATTAAAACAAAATAAAAGAAAACAATACTTAAAACTTTTAGTTCAGCTCTAACACGAACAGATTACATATAGTTTCTTAACCTTAGCACACTAGTTCCCATTAAACATCACTTTAAATAACAATGCCGCTCTCATGCTACTATAGTTAGGCCAAAGCAATACTTGCATTTACGAAGCAATTTTTCTTCTGTTCGGGACATTTGTTCAGACCTTTTCCCAAAGGCTGCCTCGGTGGCAACTTTCATTACCTGTCTGGTCAATTTCCACAGCTGTGTGCCTGTAACTATTTAGAACAACATTATCTTTCTCCCTCTCTCTAAGTTCCACTCAGCCCCTCAAAACAAAAGTTCTCTCAGGTTTTCAGACTTGAACCTATTGTCGTTATCTTTGCTGATACAAAAGAACAGCCATTTATATGTAACTAACCTTCCATTGACAGACAAATAGGTAATCAGACTCTGTGATGAGTTAATGGCTGGTCAAACAAGGTTGTCCTGAATGACAATCGATCTGGAGTGGATTATCCTGGCTGAACCGGGGCATCCTGTGTATTCCCACTAACTAAGTTAAGTCTGAATGGGACAAGGTAACTCAGGGTGTGGGCGTATCCTTCTGATCTGCTGCTAGCAGTCTTTTCCCTCAGATTGTTTAACCTCTAAATTGGCTGCTACATCTTGGTCCCCCTTTCTGGACCCATGTTCCTAATATCTCCCCATCATGATAATTAATGTACAACAGGCATAGCATAAAACAGTAGTCATCACAAGACTGGGAACAAATAGGAATGAATGAATCAGGGACAAAATCCCTAACATATTCCCTTCACGGATATAAAACCCATTCCCTTCACGGATATAAGACCCGTCTGCACAACAACAGGATGCAGGCAACATCAGCGACCTACATCATACCCATAGCTTCAAGACAAGATGACAGAAGTCCCACTGAAGTGGACACACTCTCTCTCCCCCTCTCTCTCACCCTCTACCCTCTCCCCTCTCTCCCCCCCCCGCCCCCCGCAGCATGTCTCCCAGCGCGGGGCGAACGAGCTATGCAAAGCGCCATAGAGATCGGCAGGAGCAGAAATCACCCCCCTCCCCCAAAGGATACATTAGGATACAAGATATTTTGCACAAATCATGAATTCAACATGCAGCTTAACATGATATAAACTTACTAAACCAGAATAACCAGCAGTGCAGGACATCACACCCAAACTATTCAATTCCCTAATGAATTAACATCAACAGACAACAACATAATTATCGAGGAAAGAAATCCAGAATAACAACTGAGATGAGAGGCAATTATCAGGATAAAGACTCCTCCACTGGCGCATGAAGAAAGCAGAAATCAAGGATAAACTGGGATCAAAGATGGTGAGCACTCTTTAGGACCTTCCAAGGATTCCAACGATCAAAGCACAAAATCTCATTGCTTCCAACATGTCATCTCACTCAAACCCAGGCAGCCAACAAATCAGGCTCCAGCAAGGGAGGATGATCCAGTGGGCTCAGCCAGCCCCAACCCATCTCGAAAGACATCAGGAACAGAACGACATAGGACATGGGGTCAGAAGGTCAAACCAACCCCTGGCATCAGAGACAGGATTAAATATGCTGGCTTAATCCACCAAGGACAGTGCTCTCTGTTACAAGAACCTCCCTTTGTGCCTCCAACTCCTCCATAAAATGCCTCTTGACTCTTGAAGTTGGGCTTTGATGACCTGCACCGCTATTAGCCATCATCCATCGAAACATACCATCATGGTAGGAAGCCACCCAAAAGCAGCTGCACCACAAATGAGAAGATCCCACCGTAACTCCTTTTAGCTGCCTCGAATCAACGAGGATTTAGCATTTTGTCTCAACTCAATAGTGCTGAAATATTGACCAACAAATCTCGGGACATAGTAGAAACTATGGAATCCGGCCGGCATGGTGGTGCAATGGTTAGCACTGCGGTCTCACAGCACCGAGGGCCCGGGTTTGATTATCACCCAGGGTGACTGTGTGTGGAGTATGCATATTGTCCCCGTGCCTGCATGTGTCTCACCCCCACAGCCCAAAGATGTGCAGGGTAGGTGGATTGGCCATGCTAAATTGCCCCTTAATTGGAAAGAAATAATTGGGTACTTGCAATTTATTTTAAAAAAACGAGGACTCCAAGAAAAGACTAAGAGAGGAGCAGAGCTGGAGCTCACGAGAACACAGCCATTCCCACGCACACAGAACGTGACCCTCCCAGCACACGATTCACTCTTGACTGACCTCTTGAACATCCTTACTCTCTCTGCTCGAGTGGTAAATCCTTCAGCTGTCTTAATCCTAACAGGCTTTTGCTTTCTCTCTAAAACACACACTTGACTGCTTGTGATGGACAGGGCATCGCTCATTTCTAATTATAAATAATTATTTTTAAATACCTGACCACATAGAACCCTGATGATCAACAGCTGACCGCTAATATGTTTACTGCTGATGTGAAACAAGACAACCCCTGGGAATTTATAGAATATACTTTGAAAACACTTCACAGCCAGAACAAGAGGAAACCCACGCAAACACGAGGAGAATGTGCAAACTCCACACGGACAATGACCCAAAGCCGGAATCGAACCTGGGACCTCGGCACCATGAGACAGCAGTGCTAACCACTGCGCCACCATGCTGCCCTTACGATTCTAATCTATGATCAGACCCTCAGATTAAATCACTACCAGTCAGCTCTCCCCCTCAAAGGGGAAAGCAGTCTATGGTCATCTGGGACTCTGACAACTTTACTTACTAGTCCGGTAGGGGCATGAAGCGCTGAATGGCTTCCCCAAATGTCATAAATCTATGCTTCTAAGGAAGCACCTTTGGTTGGTGCGAGGAAAATTGGTTAGTCTTGACTTAATGAGAGGTCAAAAGGAATGCACCAGTTCCTCCAAACGTGTTGGTTATTGCCACATTTGCAGGGAAGCAGTGGATCAAAATTCTGCAAAAGGTTCTGCAAGAAATACAGGACTATAATTTACATAAGATATTCATCACTTCAATTGATGTTGATATGCACTCCTGCTGCCACTGCAATTTTCCAACATGGGTGACACAATTGCGGATTCCTATCCGTCATATTAGGTCAGTTAGCATCTGGAAAACAGACATGTACATCATATCTATAGACCAAGATCCTGCGGCAGGGTCAGGAATTCGACCCCAAATGTTACTGCAACACATTATTTATAATACGGTGGCATTAGCTCACTGATAAATATTGGACTGGATGTTATACAAAGAACTGTTATGCATACGGACAGCCCATCTCACCTCAAACTGAGGCAAAGCTGGATGCCGCTACAAATGTGGCTTAGGCATTATCTGTTGCATCTGAAATGGGATTATACATCTTTACTCACCTATGAATCTATTTGCTTCACAACCCCTCGCCTAGAGCAAAATGTCGTGAACTTATGTTTCCAAAATATCAACCAATAGATTAGTATATCACTTTAAAAATCTTACAGCAGTATCAAAAAATACATCATAAATCCGTCAAGAAAAGTTACCCAATTTTGAGTTAACTGCTTGGAAAGGCTGAGGCAATGGCAGCAGGATGCAGCCTTTTTGAAAGAAATTGGGGCAAGACTTCTCCGGCATTCAATCAGATCATGGCTGATCTATTCCTGGTCTCAAAGACATTTCCCTGCCTGTTCGCCATGTCCCTTTAACCTGTTTATCAGAAATATATCTTTCTCCTTCTTGAAATCATTTAATGATTATGACTCCACCGCACTATGGGGAAGCAGGTTCCACAAATTCACCACCTTCTGCGAAAAGTAGGTCCTCATCTCAGTTCTAAATCTACCGCCTTTCAACCTATATCCATGATCTCTCGTTCTAGATTGCCCCACAAGGGGGAACATTTAGTGTACGTTTACTTTATCAATCCCTCTTATATGATTTGATCAGATTCCCCCTCATTCTTCTAACCGATTCCCTCTCATTCTACTATCAGTGAGTCCAAGCAAAAACCATTCACTCTCATGTCAACCCTTTCATCCCCGGAATCAATCTGGTGAACCTCATCTGAACTGCGTCCAATGCCACCACATCCTTCCTCAAATAAGGAGACCAAAACTGAACACAATACTCCAGATGTGGTCTCACCAACACCCTATACAATTGCAACAACCCTTCTCTACTTCTATACTCCTGTCCATTTGCAATAAACGCTAAAATTCCATTTGCCATTTTTATTACATGCTGTACCCATCTGCCTATCGAATTTGTGATTCATGAGCAAAAACACACAAATCCCTCTGCCCAGACGCATTTTGAATCTGCTTTCCATTTAGATAATAACTTGCCTTTCTATTTTTTCAGCCAAAATGGACAACCCCCACTCTTATCCACATTAAACCTTTGGCCCATTCTCCGAGCCTGTCTATATACGTCTGTAAACTCTTTATCACCACTTCACTGCCTGCTTTCCCACCTATTTTAGTATCATCCACAAATTTTGTTATGTTGCACTCTGTCCCTGCCTGCAAATCATTTATGTAGATTTTTTTAAAGTTGAGGTCCGAGGATTCACCCCTGCGGCTCCCATTATCCAGACCCTCTGCTTCCTATCAGTCAGCCAATCCTCAATCCAATCTCGTACTCTCCTGTGATCTCACTTTCTGGGTCAGTCTTCTATGCCTTTTAACCCTAATGATTAAAAATCTGTCTATGTCATAGAAACATAGAAAATAGGATGAGGAGGTCATTCGGTCTTTCGAGCCTGCGCAGCCATTCATTATGATCATGACTGATCATCCAACTCAATAGTCTAATCCCGCTTTCCTCCCCATATTCTTGGATCCCCTTCGCCCAAAGTGCTATATCTAGTTGCTCTTGAAAACCTGCGACGTTTTGGCCTTAACTACTTCCTGTGGTAATGAATTCCACAGGCCGACCACACTCAAGGAGAATTCTCCTAATCTCTGTCCTGAATGGTCTCCCCAGTCTCCTCAGATTGTAACGCCTGGTTCTGGACTCACCCACCATTGGGACCATTCTTCCTGCAACTATCCCGTGCAGTCCTGTTAGAATTTTATCGGTTTCATTCTTCTGAACTCCAGCGAATACAATCCTAACCGATTCAATCTATCCTCATACGTCAGTCCCGCCATGCCAGGAATTAATCTGGTAAACCTTAGCTGCATTCCCTCTAGAGCAAGAGCATCCATCCTCAGGTAAGGAGACAAAAACTGCACACAATATTCCAGGTATGGCCTCACCAAGGCCCTGTATAATTGTAGCAAGACATCCCTGCTCTTGTACTCGAATCCTCTCGCTATGAAGGCCAACATACCATTTACCTTCTTTACAGCATGCTGTACCTTCGTGCTTACCTTCAGTGACTGGTGTACAAGGACACCCAGGTCTCGTTGCACATTCCTTTCTCCTAATTTATGGCGAGTCAGATAATAGTCTGCCATCTTGTTTTTGCTATAAAGTGTATAACCTTGCATTTCTCCAAATTATACTATGCTGCTAGACAGCATCTACCCTGTCTAGCCCACGAAAATCCTATGTGTCTCAAAGAACAAAGAACTATACAGCACAGGAACAGACCCTTTAGCCCTCAAAGTCTGTACCGGCCATGATATCACCGTTGGGCAAAACCCTCAGCACTTCCTAGTGCCATATCCCTTTATACCCACCCTATCCATGCATTTGTCAAGATGCCTTTTGAATGTCGTTAATGTATCTGCTTCCACAACCTCCCCTGGCAGTGCTTTCCAAGCGCTCATCACCCCCTGCGTAACAAACTTGCCTCGCACATCTCTAAACTTTGCCCCACAGACCTATGCCCCCTAGTGACAGACCCCTCCACCCTGGGAAAGAGTGCCTACCCATCCACTCTCCATGTCTCAATCTTGTCGACCTCTATCAGGTCGCCCTTCAACCTCCGTCGTTCTAATGAAAACAGTCCCAAGTCTATTCAGCCTTTCCGCATAGCTAACATTCTCCAGACCAGGCAACATCCTGGTAAACCTCCTCTGCATTCACTCTAAAGCCTCCACATTCTTCTGGTAGTGTGGCGACCAGAATTGCGCTCAATTTTCCAAGTGCGGCCATACCAAGGTTCTCTACAACTGTAACATGACTTGCCAGTTTTTATACTTGATGCCCCGTTCAATGAAAGCAAGCATTCCGTATGCTTTCTTGACTACCTTGTCCACTAGTGTTGCCATCTTCAAAGATCGGTGGACCTGTACGCCCAGATCTCTGACTTTTCTATATTCCTAAGAGTTTTGCCATTTACGGTATATTTCCCCTCTATGTTATACCTACCAAAATGCATTACCTCACATTTGTCCGGATTAAACGCCAGTTGCCATTTCTCTTCCCAAGTCTCCAACCTACCCATGTCCTGTTGTATCCTCTGACAATCCGCAACACTACCTGCCACTCCACCAACCTTGGTGTCATCCGCGAACTTACTAAATAGACTGGCTACATTTTCCTCCAAATTGTTTATGTACACTACAAACAGAGGACCCAGCACCAATCCCTGTGGAACACCACTAGTCACAACCTTCCATTCAGTAAAACATCCTTCTACTGCTATCCTCTGCCTTCTCAAAAAGGTTGTCTCTCATTCTTCAAAACTCTTACAGTCCCAACCACCTCATAAGAAAATCCTTCCACACCCGGGATCGATCTAGTGAACCTGATCTTTACTGAGATAAGGGGACCAAAATCGTTCACAGTATTCCAGATGTGGCCTAACTATTACCGTGTATAGTTTTAGTATTTTTATTCCCATTTTTATACTCCATTCCTTTTGGTCAACATTCCATTTGCCTTTCCAATTACCTGCTGAACTTGCATGCTAGCTTTTTGTGATTTATGCACGAGGACCCACAAATCGCTCTGTGCTGCAGCTTTCTGCAATCTTTCACCACTTAAATATTCAGCTCCTTTATTCTTCCTACCAAAGTGCATAACTTCACATGTTCCCACATTAAACCTTCTAATTTTTGCCCACTCACCTAATCTGTCTATATCCCTCTGTAGACTCTGCCATCCTCACCACTTGCCTTCCCACCTATTTTTGTGTCATCCCCAAACTTGACATTAGTACATTCAGTTCCCTTGTCAGAGTCATAATATATATTGTAAATAATTGTGGCTCCAGCACTGATGCCCGAGGCACTCCACTAGTTCCAAGTTGCCATCTTGAAAATGGCCCTTTTATCACAACTCTTGCCTTCCATCAGTTAGGCAATAGTCTATCCATGCTAATATACTACCCCCAACACCATGGGCTCTTATCTTATTAGAACAAGATGAGCATGGGCAGAACAGAAGGAGGCGAAGTTCAAGGCCCAAAGTTTAATTTAAAGCTATATATCATTACAGGTAATCGGGAGAACGAATGGGCTTAAATTTGTGGACAAACAGGCTGAGCTAGGCCTGAAGAGGCAGTGCTCAAGACCCCAAGACCCCCATCTCTCAAAAACAGTGGTGCAGGTTAAACAAAAATGGGCTTAGGGGAACCTGAAGAACATAGACTTGAGGATTAGAACATAGATTATACAGTGCAGGAGGCCATTCGGCCCATCGAGTCTGCACCAACCCACTTAAGCCCTCACTTCCACCCTATCCCCGTAACCCAATAACCCCTCTTTTGTAAGGGCCCCGAAGAATCCAGCACGAGTTTTAAGGATACAAAATAATAACGTTTATTTACTATAACAATATATACATAACAGTAGCAGTAACTTCCCTTGCTACCTTCTCCTGCCTCCTGGTTCCTGGACTGGCCAGCTTATTTATAGTAGGAGTTTCTCCGCCCCCCTCATTTGGGGAAGTTCATACTCCCATAGGATTGTGGGATAGTCATTAGTCCCCAGCCAATCGTCAGTAGGCAGGTTATAACATCCCTCCCCCCCCCCAAAGTCCAAGGAATCCACCGTAGGCCCTGGCGAAGGAAGGCGTCGAACTAGTTTGGCCGCAGGCCGGACGCCATTTGCACGCGGCGCTGGATCAGGCGGCGTATAACGAGACGGAGACCGGCACTTCCGTGATGAACGGCACGGTTGTACATCCACGGCCTGTGGACCCGAGGATTCCCCCTCTGATGCATCCTGTGTCTCCATCTCGGAGTCAGAGTCTGCTGCCTCCGTCATGTCAGCGTCTCTATCCCCATTCGGTCCCGTCACGACCTGCGCAGGCTTCGAGTGAGGCACCAGTGGAAGATTTGGAGGACTACCTTCCCTTGTTTCTGGTCTTTGCCGCTGTTGAACTGAGCTCCGGGGGCGGGGAATCTTTTGCGGGGATGATCTTCTGGACCGGACGTGGTCTACATGTTTTCGCTGGAGACGACCCTGGGCTTGCACTTGGTACGATATAGGGCCCGTTTGGCGAAAGATTACACCAGGAACCCATTGGGCACCACCAGCAAAATTCCGCACGAATACTGGGTCACCGGGCGCAAACTGCCGAATCGGACGATGCTGAGACAATCCCGGTCCCTGCCGTTCTTGTGTGCGGCGTACTTTTGCGCCAATGTCCGGGAAGACCATACTAAGGCGGGTGCGCAGTCTCCGGCCCATTAGGAGTTCTGCGGGAGCTACCCCAGTCACTGTATGGGGGGTGGTCCTGTACGTAAACAAAAACCGAGCCAGTCTCGTGTCCATTGATCCGGAAGACTGCTTCTTTAGGCCTCTTTTGAATGTTTGCACTGCACGCTCTGCCAACCCATTTGAAGCCGGGTGGTAAGGGGCAGTGCGGATATGGCGGATGCCGTTCGTCTTTGTAAACCTAGCAAACTCCTCACTCGTGAATGGAGTGTCATTATCCGTGACCAGCACCTCGGGGAGGCCATGCGTGCTAAATGATAAACGCATTTTTTCAATTGTTGCGCAGGATGTTGTCCCCTGCATCTTATGCACCTCCAGCCATTTGGACTGGGCGTCAATTAGTAGAAGGAACATGGATCCCTGAAAAGGGCCTGCGAAATCTGCATGCAAGCGTGCCCAAGGCCGCCCTGGCCATTCCCAGTGATGTAGGGGCGCGGCCAGCGGAAGCTTCTGATGCTCCTGGCAAATGGAGCAGTTTTGGGCCACCTTCTCAATGTCGGTGTCGAGGCCTGGCCACCAGACATAACTCCGGGCCAACATTTTCATCTTGGTCACGCCCGGATGCCCATTGTGCAAGTCTGATAATATCAGCTCCTGGCCTTTTTCCGGGACAATCACACGCGTCCCCCACAAGAGGATCCCATCCTCGTCGCCAGTTTTGTAAGGGCCCCGAAGAATCCAGCACGAGTTTTAAGGATACAAAATAATAACGTTTATTTACTATAACAATATATACATAACAGTAGCAGTAACTTCCCTTGCTACCTTCTCCTGCCTCCTGGTTCCTGGACTGGCCAGCTTATTTATAGTAGGAGTTTCTCCGCCCCCCTCATTGGGGAAGTTCATACTCCCATAGGATTGTGGGATAGTCATTAGTCCCCAGCCAATCGTCAGTAGGCAGGTTATAACACCCTCCTAACCTTTTTGGACACAAAGGGCAATTTTAGCACGGCCGATCCACCTAACCTGCATGTCTTTGGACTGTGGGAGCAAACCGGAGCACCCGGAAGAAACCCACACAGATACTGGGAGAACGCGCAGACTCCGCACAGACAGTGATCCAGTGGGGAATCGAACCTGGTAAACTGGCCCTGTGAAGCCACAGTGCTAGCCACTTGTGCTACCGTGCTGCCCTTAAATTTACATTTTGTTTTGACAGCATCAGAGTCAGGTTGGGGCAACCAGAATTCAGGAAAGCAGAGGGAGGCCAGAGATAAAGCTTGGAGAAGACAACGGTTTAAATAGGTCAGAGATCGTGACTAATAATAGTAATAATCTTTATTAGTGTCACAAGTAGACTTACATTAACACTGCAATGAAGTTTCTGTGAAAATCCCCGAGTCGCCACACTACGGCGCCTGTTTGGGTGCATGAAGGGAGAATTCGGGCTGTCCAATTCGCCTAACAAGCACATCTTTCGGGACTTGTGGGAGGAAACCCACGTAGACATTGGGAGAACGTGCAGACTCCACACAGACAGTCAAAATCAGGTCCCTCGTGCTTTGAAACAACAATGCTAACCACCAGTGCCGCCCATAAAGTTTCTGAATAAAGCGTCACTGCGATGGCCAAGAACTGAACCCAGGTCAACTGCTTGGAAGGCACTATATCACCATCGCTCACTCTAGACCTCAATTCATTTGATTCTAGATATAAATTATTACTAACTAATACCTAAATATTAGAAATGACAGCAGAGGTGGTGTTGGGATTGTCATTTGAGAGAGTTTGTGGAATTGCCACATTTGCAAGACATGTCTCTGTCTTGGGTCGCTCCAGCTCATTGGTCGAGCTGGTTCGTGAGTTGGAGACACTGTATGGGGAGTCTGAGCAATATTCGGATATTTTTTTCCCCCCCAGAGTAGTCACACTTCAGAAGTATGTGCAGTCAGCAGCAGGGGAGAAAAATTACACTGGTCCTATCCAGCAGATGCAATGTACTTACATAGAATAATACAGCGCAGTACAGGCCCTTCGGCCCACGATGTTGCACCGAAACAAAAGCCATCTAACCTACACTATGTCATTATCATCCATATGTTTATCCAATAAACTTTTAAATTCCCTCAATGTTGGCGAGTTCACTACTGTAGCAGGTAGGGCATTCCACGGCCTCACTACTCTTTGCGTAAAGAACCTACCTCTGACCTCTGTCCTATATCTATTACCCCTCAGTTTAAAGTTATGTCCCCTCGTGCCAGCCATTTCCATCCGCGGGAGAAGGCTCTCACTGTCCACCCTATCCAACCCCCTGATCATTTTGTATGCCTCTATCAAGTCTCCTCTTAACCTTCTTCTCTCCAACGAAAACAACCTCAAGTCCATCAGCCTTTCCTCATAAGATTTTCCCTCCATATCAGGCAACATCCTGGTAAATCTCCTCTGCACCCGCTCCAAAGCCTCCACGTCCTTCCTATAATGCGGTGACCAGAACTGTACGCAATACTCCAAATGCGGCCGTACCAGAGTTCTGTACAGCTGCAACATGACCTCCCGACTCCGGAACTCAATCCCTCTACCAATAAAGGCCAACACTCCATAGGCCTTCTTCACAACCCTATCAACCTGGGTGGCAACTTTCAGGGATCTATGTACATGGACACCTAGATCCCTCTGCTCATCCACACTTTCAAGAACTTTACCATTAGCCAAATATTCCGCATTCCTGTTATTCCTTCCAAAGTGAATCACCTCACACTTCTCTACATTAAACTCCATTTGCCACCTCTCAGCCCAGCTCTGCAGCTTATCTATATCCCTCTGTAACCTGCTACATCCTTCCACACTATCGACAACACCACCGACTTTAGTATCGTCTGCAAATTTACTCACCCACCCTTCTGCGCCTTCCTCTAGGTCATTGATAAAAATGACAAACAGCAACGGCCCCAGAACAGATCCTTGTGGTACTCCACTTGTGACTGTACTCCATTCTGAACATTTCCCATCAACCACCACCCTCTGTCTTCTTTCAGCTAGCCAATTTCTGATCCACATCTCTAAATCACCCTCAATCCCCAGCCTCCGTATTTTCTGCAATAGCCTACCATGGGGAACCTTATCAAACGCTATCTATAAAAAAGATAAGGTTAAAGGCTACAGGGAGGAAGGTGAGATTGCTTACCATGGTGCAAGAGGTAGTCCAAGATGGGGTTTGGAAGTGCAGACCAGAAATACTCAATAAATTAGGGGGTGGATAGTATCTTCTGCACTCACAAATGAGAACCCAGGTGCACTGTCTACCTAGTGCAAAGACAAGGGATACAGAGCTACTCAAGAGAAACTTGGGAAGGGGAAAGATGCAGTTGTTGTGGTCCTGTTAGGGCTAACAACATGGGGAAGAAAAGGGAAGAGGTCCATTTGAGAATATCAGACATCAGGAACTAAATTAAAAATACCATATCACAAGTTGTAATGTACAGATAGCGGTACACCATCTGACATAAAACAAGGAACTGCAGGGAATAATTCATAGGGAGAAACCAGATACAGAAAGGATAACTGAAACATGGCAACATAAAGAACAGGGCTGACAGGTAAAATACTGCAGGACAACACATATTTAGGAGAAGGAAAGAAGGGCAAATGGAGTACTTAATGGAGACAACGAAAGGGCAGAAAGACACAGAATGTATGAATTTAGACAAAGAAATCTATTTAATTAATGAGATATTGTATGGACTACCCAATGGTGGAAGGAAATTGAGAAAGAAATATGTTGCATTTCAGAAAAGTGCAACTTGAAGCAAAACAATGTTAAGAAAATCAGATTATTCCCATTACAACCAATATCAAAATTATAGTTAGGTCCTACTGAATCTTTCTCAGAAAAAAAATTGGAATACTGCAATTGCTAAATACCCATGTTCATAAATGAAATAAAAGTTAAATATGTAAAAGCAAAATATATTAAAATATTTTATATAAAAGCTTTCTACTTGCCTCCAGCAATCTGCTTCTCCCAATCATCAATCAGCCCCTCCCGTTTGTCAAACCTCTCTGTTGCTGGCTGAACCTCCTGCTGTTGAGCGAAGGCTCAGGAGATGAGCTGAGAGAGGCACGGAACAGCAGCTTTTGAGTTGCAGGGACATGGAGGTAAGCCATGAGGGAGGTTGACTAGAGAGAGGGAGGGTTGGCCAGCAGCCAGGAAGGGACCAGGAGGGTCAGCCAACAACCGGGAAGGTTGGTGAGAGAGGGGATAGGGGAGAGGCCGCTCCAAAATGGCGGTAATAAGGTCATGCCACCCCACATCGCACTCAGGGTGAAACAATGTTAAAAACCAACACTGAGCACAAATATCCTCCCCCATTCAACTGACTGACATGTTAAACTGAAATTGTATAAAAAGGGAATAACTTAAAAGCAAGGACTTTGTGTAAAATTCAGAATAACCATGAGAAATTTCAAATAAACTGTCAAAAGATAGGCAAAGGGGTAAAAGGAAATGGATTGTGTACAGCCCTCTGTCCTTACCCAGTTCTTAGGGGGCTTGACCCAGAATGAAATTACTGCTGGATCTGGTAATAAAATGAACCTGAGCAGATAAGAGAAGTAAATGTTGTAGGACACCTAGGCAATAGCAATTGTAATATTATAAGGTTTAAAATAAGGATTGAGGACGACACAAAAAAGCCAAAGACCAAAGCAGTAGATTGTGTGTGTGTGTGTGTGTGTGTGTGTGTGGGTGTGTGGGGGGGGGGAAATGACAAAAAATAGATCAATGGGTAATATTTTAATTGGTGAACAATAGTTTTCAGGTGAAAGATAGTCCTCTAAAAAACAATAGCCCATAACGAAACACCGTGTATGAATAAAGCAGAAAACAGCATCTCTTAACTGCACCAGCCATAAAGGAGGGATGGCAAAAAAGGGAATAAGAAATTCAGAAGTTAGTGAAGGAACTATGAAACTAAATCATTCAAGTAACTAGCAGGTGATGCTGGTGAACGGAAGTGAGGTGGTGGGGGAGAAGGCCGAGAGGGATGGCCGGGAGTGGGGGGGTTGTTGCGACGTGGCAGGGGGTGAGAGATGACATGGTCAGGGACGGAAAAAGGGGCCATCTGGGATGGGCTAGGTATAGGGTGAAATTAAGGGGGCGGGATTTAAGTGGGAAAGATGACAGACAGTAGAGGGGATTGGAGGCATAAGCCTCCAGTAAGGCTGGTAACGTGGAATGCCCGGGGACTGAATGGGCTGGTTAAAAGGTCGCGGGTGTTCGTGTAACTCTGGAGCTTGAAAGCAGGGGGGTGGGGGGGGGGGGGATATGTGATTGTGAGTGGGGTATTGAAAGGGGCACCAGTGGTGTTGGTAAATGTGTATGCCCCAAATTGGGATGATGTGGGTTTTATGAGAAAGTTGCTGGCAACGATCCCGGATTTGGCCACGCACCAGTTGATCATGGGAGGAGATTTTCACTGTATCCTAGAGCCGAGGGTGGATAGGTCGAGCCCTAGGAGGGAGGAACATGGCTGTCTAGTGAGCGAGGTAGTGGAGGTGGACCGGGAATATTCGGAGGATGCCCACCGTGGAGGGATTGGCGAGGAGGTAAAAGTTGCAGGGGCAGTTTGACAGGCTGACAATGGGGAGGGCGGTAGGGCAAGAGTGCAATACGGGTATGGGGAGAAGGCGAGCCGCATGCTGGCGCACCAGCTGCGAAGGCAGGTGGCATCCAGGGAAATATTGAAGATACGTACTGGGGATGTGGTGTCAGAGCCAGGGAAGATAAATGAGGCTTTTAGGGAGGACTACCAGGGGGACCCAGGGGGTGGAGGGGGACATGGGGCGGGTTCTGGACGAACGCGAATTTCCCCAGGTGGAGGAAGCAAAGCGGCAGGCGTTGGAGGAGCCACAGGGAGGTGCTGGATAGTATCAGGGGTACGAAGTCAGGGAAGGCCCCTGGGCCAGATGGGTACCCAGCAGAATTGTATGAGTAATTTGCGATGGACCTGGCACCATATCTGATGGGGGCGTTTAACGATGCACTGAAGAAAGGGGCTTTGCCGGAAACGATGACACAGGCAATAATCATACTAATCCCGAAAAAGGGGAAGGACCCAGTGGAATGTGGGTCGTGTAGGCTAATATCACAATTGAACACAGATGTGAAAGTATTGGCTAAGTTGTTGGCAGGGAGGATGGAGGATTATGTCCCGGGGGTGGATGATCAAAAAGGCTTCGTGAAGGGAAGGTAGCTTGTGAGTAATATAAGATGGCTGTTGAATATGGTGATGAATGCGTCGGGGGCTCTTGTACCGGAGCTGGTGGTGTCCATGGACACAGAGAAGACATTTGATCGGGTGGAGTGGCAGTACATGTTCGAGGTTTTGGGAAGGTTTGGGTTTGGGCCGAGATTTGTGGCATGGTGCGGTTGTTGTATGTGGCACCAAGGGCAAGGACGAATGTTATGAGCTCACAAAGCTTTGACTTACACAGAGGTATGATTCAGGGGTGCCTACTGTCGCCATTGCTGTTTGCGCTGGCCATCGAGCCATTGGCGATGGCTCTCAGTGGGTCGGCGGAGTGGCGGGGGATTATGAAGGGACAGAGGGAGCATCAGGTGTTGCTCCATGCCGATGACCTCTTGCTGTATGTTTCGAATCCGTTGGAGCGCATGGGAAGGATTATGGGCCTACTGGGGAAGTTTGGAGGATTCTCGGGGTACAAACTGAATGCAGGGAAAAGCGAGGTATTCCCGGTGAATGAGCTGGGACAGCGGGCTAATGTCAGGGGGATGCCACTATTTGGGGATTCGGGTAAAGAGGGAATTGACGGGCTCCATTATTGGAACTTAACACAAGAACATAAGAACTAGGAGCAGGAGTAGGCCACCTGGCCCCTCGAGCCTGCTCCACCATTCAATGAGATCATGGCTGATCTTCTGTGGACTCCGCTCCACTTTCCGGTCGGAAAACCAGAACCCTTAATCCCTTTATTCTTCAAAAAAACTATCTATCTTTATCTTAAAAACATTTCATGAAGGAGCCTCTACTGCTTCACTGGGCAAGGAATTCCATAGATTCACAACCCTTTGGGTGAAGAAGTTCCTCCTAAACTCAGTCCTAAATCTACTTCCCCTTATTTTGAGGCTATGCCCCCTAGTTCTGCTTTCACCCGCCAGTGGAAACAACCTGCCCGCATCTATCCTATCTATTCCCTTCATAATCTTATATGTTTCTATAAGATCCCCCCTCATCCTTCTAAATTCCAACGAGTACAGTCCCAGTCTACTCAACCTCTCCTCGTAATCCAACCCCTTCAGCTCTGGGATTAACCTAGTGAATCTCCTCTGCACACCCTCCAGTGCCAGTACGTCCTTTCTCAAGTAAGGAGACCAAAACTGAACACAATACTCCAGGTGTGGCCTCACTAACACCTTATACAATTGCAGCATAACCTCCCTAGTCTTAAACTCCATCCCTCTAGCAATGAAGGACAAAATTCCATTTGCCTTCTTAATCACCTGTTGCACCTGAAAACCAACTTTTTGCGACTCATGCACTAGCACACCCAGGTCTCTCTGCACAGCAGCATGTTTTAATATTTTATCATTTAAATAATAATCCCTTTTGCTGGTATTCCTAACAAAATGGATAACCTCACATTTGTCAACATTGTATTCCATCTGCCAGACCCTAGCCCATTCACTTAGCCTATCCAAATCCCTCTGCAGACTTCCAGTATCCTCTGCACTTTTTGCTTTACCACTCATCTTAGTGTCGTCTGCAAATCATCTATGTAAATTGTGAACAATTGTGGGCCCAACGCTGATCCCTGAGGGACACCACTAGCTACGGATTGCCAACCAGAGAAACACCCATTAATCCCCACTCTTTGCTTTCTATTAATTAACCAATCCCCTATCCATGCTACTACCTTCCCCTTAATGCCATGCATCTTTATCTTATGCAGCAACCTTTTGTGTGGCACCTTGTCAAAGGCTTTCTGGAAATCCAGATATACCACATCCATTGACTCCCCGTTAGCTACCGCCCTGGTAATGTCCTCAAAAAATTCCACTAAATTAGTTAGGCACGACCTGCCCTTTATGAACCCATGCTGCGTCTGCCCAATGGGACAATTTCCATCCAGATGCCTCGCTTTTTCTTCCTTGATGATAGATTCCAGCATCTTCCCTACTACCGAAGTTAAGCGCACTGGCCTATAATTACCTGCTTTCTGCCTACCTCCTTTTCTAAACAGTGGTGTCACGTTTGCTAATTTCCAATCCGCCGGAACCACTCCAGAGTCTAGTGAATTTTGGTAAATTATCACCAGTGCATTTGCAATTTCCCTAGCCATCTCTTTTCGCACTCTGGGATGCATTCCATCAAGGCCAGGAGACTTGTCTACCTTTAGCCCCATTAGCTTGCCCATCACTACCTCCTTAGTGATAACAATCCTCTCAAGGTGCTCACCTGTCATAGCCTCATTTCCATCAGGCACTGGCACGTTATTTGTGTCTTCTACTGTGAAGACCGACCCAAAAAACCTGTTCAGTTCCTCAGCCATTTCCTCATCTCCCATTATTAAATCTTCCTTCTCATCCTCTAAAGGACCAATATTTACCTTAGCCACTCTTTTTTGTTTTATATATTTGTAGAAACTTTTACTATCCGTTTTTATATCCTGAGCAAGTTTACTCTCATAATTTATCTTACTCTTCCTTGTAGCTTTTTTAGTAGCTTTCTGTTGCCCCCTAAAGATTTCCCAGTCCTCTAATCTCCCACTAATCTTTGCCACTTTGTATGCTTTTTCCTTCAATTTGATACTCTCCCTTATTTCCTTAGATATCCACGGTCGATTTTCCCTCTTTCTACCGTCCTTCCTTTTTGTTGGTATAAACCTTTGCTGAGCACTGTGAAAAATCACTTGGAAGGTTCTCCACTGTTCCTCAACTGTTTCACCATAAAGTCTTTGCTCCCAGTCTACCTTAGCTCGTTCTTCTCTCACCCCATTGTAATCTCCTTTGTTTAAGCACAAAACACAAGTGCTTGATTTTACCTTCTCACCCTCCATCTGTATTTTAAATTCCACCATATTGTGATCGCTCCTTCTGAGAGGATCCCTAACTATGAGATCCTGAATCAAACCTGTCTCATTACACAGGACCAGATCTAGGACCGCTTGTTCCCTTGTAGGTTCCATTACATACTGTTCTAGGAAACTATCGCGGATACATTCTATAAACTCTTCCTCAAGGCTGCCTTGACCGACCTGGTTAAACCAATCGACATGTAGATTAAAATCCCCCATGATAACTGCTGTACCATTTCTACATGCATCAGTTATTTCTTTGTTTATTGCCTGCCCCACCATAATTGGCCTATAGACTACTCCTATCAGTGACTTTTTCGCCTTACTATTCCTGATTTCCACCCAAATGGATTCAACCTTATCCTCCATAGCACCGATGTCATCCCTTACTATTTCCCGGATGTCATCCTTAAATAACAGAGCTACATCACCTCCCGTACCATCCACTCTGTCCTTCAGAATAGTTTGATACCCTCGGATATTTAACTCCCAGTCGTGACCATCCTTTAACCATGTTTCAGTAATGGCCACTAAATCATAGTCATTCACGATGATTTGCGCCATCAACTCTCTTATTCCTTATTTAACGAAGCTGGTGGGGGCCAGGGAGGGTCTTAAGAGGTGGAATACACTGCACGTAACGTTGGCGGAGAGGGTCCAAGTGGTGAAAATGAATATTCTGCCGAGGTTCCTATTTATCTTTCAGACTCTCCCGATCTTTATACCAAAGGCCTTTCTTCAGAAAGGAGACACGATCATCTCGACTTTGCATGGCGGGGAAGGTGCCGAGCGTGGGGAGGACCCTGCTACAGAGGCAGCAGAGCAGGGTTGGCGTTGCCTGATGCAAAAATAGCTTCTTCCCCGCTGTTACCACATTCCTAACCGACCCCTTATGGACTGACCCGATTAATACTACACTCCTGTATGCTTCACCCGATGCTGGTGTCTATGTATTTACATTGTGGACCTTGTGTTGCCGTTTCATGTATTTTCATGTACTAAATGATCTGTTTGAGCTGCTCGCAGAAGAATACTTTTCACTGTATCTCGGTACATGAGACAATAAACAAATCCAATCTTCATTATTATTGGGCGGCGAATGTGGACAAGGAGAAGGGATAGAGTGGGTTAGGATGGAGGAGGAATCTTATAAGGGGTCTAGTTTGAGAGGTATGGTGACGGCAGCGTTACCAATAGCTCCGAGTAGGTATTCGGGGAGCCCGCTGGTGCACTCCACGGTGAAGATATGGAATCAGTTGAGAAGGCATTTTAGGGTGGAAGAGATGTTGGTGATACTGCCGCTGTGCGAGAATCATGGGTTTGAGCCAGAGGGGGATGGATAATGTATACAGGAGGTGGACGGAAGTGGGGCTGGTCAAGGTGAGGCATCTGTATTTGAAGGAAGGGTTCGCCAGTCTGGAGGAGCTAAGGGAGAGGGTAGAGCTGCCGAGGAGTGAGTTCAGGTGTCTGCAGGTTAAGGAATTTGCGTGAAAGGTCTGGAGGGGGTTCCCGAGATTGCCGGGATACACCCTGCTGGAGCGACTGCTGCTTCCGGATGTGGAAGGGGAGGGGAGAACTGGGTATACATACGCAAGTGGCTGGGGGAGCAGGGAGGCGAGCGAGTGGCGAAGTTCAAGGAGAAATGGGAAGCGGAGTTGGAAGGGGAGATCAATTGGGAAGCATGGAGTGAGACACTGCATAGGGTAAACGGGACCTCCTCTTGTGAAAGGATGGGCCTGATACAGTTTAAGGTGGTGCACAGGGTGCCTATGACTCGGGGAAGAATTAGTGGGTTCTTCCAGGGGATAGCAGATGAGTGTGAGAGGTGTGGGTGGGGGGGGGTCAGCGAATCACATGCACATGTTTTGGGGTTGGGAGTATTTGCAGTCTTAACCAGGATAGTGGTGGTGGAGGAGGTGGAGGACCCGGACCCTTTGGTGGCGATATTTGGGGTTTCAGAGAAGCTGGAGCTTATGGAGAGGATATTTACTTATGCCGCAAAACATTTCACAAATTGGGAGTGAAGCCTGTAACCAAAAGCCTAAAGATACTCAGTCATAATTCATGAGAAGCGTGAACTGGCTTCTGCTGAGATTTTTAAATGTCTTCCTTCAGATGAAGTAGCTCAATTCTACCTCCCAGCTAAGATCCAAAACCAAACGTGAGGGGAAACTAGAAAAAATCCATTCCCTGCTATTAATGTACTCGGACAGCATCAATTTCTAATTCTGAACAGGATAAACCATTTGCTGGAAGACAAGCACTCAAAATGTTTTACCTCTAAAATAAATACTTGCCTGCAGAAGAGGTGTACAAAATGATCCCTTTTTTAAAAAAAACCCAAGATGCTTCCATTTAATAGGCATGTTAATAAGATATCAAAGAAGCAAGCATCCTCTGGGCTACAGTGAAATTAACAATGGTCTCCCAATAGAATAGCTGATGAAGACACCGCAGAGTAGAGCCAGATGAGCAGAATAGAAACATAGAAAAAAATATGAGCAGGAGGAGGCCATTCAAGCCCGCTCCGCCATTCATTATGATCATGGTTGATCACCCAATTCAACAGCCTAATCCCACTTTCCCCCATATCCTTTGATCCCCTATGCCCCAAGTGCCATAAAGTCTGTAAAAAGTTAAATGATTTCCATTGGGTTGTATTTGGCCTCAGAAAGTGTTACCGGAAAATCAGCCAAGGCTCCAGTTCCTAATTTATAGTCAGCAATTTTACTGCAAACTTTGTATTTGTGGATTTCAAGCAAATACAGTATTTGGGGTAGCTGTGATTCCTCCATTGTTTGAATAGTGATTCAAAACTTCCTGATCCAGGCACATGAAGGAAGATCACTCCAAATCAGGTACAGGTCTTTTGAAAACCAAATCCCAGCAAAATCTAATGCCTTCGGAAGGGGCAATAAAATTAGTATTAAAAAAAAGACTACTTTACACTCAGCATACAGTAACATTAAGAAAGTTGCATTCTGCACTTCTGGTGACGGCGGGCGGGAGGCGGCCGCACAATGGAGGGCTCCCGTTCGGGAACGGTATTTTGGGGGCTTTAAGCCCGGTCCCAGGGTCCACGGAGGCAGCAAAAGCAGGGAGAAGGCACAGAGGCGGCAGAGTGAAGGCACAGTGAAGAAAATTGTCGAGGGTGAGCAAAAGAACGTCCGTAAGGAAAACAGCTGAAGGTCCGTTGGGGAGTGGAAAGGTCATCGCGGAGTCACCATGGAAAATGGAGGCTGGAGCACCAGGGGAGGCCGCATTGCTTACGGCTGAAGAAATAACGAAGGTGATGGCTGCGGAATTCGAAAGACAGTTTACAAAATACATGGAGACAATGAGGAAGGAGATGAGAGGTTTTGAGTGTGCTGGTGGAGGAGGCGATTTCCCCGGTGACGAAGGCGGTGGCGAGCGCAGTGGCGGGGGTGCGAGAGCAAGGGGAGGCGCTGAAGGAAGTGGAGGAGACGGTATTGCAGCACGGTAATCAACTTGCCTCGATGGGGAAGGAGATGCGGAAGGTGATGGACATTAACAAGGATCTGCGAGGAAAAATGGAAGACCTGGAAAACAGATCCAGGCGACAGAATTTGAGGATTGTGGGGCTGCCCGAAGGAGTTGAAGGACCGAGGCCGACTGAGTATTTTGCCGCGATGCTGGCGAAACTATTGGGGGAGGGAGAGGATCCCTCCCGATATGAACTTGATTGGGCTCATCGGTCGTGGAGGCCTGTACCAAAGGCGAGTGAGCCGCCAAGGGTAGTGACTCTGTGCTTCCGTAGGTACAGTGTGAAGGAGAAGGTCCTGAGCTGGGCCAAGCAGAAGCGGGTGGTGCAGTGGGCTGGAGCTGGTATACGTGTATACCAGGGCTTTACGGTGGAGCTGGCGAGGAGGCGGGCTGCCTTCAACCGGGTGAAGAGGGCACTGTACATTAGCAAGGTGCAGTGCAGCATTGTGTGTCCAGCGAAGCTGAAGGTGACTTACAAGCTCAGGGACTTTTATTTTGGAACAGCGGAAGAGTTTGTGAAGGCAGAAGGACTGTGGCAGAACTGAGAAATTTAGAAATGGCCATGTGTCGATGTAACCTCATGACTGTATTTTCATCTTTTTTGTTTCACTGCGTGCGGGTGTAGGGGCTAAAGGAGCCAATGTTGTATATATTTGGACAAGGGAAGTGATGGGACTTTCACTCGAAATGAGGGCTCTTTGGGGTGTAGGTGGATATGCGGGGTTTGTGTGCTAAAAGGGGACTTCAGGGCCGGGCAAGGGGGAAAAGGACCCGGGCGGGGGCTTCCAAGCTGGCCGGTTTAAGCCGGCCAGTGAATGGGAGTGAGGTGGGGGGGGGGGGGGGGGGGGGGGGCTGCGGCCATCGGAGCCTGGCAGAACAGGGTCCCGAGTGGTCTAGCCAGGGTGGAACGTTGGGGGGAAGGAACCGAGTTTGGGAAGAGTTGGAGACTGTGTGTGTGTGTGTGTGTGGGGGGGGGGGGGGTACAACTCTTACTGATGTTTCTTTGAAAATGCCATTTTCTAGGGCAGCACGGTGGTGCAGTGGTTGGCACTGCTGCCTCATGATGCCGAGGACCTGGGTTCCAACCCGACCTCGGGCCACTGTCTGTGTGCAGTTTGCACATTCTTCCCTCGTCTGCGTGGGTTTCACCCCCACAACCCAAATATGTGCAGGGTAGGGGATTGGCCACACTAAATTGCCCCTTAATTGGGAAAAAAGAAGAATTGGGTACTTGAAATGTTATTTTTAAATGCCATTTTCTAACATCTAGATTTTTGATCCGTTTGCATTAAATATGCAATAGATTTAAACTTTAGAAGGATCAACATAACAAGAATTACATTTTTATAATAATCATATGCAGAATAACCAGGGATAATTTTGGGTTATAGTTTCCAGAGGAAGTATAAATCAAAATATCATGCAAAAAGTTTATTCAATATACATTATAAAAACTAGCTTTTCAACAAGTAATACATAAATATGGAAATGCATAACTTCAAATATATGTAATTTACTTAAAACTACAGGTTTTTGATGTTTCTATTATATTCAATAGAACTACACACAATTTAAACTTGCTTCCTAGAAAATTATCCCTGGCTACAGAAAGTACGATGCAATTACCGGAAATGAAAAGTTTCCAAATGCAGCAAAAAAATTAATGCAACTTTGGAAAGAATATTCTTCAGTAAAAAAGAATTGGGCGGGATTTACTGACCAACCCACCGCGTGTTTATCGGCAAAGCCGGCTCGGCAGTGCGATTTGCTGACCCCGACATTGTCAATGGGATTGCCCGGTGACTGCACCCTTCGTCACGGGAAATCCGTACACAGGCACGGGACCGGAATATCCCGCTGGCGTGAATAACCAGCCGGCAGATTGAGCCCATTATTATTTGTCAGAATTTCAAGATCAGTTGTAGATCTTTCAATGCTAAATTCAACACAATCCATTGGAAAAAAATGCAATTGGTGGGCAATGAATGTATTGAGAATATTCAGAAGAAATATTTGAACACAGGTTTGTTGATCATTTAGTAAAAATGAATTTTACACAAACAAAATTCTGATTCAAATACCTTCTAACGTTTCATATGCATAGCTAAGCTAAACAATTTCAAAAGGATTGACTGCTGCAATTAAAAGCAGTTAATATTTTAAAGCTAGCTGTACATTACAAAATATTGTCTAAAGATTAAAAAGATAACTGCCTTAAATGCATCAAAGAAAAATTAAATCAAGATCAATCCGACTGTGCATACAAACAATGAAGGCTCAGGCCTAGTGCAAAGCCAGATAAAGGCCAAATGTCTGGCAGGTCATTTGTATTTATGATTAAAGCGAGACAACAACCGAGCAACAGATTTTAACAAAATGCTTGCATAATATGCATTACTTGTACAAAAATGCAGATAGCAATAGATACTTTTTTTTCTGAACACAAAGCTACCAATTTTTTTTTTTAAAAGAGCAAAATTAAAATTAAAACCACCCTCCACCTACAGGAATATCTAAATTGATTTTAAAAACCATTGCACGACTTCTGTTAGCCTTGTTTCACAGCTGTCTTTTTATAAAGAATAGGCTCAACATCTATCCAAAGCTAAATCTGGAATATATTTCACATTTACTGCTCATTTCCCCAGATTACCTCAACGGTTACAGAGATCCACCAGCTTCTTTGTACAAACCAGCTACAAGAGGAAATCTCACTGAATGCATGACATGGTGACCTCGACAGCCAGGCATTCCACCAATCAGATCCTAGAATTTTACAAGCTCCATCAATCTGGTTTGCTTAATAATACCACCAACTGCAGCCCAATCCGAAGGAATCCATTTTTTGAAATGCATTGGGGAGTGTTCTGTTCATTTGTTTACGAACTATATTTTAATTTAGACAAATCCTCTTAGTTTCTCCTTCAGCAACTAGAATGACAGTGCCACTTTACAGAAATAATTACTTTATCTTATCCGAAATAACGGCACAGAACGCAACCAGCAGAATCCGGGAGGGTGGGAGAGGAAGAGAGGAGAAAAAGCACAAGGGCATTCATTTAAAAAAAAACGAGACACTCGGTGCTATAAATGTTTCAATTTTCTGTACAATAATAAGGCACGTTTCATTTCGAAAGACAAAAGATGCAAACAGAAAACTATTAAACGTATCTAGGTGCATGCCGTTTTATTATGTAATCCATTGCATTTCCTCATTCTGCTGCAGTCTCCAGCCATATCATAGTACTGATTACCTGTAAGAACGCTCCCCTCTCACTGTGTGCTTCCGAAAAGGAATAATGGTGCCATTGTCCTGAACGATGTCGTTATTATTCTCACCGTTTGGGGAAAGTGCTTGTGGTGTGGGACCAGGCATTGGAACCATCACAGGCTACAATTTCTCACTGCGTGCTGTGGAGTAGGCTCCGAGCCCGTTTCTTCACAACAGGGCTCTACTTGACCTCAGTACTGACGTCAAACGTACGAGAAAAAAACCTGAGACGTTGGGCAGAAGCTCTGTCATGTGACAGGATTTTACCATAGTAACCAGCTAACTCACCAGGTCCACATAACCCACGCCGGAATTCAGCAGAGCCACGTCAATATATCAAAAGTGAAACAAGAGGCAAATACAGCACACCCCCATCTGTTGTATAATCAATCCCCCATTGCCTGGACTTGCCTCCCTTCAAACTGCCTTTGCATTCAGACAACATCGCTTACAGCCAAGCAAAGCTTCTTCTAAGAGGAGGACACGCAATCATTCTGTTCCATTTAAAGTTTCATTATTGTTGTCTTCAATAATAAAAGCGTAATACTATCGAATTATACTCATGGCATTTCATACCTCAGTACTTTCTAATAGTTGTAATTAATTACACTCCAATGAATTAAAGAATCACAAGACACGTTTATATTATCAGGAAAAATTGTCATTAGATACTTCTTGTGGTAGTATGTATTGGGGGTCATGTGGGACTGGAAGCCCTAATGTCATTGGCTGACAGATCCCGGGTCCTGGTTGGCCATTGACCTCAAGCTCCGCCCTGAAGGCGAAGTATAAGAAGCCGGTGTCTTCCCCCGCAGGCCAGTTTACTATCGGGCTGCTGGGGAACAGACACGCTTAATAAAGCCTCATCGACTTCACTCTATTCGTCTCACGGAGTCTTTGTGCGCTACACTTCTCAGTCAAAATATCAGAAAGGGGTGAATGTGGTAGTATGTATTGGGGGTCATGTGGGACTGGAAGCCCTAATGTCATTGGCTGACAGATCCCGGGTCCTGGTTGGCCGTTGACCTCAAGCTCCGCCCTGAAGGCGAAGTATAAGAAGGCGGTGTCTTCCCCCGCAGGCCAGTTTACTATCGGGCTGCTGGGGGAACAGACACGCTTAATAAAGCCTCATCGACTTCACTCTATTTGTCTCACGGAGTCTTTGTGCGCTACAATTTATTAAGCGTGCCTAAAAAGGACTATGGAGCTCAGGATCATTCCAGAATGCCTGAGGATCAGCCCCCACGCAGTGAATGCGGCAGCAGCCTTCAAACACTGGCAGACTTGCTTCGAGGCCTACATCAGAACGACCACCGGCCGAGTCTCAGACGAACAAAAACTGCAGGTCCTGCACTCCTGAGCACGGAGATTTTCACCCTCATTGAAGACACCGACGATTTCCAGACGGCGTTCACAGCACTCAGAAGTCTCTACGTTCGCCCAGTTAACCAAATCTATGCTCGCTACCAGCTCGCGACGAGACGGCAAGCTCCCGGAGAATCGATGGACGAGTTCTACGCCGCGCTGCTGATTTTGGGACGAGCCTGCAGCTGCCCGTCAGTGAATGCAAACGAACACACGGACATGTTAATGTGCGACGCTTTTGTGGCAGGTATGCAATCCTCCCAAATCCGCCAAAGACTTCTAGAAAAAGAGTCGCTAGGACTCTCAGAGGCACGGGCCCTAGCAGACTCCCTAGACGTGGCCGCGCGTAATACCCGCGCCTACGGCCCCGACCGCGCGGCAGGCCATTGGGCCCCGTACGTACCCATCGCGGCAAACCCCCTACCCCCCCCGGACACCCCACAGGCTTGCGCAGTCCAAACGCCAAGTTGCACCGGGGGCGCCTGCTGTTATTTCTGCGGCCAGGCGAAACACCCCCGACAACGCTGTCCGGCCCGCGCAGCCATCTGCAAAAGCTGCGGGAAAAAGGGCCATTATGCGGTTGTGTGCCGATCCCGCGAGGTCGCCGCTGTCCCGGGGCCACAGAGAGCCCTACAAGCAGTCTATGCGTCCCAACCCCCCCAGCACGCCATGTGCGACCCGCAGGCGCAGCTGCTCTGGGTCCCGACCACCGCGGTCCCGGGAGAACTGGGAGCCCTGCACGCCGCCTATGCTCCCCAACCCCCCTCCCCGCAGCCCATGTACGACCCGCCGCCGGCGCTACCGCTTTGGGTCCCGGCCAACACTCTCCACGGAGAGGAGGGGGTTTTTCGCGTCCCTAACGCCACCCTCACCCCCGTCCCGCCTGACCCGCCTGACCCGCCGGCGCCACCTACTTGGACCCCGACCACCGCTGTCCCCGGTGAGGGAGCTCCTCGCGCTCGCGGTCCCACGCCTGACCCGCCGGCGCCGCCGACTTGGGCCCCGACCACCGCTGTCCCCGGCGAGGGAGCTCCGCGCGGTCCTAGCGCTCGCGGTCCTAGCGCTCGTGGTGAGGGAGCTCCGTGCGGTCCTAGTGCTCCCCAGACCCCCAGCACACAATGTGCGACCCGCAGACGCCGCCATTTTGGGTCCCGACCACCACGAGGGGAGGAGGGGCGCCTTTGTGCGACCCGCAGACGCCGCCATTTTGGGTCCCGACCACCACGAGGGGAGGAGGGGCGCCGCCATCTTGGACCGCCCCCGACCTGTACGACGCATGGGGGCGACCATTTTGTCCACCCCCGCCGCCATCTTGTGATTCCCCCAGCCACGTGCGATGTATGGGGGCGGCCATTTTGTCCATCCCGACGCCATCTTGGACGGCAACAACGGACCCCACCCCACTACTACAACCATGACTCGCTTCGGTTACGCTCGATCAGGCTCGGCCCCGGACACTCCAGACGACGACGACAACGGTCCTAATTAACGGCCACGAGACGCCATGCCTAGTCGACTCCGGGAGCACGGAAAGTTTTATACACCCCGACATGGTAAGAAGCTGTTCCTTGACCACCTATCCCAGCGCACAAAAGATTTGCCTAGCTGCAGGATCCCACTCCGTACAGATCCAGGGATTCTGCATAGTTACCCTAACGGTGCAGGGGAGGGAGTTCAAAAACTACAATCTTAACGTCCTTCCCCAACTCTGTGCCCCCACCTTGCTGGGATTAGATTTCCAATGTAATCTACAGAGCCTTACGTTTAAATTCGGCGGCCCCATACCCCCACTCACTATCTGCGGCCTCGCTACCCTCAAGGTGCAACCCCCGTCCTTGTTTGCGAACCTCACCCCGGATTGCAAACCCGTCGCCACTAGGAGCAGACGGTACAGCGCCCAGGACCGGACCTTCATTCGGTCCGAAGTCCTGCGGCTACTAAAGGAGGGCATAATCCAGGCCAGCAATAGTCCCTGGAGAGCGCAGGTGGTAGTAGTGAAGACAGGGGAGAAACAAAGGATGGTCATTGACTATTGCCAGACCATCAACAGGTACACACAACTAGACGCGTACCCTCTCACCCGCATATCCGACATGGTCAATCGGATTGCCCAGTATAAAGTCTTCTCCACCGTGGACCTCAGGTCCGCCTACCATCAGCTCCCCATCCGCCCAAGTGACCGCAAGTACACAGCCTTCGAGGCAGACGGGCGATTATACCATTTCCTACGGGTCCCTTTTGGCGTCACAAACGGGGTCTCGGTCTTCCAACGGGAGATGGACCGGATGGTTGATCAACATGGGTTACGGGTCACGTTCCCGTATCTCGACAATGTAACCATCTGCGGCCACGATCAGCAGGACCACGACGCCAACCTCCAAAAATTCCTCCAGACCGCCAAAGCCTTGAACCTCACGTACAACGAGGACAAGTGCGTTTTTAGCACCGACCGGCTAGCCATTCTGGGCAACATAGTACGCAATGGGATAATAGGCCCCGACCCCGAACGTATGCGCGCACTCATGGAATTTCCCCTCCCGCACTGCCCAAAAGCCCTGAAACGCTGCCTGGGGTTCTTTTCGTACTACGCCCAGTGGGTCCCCCAGTATGCAGACAAGGCCCACCCCCTAATACAGACCACGACCTTCCCTCTGTCGACAGAGGCTTGCCAGGCCTTCAGCCGCATCAAAGCGGACATCGCAAAGGCCACGATGCGCGCCATCGACGAGTCCCTCCCCTTCCAGGTCGAGAGCGACGCCTCAGACGTAGCTCTAGCAGCCACCCTTAACCAAGCGGGCAGACCCGTGGCCTTTGTCTCCCGAACCCTCCACGCCTCAGAAATCCGCCACTCCTCAGTGGAAAAGGAAGCCCAAGCCATAGTGGAAGCTGTGCGACATTGGAGGCATTACCTGGCCGGCAGGCGATTCACTCTCCTCACTGACCAACGGTCGGTAGCTTTCATGTTCGATAATGCACAGCGGGGCAAAATTAAAAATGACAAGATCTTAAGGTGGAGGATCGAGCTCTCCACCTTCAACTATGAGATCTTGTACCGGCCCGGAAAGCTGAACGAGCCGTCCGATGCCCTATCCCGCGGCACATGTGCCAACGCACAAATTGACCGCCTCCAAACCCTCCATGAGGACCTCTGCCACCCGGGGGTCACTCGGTTTTACCACTTCATCAAGTCCCGCAATCTCCCATACTCTTTAGAAGAGGTCCGTACAGTCACAAGGGACTGCCACATCTGCGCGGAATGCAAGCCGCATTTTTTCAGGCCAGATGGAGTGCACCTGATTAAGGCTTCCCGCCCCTTTGAACGCCTCAGTCTCGATTTCAAAGGGCCCCTCCCCTCCACCGACCGCAACGCATATTTCCTTAATGTAGTGGACGAATACTCCCGCTTCCCTTTTGCCATTCCCTGCTCCGACATGACCGCGGCCACAGTCATTAAAGCCCTGAACAGCATCTTCACACTGTTCAGTTACCCCGCATACGTCCACAGCGACAGGGGGTCCTCTTTCATGAGTGACGAGCTGTGCCAGTTCCTGCTCAGCAAGGGCATAGCCTCAAGCAGGACGACCAGCTACAACTCCCGGGGGAACGGGCAAGTAGAAAGGGAGAACGGCACGGTCTGGAAGGCCGTCCTACTGGCCCTACGGTCCAGGGATCTCCCAGTTTCACGGTGGCAGGAGGTCCTCCCGGACGCTCTCCATTCCATCCGGTCGTTATTATGTACAAGCACTAATCAAACGCCTCACGAGCGTCTCCTTGTCTTCCCTAGGAGGTCCTCCTCCGGAACGTCGCTGCCGACCTGGCTGGCGGCCCCAGGACCCATCCTGCTCTGAAAGCACGTGCGGGCACATAAGGCGGACCCGTTGGTCGAAAGGGTTCACCTCCTCCACGCAAACCCCCAGTACGCCTATGTGGAGTACCCCGACGGCCGACAGGACACGGTCTCCCTGCGGGATCTGGCGCCCGCCGGCACCACGCACACCCCCCCGACACCATGAACCCAACCGCCCCCCTTCCTGCCACCGCCGCACCCCGCGACCGCCCCCTTCCCAGGAGGATCAGTCCCCCTCCCCTTTGCACCGACAGCTGAAACCGTACGGCTCCTGGAGGCGACACTGGTACAAGCACCACCACCACCGCCGGGGCCGAGGCGATCGACACGGACGACCAGACCGCCCGACCGACTCGTGGCGTCGATGTAAAACAAAGATGGACTGTTCAAAGAACATTTTGTTTTTTCCTATACCCTCTGTAAATAGTTGCAATAGGACGAAACTGTCCAATACTGTACTACCATGTGAATGTTCTATCCTCCCAGGACCAGCCCTGTAAACCCTTACCACCATACGAAGCATCACCCCGCCGGGTTCATTTTTGACAAGGGGTGAATGTGGTAGTATGTATTGGGGGTCATGTGGGACTGGAAGCCCTAATGTCATTGGCTGACAGATCCCGGGTCCTGGTTGGCCATTGACCTCAAGCTCCGCCCTGAAGGCGAAGTATAAGAAGCCGGTGTCTTCCCCCGCAGGCCAGTTTACTATCGGGCTGCTGGGGAACAGACACGCTTAATAAAGCCTCATCGACTTCACTCTATTCGTCTCACGGAGTCTTTGTGCGCTACACTTCTCAGTCAAAATATCAGAAAGGGGGTCACATGATGCAGGCGCAGGAATAGCTGCGTTTCCTGTGAGCTCTGGCACGGCTCTACTGGAAATACTTTCATTTATTGTGCTCACACAGTTCATACTCAGTTAATTTGTGAGTGAAAACTCCATATTATGTCCCTGGAGGATTTTTGGTTGAAATGTACTGACAAAATCCCGAGAAATGGCAAATCAACAAGAAAGGTCAGCCAGAGGCAGCTGGAGAGGAATCGGTTCTTCAATATGGCCACTCGGCAGCTGAGTCAGCTCTTGATCCCGCACTTGGAAAGGTGTTACAACTGATGACTACTAATATTATCAACGTCATTGTTCAGAAACTCTGGGCAGCACGGTGGTTAGCACTGCTGCCTCACAGCACCGAGGTCCCAGGTTCGATCCCGGCTCTGGTTCACGGCCCGTATGAAGTTTGCACATTCCATGTTTGCGTGGGTTTTGCTCCCACAATGCAAAGATGTGCAGGATAGGTGGATTGGCCATGCCAAATTGCCCCTTAGTTGGAAAAAATGAATTTGGTAATCTAAATTCATAAATATATACTTTAAACAATTGATGAGAAACTCGGCCCATTAGCGCAAAACATTAGTGCTCATGCTACAGAACTGCAGAATATTCGTAAAAGGCTTGATGAAGCTGAGGAGAGAATTCCTACTGTGGAAAATGCAACTTCCGCGGTAGAGGCCAGTTAACAGTCTCACGAAAAGCAGCTGCTCACAATGCTGGAACATCGAGACGATTTAGAGAACTGAGGCCGGAGGAAAATGTTTGGATTATCAGTTTACCGGGGGAGCTGAGGGTTAAGTTTGTCATAATATACACCAATATATCATGGTGCAGACACACACTGATGGACACACAGCAAGACCAATCAACACACACACCGCAGCCAATCACCAGTTAGAGCACACTCACTATAAAGACAGAGGGCATCAGTTTTCCCGCTCATTCGGGATGCAGCCTCTCAGAAGGACAGAGCTTACAGCACAGACCTTCACCATGTGCTGAGTGCATAGACTGGTTAGGACAGGCATAGGTCTTTAGTTTAATCTTGCATTGTGTTAACCCACAGTGAAAGTATGTTCAACAGTTTCTAGCTTAATAAAATAGTGTTGTACTATTTTAAGTGTTGGTGGCCTGTATGTGTTCCACGGATCCAGAGCACCCAACACATCAAAAGTTCTCAGTTAATTTCTTGTAAAGCTGGCTGCCACCCTTTCCCAACAAAGGAATGAAAGCCGGGCACATTAAATTCGAAAGGGCACATCGCTTGCTTGCTTTGAGGCCTCCAATTGCCCCGGCCAATAATTATGCATTTCCACAACTTCAAAGATCGCCATAAAGTGATGGAGGCAGCTAGACGAAGTGAGACCGTACTCAATTATTGATCGAAGGTCTGTTTCTAACAAGATTTTTCAGCAGCGATACAACAGAGATACAAGGATTTCGATGAAGTTAGAACAGGTTTGAAGCCATTGGAGCATGGTATGTCCTACTATATCCAGCCATATTGAGGGGGACATTAAACATTTCCATAAAAACATTTAATACCCCACCTAAAGCCATGGCTTTCTTGAAATCCATGGAAGACAATAATTAAGGTTCCTCAGCTAAATGACATAATTGACAGATTGCAGTTGATCGTAATGTTTGGATGTTATCCCCTTTTTATTATGCTCTCTTATTTTGTACTTGTATTTATCTTTCTGACAGGGATGACAAGTAACTGAGCACTACAGGGTGTATTGTTCTTAAGAAATGCTGGTACTCTTATGTAATTTTGATAACATGAGCTCTAATGTGTTTTTTTTTTAAGTCAAGGAATATTCTTTACAGATGGTATGATATTAGGGCTGTATGTGAAATGTTACTTTTATAAAATATATTTAGTTATAATAACTTTGTGCTCATTATGTCTCCTTCTCTCTTATGTTAAATATGACTAGCGCTGGGAGATGGCCATGTGATTTCAGGCTTAATAGACAAAGTTAGATTCCAGAGGAGGACGCTTTGGGTCCCGATAGCTTCCGCATCTCGCGGGATTCACAAAAGTCCGGTGAGACGTCAGAGTCGGGACTCCGCCCAAAATAGTCAGGACCAAATGACGTTCGCAAAAGTAGGTCGTAAACCTACTTATGACCTATCTGCCCAGGATCCACAGGCCTCCGTCGATTTTCCGGCCTTTCCAGGGAGGCTGCACCTGGGCGCCGATCAGTGCTGGTCCACACAAACGTGGACCAGGCAGAACAGCACCTGGGGGGGGGGTCTCCCGGGTCATCTGAAACCCCTGGGTGGTCAGGTTAAGTGAAGGGTGGCTCCCTGGCCCTCCCCTTGGAACGTGGGCACCTTGGCACTGCCACCCTCATTGCTTGGGTAGCAGTGCAATAGTGCCCGAGTGCAAAGGTGGCACGACCAAGGATCAGGGGCGGATGGGGGACACCCCCATGAAAGGAGGGTGGATTAAAGTGGGGGAGTGCAGGGCAGCTAAGTAGCGGCCTCTTGGAAGTTGGATGGGTGGGGGTCCTGAAAGAGTGGGGGTGCTGTAAGGGGGAGTGGGGGGCCTGAAGAGGAAGGACCCCCAGGGACCTCGGGGGATAAGGGGTAATATGTCCATGTATGTGGAGGGTGTTAGAAACACCCTAGGGCCCCAAAAAGTGACCCAAGTGTCATTGAATAGTGGTGGGGAACTCGCCGGCAAAGCCGGCAGGAAACTTCCTGAAAAGAAAGCCACAAATTAACTTAGAAATATTTTGGGAGAATCGCGCGCCTTGTTCTCTTTATATTACATTTCGATTTTTCTTTCTTGAAGAGATGCTCCTTGTTATGAATATGGAATGTATGTTTCTTTGGTCAAACAAGACCTCACATTCGGTGAGAAAAATCCCCTTCGCATTAACTGTTTAAGATTGTTTCTTCTGTTGTTTAAAATAGTCCTTGTAGGTTCTTTTTATTTTGGGTTTCAAGAATCATTAGTTGGTATCTGGTGTTCTTGTAAAGGTACAGACGAGTTTAATTTGTTATATGATATGCCACGAGCGCATCTTGTGTAACTTGGGATGTGGGAGGTGAGCTATGGTGCACACCCAAGCAGGAGTGGCAAGTCAAAGGCAGGTAGGCCAACTTTCTTTTTGTTAACATCCTACATTCTAAGGGCGGCACGGTGGTGTGGTGATTAGCACTGGCACCGAGGGCCGCGTTCAAATCCGGCCCGGGGTCACTTTCCGTGTGGAGTTTTCACATTCTCCCCGTGTCTGCGTGAGTCCCACTCGCACAACACCAAGATGTGCAGGGGAGTGGATTGGCCACACTAAAGTGCCCCTGAATTGGAAAAGAAAAAATTCAAAATGTAATTCAAAATTCGACATTCTGTAACACTAAACTAGGTGGGACAGAAAGTTGCAATAAAGAAATTTACGACTTCCGGTGGCGACCATGGAATGAGTGGTCATACATTTGGTGGCACCCACTCGTAGCGTTTTTTCGGAATTTTTTCCCGGCTAACAAGTGGATGTGAGGTGGAATATAGATGGAGAGTGAGAGGCAAGGATTGACCTTCTGGTGTATGGAGCTGAGGGCCAGAAGCGGTCGAAAGGGAGGGAGTCAGTCATTTGAAGTTGGTGTGGCGCCTGCGACACACGAGGAGATGGTAGAGGGGCAGCGAGCGACTCTGCCAGCTCAGTCGTCGACGGAGCAGCTGGTGAGCTTCTTGAATGAGTTGTTCACCCAGTAACGGAAGGAGAGTCTGGAGGCCCTGGCCCGGGTGGTGGATTCGATTAAGGCGGTGGTCGACCGCGTTGAGAAGAGGCTGGCGACCCAGGGTCAGACGATACAGAAGATGGAGGAGGTGGTGGGGGAACACGAGGAACAGTTTGCCTCGATGACAGCGGAGATGGGGCTGATGTGCGATCAGCAGAAGCAGCTCCAGGAGAAGGTGAGGACCTAGAGAACCGGTCACGCAGGCAGAATATAAGGATCGTTAGCCTGCCGGAGAGGAGTGAAGGAGCTGATCCTGGTGCTTATGTGGGGATGATGCTGGAGAAGCTGCGAGGAGAGGATGCATTCGCACGGCCGTTGAAGGTGGATCGAGCGCACAGGGCACTAATGAGAAAACCCCAGGGAAGAGAGCCGGTGAGGGCGATGGTGGTGCGAGTGCACTGGTTCCTGGACAAGGAGCAGGTTATGAGGTGGACCAGGCAGACAAGGCGCTCCACCTGGGAGGGCAGTGAAATTTGAATGCATCAGGACCTAGGTGCAGAGTTGGCCAAGAGGAGGGCGAGTTTCAACAAGGTCAAGGCAGCTGTCTACAAGAAGGGGGTGAAGTTCGGACTGTTGTACCCGGCACGTTTGTGGGTGACCTACGAAGGCTGGGAATTGTAGTTTGGATCGGCGGAGGAGGCAGTAGAATTTGTCAGAGACAATGGACTGGCAGGAGAAGGTGGACCTTGAACTTTTTGTGGAGATGTTATTATGACTTTGCTGTTAACTTATGTTCGGGGCCATTGCTTTCTTTTTCAGCTTCAGGTTTATTTTTTGTTCTTTGTTAGGGGACGGGGAGTTGGCCTCATTGTTTGGGTTTGGGGAGGGGTTGTTTTGGTTTGTTTGCACTAATGTTCCGGCGGGGGGGGGGGGGAAATGCTAGGTGCAATGGGTGGGGGCAGGCTAGCTGGGCAGGTTAGTTCACAAAGGCGCAATGGGGGTGAGAGGAAAGTTAGTGGGGGGATGGGGGCAGGGGTTGATGCTCGGGGCTCCGTGGGAGGGTACTGCTGACAGGGGTATGGCTTGTAAAATGTAAGGGGAGGAGGATCGATGGCGGTGGGCGCCCAAAGGCAGAGTTGGGGAGGTGCAGAACAAGGGCCGGATGCTGGCTCAAGAGGGGCTATGGTTGATCGGCAGGGGGGAGGAGGGGCAGGGGGCAGGGTGCCACCCGACCAGGCAGCAGGGTGCCACCCGACCAGGCTGGTCACGTGGAATATGCGAGGATTGAATGGGCCGGTCAAGAGAACACACTTAAAGCGATTGAAAATGGATGTGGCCATGCTACAAGAGACACACCGGAAGGTGGGGGCCAGATTAGGCTGAGGAAAGGATGAGTTGGGCAAGTGTTTCATTCAGGGCTGGATTCTAAAACGAGGGGGGTGGTGATTTTGAGGTGGGAAGTATAGTGGCGGACTCTGGGGGAGGTGCGTTATGGCAAGTGGGAAACTGGAGGGGATGCCAGTGGTGTTGGTCAACATCTATGCCCCGAACTGGGGGGGGGGGGGGGGGGGTTGGATCTGTGGAGATTTGGGAGGCCAAATGCGAAAGAATATTTGTTTTACTCCCAAGTGTACAAGGTGGACTAGCGAATAGATTTTCTCGTGGTAGATAAGACGTTGTTGGCAGGGGTGGTGGATGTCGAGTATTCGACAATGTGGTATCGGTCCATGCCCCGCACTGGGTGGATTTCCGAGTGAGCGGGGGCGGGGGGCGAGCAAGATGTTAGCGCAGCAGTTGAGGAAGCAGGAGGCAGCGAGAGAAATTGGGAAGGCGAGGGGCACGGGAGAGAACACTATCTTGGACCCGACGGGGGTGAATGGGGTGTTTAGGGAGCTTTAAAGTAAATTGTATAAGTCGGAACCCCCGGCCGGAGAGGAGGGGATGAGGAGGTTTCTGGGAGGGTTGTAGTTCCCGAAGGTGGACGAGGAGTTGGGAAAGGGCTTGGGGGCCCCGATTGGGCTTGTCGAAGTAGTAGAGGGGTTGGAGGCGATGCAATCGGCTAAGGCCCCGGGACCGGACGGGTACTCGGTGGAATTCTACAAGAAGGTCTCGGCGGTGTTGGGACCGCTGTTGGTAAGGGCGTTAAATGAAGCAAAGGAGCTGGGTGTGCTCCCCCCCGACGTTGTCACAGGCATTCATCTCTCTCATTTTAAAACGGGATAAGGGCCCGGAAAATTGTGGGTGATATAGGCCGATTTCCCTGTTAAATGTGGATGCCAAAATGTTGCCGAAGATCCTGGTCAAAAGGATCGAGGATTGCATCCCAGAGGTTATTGGGGATGACCAGACGAGTTTGTTAAGGGGTGGTTTTTGGGACCAACATTAGGAGGTCGCTTAATGTAATCAAGATACCTCCAGAGGGGCACGAGGTTGAAGTGGTGGTGGCCATGGATGCAGAGAAGGCCTTTGATCGGGTGGAGTGGGAATACTTGTGGGAGGTCCTGGAGTGGTTTGGGTTTTGGCAGGGATTTGTGGATTGGGTCCGGTTGCTATACCAGGCACCGTTGGCGAGTGTGGGGACGAATCGGGTGAGATCGGGTTACTTCAGGTTACACCAGGGGACGAAACAGGGTATGTCCACTTCCCCACCGCACCCATACCCACCATCACAACTTCCAAAGTCAGATCGGCCTTTCTGAAAGTGAACCTTCGGAAGGCGACGGGCCCGGACGGGATCTCTGGTCATGCACTCAGAGCCTGCGCTGACCAGCTGGCAGAGGTATTTGCGGACATCTTTAACCTGTCCAAACTCCACTCCGAGGTCCCCAGCTGCTTCAAGAAGACCACCATTATACAGGAGCCAATGAAGAACCAGGCAACGTGCCTCAATGACTACCGTCCGGTGGCCCTGACTTTAGTCGTAATGAAGTGCTTCGAGAGGTTGATTATGAAGCGCATCACCTCCATACTCCCAGAACACCCTGATCCACTGCAATTCGCATACTGTCGCAACCGGTCCACAGCAGACGCCATTGCCCTGGCCCTACACATCCCTAGAGCATCTCGACAACAAGAACTACATCAGACTCCTATTTATTGACTACAGTTCCGCCTTCAACACCATAATCCCAGCCAAGCTCATATCAAAGCTCCAAAACCTTGGACTTGGCTCCCCACTCTGCAACTGGATCCTCGATTTTGTGACCAACAGACCACAATCAGTAAGAATGAACAACAACACCTCCTCCACAATAGTCCTCAATACCGGGGCCCTGCAAGGCTGCGTACTTAGCCTCCTACTCTACTCCCTGTACACACACGACTAGGTGGCAAAATTTGGTTCCAACTCCATCTACAAGTTTGCTGAAGGTACAACCATAGTGGGCCGGATCTCGAATAACGACGAGTCAGAATGCAGGAGGGTGCAGCGACAACAATCTCTCCCTCAATGATAGCAAAACGAAAGAGCTGGTCATTGACTTCAGGAAGCAAAGTACTGTACACACCCCTGTCAGCATCAACGGGGCCGAGGTGGAGATGGTTAGCAGTTTCAAATTCCTTGGGGTGCACATCTCCAAAACTCTGTCCTGGTCCACCCACGTTGACGTTACCACCAAGAAAGCACAACAGCGCCTATACTTCCTCAGGAAACTAAGGAAATTTGGCATGTCCACATTAACCCGTACCAACTTTTACAGATGCACCATAGGAAGCATCCTTTCTGGCTGCATCACAGCCTGGTATGGTAACTGCTCGGTCCAGGACCGCAAGAAACTTCAGAGAGTCGTGAACACCGCCCAGTCCATCACACGAACCCGCCTCCCATCCATGGACTCAGTTTACAGCTCCCGCTGCCTGGGGAAAGCGGGCAGCATAATCAAAGACCCCTCTCACCCGGCTTACTCATTCTTCCAACTTCTTCCATCGGGCAGGAGATACAGAAGTCTGAGAACACGCACGAACAGATTCAAAAACAGCTTCTTCCCCGCTGTTACCAGACTTCTGAATGACCCTCTTATGGACTGACCTCATTAACACTACACCCCTGTATGCTTCATCCGATGCCGGTGCTTATGTACATTGTATATTTTTTAAATTGTTTTTATTCAAGTTATTCTTAAACAAAATTTTACAGAACCAATAACAAAAAGGAGAAAATTTAACAAACGGGTGGTTATAGTCCATTTACAAAAGAAGAGTATCCATTCCATACACAGTTCCCCACCTATCCCCCCCGGATTGCTGCTGCTGCTGACCTTTCAACATTCTGCCAGAAAGTCAAGGAACGGCTGCCACCGCCTGGAGAACCCCAGCAAGGACCCTCTCAAGGCAAACTTTATCCTCTCAAGACTGAGAAACCCAGCCATGTCACTGACCCAGGTCTCTACACTCGGGGGCATCGAGTCCCTCCACATTAACAAGATCCGTCTCTGGGCTACCAGGGAGGCAAAGGCCAGGACGTCAGCCTCCTTCGTTTCCTGCACTCCAGGATCTTCCGACACCCCAAATATCGCTAACTCCGGACTCTGCTTTACCCGAGCGTCCAAGACCTTGGACATAGCCTTTGAAAAGCCAAAATTCTTTAAGCGCCGGGCATGCCCAGAACATATGGACATGGTTTGCTGGGCTCCCTGAGCATCTCACACACCTGTCCTCCACCCCAAAGAATTTGCTCATTCTCGCTGTCGTCATGTGTGCCTGGTGGACCACCCTACACTGAATTAGGCTAAGCTTGGCACAAGATGAGGAGGAATTAACCCTGCCTAGGGCATCAGCCCACAGGCCCTCATCCAGCTCCTCCTCCCACTTGCCCTTCAGCTCCTCCGCCGAGACTTCCTCTGCCTCCTGCTGTTCTTGGTATATGTCCGACACCTTCTCCTCCCCTACCCAGATGCCAGAGACCACCCTGTCCTGTATCCTGCGGGGTGTAGTAGCGGGAATGCCACCACCTGTTTCTTCAGAAAAGCGCGGACTTGGAGGTATCTAAAGGCATTCCCCGGGGGCAGACTAAATTTCTCCTCTAGCGCCTTCAGGCTAGGAAAAGTGCCATTTATAAACAGGTCCTCCATCCTTTTGATACCCGCCCTATGCCAACTTTGAAACCCTCCATTATTCTTGCCCGGAACAAATCTATGATTATGCCGTATCGGGTTCCAGACTGAGGCCCCTTCCTCCCTCCTGTGCCTTCTCCACTGACCCCAGTTCCTCAGTACCGCCATCACCACCAGGCTTGTGGTGTACCGTGCCGGCGAGAACGGCAGCGGTGCCGTTATCAGTGCCCCTAAGCTGGTGTCCTCGCATGACGCCACCTCTAGCCGCTTCCATGCTGCCCCCTCGTCCATTACCCATTTCCTAATCATCGCTATATTAGCCGCCGAGTAATAATTGCAGAAGTTCGGCAGCGCCAGCCCTCCTCCCCCCCCCTCTGGCTGCGCTCTAAGAACAGCCTTCCAACTCACGGGGTCTTGTTTGCCCACACAAATCCTGTGATAATCCTGTTCACCCGCTTGAACAAGGATTTGGGGATGAAGATGGGAAGGCACTGGAAGACTAACAGAAACCTGGGAAGGACCGTCATTGTCACAGCCTGCACCCTACCCGCCAGGAAAAGCAGGAGCATGGCCCACCTTTTGAAGTCTCCCTCCATCTGCTCTACCAGCCGAGATAGATTGAGCTTGTGTAGGGCATCCCAATTCCCAGCCACCTGTATACCCAGGTACCGAAAGCTCCTCTCCACCCTCTTGAGCGGGAGCTCCCCCAGTCTCTCCTCCTGGTCCCTCGCATGGATCACAAATAGCTCACTTTTCCCCACGTTCAACTTGTACCCTGAGAAACTCCCGAAGTCCTTTAGGATCCACATGACCTCCCCCATCCCCTCTAGCGGGTCCAAATAATACAGGAGCAGGTCGTCTGCATAGAGCGAAACACTATGCTCCTCCCCACCCGAACCAGCCCCCTCCAGTTTCTTGACGTCCTCAACGCCATGGCCAACGGCTCAATTGCCAGGGCAAATAGCAGCGGGGACAGGGGGCACCCCTGCCTCGTCCCTCGGTGCAGCTGAAAATATTCCGACCTCAGTCGGTCCGTGGACAAATTTGCTACGGAGGCCTGGTGCAGTAGTTTGACCCACCTTATGTATTCCTCACCAAATCCAAATCTACTTAACGCTTCCCACAGGTACTCCCACTCCACCTGATCAAAGGCTTTCTCCGCATCCATTGCAGCCACTACTTCTGCGTCCCCTCCTTCTGAGGGCATCATAATAATGTTTAGGAGCCTCCGCATGTTCGTGTTCAATTGCCTGCCCTTGACAAACCCTGTCTGATCCTCGTCAATCACCCCCAGGATACAGTCCTCTATTCTGGTGGCCAAGATCTTAGCCAGCAGTTTGGCATCTACATTTAGGAGCGATATCGGCCTGTAGGACCCACACTCCAACGGATCCTTGTCCCGCTTAAGGATGAGCGAGATCGAAGCCCGCGATATCACGGGGGGAGGGTTCCACTCTCCTTGGCCTCGTTAAAGGTGCTTAGCAGGAGTGGTCTCAGCAGCTCCGAGAATTTCTTGTAGAATTCTACAGGGTAACCATCCGGACCCGGGGCCGACTGCATATTCTCCAAGCCCATAACTATCTCCTCCAACTCAATCGGGGGCCCCAATCCCTCCACCAGCTCCTTGTCCACCCTTGGGAACCTCAATCGGTCCATAAATTGCTTCATCCCTTCCCTCCCCTCCGGGGCCTCGGACTCATACAGCTTGCAGTAGAACTCCTTGAAGACTTCGTTGATCTCTTCCGGGCTGAGGACCATGTTACCCCCCTTATCCCTAACTTCCCCCAATTTCCCTGGCCGCCTCCCTCCTTCGAAGTTGGTGCGCCAGCATCCTACTCGCTTTCTCCCCATTCTCATATACTGCCCCTTTCACCTTCCTCAGCTTGCCTCTGCTTTCCCTGTGGTCAGCAGATCAAACTCCGCCTCCAAACTACGGCGCTCCTTTAGCTGCCCCTCCTCGGGGGGTCTCCGCGTACCTCCTGTCTACCCGGAGTATCTCCCCCACTAACCTCTCCCTCTCCACCCTATCCTTCTTCTCTCTGTGGGACCTGATAGAGATTAACTCCCCTTTGATAACTGCCTTCAAGGCCTCCCAGACTGTAGTCACTGTTACCTCTCACGTATCGTTTGTTGTCGCATAGTTTTAGATGCTCCTCCTATTCCGCCCACAAACCACCTCGTCCGCCAACAGTCCCACGTCCAATCTCCAGAGAGGGCACTGCCCTCTCTCCGCCCCCAGTCTCAAGTCCGCCCAGTGCGGAGCATGGTCCGAGACCGCAATGGCAGAGTACTCTACCCCCTCCACCCCTGGGATTAGCGCCCTGCTCAACAGGCGAAAAAATCAATCAGAGTACACTTTACGCACGTGGGAGAAGAAAGAGAACTCCTTCGCCCATGGCCAAGCGAATCTCCATGGATCCACTCCCCCCCCCCCCCCCCCCCCCCCCTTGGTCCATGAAACCCCTCAGGACCTTGGCCGCTGCCGGCCTCCTCCCCAACCTGGACTTAGACCGGTCCAGAGCCGGGTCCAGTACTGTGTTGCAGTCCCTCCCCCCCCCCGCCCCATTATCAAATTGTTCGCTCCAAGTCCAGTATTTTACTCAGCATGCGCTTCATGAATTCTGCGTCATCCCAATTCGGGACATAAACGTTCACTAGCACCACCCGGCCCCCTGTAGCTTACCACTCACCATAATGTACCTTCCCCCTATGTTCGCCACAATACTTCCCGCCTCAAATGCCACCCGTTTGCTTACCAGGATTGCGATACCCCTGGTCTTTGCGTTGTAGCCACCTAAATTGGCCAACTCCCGATTTAAAATGGCGAACTGCAAAGGCTGATGGGAAAGTCAGCCAACACAGGCAGAAACCAGCAGGTGCAGGTTTGCTGCGTATTTAACTCTGCAAAAAGCCAGACAACATCGATACCAGCGACCATCAGCATAACAATGTAGCAGCCATCTACATACTGATGAGCAATCCCCGGGAACAATAAGTAACATTTGGGACACACAAAGCAAAGCCAGACTCCCCGGCGCCAGCAGGAGCCAACACAAAGGAGGTGAACGAACACCTCAAGACCGCCCATCGACCAGGGAACCGCTCTAGTATTGGAGAAATCAAACCAAGCGATTGGGACAAAGTCCAATCACTTGGGACCAGGTACAGAGTCTGCCCCGAAAGGCGGGAAGCCCCTGGGGACTATAAGAGTTAAGCCCCAAGTTCAAATCTCTCTCTCTTCGTCCTGCCCGGGTCACCCAGCAACACGAACCAACATTGACCGTGACCGGTGCAGTGACCACCTAAAGAAGTAAGTCTTAATTCAACGCTCGCTACGAGATAGGCGCTCCTAGCTACCAATCCGTACCAACTTCGAATCCCGCAGACTCAGAACCCGAACGAAAGGCTATTTGTTCCCCATACCTGGTGGGCCAGTCCGAAGTTAAGTATAGGCCTGTTAGTTGTAGAAGTAGCTTAGACGTAGAATTTGTGCATGAGTAGTGATTACTGTGTATAATAAATGTGCTTTGATTTGAATCTTACTAATCGGTGTATTGAGTTATTGATCATTACTTGGATTTGAACCTCGTGGCGGTATAAAGATACCTGGCGACTCGAGAGCAAAGGTAATAAAACAGAGCAATTGAACCAACCGGAAATTTAGCAACAGCGTCCAACCCCTAGTGGAACACCTGGCCCACCCATCCCTTCCTCCGTCTAGTTTGGTCAGCGAGTTTTAAGTGCGTCTTGTAGCCACCTGGGTTGGCCACTTCCTGACTTAAAATGGAGAACCGCAAAGGCTGAAGGGAAATTCAGCCAACACAGGCAAAGACTAGCAAATACAGAAATCATGTGTATTGAAACCTGTAAGAAACCAGACAGCACTGAAGCCAGCAGCCATCTGCATAGTAATGAGCAATTCCAAGGCACAATTGCAACAGTTGTTGCAATAGGTGGCAACAGGTGAATAAAGCCAAGCCAGACACCTCGGCGCCAGCAGGAGCCAAGACAAAGGATGGCCAACGGACATTTAGGGACCGCCCAGAGATCAGGGAACAACTCCAGTATAGGAGAAATCGATCCAAGTGATCGGAACGCAGTCCAATTACTTGGAACCAGGTATGGGGTCCGCCCCAAAGGGCGGGAAGCCCCTGGGGACTATAAAGTAAAGCCCCCAAGTTCCAATCGTCCTTCTTGACAGGGTCACTCAGCAACACGAAGCAACCCGAGAGTGAACTGTCCAGCGGCCGCCAACCAAGTAAGTCTCAAGTCAATGCTCGCTACAAGATAGGCACTCCTAGCTACCAGTCCATACCAGCTTTTAAATCCTGCAGACTCAGGACCTGAACGAAAGGCCATTTGTTCCCCTGACCTGGTGGGCCAGTCCGAAGCTAAGTATAGGCCTTTTAGTGATAGGAATAGTCTAGAAAGTAGAGTTTATGCACGAGTAGTGATTTACTGTGTGTAATAAATGTGTTTTGATTTGAATCTTACTAATTGGTGTGTTGAGTTATTGATCATTACTTGAACTTGAACCTCGTGGCGGTATCATAAAGATACCTGGCGACTCTAGAGCACAGGTTAAACAAACAGAGCAAATTACGAATTAAGAGCCAACCAAAAGTTAGCAACATATTATTGCCGACATTCTGACGGGACCCGATCTAGAAGTGGCTTAACCACTCCGGGAGAATCCAAAATTTGAATTAGAAACCCAATTGAGAACAGAAAAACCACAAGTGTTCAAGCAGTTCTGATCAACCCTCATAATTCGGAAGTGTGTTAATGCATGCGTAATAACAGGGTTATAAGGTAAACTGATAGATTTTTGTTGCGAAAACTGTCGGGAGTTTGTATTCCGGAAAATAGTGAAAGCCGTACCCGTAATTACAGCACCGCCTTAATACCCCTCGTTCCAAATTTTAAGAGAAGTATTTAGAGAAGAAAGATGGCAATGCGATGCCTCATGAACCCCAAAGAATTTGTGGTCGCAGCGACCAGCAGCAGAGTAGGTCAGTGTCCCATTTGGGAAGAGGAAATCAGGAAATATCTCAAAGGGAAAGATGGCCCCTTTGGAGTGAATTCTGTGGCAATGAGGAAACAGGACCCGGGAGTATAGGACATACATGGTGGGAGAACCTGTCAGAAATTCATAAGACGAGCTTGGGAAAAGCGCGCAAGCCGATGACAATCGTGTCCTGTTTGGCACAATTGCGAGGCACAGAGGAGGTCGTTCGGACGCTCCGTAAAGAGATAGAAGGAGTACATCGAATGAGCAAGGTCGATGTAAGTGAGGTTGAGAAAGAGAACCTAGAGTTGAGAAGGAAGTTAGCAGCAAAGGACAGAGAGGTGGATGATGCCAAGAGGGCACACCAGTCTTGTCTGGTGCATTTAAGCAGCTTCCAGACACAGTATGAAAAGGCCTATTAGGACACGCAACGTGCAGTCCTGGTAAGAGAGGAAACAGAGAAACAGGTAAAGGCACTGCAAAGGCAGTGTAGCGACCTGAAAGCAACATTACGAGCACTCCATGCTGCCACCACGGAGCAGAGACAAAGCTCATTAGATCACGCAAAGTGCCAGAAGCAGATTGCAGAACTGCAGTCTTTGCTTTCAGTTCAGAATGGATTCCAGAGCACCTTTGGATCCCAGTTAGGTACAGAAGACGGCCCGGATTGGGAAGAATTAAATGAGACCGCGCATAGATATGTTCAGGGAACATGTGCGCAAGGAAAGCCCCAGAAGAGAGAAGCGCCCGAACCCCCCACAGAGCAGATAGTTCAGGCACCAATGAATCCAGTAACCACCCACCCCACAGTCACATCGGACGGAGATACAGAATTTCTTTATACCACCCCCTTAACCAATTACGGGACGCGTGCGAGAAAAGCACACCATTCCTCCCCACCTCAGACCCCCGCCACTTCTTTGCCAGAGTAAAGCAGCAGGCGACCATGTACGGCCTGGACGAGCGTGAGCACGTGAAGCTCACAGTTTTGAGCTTAAACCCTTCGGTCGTAGCAGCCCTTCCCGACCCACAGAATGTAGGAGGAGGCACCCTTGCAGAGATACACGCAGTGATCCTAGACGCGATCGGCTACAACAGAGGTGACCCAGTAGAAGGCCTGAATAAGTGCAGGCAGAAAAAGACAGAACACCCCACAGAGTTTGCTGGACGCCTGTGGATTCATTTCACGGCAGTTTTCGGTCATTTAGAACGTGCCCATTTGTCCCAAGACGGTATGGCCAAATGGACCCGCACCCTTATCTCCCATGCCACAGAAGCAGGACAAAAAGCCTGTACAAATTATGACACCTCAGAGGAAGGCCACAATGAGAAATGGGTTTTAAAGAGATTGTCCCGCCCCTGGGAGCAATCTGTCCAAAACAAACCCGCAATTAGGAAACCCGAAGAACAGCAGGAAGAGCAGGCAGACATGCATCCAGTTAGGACGCACCAGAACCCCGCATGGGTAACTGAGGGAAATAGCCCACAGCAGCCTAAATCCCAGGAATGCTACAATTGTGGACAGTTAGGACATCACGCACGAGAATGTCAAGCCCCCCTGAAACAGCCACGGAGTCAGCCCACCAATGCCCCCCGAACCAGAAAAGACACCAACAGCCCCGACCCCCCCCACCCAGGGAACGATACCCAAGGGAACAATGCACCAGAGAGCCTGCTCCACCTTATGTGCCCCAGGGGTCATGTTACAACTGTGTGTGGGGGTGGGGGGGGGGGGGGGGGGGGTGGGGGGGGGGGGGGTGCAGAAATTCCAAGGGTTGGGGGACGCTGAATTATGATGCAGGGAGAGGGGGCGGCCACCCATGGGTCCTCGCTATTGGGCCCCTAGCTCAAAATGGCGGCCTGATAGCAGGGTTCCCTAGGGAATCTGTCACAATCCTCACCATACATAATTTTCCATGGCTAAGGATTGGGAATTGCTTTCTCAGGAGCATAAATCCGGTGCAATTGAGTTCTGATGGAGAACATAGTCTCCCAAACGGAGAATTTCACCCAGGGTCCATCTCCAAGGTCATATCAAATATTTTCTCCAGCTCTTTCAGTATACCTGACCAATAGTTTTTTATATTGACACATGACCTGACACAGTGAGTCTGACAAATTTATATTTTTGGCACAATTGAGATGCGGTGGGGTCCATCTTATTTCTTGAATTTGGCATAATATACAGACAATGTAGAATTTATTCTTGAATCTCCTTGGCTCTATTACAGACAGGTATTCTATTTGCATTCTCCCAGATAAACCCCCAGATTTATCTGGGAGAATGCACCGTGACATCCCGTTCACAAATCCGCATACCTCTTGCATATTGGATGTAGAACACAACGGACGCAATCTATCGGAAAAGTATGCAAGTGTGGTAGTGAGGTGGGAACTGCCAGTTATTTCCTGACTGGCGACCCGGCTAGGCCGTCACTGGTATCTAACGTTCATTAGGGCATTTAATGATGCCCCACGGGCTTCACGCCGGAAATGGCTGCCCCATCAGCTGATTCGCTTGGACTGCACTCTGCAGCTTTCAGCTAACGAGAGTGAGCAGGTCCTGATCCTGCACAGCAAACCCCAGACAGCCCGCAGCCATGCCACGACGCAGACCAGCCCCACCTTTTGGTGATGCCGGTCTGGCCGAACTGTTGGACGCGGTGGAGTCCTGATGGGATATCCTGTTCCCTCATGGGGGTTGGAGGGCAGCGGTCGTCAGCGCGGGCAATGTCACCAGGAGGACTGCCACCAAGTACCATAAGAAGCTAAATGACTTCCACTTGGCATATGGATGAGTTGGCATCGGCCCATTGGCCACTGCATCAACCTGTCCCCAGCACAATACTGCGCCTGTGCCCCAGCACACACTGACACCCACCTGCACACCCAACTCATGCCCAGCAGCGGTGCTCATGCCTGACCTTCGCCACAGCTCCCACCCCGCGATGCACAAGGTATGCGGCTCACAATACCCTATTTCTGTCCTTTGCGGTCAATGAAGGGCGCTCCCAAACCGCCAGTAGCGGGCGAGGCGACATGCATGCCATCTATTACCACCGGAACCAGGGGCATCACGGCGATGGCTGAGAATCCAGTTTTCCGGGCATCTTGATCGGCCTGGTCTCATGCTGCGAGATGTCCGGAGGAGGCATGATGACATGCGGAGAAGTGCGGCCAGGCGGTGGGCAGGGAACTTTTCGTAGTGCTCTCCTGTTGCGCCGTAGAATGGAGCCATCAGCCATTTGGACAACGAAGGACCTGGGGGCAGTCTGCCTGACGACAATAGCTGGGGCTGACCAACCTCCCTCAGGCAACTGGACGCAAACAACATTGTCTGGAGCCAGCGCAGGTAGATCCTTGGCATGAGCATCATACGTGATCTTCTGCTGGTCCCTGGATCGCTGCACTTTCTGCAGCACCGTGAGGCGGTCAAGGTCTGGAACATGGATGGCTGGAACAGTCATCCTCAGGTTGCGGTTCATGAGCAGCTGCGCCGGAGACAAACCAGTCGACAGAGGGGTTGCCCTGTATGCCAACAGCGCCAGGTTGAAGTCCGATGCTGAGTCTGCAGCCTTGCACAGCAACCGTTTGACAATATGGACCCCTTTTTCAGCCTTCCCATTTGATTGCGGGTAATGGGGACTGGATGTGATGTGACTGAAGTGGTAGGATCGTGCAAAGTCGGACCACTCCTGGCTGTAGAAACATGGGCCGTTGTCATTCATTACTGTGAGTGGTATGCTGTGCCTGGCAAACATCTCTTTGCAGGCTTTAATCACTGACTTGGACGTGAGGTCCGACAGTTTCACCACTTCCAGGTAACTGGAGAAGTAGTCGACCAAGAGCACGTAATCACGCCCATTTGCGTGAAAGAGGTCTATCCCCACCTTGGACCACGGAGAAGTCACAATCTTGTGCTGTTGCAGTGTTTCCTTGGGCTGAGCTGGTTGAAACTTCTGGCATGTTGTGCAGTTGAGGACCGTGTTGGCAATGGCCTGGCCAGTAGACTGCCTGCCGAGCTCTGCGTCGGCATTTTTCGACCCCGAGGTAACCCTCATGGATCTTTCTGAGCACCATGGCTTGCTTGCTTTGGAGAATTACAATTCTATCTAGTTTAAGAAGGATCCCCTTGACAACCGTGAACTCGTCCTTAACGTTGAAGAACTGGGGGCACTGCCCCTTTTGCCAGCCATGGGCAAGGTGTTGCATCACGCGTTGCAGTAGAGGATCTTTGGCAGTTTCTTCGCGTATCTGGACAACTCGTTCATCAGTGGCTGGGAGGTTGCTGGCACACAACTGCACCTGTGCCTCGATGTGGCGAATGAAGTCGCCCAGTTCACACGGCATGGTGATGGATCGGGATAGGGCATCCGCGACGATCAGCTCCTTGCCTGGTGTATAGACGAGTTCAAAGTCATATCGGCGGAGACGAAGAAGAATTCGCTGCAGTCGAGGTGTCATGTCATTTAAATCCTTCTGGATTATGTGGACTAAAGGCCTGTGGTCTGTTTCCACCGTGAACTTCGGCAGACCGTATACATAGTCATGAAACTTGACTATTCCTGTCAGGAGTCCCAGATACTCCTTTTTGATCTGGGCATACCGTTGTTCAGTCGGAGTCATGGCCCTGGAGGCATATGCCACTGGAGCCCAGGACGAGGAATCATCTCGCTGTTGGAGCACCACCCCAATGCCGTCCCGGCTTGCGTCTGTGGATATCTTGGTATCCTTGGTTGGGTCAAAGAACGCCAGTACTGGGGCTGTGGTGAGCTTCGCCTTCAGCACAAGCCACTCCGCTTGATGTGCAGGAAGCCACTGGAACACTGTCGACTTTTTAACGAGATGCCGGAGGGCCGTGGTGTGGGATGCCATGTTGGGAATGAATTTTCCGAGAAAATTTACCATCCCGAGGAAGCGGAGGACCGCCTTTTTGTCCTCTGGTGTCTTCATGGCATTGATTGCCAGCACCTTGTCGGCGTCAGGTTGCATACCCTGCTGTGAAATGTGGTCACCTAAAAATTTGATAGCGGACCGCCCAAACGAGCATTTGGCCCTGTTGAACTGGAGGCTATTTTCATGAATCCATGGAAAACCTGTTTGAGGCGAGCAATGTGATCCTCGGGCGTCGTGGACCAGATGATCACGTCGTCCACATCGACTCGCACCCCCTCGATGCCCTCCATCATTTGCTCCATTATGCGACGAAATACTTCGGAAGCTGATATGATACCAAAAGGCATGCGGTTGTAGCAATACCTGCCGAACAGAGTGTTAGAAGTGCACAGCTTCCGACTGGACTCGTCCAGTTGAATTTGCCAGAAGCCACGGGAGGCGTCCAGCTTGGTAAAGAATTTGGCGTGAGCCATCTCACAGGTCAATTCTTCATGCTTCGGGATCGGGTAATGCTCTCGCATGATGTTGCGATTCAGGTCTTTGGGATCAATGCAAATGCGGAGTTCGCCAGAGGGTTTCTTGATGCAGACCATGGAGCTGACCCAGTCTGTGGGTTTCGTGACCTTTGAGATGATGCCCTGGTCTTGGAGCTCTCATAGCTGTGTTTTCAGACGATCCTTGAGAGGAGCCGGCACCCGGCGTGGTGAATTGGTGACTGGGGTGGCATTCGGCTTGAGCAATATCTTGTAGCGATATGGGAGCGTGCCCATCCCATCAAACACACTGTGGTATTGTGTGAGAATGTCGTCTATCTCTACCTGGAGATTCGCATTGGGCGAGGCCGTCGCCGGTGTCGAGGACATGGCATGAACTCGCTATATCAGATTTAGGAGTTTGCATGTGCGAGCATCGAGCAGGGCTGCCTTGTCAGGCCGGAAAATCTTGAATCTCAACGTCGCCTTGACTTCCTTGTGAGAGACACCTAGCTGACAGCTATGGCATTACCATTGTAGTCAAGGAGCTGGCAGGCTGGTGGAAGAATGCTAGGTTGGTGTCGGATGCTGTCGAGGTCCGACTGTGATATGAGGTTCACAGACGCGCCAGTGTCCAATTTAAATCGGATGCGAGACTGGTTGACCGTGATGACGGCACACCACTCGTCGTCAGGATCCACACGGAGGATCGAAAGGCAGTTGGCAGGCACGGTAAAGATCCACTCGCGTGTGGTGATGATGCCCACCCGATATGGAGACTCGAGGCAGTCAGCATCGGGGTCCGTTGGGCTGTCTGGATCAGAATCCTGCATGCCTTGTTGTACGCAGCGGACACGTCTGCGCTGCAGCTGGGATCGCTGGCTGTTGTTCGGTGGAGCGGACCTGCAGAAGACCGCGTAGTGGCCAGGCTTTCCACACTGTAGACATCGCCTGCCTTTGACTGGACATTGACGCTTTAAATGGGTGGAGCCACAATTCGGACACGTCATGACGCTGACGTCAGCACGTTCTGTGCGCCATCGCGCATGCGCAGTGCGGTCGGCTGACATTCGCGCATGCGCCTCAGGGTCTTCGGCCTCATCGTCCACCCGGTTGTGGCACGCATGCGTAGGGACCCGAGAAAAGCGTGCGAAGCGGCCACTCTCCTCGATGCTCAGGCCTTGCATTTTCACTATGGCCTGCACCCTTCTGCCTCGTGGGAGGCCAGTTTTGCAGTTTCTGCCGCCTTGATGCGGGAGTAGCGATTTCTGGCATGCTCATGGACAATGCACGTTCCGATGGCGACGGAGAGGGTCAACGGTTTGACTTGGAGGAGCTGCTCCCACAAGGAGTCGGATTGGACCCTGAAAACAATCTGACCCTGGATCATGGAATCAGTCGTCGAGTCATAATTACATGACTGCGCTAGGATGCGGAGATGGGTCAAGAAGGACTGAAAAGGTTCATCCTTACCCTGAAGCCTCTGTTGGAAGATGTACCATTCAAAGCTCTCATTCACCTCAATGTTGCAGTGGCTGTCGAATTTCAGCAGAACTGTCTTGAACTTTGTCTTGTCTTCACCATCGGCACACGTAAGCGAGTTATAGATGTGGATGGCGTGATCCCCGCAGTCGACAGGAACAGCACGATCTTTCTGGCATCCGACGCTGCCTCGAGGCTGGAGGCCTCGATGTACAGGAGGAACTTTGTTTGAAGACTTTCCAGTTGGCGCCGAGGTTGCCGGAGGTCCGGAGTTGCGAAGGAGGCTGGATCCTTTCATGCCGCTGGATGGCTGCTTGCTGGTCATTGCAGATGCCCTTGAGGTAGGTTCGTTAGGATTAATAGTACTCTGGTACCATGATGTGTTAAGTAAGTTGGTTCAACGTTGACTGCAACTGGATGCAGTGAAAGTAGAAACAGGCTTCCGACACAGGAGATGGTCCAACACTGTTTTATTGAACTTCTTGATTGCTGTACATAGAGTGTCAACTCACAGCAGGACTATCAATCGAACTGATAACCTCCTACTGGCATGACCAGACTAACTCTCTACCTCATGGTGATAGTGCTCACTGGCTTGTGCATTCTTACTATCTCAGTAGCTGTGTCCTGTAGAGAGAGAGAGAGAGGTCTTAATGCCCTGTGTGCTTTATAGTGGTGGTGTCCTGTCTGGTGATTGGTTGTTATGTGTAGTGTGTGTTCATTGGTTATCCTGTGTGTCAATCGCTGCCTGTCTGCATCTCATTATATACATGAGTGGATATTATGACAACCCCCGTCATGAAGCCCCTTGGAAGAGAGACCACTGGAGAATATGGTGCCAGGTCCGCTAAGTAGATGCATGTTGCAAGACCAGGGGCGGGATTCTCCAATCCCGTGGCAGAGTGTCCACGCCGTCGTAAACGCCGTTGCGTTTTACGACGTCATGAACGGGCCGCTCCCACAACTAATTCTGGCCCCTCCAGGGGGCCAACATGGCGCTGGAGCGGTTCGCGCCGCTCCAGCTGCGGATCCCGCGCAAGCTGTGCGCCGCGGGATCCGTGCATGCGCAGTTGCGCCGGCGCCAACGAGGACATGCGCAGTAGCCTCTTCCTTTTGCACTGGCCTCTTCCTTTTTAAAAAAATGTTTATTCAAATTTTTCCAACAAAATTTTTGTAACAAATAAACCCCCCCCCCCCCCCCCCATAACAGAAAGAAGAACACAAACACCACAATCAAAAATAATAAACTACTTATACATTGGGTTTCTCCCGCATATATTAAACCCCCATATGACATTCAAAAGTACGCTTGGGGACACCCCACCCCCCCGCCCAAATACACCCCCGA